>NC_091063.1:142180901-142788401 GCF_000393655.2 Nicotiana sylvestris
TAAAAAAAACTTTTCTAGACTTTTTGGCAGGACAAATATTTTTGCAACAAATAAAGATATATATACATTTTTGGAAATAAAGAAAAACTTTTTGGATTTATATATATATATATTTGCAACAAATAATAAAACCACTTTCAACGCGACTCTTTTTATTTTATTATTTTGAATTTTTCAGAAACGAATAAAAAAAACTATTTTAAAAGTAAGACTCTTTTTCATTGTCATTTTCAGGGGAAGACAAACTATTTTCCTTTATATATATATATATATATATTTATTTATTTATTTATTTTTTATTTTTTTGAAAAATAAGACAGAACAACGATTTTTTCTTTCTTTCTATTTTTTCTTTGGTTTTAATAAAACAAACTAATAAGACATTTTTTTTCATTTTTCTCAAAATTTCGGCAGAGTTTTGACAGTATTTGGGCATTGTTTTTTTTTTCAAAAATAAACAGTCAATTCCCTAATCGCTATTTCTTTTTTTCAATTTTAAAATATTATTCATGATATTCAAAAGTCAGTCAACACACAAATCCGGATCAAATAAATGCGCAAGTAGCAGCAAGTAAGATGCATCAGGATGGTCATTTTTTTTGGTACACCTGTCCTAGACAGACCCAACCCCTGTGTTGAGTCTCCAAAGTCAAATGCACGTGATGCAAACAATCGCTCCTACTAGGGATCCGGCATGAAGCTGAGTTATTCTAAGTGAAAAAACCTGAGGCATATTGATCTAGCCCTGGCTTACCCAAACAGACAGTTTGAGCCGAAGCGGGGGCAACGTACCGGGAGCACGAAAGTCTACCCGGCCTAGTTACTTGTCCCAACTTCGTCTTATTTGGTATGACTTTAACAGAAAGGTGGGCCACGCGCACGTGTGCACCATAAATTTAGAAGACTCAGAAAGAAGGGGGTTTCGTAGCAGTTGTATATATTCATAATTCAAATAATATTAAAGCGGTAAAAGTGTCATTTAGCACATTGGGCATATATCATGTAAAAAAATCAGATAATAAATAAAGCCAACTATAACAATTATTTTAAGCTCGAATTCTTGAATCCTGAACCAGTGGTTCTGGGTCTAATCCCCAGCGGAGTCGCCAGAGCTGTCACACCTCCTTTTTCCGCACCCGCGAGGGTGCAAGGGAGTTTTTTTCCAATTAAAGGACAATCGAAACGGGATTTGTTTATTTATTTCAGAGTCGCCACTTGAGAGATTTAGGGTGTCCCAAGTCACCAATTTTAATCCCGAATCGAGGAAAAGAATGACTCCATATTACAATCTGCGCACCAGAAATCCGGATAAGGAATTCTGTTAACCCGGGAGAAGGTGTTAGGCATTCCCGAGTTTCGTGGTTCTAGCACGGTCGCTCAACTGTTATATTCGGCTTGATTATCTGATTTTATACAAATATGAACTTATGTGCAAAATTTTATCTTTTTACCGATTTCTTACTTATTGTTATTATTTTACGAGAATTGCAACGTCGTGGAAACATATCTCGAACCACGTTACATCAATGCACCCGTAGTTGTTTGGCATATCTCGACTCGGTTGAAATTTGGATTTGGGTCACATAAATGTGCACCCGAGTTTAAGGAGATAACATTATTAAATACGCGCCTAAAGCGACTAGCGCAGGGTTATTTTGAGAAAAGGCCGTGAAGTTCGCTAAGCGGCCGATCCCGAGTTCTAAGTAATTAACACATACATTTGTGAGGGCCCCGCAATCTATACATTTTACTAGGCGAGGCTCATCTCATTTATTTTAAATGGACAAATCCTAAAGCGACTACATCTTTTCTATTAAAATTAGTCTCTAAAATAAATAAAGAAAATCCTAATTAATTACGAGTTTTTTTTTATTTAAGAAAGCATGGCATACTAATTGCTATATTAATACAAATATTGATGAACAAGAATTTTACTAAAAAAAATTCGAAATTATAAATAAAATAAAAATTCGACAACTAATATTCAAAAGAATCAAATATAGTTAGATTGAAGCTCGCATTGTTATATATAAAAAAAACTATTGGAATTAATTATTCACAACCATTTGAAACTGAATTTAACCATAATTACTAAAGCTTAATAGAAAGTTTATTAGACTTAAACGTTCTTCTAATTTTGTTTGAACTCAAATCATGCCTTAATACCTAATTCACGAAATTTAGTTCAAATTCATGTCTTAGCTAAGTTTAAGTACTTGTTCACGATTAACCTACTGTTGATAATCTTAGAACCTTCGTAGCTAGTGAATTAACCCGTTTTGCCAAGCCGATTCATTAAAGACTAACTTATGTTATTTTCTCTTATTCCAATTATTATTCAATAATACATAAAATAGCCTAAATACAATCAATAAAAGGAACAGAGAAAAAGCGAAATTAAAACTTCAAAATTCGATTCTTCATATGTATTCATGCTTCCACATTTTTAGCTTGCAATAACTAGTATTACATTCGTGTACCTGGTATTGGAAAACAAGAGAAGATGAAGATGAGAAGCAGCAACAGTAGTAACAATGCAGCACAGCAACGACAGTCCAGCAACACAGGAATAGACCAGTAACAGTAGGAATAGCAGAAAACCCAGGAGACTATAAACGACTCCAAGTATAGAGAAGAAGTAAAAGGCAGGAAGGTTCTGACTATTTCAGATACTAAGCGAGGCAATGAAACAGTAACTATTCTTTTTCAACTTCAAAACTCTCCAAAATGAATTCTGCCCCTGTATATTCAGTGTATCCAGAATGTATATCGGGTGTATACTTCTCACTCCGCCCCCTCTTTTTTTCTTCTCTCTATCTAGTTTTTCCTCTTTTTTTTCCACCCCTTCTTCCTAAATTTTCTCTTCTATTTATAGCAAAATTTTCGAAATTTTCAGATTTGTTTTTTTATTATTTTATTATTTTTTTAATTAAAAGAAATCCCACTTACAAATTGCTTTTATTTTTTTAGAAAAAGAAATCCCACCTTTATTTACTTTTATTTTTAAAATTCCAACTTTAATTACTTTATCTTATTTAAAATCCCACTTTTTATTTTTTTTAAAAGAGAATCTCACTTTATTTAACTTTTCTTTAAAAAACAAACCACTATCTTTTCTTTTTCTTTTAAAAATGCTACTTTCAATTACTTTAAATTTTTTAAATTTTCAGATACCTTTATATTTATTTTTTAATTCCAACCTTATTTTACTTTTAAATTTTTTAAAACTTTTTACTTTTTTTTTAAATTTTCTACATTCTTTTACTTCTTTTTTTTAAAATCATTCCCGAAATTATTATATATGTTTTTTTTTAAAAAAAAATAAAAATAAAAAAATTAAAAAAAATATTTTCGGATTTTTTTTATATATAAAAAAAACAAAAAATAAAACTATTAATAGTGATAATTCACCTTTTATTTTTTATTTTTTTGGTTTTGTTTTGTGTTGGACAAAAATGAAGATGGGGTGTTGGGTTAATGGAGCGGACCGGGTCGACCCGGTTTGAAACGGACCGGGTCATGGGGAAAGTTGGGCAATTATTTGGGCCTGTGGTTTGAAATTGAAGAAGTGGCCCAATCCGATTTTTCTTTGTATTTTTGTTCTCTTTTCTTCTTTTATTTTTCTAAAACTAAATTATAAAAGTACTTAAATTATTATTAAGAACTAAATTAAGTTATAAAAGCGCAAATTAACTTCCAATAACAATTAACGCACAATTAAGTAATAATTAAGCATAAAATTGTTCATTTGGACATTAAATGCTAAAAATGCAAAAGATGCCTATTTTTGTATTTTTTTATTAATTTAACAAATAAACATGCATAGACAAACATACAAATAGTTACACAAAATATCACAAAAATTGCACACCAAGAAAAATTATTTTATTTTTGAATTTTTTGGGAGTAATTCTCATATAGGGCAAAAATCACGTGCTTACAGCTGCCCCTCTTTGCCCGAAGACACGAAGGGTTTTCGTGCAAAGATAAAGCGAGCGATTTTTGCCCATCCGAGTACTCCGTGTGAAGCATTTTTTGAAAAAGATTTGACCGAACCTTTGCTTCAAAGGTTTCCTACATATCCTGGGCTAAACAGGAATCAGGTCAATGTAGTTCGGGAAGTTTTTGGTAGCTGGGACTACCGTGGGACTGCGATGTTACTGCTGTTGCATGCTGTTATCACTGCTTACCGATCTCCTTGTTACACCGTGCTTAAAAGAAAACAAGAAGCTAGGCTAGACTAAAATTTGTTCTTGTTGCCTTGCTTTCTTGTAAATGAGAACTCACTAGTTGATTTAGGGTTGGCTTGCCTAACAACGGTGTTGGGCGCCATCACGTCCAATAATGGAATTTGGGTCGTGACAAAAGCAATTGTTAACACACTTCTCATCATTTATTAAGTTTATCTTTTGCACATGGACAATGTCATGATGGGGCGAACAATATGCAAGGTGATATTAGTGGTCTTAAAATGTTGGTTAAACAAGAAAGTAGATCGGCTCATTCTATTTATTGTTTTGTTATGTGCTCCAGCTACACCTTCGTAACTCCAAATACCCGGATTCGTTACAGTCCCCCCTGTGATACTCCAACCGCCCCATGAATTGGTTATTCCTAAACGAGTCATGAAGGGTATAACGAACATACCCTGTCTCCACATTGGATCAAGAACAGGATCAGAAGGATCAAAAACCGCTAATTCATACAGAGCCATCGAACCGGCCCAACCAGCAACCAGAGCTGTATGCATTATATGAACAGAAAGCAACCGACCGGGATCATTCAATACAACGGTATGAACACGATACCAAGGCAAACCCATGGAAATACCCCTTATATCAAAGATAAATAGACACTACGTAACTTTATTGCATTGGAAAAGACTATAATATGACTATCCTATGGACCACTCTTGTTCAGTCGATTATTTCCGAACAAGGGTGTTCTATTCTGTTGGTAATAATGGAACAATTCTGTTCGTAGGAACAAAGAGAAGCAGATTTATTCTATACTCGATAAGTACCAATACGCAATGGGGGAGTTGATCCCATTTTCTATGAGCGAATGAGTCCATACTTATTTATCATTAGAAAGACCTATTCGTAATAATTTGAGTTTATTCATTCTGTCTTTCTTTATGAATTTTTATAATCTATGGATAAAATAAATACGATAAAAACCAATATGAATATTATAAAGACAATAAAAAAAATTGTTACGTTTCCACCTCAAAGTGAAATATAGTATTTAGTTCTTTCTTTCATTTAATGCCTATTGGTGTTCCAAAAGTCCCTTTCCGAAGTCCTGGAGAGGAAGATGCATCTTGGGTTGACGTATAGTGCGACTTGTCAGATATATTGGGTCATATGGTATTTCCCCGTTCTCTCCCCCGATCGAGATATCCCCCGTTTCACCCAAGAAAGATAAATTTAATCATCAAAAATTTGGAGCGTGAAGTGCAATTAGATCCATTTTTGAGGGGATTCATATTACTATTATCAATTAGAAAAATTCAATTAGAATAATTTATGGTTGGCTTGGTTGGACTAAAAAAATGAAGTATCCAGGCTCCGTTTAGAAAAAACCCAATTGGATTGGTAAGATATCTATGATTGCTATTCATATTTTTTCTTTGTAAAGAGATCCTAATTGTCAAGCAAAGTTATCTCAACTCTAAGAAATACTTGTATAAAATGAATTGAAAAAAAAAAGAAATACAAAAAGAAATGGTAATGGGAGCATTTGTCCTATATGTACAAATCCAAATCGGGCGGATCTTTACCCGGAGTAGAGCATAAACCTAAAAAGATGAAACAGACCCATTCAGGAACAAGAAAAAACCATCGCGGTTTGGATTAAATCTCGATGAAAGAATACATCAATGAGAAGTTAATTCGATAAGTTTAAAGACAAAGAAGAATATTGCTTATCCTCTTGTATTCTGCTTAGTGAAGCTTGCTTTGCTTCTGCCAGTTGCCACTACAACCATTGAAAGAGTTTTTTTCGGCAATGAAGTTTATCAAATGGATGATGAATTTTTAGACTGTTGCATAGTGCCTTATGTAGAAAAACGTTATTTTGTACTATATCTAATGAGGTGGTTATAAAAACATCAAAAGATGAGACCTCGTCAACTACAATTGTAATAATATATTTAAATTGTGCTTATAGTGGCGGTAGTGAACGATGTGAGAGTAAGGTCATGTCCTCGAGTTGGGTTGGGGGAGGGGTCCAGGGGTGGGAAGGGGGGTAAGAAAGCCTCTAGGCTGAGAGTTGGGTCTTGGAACATTGAGACGTTGACAGGGAAGTTTATAGAGTTAGGTAAGATTCTTCAGAAGAGGGAGATCAACATAGCGTGTGTTCAGGAGACTAGATGTAAGGGTACTAGGGCACAAGATATAGAAAGGTTTAAACTATGGAACTCAGGAAGCGATGGGGTAAGAATGGGGTAGGTATTTTAGTTGACAGGGACCTTAGGGAGCTCGTGGTCGAGGTTAGGAGGGTAAATGATAGATTGATGAGTATTAAGCTGGTAGTTGGCCGGTTTACTGTAAACGTGATTAGTGCATACATTCCTTAGGTAGGTTTGGACCAGGAGGTCAAGAAGCAATTCTGGGAGGACTTGGACGAGATGGTGCGTAGTATCCTGCACACAGAGAAGTTGTTCATTGGCGGAGATTTCAATAGCCATATTGGGGCTAGTGTTAGGGGTTATGATGATGTGCATGGCGGATTCAGTTTTAGGGATAGGAATGAGGGAGGTAATTCACTGTTGGATTTTGCTAGAGCTTTTGATTTGGTTATAGTTTACTCGAGTTTTTCGAATAGGGAAGAACATCTGGTCACTTTCCTAAATTCAATGGGCAAGACTCGGATTGATTATCTTCTCTACAGGAAATGCGATAAAGGTATGTGCACTGATTGCAAGGTCATCCCAAATGAGCACCTCACGGCCCTACATAGGCTCCTAGTTATGGACCTGGAGATCAAAAGGAGTAGGAGGAAGAGGGCGGGGTGTAGGCAACCTAAGATCAAGTAGGGTAACTTGACCAAGGACAAAGCTCAGAGTTAGGGGAGAAGTTGTTGGCTATGATTTATTGGCGGAGATTTCAATAGCCATATTGGGGCTAGTGTTAGAGGTTATGATGATATGCATGGCGGGTTCGGTTTTAGGGATAGGAATGAGGGAGATAATTCATTGTTGGATTTTGCTAGAGCTTTTGATTTAGTTATAGCTTACTCGAGTTTTCCAAAGAGGGAAGAGCATCTGCTCACTTTCCAAAATTCAATGGGCAAGACTCAGATTGATTCTTCTCTGTAGGAAATGCGATAAAGGTATGTGCACTAACTGAAAGGTCATCCCAAGTGAGCACCTCACGACCCTACATAGGCTCCTAGTTATGGATCTGGAGATCAAGAGGAGCAGGAGGAAGAGGGTGGGGTATAGGCAACCTAAAATAAAGTGGGGTAACTTGACCAAGGACAAAGCTCAGGAGTTAGGGGAGAAGTTGTTGGCTATGAGGGCTTGGATAAGTAGGGGGACGTGTCTAGTATGTGGTTCACGAGTACAAATTGCATTAGGGTAGCTGCTAGAGAGGTCTTAGGGGTCACGAAGGGCTCTCCTAGGGGTCATAAAGGGGACTGGTGGTGGAATGGAGAGGTTCAAGGTAAAGTGGAAGCTAAGAAAGCTACTTATTTGAAGCTAGTGGAGAGTACAAACGAGGAGGAGAAAAGGACTTATCGTGAGTGTTATAGAAAGGCAAAGAAAGAGGCGAAGTTAGCAGTTACGACGGCTAAGAACGCGACATTTACTTGTTTGTATGAGGAGCTCGGAGGCAGATGCGGGGACAAGAAGTTGTACCGATTGGCCAAGGTGAGGGAGAGGAAAGCCTGCAACTTAGACCAAGTCAAGTGCATCAAGGACGAGGATGGAAAAGTGTTAATGGACGAGGCACTTATTAGGAGAAGATGGCAGACATACTTCCATAAACTGTTGAACAAGAAAGGGGATAGATGCATTGTACTGGGTGAGTTGGAGCACTCTGAGAATCGGCGGGATTTTGGGTACTGTAGGCGGATTATGGTAGAGGAGGTGGAAGGGGCGATGCGTAAGATGTGCAGGGGCAGAGTGATGAGGCTAGACGAAATTCTGGTCGAATTCTGGAAGAGCACGGGGCAGGTAGGTTTGGAGTGGCTCACTGGGTTGTTTAATGTTATTTTCAAGACAAAGAAGATGCCCGAAGAATGGAGGTGGAGTACGATTGTTCCGTTTTACAAGAACAAGGGTGATATCCAAAATTGCAACAATTATAGAGGTATCAAGCTATTGAGTCACACTATGAAGGTTTGGGAGAGGGTGGAAGAGGCCAGGGTAAGGATGTGCATGTTTATTTTCGAGAATTAGTTTGGATTCATGTCGGGGCGTTCGACTACGGAAGAAATTCAACTGGTAAGGAGATTAGTGGAGTAGTACAGGTAGAGGAAGAAGGATTTGCATATGGTATTTATTGACCTTGAGAAAACGTATGATAAAGTCCCGAGGGAGGTACTGTGGAGGTGTTTGGAGGTTAGCGGCGTTCTGGTAGTGTATATTAGGGTGATTAAGGATATGTATGATGATGCTAAGACTCCGGTGAGGACTGTGGGTAGTGACTCGGACCATTTCCCTATGGTGATGGGGTTGCACTAGGGATCGATTCTTAGCCCATTTTTATTTTCCTTGGCGATGGATGTACTGTCGTGACACATCCAAGGGGAGGTGCCTTGGTGCATGCTATTTTCCAATGATATAGTGTTGAATGACGAGATGCGAAGTGGAGTTAACGCGATGTTGGAAGTTTGGAGATAGACCTTGGAGTTTAAAGGTTTCAAATTGAGTAGAACCAAGATAGAATACTTGGAGTGAAAATTTAGTGATGGGACCCGTGATGCAGACGTAGAGGTTAAGCTTGATGCTCAAGTTATCCCCAAGAGAGCGAGTTTTAAGTATCTCGGGTCTATTATCTAGGGTAACGAGAAGATTGGCAAAGATGTCACACATCGCATCGGAGCGGGATGGATGAAGTGGAGGCTCGCTTCCGGTGTTTTTTGTGATAAGAATGTGCCGCCAAGACTTAAGGGTAAGTTTTATCGAGTGGTGGTTTGACCTACTATGTTGTATGGGGCTGAGTGTTGGCTAGTCAAAAACTCTCACGTGTAGAAGATGAAAGTAGTAGAGATGAGGATGTTGAGATTGATATGTGGGTGTACGAGAAGAGATAGGATTAAGAATGAAGCTATCCGGGACAAAGTGGGAGTAGCCTCCATGGAGGACAAAATGCAGAAGTCAAGGCTAAGATGGTTCAGACATGTTAAGAGAAGAAGCATTGATGCTCTTGTCAGGAGGTGTGAGAGGTTGATCATGGAGAGTTTGAGAATAGGTCGAGGTAGGCTTAAGAAGTACTGGGGAGAGGTGATTAGACAGGACATGGCACTGCTTCATCTCACTGAGGACATGACCCCTGATAGGAGGGTGTGGAGGTTGAGGATTAAGGTAGAAGGTTAGTGGGTAGTTTTTAGTTGTTCACCGATAGTCTTAGTAGCATGCATGTCCCTCCATATTCTTAGATTTTTATTACGTTGTGTGGTTTTGTTTGCCTCGGGTATTGTATTCCCTATTGCTATTATTTGGTACTACTTATCCTTTATCTCTCCCTTTTTCTTTTCTCTTCCTTCTTTCGTCCTTCCTTGCTCTCCTCTTCCTCTTCTTGCCCTTACTAAGCTGACGGTCTATTGGAAACAACCTCTCTACCTGAATTAGGTAGGGGCAAGGTCTGCGTACAGACTACCCTCCCCAGACCCTACCTGTTGGGATCATACTGGGTTTGTTGTTGTTTTAGTAGTAACGTGATGATCCGATATGTTATTCTGAGTCTAGCACTTATTTGAGTATTTTGAGACCTTGATTAGCTCCATGTAGTGATTCTTGATCAGCGTGCGCAGCCCGTATCTTTTTTCGGAAAGTTTTTACATGAAAAATTAAAGAAAACATGAATTTTAGCTTTAAAAATGATTTGAATTGACTGCAGTCAATATTTTATGTAAATGATCCCGTATCAGTATTTTGACAATCCCAGTGTGTCCGTATCATGATTTTAGACTTGGATGCATGCTTGAAATTGAATTCAGAAGTCCCCAACTTGATTTGACATGATTTGTTGAAAAATAGTAATTTGAAGGTTTAAAGAATTCCGAAGTTTGACTGTAGGTTGACTTTATGGCTACCAGGTTCAGATTTTGATTCTGAAACTTGATATCGGTTCATTTTACTATTTAAGACTTGTCTGAAAAATTTGGTGCAAAACGTAGTTGATTTGATAGGATTCGGACACTCGTTGTGAATTTGAAAGTTCTTGAGTTTCTTTGAAAATTTCATGCATTTTGATATCCGATTCGTAGTTGTAGGTGTTATTTTGGTGTTTTGATCAGGCGAGCGAGTTCGTGTGATGTTATTACACTTGTGTTCATGTTCGATTTGGAGCTCGAGGGGCTAGGGTGAGTTTCGGATAGGCTACAGACCATTTTGAACTTAGAAGTTGCTTGTTTTTCATTGTTGCTAATGGTTGGTGCATTGTGCTTTGCGATCACGAAGCTACTCTCGTGATCGCAAAGGAGAACTTGGGGTTGGGGCGGATTTCTTCATCGTGAATGTGATGGCATGTTTGCAAATGCGAAGCATTGGGGGGCTTACCCTTCACGAACGCAACCATTCTCTCGCGAACGCGAAGGTTTATGGGATTATGGTGGAGGCAGTCGGTTACACTATGCGAACGCGAGCTTAGGCCCGAAAATGCGAAGGCCAAGGGGAAAGGCCATCGCGAACTCGAAGGCCACTCGGACCGCTATTCTTCGCGATTGCGTCAGGTCCTTCGCGAATGCGAAGAAGACCTGAGGCCTAGTGATTAAAATATCCCAACGTCGGGAATTACGTCAGTTTTCATCATTTTCAAGTTTGAGCTCAGTCTATATGTGATTTTGAAGAGGTTTTTCATCCCAACTTCATAGGTTAGTAGATTTTAACTTGTTTTCTTATATTTTCATAAACACCCATTGATTTTAACCTTTAATCTATACTTTTTCATGGTAGAAATTAGGGATTTAGGTAGAAATTGAGGATTTTGAGAAATTGAGAATTAGACCTCAAATTGAGGCCGCATTTCGAAACTAATCACATAATCGGTATCGGGGTGAATGGGTAATTGGGTTTTGGTATGAATCTCGAGTATGACCAAGTGAGACCGAGGTTGACTTTTGTTGACTTCCCGGGGTTGACTTTTGTTGATTTTTTTTAAAAATATTAAAGATTGAATCTCTTTCACTTGTAAGTAGTTTCTTAAACTTATTTTGAATTATTTGAACTATATTTTGTTAGATTTGATTGGCTTGGACGTTAATTCTAGAGGAAAAGTCGTGGTTGAGCATTGATTTGATTGCGGAAGTGAGGTAAGTGTCGTGGTTAACCTTGACTTGTGGGATTAAGACTTGTTCGTCTATTTGCTATGTATTTTATGTGTGGGGACAATGTATACGTGATGTGACGAGTACCTATGCATTGTCATTGGGTTAAAGCATGCGGGGGAAAATTATTTCTTTGTATTATATTGTTTCATTAATTATGTTATCCATGCTTAGGTTAGATTATTAATCCTTTAATTATTCATTCCATATTTATTGCTTATTTTAAAGATGTCGAATATTTTTGAAGTTGAAGCTTGATATCTTGAAACCATATTTGAAGTTAACTTATTCCCCGCATTGGTTATTATTTGAATTTATATTATTTCATGATGAGGATGAGAGTAAAATCACGAACGGTGATACCGTGCCATTTAATTCATATTATTTATATGGTGAGGACGAGAGTAAAAGCACGAAGGGTGATGCCATGCCATTATATTCATATTATTGCATGGAGAGGACGAGAGTAAAAGCATGAAGGGTGATGCCGTGCCATTTTCATATCATTGATTTCCGGTTTTGGTGATTTACTTGGTTATTTCATGATTTCATACTTGTCGTATTTACCATATCTTCCCCTTCTCACATGTACCCTCCTAGTTAGTAATTTATCATTCTTTGTTATTATTGTTGTTTTATATACACTTGTACATGTTTATTTATGTAGATGTCTTGTCATAGCCTCGTCACTACCTCGTTAAGGTTAGGCTCGACACTTACAGAGTACATTAGGTCAGTTGTACTCATAATAAACTTCTATACTTCTTGTACAAATACTATTATTGATCCTAGAGCTTCCTGCTCGGATCCCGTCGTTGTTGGAGACTTGAGGTATAGTTGTACGGCGTTTGTAGCCCTAAAGTCCTCTTCCTTTCTATCATTACTATTTTATTGAGTTTCAAAATTGTTTTACTTTGTTCAGACCTATTTGTAGCACTCTAGATGCTCATGTATTCGCGATGCCAGGTTCTGGAATATGTTTAGATTTTGTTATCCGGTGTTATATCACTCTGCTTCAGACTTCTATCGTTATTCTGGTTAATATTTTGTTTTTAACTGTTGAAATCGGTTAATTATCCATTTCACATTGGCTTGCCTAGCAAGTGGATGTTAGGCGTATCATGGTCCCGAGGTTGGGATTCAGGATCGTAAAAAGTTGGTATCAAAGCTCTAGGTTGCTTAGGTCTCACGAGTCATGAGCAACTTTAGTAGAGTTTGGAGGATCGGTCGGGGATGCCTGTACTTATCTTCAAGAGGCTGTGGAGTTTTAGGAGAATTTCACTTTTTTCTTTCCCTATCATGCAATTCTATTCTATTATTAATGTTTGAATTATTTCATTCTTGTTCTCTATCAGATGGTGAGAACACGCACAACATCTACAGCCGAACAGGAGCTGGAGCCCCATGTTGCATCCACTACCAGGGGTAGAGGCCGAGGTCGAGGTCGAGCCAAAGGTCGAGTTAGAGGCAGAGCTAAGCCTAGAGCTCGAGTAGCAGCACCCACAGTAGAGCCTAAGATTGATCATGAGGAGGAGATCCCAGCTCAGACTACACCAGTCAGATCCGCTCAAGTTCTGAAGGGATTTTTAGCTACTCCAGTGCTTCAGGACGCTCTAGTCCGTTTAGTAAGCCTTATAGAAAGTATGGCCCAGACCAATGCATTTTTGGAGGAACGAGTCGTCTCTCAGGCTGGGGGAGGACTCCTGCTACTCACACTTCGGAGCAAATGGCTCCCATATATCAGACTCCAGCAGTCTAGCTAGTTACGATAGTTCAACCGGTTGTTTCCTCACAGACTCGGGGAGAGGCCCGCGATGTCTACTGAGGGATTAATAAGATTGGACAAGTTCATAAAGCTCTTCCCTATTCACTTAAGTGGTGCACCTTCTGAGGACCCACATAATTACTTGGACTGTTTCTACGAGGTGTTACACAACATGAGCATTATTGAGACCAATGGGGTCGACTTTATAGTGTTCTAGATAACCGATTCTGCCAAAAAATTGTGGAGCGATTATGTGTTGACCAGACCGGCTGGTTCACCTTCACTTGCCTGGGATTAGTTTCGCATCTATTTCTCGAGAAGTTTATTCCTTTCACTCTAAGAGAGAAGTATCACAGGAATTTTGAGCGCCTTTATCAAGATAGCATGACTGTTACCCAGTACGAGACCCGGTTTGTATACCTAGCTCTCCATGCAATTATCTTACTCCCTACTGAGAGGGAGAGAGTGAGGAGATTCATTGATGGACTTATTTTCACTATTAGGCTATAGATGGCCAATGAGACTGGAGATGACATTTCTTTCCAGAGGGGCGTATAGATTGCTGGAAGGATCGAGATGGTTCGTAGTCAGGAGAGGGGTACGGTATCTAATAAGAGGCATCATTATTTTAGAGGTTTCAGTGGTGTCTCCCAAGCCATTTCAGTCAGCACTTCAAGCATCGTACGATGCTTCGGGTAGTCGGGGTCTTTATGTGCCTCATCATGAGCAACTAGCCTACAAAGCACAATCAGCTTCTATTAGTGCACCTCTGATCTAGAGTTATCAGGGTGGTTATCCAGGTCGACAGGTCCAGTTTCAGGGTCACCAGTCACAGCAGCCGAGGGCTTGTTATACTTGTGGAGATCCGAGGCACCTTTCTAGATTTTTCCCAAGTCACATGGCGACATGCCATAGCAGAGTTCTCATGCCATGGTTCTAGCACAGGTTGCTTCATCGCCCGCTCCGTCAACTAGAGGGGGTCAGGCTTCCAGAGGTAAAAGTCAACCCATTATAG
Source organism: Nicotiana sylvestris (assembly GCF_000393655.2). Classification (NCBI taxonomy): domain Eukaryota; kingdom Viridiplantae; phylum Streptophyta; class Magnoliopsida; order Solanales; family Solanaceae; genus Nicotiana; species Nicotiana sylvestris. The sequence continues at coordinate 142,195,178 of NC_091063.1, forward strand.
GTGGAGGCCAGCAAGCTAGGGCTCGCCCGAGGGGTAGAGGTCAGAATTGTGGGGCCCAACGTCATTTTTATGCCTTTCCAACTAGATCTGATGCAGAGTCATCTGACATCGTCATCACATGTATTATTCCGGTTTTCTATAGAGATGCTTCAATTCTATTTGACCCGGGCTCTACTTATTCCTACGTGTCATCCTATTTGCTTCATATTTGATTATGCCTCGTGATTCTTTAAGTGCTCCTGTATATGTGTTCACGTAATTGGGAGATTCTATTATTGTAGATCGTGTTTATCACTCATGTGTGGTTTCTATCATGAGCCTTGAGACTAGTGTAAATCTCCTACTTCTTGATATGGTGAATTTTGATGTTATCTTAGGCATAGATTGGCTCTCACATTATCATGCTATATCGAACTATCACGCCAAGATGATGACCTTAGCTATGCCAGGTTTGCCCCGATTAGAGTGGAAGGGGACTTTTGTCCATTCTACTAGCAAAGTTATTTCTTACGTGAAGCCTTGGTCGAAAAGGGATGTCTATCATATTTGGCCTATGTCCGTGATTCTAGTGCAGAGGTCCTCCTATAGATTCAGTACCTATTGTGTGTAAGTTTCCAAAGATTTTTCCTGCTGAGCTACCAGAGATGCCACCCGATAGAGATATTGATTTTTGTATTGACTTGGCTTCGGGCACTTAGCCCATTTCTATTCCACCATACCGTATGGCGCCACCTGAGTTGAAGGAACTTAAGGAGCAGTTGTAGAATGCAATTGATAATGATTCAATAGACCTAGAGTCTTGCCTTGGGGTGCGCCCATGTTATTCATGAAGAAGAAGAATGGTTCGATGAGGATATGTATAGATTATCGGTAGTTGAACAAAGTCACTATCGAGAACAAGTATCCCTTGCCGAGGATTGATGACTTATTTGATCAGCTTCAGGGTACTAAAGTGTTTTCAAAGATTGACTTGAGATCTGGCTACCATCAGTTGAAGATTAGGGCATCGGATGTCCCTAAGATAGCTTTTTGGAGTCGGTATGGGCATTATGAGTTTCTAGTGATGTCATTTGTCTTGACAAATACCCCAACAATATTTATGGATTTGATGAACTGGGTATTTAATACCTATGTGGATTGTTTTGTGATCATGTTCATTGATGATATTTTGATCTGCTCCCGTAGTTAAGAGGAGCATGAGCAACATCTTCGAGTTGTACTCCAGACTTTAAGAGATAGCAAGTTGTATTCCAAGTTTTCGAAGTGTGAGTTTTGGCTGGATTCAATTGCCTTTTTGGGGCATGTTGTATCGGACGAGGGACTTAAAAGTGGATCCTAAGAATATTGAGGCAATTCATAACTTGCCTAAAACTACTTCAGCTACAAAGATTTGGAGCTTCGTGAGTTTGGTGGGTATTATCGCTGGTTCATGGAGGGGTTTTCATCCAACACAACTTCATTGACTAGATTAACCCAGAAGGGTGCCCCGTTCAGGTGGTCGGATGAGTGTGAGTTGAGCTTCCAGAAGCTCAAGACTGCCTTATGTGACGACCCGAAGGGTCATCACCGTAGTTCTTCCTTGTTCCGCGCTTTTGAGGCCTTGAAAACCTCGCTTTTAGTTGCCTAGATTGGCGTGCGCAGTTCGGGCGCGTAGTCGGAAAGTTTTTATGTTAGAATATGTGAATTATGTGAAACATTTGATGAATTTTGGTATTAATATGCATAATGTTGACTTCGGTCAACATTTTGGATAAACGGACCCGGACCTGTGATTCGACGGTCCCGGAGGGTTCGTAGAAAAATATGGGACTTGGGCGTGTGCCCGGAATCAAATTCTGAGGTCCCAAGCCCGAGAAATGAATTTTTGAAAGAAATTGTTTTTCTGAAATTTGATATGAAAATTTGAAATGAAAAGGAGTTAGAAAATATAGGTATCGGGCTCGTATTTTGGTTCCGACGCCCGGTACAAGTCTTAAATATGTGTTAAGCACTATCTGTAAAGTTTGGCTAAAAACGGACGTCATATGACGTGTTTCGGACTAAAAATGGAGAATTTGAGTTATGAAAGTTGAAGAAAAGAAAATCATGTGTTTGAGGCTTGATCCTATGTATATGATGTTATTTTGGCGATTTGATCGCACGAGTAAGTCCGTAAGATGTTTTTAAGGTTGTGTGCATGTTTGGTTTGGAGCCCCGAGGGATCGGGTGGGTTTTGAATGGGGCCCGGGAGGTCTTGGGTGTTTTGGGTAGAACCTAGGTTTTCTACAAATTGAGAAGTTGGACCTTAATTTGGGGTCCGATTTAAAAACAAATCATCTATTGGGATTCTTGGGGGAATGGGTAACCGGGTTTTCGTCCGAACCTCGAGTTTCGACCACGTGGGTCTGGGGGTGTTTTGGACCTTTTTGGGAAAAACCTTGAAAAATCTATATTCATGCATTGGGGATGATTCGTTTAGTAATTATTAATGTGGTTAAGTAACTTATGACTATATCCGAGCGGAATGGTGGTGGAATCAAGAGGTAAAGCTATACTAGAAGCGTGAGTTGAGTTTGGAGCATTTGAGGTAAGTGTTTGTTCTAACTTTGGCTTGAGGGAATAGGATTAGGATGATATTTGCTACTTGCTAATGTGGAGTACGGTGTATAGGCATGGTGACGGTTATCTATGCACCGGAGTCTAGCATGACCGTGAGTCTTGATTGCTTTTAATTCGAATAATGTGACACAAGCTCCTTGTTTATTTGATAAGTTTCATATAATGTGAACGGTTGAGGAAGAATGATTTAAAAGGAGAATGTGTTGTGAATACTCCCTTGCCGGGATGTGTAGACTGATATATATATTCTCCCTTGTCGGGATATTTTGGGCTGTTAGCTGAACCCTTGCCGGGTTAAAGGTATTGAGTTGTTATTCTCCCCTGAAGGGGTCTACTATATGAAGTCAGATATTACGATCTATATTATGGGATCGTGTGGCACGCCGTCCACTTATATATGATATTATGGGATCGTGTGGCACGCCGTCCACTTATATATGATATTATGGGATCGTGTGGCACGCCGTCCACTTATATATGATATTATGGGATCGTGTGGCACGCCGTCCACTATATATATATATATATCATGGAAACCAGAGTTTTTTCTGTTTATTTCCGATATTTCATTTTTTTCTGTTACTCCCCGATAGCATGTCCCCCCTCCCAGTTTTACTTTGTATTATCTTGTTATTGCTTTCTTGCACTTGTTGTATATATACCTGTACAGGTTAATTGTGGTAGGTACTGTCTAGCCTCGTCACTACTTCGCCGGGGTTAGGCCAGACACTTACCAGCACATGGGGTCGGTTGTGCTGATGCTACACTCTGTGCATTTTTGGTGCACAGATCAGGGAGCAGCTTACGTACCGCAGCAGTAGGACTTCTGGGAGCTATCTTCAGTCCAGGGACTCTCGAGGTAGCCTAGCTGGCGTTCGCAGGCCGAAGTCCCTTTCCATGTTTTTTTCCGTTTGTTCATCTTGTATCAGACAAACATGATGTATTTCCTTTTCAGACATTGTTTGTAGTATTCTGTAGTAGTCCGTGAGCTAGTGACACCAGACCTTGGGTAGTGATGTGTATTAAACTTCCGCACTTTTGGTTTTCAGTTGCTTTAGATTTAAAGTCTTCCGCTTAGATTTTGTCTCGTTTATTATATTGTTTGAAAGAAAGCAGGAAAGGTGTTTTAAATATTTGGCTTGCCTAGCTCCGATAGTAGGCGCCATCATGCACCCGATGGTGGGAAATCCGGGTCGTGACAAGTTGGTATCAGAGCTCTAGGTTACTTAGGTCTCACAACTCACGGACAAGCTCAGTAGAGTCTGAGGGATCGGTGCAGAGACGTCTGTATTTATCCCGCAGAGGCTACCGAGTTAGGAAAACTTCACCTTGTTCATTCTTGTCGTGTGATTCTGTTTCTCAAGTACTGATTGTCCTTTCACTCTGTTCTTTCGCAGATGGCGAGGACACGTGCTTCCTCTTCTACCGCGCAACAACCTGATCCCCCAGCAGCAGCCCCTATTAGTGGCAGAGGGCGAGGGCGAGGTCGTGCCAGAGGCCGAGGATGGGGTAGGGCTCAGCCCCGAGCAGCATTTCCAGCGACGGAGCCTCAAGTCGATTTTGAGGAGGAGGTTCCGGCCCCAGCTGTTCCAGTGGGCCCACCTCAGGTCCCAGAGGGTTTCATAGCCACTCCAGTGCTTCAGGACGCTTTGGTCCGACTGGTAGGCTTTATGGAGGGCATTTCTAGAGCGGGTTTGCTTCCCGCAGCTCCAGCCACATCTCAGGATGGGGGAGGAGTTCAGACTCCCGTTACTCGTACTCCAGAGCCGGTAGCTCCTCAGGCTCAGGTTCCAGCAGTTCAGCCAGCTGTGGCAGCCTAGCCAGGAATTGCGGCTCAGTCCAGTGACGGTGCGGCTATGTACGCGGATGCTTTGTGGAGGCTTGATCGTTTCACCAAGCTCTTCACTACTACATATAGTGGCACTCCCTCAAAGGATGCTCAGAATTTCATATTCAGCTGTCATGAGGTTCTACGGACTATGGGCATTGTAGAGACCAATGGGGTCGACTTCGCCACTTTTCGCCTGGCAGGATCCGCCAAGACTTGGTGGAGGGATTTCTGTTTAGCCAGGCCAACAGGGTCGCCATCATTGACCTGGGATTAGTTTTCAGAGTTATTTCTGGGGAGGTTTCTCCCAGTTACTCAACGAGATGCTCTTCGCAAGCAGTTTGAGCGTCTCCAGCAGGGTCCTATGATGGTCACCCAGTATGAGACCCGGTTCATTGATCTTGCCCGTCATGCCATCGTGATACTCCCCACCGATAGGGAGAGGGTGCGGAGGTTTATTGATGGGTTGGCCCAGCCGATCCGTGTTCAGATGGCCATGAGTGCCGGTAGTGAGATTTCATTTCAGGAGGCGGCAGATGGTGCCCACCGGATAGAGATGGCACTTGCTAAGGGAGGTGGTCATGGGTCTGATAAGAGGCCTCGTCATTCTGGTAGATTCAGTGGTACCTCGTCTGGAGGTAGGGACTCTTATGGTAGAGGCCATCCTTCGAGGCCCTTTCAGTCAGCTCTCCAGGCTTCTCATGGTACACCAGGTGGTCGTGGTTCTCAGCCGCAGTATTCTGACTAGCAGCTCTTCAGTTCACCATCAGCACCTATCAGTGCCCCACCACTTTGTTATTCTCAGCAGCCGAGGGCTTGTTATACTTGCGGCGATGTGAGTCACATTGCCAGATATTGCCCTCGAGTTTCCAGCAGCTCGCAGCAGCAGGGTTCTCGCCCGATGATCCAGGCACTAGTTGCCCCACAGCCTGCCCAGCCAGCTAGAGGCGGGGGCAGAGGACATAAAGGTGGAGGTAGAGGTTTTAGAGGTGGAGCTCAGACCGCTAGAGGTAGGGGTCAACCAGCAGCAGATCGTCCCAGGGATATGATTCAGGGAGGTAGGGCCCAGCCCCGTTGTTATGCTTTGCCAGCCAGGCCAGAGGCTGAGTCATCAGATGCTGTGATTACAGGTACTATTCTGGTCTGTGATAGGGATGCTTCTGTGATATTTGATCCCGGATCTACGTATTCATATGTGTCATCCTATTTTGCACCCTATTTGGTTATGCCTAGTGACTCGTTGAGTATTCCTGTTTATGTGTCAACACCGGTAGGTGATTCTATTGTGGTCGACCAAGTTCATCGTTCTTGTATCGTAGTGTTTGGGGGTCTTGAAACCCGTGTTGATTTGTTGCTTTTGGACATGGCCGACTTTGATGTTATATTGGGGATGGATTGGTTATCCCCGTACCATGCTATCTTGGATTGCCATGCCAAGACCGTGACCTTAGCCTTACCGGATTTACCCCGTTTAGAGTGGAGAGGGACTTCTGGTCATTGTACCCGCAGTGTTATCTCGTATGTGAAAGCTCGGCGTATGGTCGAGAAGGGATGTTTGGCCTACTTGGCGTATGTTCGCGATTCTAGCGCGGAGGCCCCTTCTATTGATTCTGTGCCCGTTGTTCGGGAGTTTCCTGAGGTTTTCCCTTCAGACTTGCCGGGTATGCCGCCCGACAGGGATATCGACTTTTGTATTGATTTGGCCCCGGGCACTCAGCCTATTTCTATCCCGCCATATCGTATGGCCCTGCCGGAGTTGAAAGAGTTAAAGGAACAACTGCAGGACTTGCTTGAGAAAGGTTTCATTAGACCCAGTGTTTCGCCTTGGGGTGCGCCGGTGTTGTTTGTTAAGAAAAAGGATGGTTCGATGAGAATGTGCATCGATTACCGGCAATTGAACAAGGTTACAATTAAGAATAAGTATCCACTGCCGAGGATCGACGATTTATTCGACCAGCTTCAGGGTGCGAGGGTGTTTTCAAAGATAGATTTGAGATCTGGCTACCACCAGCTGAGGATTAGGGCGTCTGATGTCCCTAAGACAGCATTTCGCACTCGGTATGGGCACTATGAGTTTTTGGTTATGTCATTTGGATTGACTAATGCCCCAGCAACGTTCATGGAGTTGATGAACCGAGTGTTCAGACCTTATTTGGACTTGTTCGTGATAGTCTTCATTGACGATATTCTTATATACTCCCGCAGTCAGGAGGATCATGAGCAGCACCTCAGAGTGGTCCTTCAGACCCTAAAGGATAGTCAGTTGCATGCTAAGTTCTCAAAGTGCGTGTTTTGGTTGAGTTCGGTCGCATTCCTGGGTCATGTCGTATCAGCAGCAAGTATTCAGGTAGACCCGAAGAAGATAGAGGCAGTCAAGAACTAGCCTCGACCAGCTTCAGCTACGGATATTCGGAGTTTCCTGGGGTTAGCAGGTTACTACCGTCGGTTCGTAGAGGGGTTTTCATCCATTGCAGTCCCTATGACCAGATTGACCCAGAAGGGTGTCCAGTTCAGGTGGTCGGACAAGTGTGAGGCGAGCTTTCAGAAGCTCAAGACGGCTCTGACTACGGCACCAGTATTGGTTTTGCCCACAGGTTCAGGGCCATATACGGTCTATTATGATGCGTCTCGTATTGGGCTTGGTGCAGTGTTGATGCAGGAAGGCAACGTCATTGCTTATGCTTTGAGGCAGTTGAAGATCCACGAAAAGAATTATCCGGTTCATGATCTCGAGTTGGCAGCCATTGTTCATGCCTTGAAGATCTGGAGGCATTACTTATATGGCGTGACGTGTGAGGTTTACACTGATCACAAGAGTCTTCAGTATCTGTTCAAGCAGAAAGAGTTGAATTTGAGGCAGAGGAGGTGGTTAGAGTTGCTAAAGGATTATGATGTTACTATCTTATACCACCCGGGGAAGGCCAATGTGGTGGCCGATGCATTGAGCAGGAAGTCCGCCAGCATGGGTAGTCTTGCTTATATTCCAGTCAGCCAGAGATCGCTTGCTTTGGATGTTCAGGCCTTGGCCAATCGTCTTGTGAGGTTGGATATTTCTGAGCCTAGCAGAGTGTTAGCTTGCACGGTTGCTCGTTCCTCACTATTAGAGCGTATCCGCGAGCGGCAGTTTGAGGATCCCCATTTGTGTGTCTTGAGAGACACGGTGCAGCGTGGAGGTGCCAAGAAAGTAACCTTAGATGATGATGGTGTATTGAGATTGCAGGGGCGAGTTTGTGTGCCCAATGTTGATGGGATTCGAGAGTTGATCTTAGCGGAGGCCCACAGTTCTCGGTATTCTATTCACCCGGGCGCCGCGAAGATGTATCAGGATCTGAGGCAGCACTATTGGTGGCGTAAGATGAAGAAAGACATCGTTGCGCACGTGGCTCGATGTTTGAATTGTCAGCAGGTTAAGTACGAGCATCAAAGACCTGGTGGTCTATCTCAGAGGATTGCACTTCCCGAGTGGAAGTGGGAGAGGATTACGATGGATTTCGTTACTGGACTTCCGATGACTCGGAAAAAGTTTGATGCAGTTTGGGTCATTGTTGATAGGCTGACCAAGTCAGCGCATTTTGTTCCTGTTGCAGCCACCTATTCGTCCGAAAGGTTAGCCGAGATTTATATCAGGGAGATTGTTCGCCTTCATGGGGTGCCGCTATCTATCATTTCGGATCGGGGTATGCAGTTTACCTCGCATTTTTGGAGAGCGGTTCAGCGAGAGTTGGGCACCAAGGTTGAGTTGAGTACAACATTCCATCCCCAGACGGACGGTCAGTCCGAGAGGACTATTTAGGTTCTTGAGGACATGCTCCGAGCCTGTGTCATTGATTTTGGAGGCTCGTGGGACCAGTTTTTGCCTTTAGCAGAGTTTGCCTACAACAACAACTACCAGTCCAACATTCAGATGGCTCCGTATGAGGCGTTGTATGGTAGGCGATGTCGGTCTCCAGTTGGATGGTTTGAGCCGGGAGAGGCTCGATTATTGGGTACGGATCTGGTTCAGGAAGCCTTGGACAAGGTCAGGATTATTCAGGATAGACTTCGTACAGCTCAGTCCAGACAGAAGAGTTACGCAGACCGCAAGTTCAGAGATGTTTCCTTCATGGTTGGTGAGCGGGTATTGCTCCGTGTATCGCCTATGAAGGGCGTGATGAGATTTGGGAAGAAGGGCAAGCTCAGCCCTAGGTTCATCGGTCCATTTGAGATTCTTGATCGTGTGGGAGAGGTGGCTTATAGACTTGCCTTGCCACCTAGCTTGTCAGCTGTGCATCCCGTGTTTCATGTATCTATGCTCCGGAAGTATCGCGGAGATCCATCGCACGTGTTAGATTTCAGCACTGTCCAATTGGACAAGGATCTGTCATATGAGGAGGAGCCGGTGGCTATTCTAGACCGGCAGGTTCGACAGTTGAGGTCGAAGAGTTTTCCTTCGGTGCGTGTTCAGTGGAGAGGTCAGCCTCCTGAGGCATCGACCTGGGAGTCCGAGTCCGATATGCGGAGCCGTTATCCTCATTTATTTCCCGACTCAGGTACTTCTTTCTTTTGTCCGTTCGAGGACGAACGGTTGTTTTAGAGGTGGAGAATGTGACGACCCGAAGGGTCATCACCGTAGTTCTTCCTTGTTCCGCGCTTTCGAGGCCTTGAAAACCTCACTTTTAGTTGCCTCGATTGGCGTGCGTAGTTCAGGCGCGTAGCCGGAAAGTTTTTATGTTAGAATATGTGAATTATGTGAAACATTTGATGAATTTTGGTATTAATATGCATAATGTTGACTTCGGTCAACATTTTGGGTAAACGGACCCGGACCTGTGATTCGACGGTCCCGGAGGGTTCGTAGAAAAATATGGGACTTGGGCGTGTGCCCGGAATCAAATTCTGAGGTCCCAAGCCCGAGAAATGAATTTTTGAAAGAAATTGTTTTTTCTGAAATTTGATATGAAAATTTGAAATGAAAAGGAGTTAGAAAATATAGGTATCGGGCTCGTATTTTGGTTCCGACGCCCGGTACAAGTCTTAAATATGTGTTAAGCACTATCTGTAAAGTTTGGCTAAAAACGGACGTCATATGACGTGTTTCGGACTAAAAATGGAGAATTTGAGTTATGAAAGTTGAAGAAAAGAAAATCATGTGTTTGAGGCTTGATCCTATGTATATGATGTTATTTTGGCGATTTGATCGCACGAGTAAGTCCGTAAGATGTTTTTAAGGTTGTGTGCATGTTTGGTTTGGAACCCCGAGGGATCGGGTGGGTTTTGAATGGGGCCCGGGAGGTCTTGGACTTAAGAAAATGCAGGTTCAGGTGTTGCAGACACCAGCACGGTCGCGGTCATTTCCGCGCGGTCCGCGCTGGAGTCGCGCGGCCGCGATGCATTTTTGTGCGGTCCGCGTGGATGAGTTTGAGGGCTAGGGTTTCAGGTTAGCCAGCGCGGCCGCGCACCAAAACAGTGCGGTCCGCGCTGGAAGGGTTCAGAGAAGCCCCAATTTTTCTCCCACTCGGCGCGGCCGCAACACATTTTTGTGCGGTCCGCGCCAGGTCCTCAGAAAGGTATACAAGTTCGGAAAATCTCAGTCATTTTTCACTTTTCAAAAACCCAAAACCTAAGAGGCGATTTTCCAAACAACTTTTCTTCTCCAAAACGATTGGTAAGTGATTTCTAACTTAATTTCTTTATTCCTTAACATCTTTTAACATAATTTCAACTTCAAATCAAAGATTTTCATGGGGAAAATTGGGTGTTTTGGGTAGAACCTAGGTTTTCTACAAATTGAGAAGTTGGACCTCAATTTGGGGTCCGATTTAAAAACAAATCATCTATTGGGATTCATGGGGGAATGGGTAACCGGGTTTTGGTCCGAACCTCGAGTTTCGACCACGTGGGTCCGGGGGTATTTTTGACCTTTTTGGGAAAAACCTTGAAAAATCTATTTTCATGTATTGGGGATGATTCGTTTAGTAATTATTAATGTGATTAAGTAACTTATGACTAGATTCGAGCGGATTGGTGGTGGAATCAAGAGGTAAAGCTATACTAGAAGCGTGAGTTGAGTTTGGAGCATTCGAGGTAAGTGTTTGTTCTAACTTTGGCTTGAGGGAATAGGATTAGGATGATATTTGCTACTTGCTAATGTGGAGTACGGTGTATAGGCATGGTGACGGTTATCTATGCACCGGAGTCTAGCATGACCGTGAGTCTTGATTGCTTTTAATTCGAATAATGTGACACAAGCTCCTTGTTTATTTGATAAGTTTCATATAATGTGAACGGTTGAGGAAGAATGATTTAAAAGGAGAATGTGTTGTGAATACTCCCTTGCCGGGATGTGTAGACTGATATATATATTCTCCCTTGTCGGGATATTTTGGGCTGTTAGCTGAACCCTTGCCGGGTTAAAGGTATTGAGTTGTTATTCTCCCCTGAAGGGGTCTACTATATGAAGTCAGATATTACGATCTATATTATGGGATCGTGTGGCACGCCGTCCACTTATATATGATATTATGGGATCGTGTGGCACGCCGTCCACTTATATATGATATTATGGGATCGTGTGGCACGCCGTCCACTTATATATGATATTATGGGATCGTGTGGCACGCCGTCCACTTATATATGATATTATGGGATCGTGTGGCACGCCGTCCACTTATATATGATATTATGGGATCGTGTGGCACGCCGTCCACTTATATATGATATTATGGGATCGTGTGGCACGCCGTCCACTTATATATGATATTATGGGATCGTGTGGCATGTCGTCCACTATATATATATATATGTATATATATCATGGAAACCGGAGTTTCTTCTGTTTATTTCCGATATTTCATTTTTTTCTGTTACTCCCCGATAGCATGTCCCCCCCCCTCCCAGTTTTACTTTGTATTATCTTGTTATTGCTTTCTTGCACTTGTTGTATATATACCTGTATAGGTTAATTATGGTAGGTACTGTCTAGCCTCGTCACTACTTCGTCGGGGTTAGGCCAGGCACTTACCAGCACATGGGGTCGGTTGTGCTGATGCTACACTCTGTGCATTTTTGGTGCACAGATCAGGGAGCAGCTTACGGACCGCAGCAGTAGGACTTCTGGGAGCTATCTTCAGTCCAGGGACTCTCGAGGTAGCCTAGATGGCGTTCGCAGGCCGAAGTCCTTTCCATGTTTTTTTTTCCGTTTGTTCATCTTGTATTAGACAAATATGATGTATTTCCTTTTCAGACATTGTTTGTAGTATTCTGTAGTAGTCCGTGAGCTAGTGACACCAGACCTTGGGTAGTGATGTGTATTAAACTTCCGCACTTTTGGTTTTCAGTTGCTTTAGATTTAAAGTCTTCCGCTTAGATTTTGTCTCGTTTATTATATTGTTTGAAAAAAAGCAGGAAAGGTGTTTTAAATATTTGGCTTGCCTAGCTCCGATAGTAGGCGCCATCATGCACCCGATGGTGGGAAATCCGGGTCGTGACACCTTAACTACAACTCAGGTGTTGGTATTACCCACTGGTTCAGGATTCTATACGGTGTATTGTGATGCATCGCATGTTGGGCTCGATAAAACATTGATTCAAGATGGAAGGGTAATTGCATATGCGCCTCGGCAATTGAAGTTTCATGAGAAGAATTACCCTGTTCATGAGTTAGAGTTGGCGGCCGTTGTTCATGCATTGAAGATTTGAAGGCATTTCCTTTATGGCTTGTCGTATGAGGTATTCACAGACCATCGGAGTCTACAATATTTGTTCAAGCAAAAAGATTTCAACTTGAGGCAATGGAGGTGGTTAGAGATGTTGAAAGATTATGATATCACCATTTTGTATCATCTCGGGAAGGCCAATGTGGTGGCTGATTCCTTGAGTATAAAGACTGTGAGTATGCAGATCCTTGCATATATTCCAGTTGGTGAGAGACCGCTAAAGTCAAATGTTCATTCCTTAGCCAATCAGTTCATGAGGCTGGATATTTCAGAGCCTAGTCGTGTTCTAGCTTACACGGTCTCTCGGTCTTCTTTGTATGAGTGCATCAGAGAGTGTCAGTATGATAACTCCATTTGCTTGTCCTTACGGACACGGTGCGACATAGGGATGACAATTAGGTTTCCATTGGAGATGATGGGGTTTTGCGAATGTAGGGTCGGATTTATGTGCCCAATATAGATGGGCTTCGTGAGTTGATTCTTGAGGAGGCCCACAGTTTGCGATATTCCATCCATCCGGGTGCTGCCAAAATGTATTAGGATTTGAGGCAACATTATCGGTGGAGAAGACCTGATATTACCATGGATTTTGTTAATGGTCTATCTATCCACAATCACCCATACAACGTCAAATCTCAGAGGCTTGAGATTCCTGAGTGGAAGTCGGAGCGTATTACCATGGATTTCATTGATGGTCTCCTACGGACTCAGAAGAAATTTGACGTTGTATGGGTGATTGTGGATAGATTGACCAAGTCGGTACATTTCATTCCAATAACAATTACCTATTCTTTAGAGCGGTTGGCTGAGATCTATATCCGTAAGATAATTCGTCTGCACGGTGTACCGGTGTCCATCATTTTTAATTGAGGTACATAGTTCACATCACACTTCTGGAGGGCCGTATAGTGTGAGTTAGGCGCACGGGTTGAGCTGAGCACATCACAACATTTCATTCCCAAACGAACAGACAGTTCGAGCACACCATTCAGGTATTGGAGGATATGCTTTGCGCCTGCGTTATGGATTTCGGGGGTTCGTGTCATTTGCAAGGTTTGCCTACAACAACAACTACCAATCGAGTATTCAGAGGTTAGGCTCGGCACTTACAGAGTACATGTGGTCGGTTGTACTCATACTACACTCTGCACTTCTTATGCAGATACTGGAGTTCGCCACAACTACGTTGAGAGAGGTTTGCTCGGATCTAGCTATCAGTGGAGACTTGAGGTATAGCTGCACGACATTCACAACCCTGGAGTCCCCTTCTACATCATTTTAGTTGTATATGTTGATTCAGACAGTTATGTTTTATTCCAGACCATTATTTGTAGTACTCTAGACGCTCATGTATTCGTGACACCATATTTGGGATTTGTATTTGGATTTCGTCATTTAGTAGTTTATCACCTTATTTCAGACTATTCAGTTTTGATGTCTTTTAATTTGGAATTTTTAAAAATGGTTAATAGATATAGTTAACGTTGACTTACCTAGCAAGTGAAATGTTAGGCGCCATCACAGTCCTGAGGGTGAGAATTTCGGGTTGTGACAAGTTTCAAATAGGGATACAGACCTATTCCAAGTTTCAACATCAAAATTCCGAACCCGTTAGCTAAGAAGTCAAACTTACGGTCAAACTTAGTAACTTTCAACTTTTAAAAATGCTAGTTTTTCGGCAAAATGAGTTAAAATAAGTTAGGGAGTTCCGAATTCAATTCCGAGCATACACTCAAGTTCTAAATCACGATACAGACCCATCGGGATTATCAAAATACTGATCCGGGTCCGTTTGTACAAAATCTTGACCGTAGTCAACTCAAACCACTTTAAAGGCAAAAATTCACATTTTATCTATTTTGCACATTAAAACTTTTCGGAATAAGACACGGACTGCACACGCAAATCGAGAAATAATAAACAGTGCTAAAACTTGTCTCGGAACACCATCATCTTCAATTAATAAATATTTATTTGTCAGATGGCACTTTCATAAGATCATCAATCGATAATTCATTGACATATCTAAACTGATTCTACAATTGGGTGAAAGATGAAGATTTGAAACTCAATAATGAAAACGTTCATGATTTTAGATTTTAAAGAGGAGAATGGTTTTGAAAAGTAATTAAAAAGGGGAAGAAGATTTTGAACGTGATTATAGGGGTGGAGTTAGCTAAGATTAGATGGGGTAAGGTTGGGGGAGGGGTTAGATCAGAGATGTAAGGGGAAGGGGTTAGTTGATTAGCGTGGATGTAGTGATTATTACTTATTTAATTGCATATAATTAAGGAGATACTTATTTACTACCCATTTGTATATAATTAATTATCTACAGTCAAACCTCTCATAAAATCGTTGTTTGTTCCGAATATTTTTTAGCTTTTATAGTGAAGGACTGTTATACACCTATAACAACATTTGACGTTTAAATATTTTTTGGTTGTTATAGATAAAACTTATCCAAAAATTAATTTTTTTTAATATTACATATAAAAGATAAGAAAATTCTTCAAATTCAAAAGGAAAAATGCATAAGTACCCTCTTGGCCTATAGTTGGATTTTCAATTATACACTTAAACTTTACGGGGTTCATATTACTCCCCTAAACTATTTTAAAACGGAATAAATATACCTTTAAAATGTCACAACAATATTTATGTTGTGTGGTGGACTATGTGCGCCTCAATTTTTTTACCACTAAAATTAGTTTTTTTCCCCAATTTTTTCAATCTTCTCCTTTCTTTCTCTGTTCTTTCTCTCGCCTCCGTTATCATTAATCCCAAAAATCATCGTTATCATACCTGCTTCACCAGACACAATATCTTTACCACCTCCAAAAGAAAATTTTGACTTCCACCATTTTTATTTTCACCTATTATCGCATTCGCCACCTTCTTTTTTTCCCCATAACCATAGAACTTTATTACATTAATACTGTCACGACCCAAAACCCGACCCGTCGTGATGGAGCCTATCGTGAAACTAGGCCAACCTCAACTCAACAATCAACACAATAATAAGTTTAAAAATATTTACGGAAGCTTTTAACAGTTAAAGAACTATTTGAAACATAAAAAATTTCCAAGAACAGATACAATCCAGCCCAAAACTGGGGTGTCACTGAGTGCATGAGCGTCTAAGGAAAATACATAGTCTAATATAATGTCTAAGGGAACAACTGAAATACAACTAGAAATTAAGGTGGATAGCCAAGGCCTGTGAACGCCGTACAAGTACCTCAATAATCTCCTAAGTCAGAAGCCTCGATCAACCACCGCCACTGGATCCAAAGGGCCTGAATCTGCACACGAGGTGCAGGGGGTAACGTGAGTACACCAACTCAGTAAGTAATAAGTCCAACCTTTGGACTGATAGGTAGTGACGAACTCAACCTCCTCAAGGATAACAGAAATAATATACAGAAACGTAGGCATGCTTTCAATTAAATAAACAGCTCGAACAGTAAAACAGAGCAAGTATGAACAAGGTAAAGAAGTGTAACTCTGCTACATCTACATGTCAATGCACATGCTGTATGGAATGCACCATATTGAGTGCCTCATGTGCCCATAATTAGGGGTGTTTAAACCGAACCGGAAAATCGCACCACACCGAAAAACCAAACCAAGCCGATTAAAAAATCCGACTAGGTTTGATTTGACTTGGTTTGGTATTGAGTAAAAAAAACCGAACCAAACCGACATATAAATATATAAATTTTATTTATATTTTTAAGACTTTATAGTGAATTTTCTTTAGAAAATGTAGAAATATTTGGGATCCTCTCATGTATTAACCTTAAAAGCGTAAATTAACGAAAAATTATTGTTAGCCGACTAAGAAAATAACTATCATGTGTTACTAAAAAAATTCTCCCATTAGAATAATTTAATAGATCATATGTTTGTCAATTTTTTTTCATATTTACTAAACATATATTCACATATCAAAGCTTTATCTATAATTTTAACAAAGTAAGATTGAAATAATATTCATGTAACAAAAAAACCCGAAAACCCGAAAAATCCGACAAAATCGAACCAATCCAAACCGATATAGTTGGTTTGATTTGGTTTTGATAAAAACCGAACCAACCCGGTCCATGTACACCTCTACCCACAATCTCAAATGCTCGTCCACTCAGTTCTGTATATGGCTCGTGCGGCCCACGGAAGAACAATCCCAAAATATGTACATCTCTGACAACAGTCACTCAGTACTGAGGAAGGCCATTCCAGCCTATGGAGAAGATCCATCTCCAGATAATAACAATAACAACCTCACAACCACTCGGTACCGTATATGGCTCACAAGGCCCAGGGAGGATCCATCCCGGAATATATACACATCACTGACAACAGTCATCTAGTACCGAGGAAGGCCATTCCATCTTATGGAGAAGATCCATCTCCAGATAATAAGTACTTCGGACAAGATCCATGTCCAGGGAAGATCCATCCCTCAATAATATCATCAACTGCGCTCACTAGGGGTGTAAAGACTCCGGAGGGGCTTCTCCTAACCCAAGCGCCATAACAAGCCAACGAAGGCATGTTCAATATCTCGTTGCGACATGCAGCCCGATCCCATACTATCACTCAATATCAAGCTCTTGGTCTCACTCAGTCATCACTCTCCAGTTTCACACACAGGGGCTCAAAATGTCATGATACTAACCCAAACAATGATATGACATGTCAAATAACAATAATCGAGACTAGCATAATATAATATGCATGAACAAGGCTGAGTACAAAATATCAATGAAGCTAATGATATGACAGCAAGAAACGACCTCTCGGGTCTCTACAGTATTGGCGTGAAGCCTTAATAGGATATCTAGCAAGTTTTTACAGCACATTTACTTAATCACATGATAGAAACACAGGTATCAACAAGAAAGAATTACTAAGCGGTGCCGTAGAATGATCCAGACCGCAATTCTCACGGTGCACGCCCATACGCCCGACACTTGGCGTTTGCGTCACCTCAATAGTAATCATAGAACATATAGTTTAGGGTTTCGAACCCTCAGAACCAAGTTTGGAAGCGTTACTTACCTCAAGCCAATCCAAACTCTAGGCTGCGATGCCCTTGCCTTTCGATTCAGCCTCCAAATGTTCCGACTCTATCCAAAATCAATATATTATCATCAATATATGCTAAAGGAATAAAACCCATATGCAAATTATCAAATTAGATAAAAAATCCCGAATTTGCTCAAACCCGCCCCCCGGGCCCATGCCTCAGAATCCTACAAAAGTCACGAAACTAGAACCTCCTTTCACTCCCGAGTCCGTACATACCAAAATTATCAAAATCGGACCTCAAATGGTCCCTCAAATCCCCAATTTAAACTCTCCAATTTCAAGCCCTAATCTCTCAACTTTCTTCCCTAATTTTCACTAATATCATGATTAAACAATGGAAAAATCATCATAAACACAAATAATAAAGCCCAAGTAATTTACCCCATTGAAAATCCTTGATTCCTCTTGAAAATCAATGCCCAAATCTCAAATCCCGGCCAAAAATAGTAAAGAATGACCAAAAATTTACGATGGAGCCTTTATATACACTCTGCCCAGCACTTCCGCATCTGCGGTCCCCATTACACATCTACGGGGCCACATCTGCGCAAAATCCTTTGCTTCTGCGGAATTTCAATAAAAGGCATTTCCGCTTTTGCGGTTGCCTGACCGCATATGCGGTCATCACAGATGCGGGGACCAAACAGCACATGCGACCCCTGCTGCGCACCTGCGCTCCATAACCGCTTCTGCGGACCTCGCATCTGCGATCCCCAATCCGCAGGTGCAGAAATAACAGGAACAGCAAAATCTGTAGCATAACTCAAATTCCAAACTTCCCGTCAACCACTCAAAACCATCCCAAGGCCCTAAGGACCTCAACCAAATATACCGACAAGTCACATAACATAATTCAAACTTAGTCGAGACTTCGAATCACTCAAGACAACACCCAAACACCAAATCAACCTCGGATTCAAGTCTAAGAACTTATAAACTTTCAAATTCCACAAACGACGCCGAAACCTATCAAATCACCTCTGAAGGACCTAAAATTTTGCATACACATCCCAAATGATACAACGAACCTACTCAAATTTTCAGAATTCCATTCCGACCTCTATATCAAGATTTCCACTACCGACTGGAAAATGCCAAATTTTCAATTTCGTTAATCCAAGCTTAAATCTACCACGGACCTCCAAAATACATTCCAGATGCGCTCCCAAGTCCAAAATCACCTATCGGAGCTAACCAAATCATAAAAAATCCAAATTCGAGATCGAATACTAAAAAGTCAAAACTTGGTCAAACCTTTCAAATTTAAAGCTTCAAGCTAAAAATTGTTTTTCCAAATCTATTCCGATTATCCTAAAACCCAAAACCGATGATTTACATAAGTCATAATACATCATACGGGGCTAGTCATGCTCGAGAACTGGCGAACGAAGTGCAAATGCTCAAAATGACTGGTCGGGTCGTTACAAATACAAATATAATTTCAACTAATTAATGCTCGATCAATTAGAGTACAACATAAAAGAAAGATAGATCTATTCTCAGAGGATAGTATAAAAATAATAAAAAATTAGAATCATTATCGTCGCCAGAGACAAAACCATCGCCGATGGTTTTGATAATCTCAAGTTTTAGAATTGTCAAACCATCATTATCTTCATATATTAATTCAATAGTTGGTATTTTTTTTACTGGATCTTTATTGTTGCTGCAAAATGGGGATGCAAGAATAAAAATAAAAGTAAAGGAAAACGAAAATGATGAGCTGGACTCCATTTTTTCTGGCGAGAAGTTTGTTGGAGTTCTTGTGGGAATCCCTTACAGTGGCCGGAAATAATTAAATGTGTTAGAGATTGTTTTATTAATAAAATATAACTAATTGTAAAGTATCCAATAGTAAGAAGACATATGTAGACATTTAATAAAATTCTAAGGTAGTTTTATGCTCTCACACGCCTCCAAGAAAGCAAACACATTTTCTGTGCCACGTCATCTCTCAAAGGGATATTTATTCTACTTTAAAATAGTCGGGGGGGGGGGGGATAATAGGACCCCCGTAAAGTTTAAGTGTGTAGTTGGAAATGCGACTATAGGTCAGGAGGGTACTTGTGCATTTTTCCAATTCAATATCTCAGAAAATATGCATGTTTCACTAGGTATATATTAAAGAAAGCTAATGCCTTATAAATAAATTCATTAACTAAACGTACAAAGATTTAAACTCTAAGGCACACATTTTAAAGCTACTAGAAAAATAAATTCTTTCAAGATTGAAGGTAGAATTTTGTAATTGTAGTTATTTCATAGATTTCATTCTCTTAGTACCGATATAATGCTTGAATTTACGAAGATTCGTGTCCAAATTTTGAGCAAAAAGGTATCCAATGAAAAATATATCATGTGCAGATCTTCAAATCTTGTGTCTTATGCAAGATAGAAACGTTGCTCAATGGAAAAGATTGTGTGCATATTTTTATAATTGTTATTAGTAATCATAAAGATTCTATATCGTTGTTATAGAGGAATAATTTTACAAAGAGTGTTCTACTATAAATATGGTTAATGTTGTTATAGGTAAAAAGTTGTTATAGAGAGGTAAAATATAACTTAAAAATCGGTTCTAAGGAAAATTTGGCTTTTATAGTGAATGACTGTTATATAGAGATGTTGTTATACAGAGGTCTAACTATATATCTATCTATACTATACATTAAAAAGACGAAGGCCCTTAGCGAAATATCGTTCACCTTTTTTTACCCTTTAAAAATAAAATTTACACTAGACAAAATAGTCATTCTAAATTTCTTAATATTTAGGAATAGTCATTTAATTATTTCTCTAATATCATGAATAGTCATTAAATTATTTTCCTAATATCCAGGAAAAGTCATTTAATTTTACTAAAAAAATTCTTATTTAAAATATATAAGAACTCTTAATATTTAGGACTTTAAAAGTAATAAAACTTTTACATTATTTAAATTAACATACTTTTCATATTGAGATAATATGAGTTATATTATTTGATGGGCGTGCAACTCACTTGTGGGAAAACATAGGTTTATTATTTAAAATACTAAATCAAAAGATCCAAACGCCTTAGTTATGTATTTTATTTTGAATTTAGTTTTGAAAGAATTGGTTTTAAAATTTAGAAAAGAATTCCTTGGTTTTAAATTGTTGTTGTCTTTTATACTTTGTGTGTATTTGGACTCATGATTACCTTTAATTATTTATATAATTATAAAACTTGTGACAAATATCAGCAATAATGGCAAGATTCTCATGATAAAACTATCCAAATAAAAGAGATCACACTTCAACAAAATTATTCGTAAATTAAGAGAGGTAATATATAGTCAGTTGAATTCAAGTACCATCACTAAACATTATCAATGAATAGCTTTAATTAGTTAACTATAATTCAAAAAATTAAAATTGTACATGAATATAAAAATAGATATTGCAAATACTATTATAATGATTTATCTGAATGCACATTACATGAAATGTTAATAGATTTTTATACTTTTTGAGAAATATATTACATAATGATACCTTCATGTTGGTTAAGATAATAATAATAATAATTTACCTTAATGTTTATGATAATTATTTAATTTGTTCCAGAAACACATGTAGTTGGGTTTAAATAATACACATCAGATTAAATTATTCCTATGATAGTTAACAGTAAGGAATAGGAGGAATTCATGTTATGTACTTGAGCAAATACAATTTTTTTAAGGCCATGAAGAATATAATATTAATACCGGATATATTTGCTTACGAGTTAGCATATTATTCTATCAAGTCGAGCACCTAAAGCAAATGTACAATTCGTATACAAAAATCATGATAAGACATTAGAATAATTTTATGTGATGTTTTTGACTTTTTTTCTTTATGAGGTTGGCTATATCAATATTCATCATTTTCAAGAACTACTACTTTTTTTATTTTATTTTATAACTCAATTACATATGTTAATAATATATGTGTAATTTTGAAAAAACTTATACTCACTAATATGAAATACATGTGTAACGCGCATACTCTAAAACTAGTATTTAGGATACGTAGTTCAATGGAAACAACTCTAATAGTGGTATTACATTCATAATTTAGCATATATAGATAAAAAAAATACAAATTAATTTTACAGTTATATAATATGGATCGAATATGGGTGTTAGCCCATTTCTAACCTGCCTATTTATCAAATATAAGATTTAGAATTATTGGTCTGCTCTTGTTTATGTTATTTCTTGTAGACAAACATAAGATTGCAAGGCAAAATTTTGATCCGTAATAT
The DNA here is from genome assembly GCF_000393655.2 of Nicotiana sylvestris. Taxonomy (NCBI): domain Eukaryota; kingdom Viridiplantae; phylum Streptophyta; class Magnoliopsida; order Solanales; family Solanaceae; genus Nicotiana; species Nicotiana sylvestris. The sequence continues at coordinate 142,216,665 of NC_091063.1, forward strand.
GGTATGTCCAACTCAATTCCGTTTGAATGAACACCAATTTAAGGGAAGCATTATGATCTATTACAAATATTTTTTTTAGGTTATATGATCATTTTCATATGACATTTGTAAGATATAACACAAACTAATAAAAATATGAGATATTTATAGAATAATTTTCTTATGATCATATGAGGTCACTCCTCATATGGGTCGGTACAAATAGGCGGTGACAATCAACTCACCTACAAGTTTGAACCCCGTGAGTTTTGTTCTCTTACAACCTCTATCGAGTGAGGATTAATGAAGGACACTATAATGGGTTAAACCATTGTTTACCCGTCACGTCTCAACAAATAAGTCAATACATCATTGCTAGAAAATAATGTCCTATCATTATCAAGATTGAGATCCTCGACATATTTGTCAGAAATAAAGATTACTGGTGTTCACTTGTTTTGTATTCCAAGATTACTCTAGGAGCTTTGCTATTATAATGTCGATATTTTGTAATATGCTCTACGTTTTAACAATGAACTCAAAAACTATTACTTATATTATTCCTTCCCATCCAATTACCGTAATTTGACCGAGCACAAATTTAAAAAGAAAAGAGACATTCTTGAAACTTGTAATGTTAAACATATTACTACAAAAGCATGCCATTAAGGGTACCACGAAACTTGAAAGTGAAATTATTTACTTATAAAAAAGTTTCATTCCCTTTTTTACGAACTAACAAGAAAACAATTCCACCTAATAGAACAGATGGGGATAATTTTTAAGGTCAAGGACATCGAAATATCTACTAAATTGGAAGGAAGACAGTGCAACACATGCAGAGTACTCTCGGTAGCCAATCTGAATATAACGAAGAACAAGAGCAAATGATAAGCTACAACTTACTTGTATAACAGACTCATATTCACAGGGGAACAGATAACATAGAGCTTTAAGTTTAACTACTGCTGGAGAAACCTACCAACAACTTAACAGTAACCAGAAAAAAAGAGAAACTAAATAAACTAATATACACGACTTCTTTGCTAATTCCCTCTAACAGGAGGAAAAACGAAAGGCCGGAGTCGTGCACCACTAAGTTTACAGTGTACCAACTGGATCATGCAATAAACCCAGTGTAGCACACATTACATGCCTAGGGACTAAGGATGCTCATAAATACCCTTCCATTGATGTACATGAACACGGCTAACTTCCAATGAGAAGTTAATCTAATCACTAGCTTCCACCAATAACAATGCCGTCCACTTAATCAAATTCTTTCATCTGCGTCGTACATGGTGAGCTTTGCTATCATTCTGTATCCTATCAGCGTACATTGGCAGTCGTATGATCTCATAGATCTCATTCAACAACACTTCTTCAGTGATGTTGTCAGTAATACTTCTAAATACCTGAATTTTGTTGTACAGGAACAATAATTAGTCTAATAGGGTCTATCCATCTTTAATAAATGAGAAAATATGGAAGAGGTTCTATTAAAGCACAAGTCCACGTATCAACAAATCAACTACATAACTTAGTATTTGCCATTAAAGCGATACATACCTTTCTGTAAGTGTTGTAATCATTTGGATTTCCTTTATCAACTCTGGTCCTCATCCACACCCATTCTTGGTTACTGGTATCCCAAGAACACTCTACTATTTTACCAGCGTAGTCTGACGGGTCAGAACTATCTGTGACCATGAAAGAAACCAATTTTAAGGATATGCACCAGAGGTAAATACCCAGAGAAGAAGGAAAAAAAATCAGGGGATACAAATAAAGCACAAGGAAAAACTGCTCAGATATGCAAGTCTACAGGACAACAGATTAGACATTTCCCTGGATGTCCCTATCCTCACTACTAGCATCAGTAGCTCACCAACTCGAAGCAACAAGGATCAACCATTTGAATGACCATCTTAAAGAGCAAGAGAAGAAACAAAATTGTTCAATTCTTGTCAAAATCTCGAGAGATGCATGTCCTAGTCTGACTAGGATGATCTTGTTAATCAGAATTTTACCATTAAGATTAAGGAGACACCTAAATGTGGGTTATCTTGTTCATATTCACGTGTGAATGGTTACTTCTCTGAAAATACAAACAAGCTTCTGTTGCCCTTGATTCATTGAGAACCTTATTGTAATATTCCAAAATAATCCCACTAACATGTCCGACCCTTATCATCTTTAGCAACTGATCCAATTTCAAGTTGTGGACCATCCACGTTCTAATGAGCCTCAACTATCAAAGAGAAAATAGTGAAAGCAAGAATATGTGTCCTGAACTCAGAGGAGAGTAGGATTAGAAAGGAAGGTCAGTTGTGAATAGCAATATTGCCTTCATTTTTTTTCTTCTCAATATTGCCTTTAGTATTTAGTACCTATAGAATTTTTATCCACATTCTTTTTTTTTAGATAAAGTAATTTTATCCACATTCTTACTATTACTTAGCACCTCACAAGATTCAAAAAAGAACCTCAACTGTCGCAGCAGAGTAAGTGTGAAATGGCCTCGTTAACTTTTTATTTTTATTTATTATTTCTTTTTGGGAGGTAACTCTAGCCTCCTTACTTTTAAGATCATACAATGAATGCAGGCTAACTAAATCAAATAATAGCACTGCATCCAATTTCCCCACAACACACCATTTTACTAAGAAATCACATCCACCCAGGTTGATAAAGTACACACGCCAGCAAATAAACACTAAAAAGTGTATGGATGCATACGATATTCACGCCTATTATACTTCCAACCAAACCCTAAGTAAGGGAAACATTCCTGTATGATACGACTAGAGGTATTAACTAATATAACTGGGAATTCCTAACCTGGGAAAACAACTCTATTCCCTTCCATTAGTTTCTTCTTCCCTCGTTCATGTAGATAAAGCAATTCACGACCATCGACCACCTGCCATATGATTAGAGATACTCACACTTAATTCCAATAGGACAGCATGAAACATGACCCAGGCCTTTCCACTTAAATCGTGCAGACAAATGATATTTAACAGGTGACTAGTAGGGATAAAACAAAAATAAGAAACCAAAAGGACGAGGAAACTGAAACAGCTCTTTTCACTAGGAGAGCAGAGAGCACAACCTCAAACAGAAAGTCAACTGAGTTCATTTCAGGGTATTTCCACTTCAAGAGACCTTCATGCGTGCGAGGAACATAAGGATCATCCCAACCCTAACACGGAAAGAAAACAGTAGCTGAGCATACAGAACCTAAAACAATTACATGTGTATGATTTGTGTATCTCTGTCACTGTTAGCCGTAAATATGTCATTCGCAATTAACTGAATGAGGATATGCTACCATCTTTAATAACTTCTCTGCAGCATAACAGTAAACAAAGATAAAGTTTGAACCACTTTCAAATAGAGTCTCATCAAGATAACAATCAAAATATACACACCATATAACTTGGAAACATCTAAAGTGATGCAAAAAACTGACTCCTCGGGAGAAACTCAATACAACACTAGAACAAGAAGACATTCAGTATAATCACTCTAAAAGATTTGTCACTCTTTAGAACCTGAAAAATGAGACCGTCTGCTTCATGTGAAAGCTTTGGAATAAATTCTTTGAGAAGTTTCGTGACAGTAGAGAGCAACCAAAAATCCTTCCTCCTCACCTGGTAGACATTGAGAGATCAGCAGCCACTTTAGCTAGAAAAAATGATACTAGAAATCAACTATAATTAATCTTATGACACTACGTTACAAAGTTGACAAAACATACCCTGAAAGGCTCCAACTCGTATCTATAGTAAGGGTTTCTACTCTGGTATATATGTTGACGTTCATAATTCCTGGGCTCAATCACTTCTTTGTCAATCATTTTCCACCGTTCATAAAAGGGTCGCTGTAAAATACCAGAACAGAGAATGAGCAATGCTTACTATATATGTAAAATACCAGAACAGAGAATGAGCAATGCTTACTATATACCAGAACACCGTTCCTGGGTATATATGTACTTTTTTTGTAAAAAAAAGTACATACTCAAGCAAAACAGAATGAAGTGAAGTTAGCAATGCTTATCCAGTGTAGAATGAGAAGAATAATTGAAATACATAGGTTTCATGGCCTCCAAGACATTACCATACAAAACCATAATCACACACCACAATACACAACTGATTAAAACAGCACGATGATCGAAGCATATGAAACATGCCGGTTATCTACCTTTTCTGAAGTAAATGAGGCTTGGATAAATGAAATATGATGTGCCACATATACACTACTGATAAGCGCTGGGCTGTAGCAAAGCAATTCTGTCTTTCTTTCACTCGATCCTATTAGGGTGTAGGAGCTCTAGTTGCAGTAAGCCAGTAACACAAATAAACTTTTTGAATTACTCGTACAGAGAAAACACAGCAGTATGATCAAGAACCAAATAGTCTGGAATTGGTGAATAGTTGATTTATTGATGACCCTCTTAGGTAACCACATGGTTGAGATGCACATCAGATTCAATTAAGAAATAAAAATACTTCGACTAATCAGGCCAGTAAATGCCTCATACTAGTGGTGACACGATAGCAGCTGGAGCTCACCTGATGAAAACTATGTAAACAAGTTCTATTCCATTCCCTAGCAAATAGCATATTAGCATTCCTCCACTTTAAGGACTCAAATGCAACTATGTATCCCTGCAGCTCCACTTTTTGTAGAGGGGTCCATTATCCACTGAGTTTGAAGATTTTTTTAATTAATGGCAACCAGTAACAATATGTCCAATCAGCAGATATATGTAATTCTTTCAATAATGTGTATAAAAAGAAAGTATGCTATGTCTTCCTACCATGCTTTGACATCCTACACCTACAGCTGTTCAGAGCACTACAAGATCTGTAAAGGTCTCATAGCTCTATAATATAGCTCTTTGCCATTAATAGAATATTATCTTTAAAATGTTTTGGCATATTGTTCTTTGCTAAGACAGTTACATTTCAGAGGTAGAAGAATTTCATATGCAACACACATACATCATTATACCAGAAAACAAACATCTTTTTCTTCGAAGATGCATGTCAAAAGATCCTATTGGCACCAAGTGATAAGGCGATAAATTAGGGACACAGTTCAACTCACTGACAATATCAGACAACAGATTAAAGAAGTAAACACATCATGTAGTAATAAAAAAAGGGCAGCTCGGTGCACGAAGCATCTCGCGTTCACGCAGGGTCCGGGGGAGCACCGCACCCCAATGGGTGTGATGTAGGCAGTCTACCCTGATGCAAGCATCAGTGGCTGAAAAGAGGGATGCAACACGAGGACTTCTCAGCGGTGAACACATCATGTTGTGATTTTCTAAAATTACAAAGCATAAATGACTTTAGAAGACTCAGATTAAAGAAAAAATAATCACACAAGGAAATCTTACTCTGCCACGAAACACTAACAGACTTCAAAAGACATGTTAAACACAACGCACATAAACGCAGACCAATATACTTATAACATAAATCAAGGATGTGTTAGCTCCAGGTGTGTTTGAATACCTGCAAGAAATGACAATATCGAAACTGCTACAAGATACTCAAACAAGAAATATTAATGAACATATGACATCATTATTCAAAATCTGTCAACTGCAACTTGTGCAATAAACAATCACAGAAAAATTACGACTATAATCTGACCACTATAAGTGGTCATTTGGGTCAGAGAAACTATGCATGGATTGTAAGATACGAATCTTAATACAGCGAACAATAATCATTGGATAACTTGTATTGTGTAAAGTATGTTGAATTCTGGATATAGTATATAATCTAAAACATGAGTTTGGTTCTAAATCAGATACAGATTAGTTTCCAGTAATATCTTTGGTATGTATTACTTTTCTGATTAAAAATAATAAGCATAATATAATTAAGAGTGAAAACATCTGTTACAATAAATTAAAAAAAGGGCAGCCCGATGCACAAAGCATCGCGCATTCACGCATGGTCTAGGGAAAGACCGCACCCCAAGGGATGTGAGGTAGACAACCTAACCTAATGCAAGCATTAGTGGCTGCTTCCATAGCTCGAACCCGTGACATGTACTTTACCGTTGCTCCAAGGTTCCCCTTCCAAAAACACCTATTATAATTTCTTGATAATAAATGAGAACAACAACAACAACAACCCAATAAAATCTCACTAGTGGGGTCTGGGGAGACAGAGTGTACGCAGACCTTACCCCTACCCCGGAGGAGTAGAGAGGTTGTTTCCGAAAGACCCTCGCTTAAGAAAACGAAAAGAGACAATACATCCGTAACAACAGAAACCAAAATAATAATATCAGCATCGTAAGAGACAACAAACAAATCGAAAAGCAATAACACAAAACTGTGAAAAACGGAAAAATAGCGTAAACACAACATAAGCCGCTAGCAGTCCTGGACAAAGCACTATCAGACTAGAAAAACGCTTGACTACACCCTAACCTTCAACCTTAGTGCTCGACCTCCACACCTTCCTATCAAGAGTCATGTCCTCGAAAATCTAAATCTGCGTCATGTCCTGCCTGATCACTTCGTCCCAATACTTCTTAGGCCTCCCTCTACCTCCTCATACTTGCCAAAGCTAACCGCTCACACCTCCTAACCGGGGCATCTAGGCTTCTCCTCCGCACGTGCCCGAACCATCTAAGCCTCGCTTCCCGCATCTTGTCATCATGGAAGCCACGCCCATCTTTTCCCGAATATCTTCACTCCAAATTTTATTCAACCAAGTATGCCAGCACATCCATCTCAACATCGTCGTTTTTGCTACTTTCATCTTGTGGATATGTGGATTCTTGACTGGGCAACACTCAGTCTCATACACCGTGGCTGGTCTAACTACCGCTCTAGAAAAACGCTCGACTACTCCTAACCTTCAACCCTAGTGCTCGACCTCCACACCTTCCTATCAAGAGCCATGTCCTCGAAAATCTAAAGTGGCGCCATGTCCTACCTGACACCTCGCCCCAATATTAGGCCGCCTTCTACCTCTTCTCATACCTGCCAAAACCAACCACTCACACCTCATAACCGGGGCATCTAGGATTCTCCTCCGCACATGCCCGAACCATCTAAGCCTCTCTTATGCATCTTGTCATCCATGGGAGCGACGCCCACCTTCTCCCAAATATCTTCATTCCTAATCTTATCCAGCCTAGTGTGTCTGCCCAGTGTGCCCGCACATCCATCTCAACATCCTCATTTCTGCTACTTTCATCTTCTGGATATGTGAATTCTTGACTGCCCAACACTTAGCCCCATACAGCATGGCCGGTCTAACCACCGCTCTAGAAAAACGCTCGACTACCCCCTAGCCTTGTCCTCCACACCTTCCTATCAAGAGCCCTGTCCTTGAAAATCTGAAACCGCGTCATGTCCTACCTGATCATCTCGCCCCAATACTTAGGCCACCCTCTACCTCTTCTCATATCTGCCAGAGCCAATCGTTCACCCCTCCTAACTGGGGCATTTAAGCTTCTCCTCCACACATGCCCAAACCATCTAAGCCTTGCTTCCCGCATCTTGTCGTCCATGGGAGCCACGCAGACCTTCTCTCGAATATCTTCATTCCTAATCTTATCCATCCTAGTATGCCCGCACATCCATCTCAACATTCTCATTTCTGCTACTTTCAACTTCTGGGTATATGAGTTCTTGATTGGCCAACACTCAACCACATATAACATGAACGGTCTAACCACCACTCTATAGAACTTACCTTAAGTTTCGGTGGCACATTCTTGTCACACAGGACTCCATATGCTAACCTTCATTTCTTCCACCCCACCCCAATATGGTGTGTGACATCCTCGTCGATCTCCCCACTGGATAACTGACCCTAGGTACTTGATACTTCCTCTCTTGGGGATGACTTGTGAGTCAAGACTCACTTCCATGTCCGTTTCCCCCATCGCGTTGCTAAACTTGCACTCCAGATATTCTATCTTAGTCCTACTCAACTGAAACCTTTAGACACCAGGGCCTATATCCAACCTCCAACCTCTTATTAACGCCGCCTCGTATCTCATCAATCAGCACTATATCATCAGCGAACAACATACACCATGGCACCTCCCCTTGAATATGGTGTGTTAGTACGTCCATCGTCAGGGCAAATAAGAACATGCTAAGCGCAGATCCTTGGTGTAATCCTATAAAAACCAAAAAATGCTCTGAGTCACCTCCCATAGTCATAACCCAACCTTTATCACCCTAATGTAAGCTACTGGCACACCTGTCACCTGCAGAATCTCCAAAGAACCTCCCTAGGGACCCTTTCATCCGCTTTCTCTAGGTCAATAAATACCATATGCAAATCCCTCTTTCTATACATGTACTGTTCCACCAACCTCCTAATAAGGTGGATAGCTTCCGTAGTAGAACGACTCGGCATGAACCCGAACTAGTTGTCTGATATAGACACTGCCCTCCTTACCCTCCCTTCCACCAACCTCTCCCAAACTTTCATGGTATGACTTAGTAACTTGATACCCCTATAGTTGTTACAATTCTACATATCACATTTGTTCTTATACAACGGAATCATCGTACTCCACCTCAACTCATCCGGCATCCTCTTCGTCCTGAAAAGAACATTAAACAGCCCAGTCAGCCACTCCAAGCCTGCTCTACCCACATACCTCCAAAATTCTACCGAAATTTCGGAATAAATGAGAGATAAGAATAAATAGATAATGCAACAACCAAATGAATAAATAGATAATGCATTCATGTCTTACTGCATTAATAAGTACATCACCCTTTTCATTCTAATATTCAATAGTTAGTCCTTTTAGACAAATTAGGGGTTCTCTAACACTAGACGCCCCCTATATTTCCTACCAACATACAAACCTCCAAAACAAATTAAAAAGACATTGTACCTAATAAGTTGTTCTAAACACTTCCCAATAATTCTAAAATCATTACTAGAACGATCATAGGTAACGAGTAGGAGATGGTTAAATAAACAAATAACAGTGTAAAGGTACTTTATCATCTGTATACTATTCCTCATTGGCTTTTTTAAAAATTCACATCTTTTTTGGCTAATACATTTACCACATCACTAATGCAGTTAATATATACACAAAATCAGGAAATAGACAACCAAACACATGGCAATCAACGCAGAATTTAATAACGGGATAATTCCCAGTAATACAGAGAACCAAAAAGACCCCTAAGCGTATAGCCAGATTTTTTTTTATTTTAATAAGGAAATGAAAATGAGTTCCTGTATTAGAATCCAACCTCAATGACAGACACATGATTAAGGGCCATCAGATCATAAATGAGGTATCTCCTTTCCTGCTTCTGTGTGTCAGGCAAAGTATCAATTACCATCTCCCCATCAAGTAAAGTGAAGTGGTGCGTCTTTTCGGTCAAACCCTGGGAGAAAAAACGAAAATTTCACATGATAAAACACAGATAGTTTCCAACAATGAGACATAAAAAGGAGACAAAAAGAAAAGATCAGAACATCCTCATAGCTGACGGGATATGAGCGTACTTCATTAGTATGTCTGCATGGAAATCTCATCTGAACCCTTCGGAAGTTGAAATGTCTATCAATTAAGAAACAACCATCCATCGTGATCAGCATCATATACCGTGTCCCATCAGCCTTCCATGTGGCATAGTAGTAACGCTGCCTCAACAATTGCAAGTTGTCCCTGCAAACAATGACAAAGATTACCTCGAGATGAACAATTCTCAGAAAAAAAATACCTTAAGATGAACTCTAGCTTATGGGTTTTCTCAGTCTTTGTTTTGTATTGGATGCTACCCAAAGTTTGTAAGGGAGTTAGCCAGTTCAATAAATAAACAATTGTTTTCTCAGAGACTATGTTAATATCCATATCTGAGTCCATATGAGGTTCAAATATAAAAATACAAGAAGGTTACTATCCATGAGTAAAATATGTACGAGGGATCTAAAGAAAATAATTAACTAACTCAAAACACATCGATTGACAAGCTATCATGCAGAACAAAGAAAACACTAGCCAAATAAACAAGTAAAACAAGCTTATTCATGCCTTGCAAGCATAATATAACCAGAGATACTCATTCGTCCATGCATGACCTTCAAAGTCTGAAACCGTGTTAGCTGCACAGGCAAAATAGGCACACTGCCGAACCATGCAAGTTGACCAGAGGCATCAAGAACTAGTTGGTTCAATATTGGCCACCGTGTAAAGAACGCAAAATGAAAAGATAGAAAAATGGTGGGCTCTGGAGATTTTAAAACCTTCCATGAAGATCAAACTTTCAAGAGTTCTAACAAGAATAGAATCGTATACTTCTTCCCGCAATGGAGACAGCCCCTTGGAGGGGCCACAAATCCACCCAACCAAGGTAATTTATACAAAATAAAAAGGTGTGCCTTTGCTGCTTCTTGACAGGTCAAATAATCAATGTCTTTCAGTCTGAATTCGGAAGTCATCGCAAGAACTTGAACATCTATGATCTCCCCAAAACCCTCTCTATGTGATAGCGTAGTTATTATATTTTCAGAATCTGATCTAACAAAAACACAACTATAACATGTGGTTTAAGAAAATATAAGCTAGCATCAGGAGACTTCCAAGAAAAGGTTAGATGAAACATTTGTGGAAACAGAGCTAAACATACTTTGGAGACAAGTGCATGACTTCTGCAGCACCAAATGATGGCCAAGGGACACTTTCATGGTTGGGAGACAAAAAAGCTAATGAAGATTGGGCAAAGATTCTTAATGACAGATTAAAAGAAGCAGAATAAATGGCAGCAGTAAGAAATCAAGAGGTAGAGAACGAAACGCTTGAGCAATTCCCAGGAAGAGGAGAAAAGTGAAAACACAATAATGAGGGGTTTAATACACAATTTAGTGTTTAAAATTAGTTACTAACACAGTTTAAACAAGTCTATATTTTCTTTTCCAAAGATCAAAGCTATTGCCAAATCATCAAATCAACATGTTTCCAGCTTTCAACTAATCCATCTCAGTGGCAACGAGGATAACTCATTCTGCAGCTATATAACTTAGATTTTAGGCTTCGATGTCTTCAAGCTTATATTTAACTGCGATAACATGTCAATGACATGAGGAGATGCTTCCATATTTCTCTCTCTCTAGGTAAGTGTGGTGACAATATTTCTCTCTTTCTTTCTGTTAAGACTAGTTTCTCCGGCGATATCTTCTATCAATTCTGATTGTCCTATAGAAGTTTTCTATGTTTCTCTCTCCTTGCTTCTTAGTTTTCATTCTAGTTTTCCTTTGCTGGCATTATCCGCATGTTAAAGACAACCAATCATGTTACATGACATAGCAAGGGTTTCTACTGTCATTTCCACATATCCAGGAAAAGTAGATAAACATCATGTATCAACAATGGAATTTTATGTGGAACCTTTTCTCTTTTTTCACAATCAAATTGTACACAGTTTCCAATCTGAATTAGGCAGGACCAGGTGTGATAATTTCTTTTTTCTTTCCGATTTGTGGGTGAACAGGCACTTCTTGTATGTATGGCTAAGCGCAAAATGCTAGACCTAAGGTTCCACCTGACTGTACAGCCAAAAGAATATGATGAAGTACAGTTCCCCGAACAGAGATAAAATCAAACCTGCTAAGAGAGACTGGATGAGAGCCAGGAAATTGTGGGCCTCTACCCTGAAAGACAAATACACCAAAAGGATTTTTGGGTTAGAATAGAGCAGACAAATGCATACTTTGCAGGAAGTAGTCTACATAATCCACAAATTAAGTCCAAGCAAGACCAGAAAATAGAAGTAACATGCATAAACAACAGAAAAGATCATCATATATAAAGTCGCCATGCAACAATTTTACAAAGACATCAAGCGAGCCGTTGCAAGATTCCTACCCCTGGAGTCATTTTCAGTGCTTGATAACAGAACTGCCGCATATAATTTTGCTGATCTTGTGGGATTGCATCTCCCAAAATGTCGTCATTTGACATTACCACTTGCGCTTCATGATTATCCTGAAAAGGGAGAAAATGAGTTATAAGGAAATTCTAAAAGCTCTGTCGAATAAATAAACCTCATTGCAAGGCAAAAGTGTAGAAACCAAAACCATAGCATGTTGGTATAAAGATGTAATCACAAGCAGCTATAACCTTGATATCAATGTTACATGCTGAAATTTATACTCCTAGTTTGCCCTGCACCGTTTGAATAGATTATTACATTAAGTTTTCTCGGATAGCTTTCTAGTCAATTGCTCGAATTGTCGAACATTTAGTTGGTAAGATGTCAAATCCAGTTTAAAGTACCAAAAGATTTTCTTATTTTGAGTTATGGGGCAGAGAAAGACTTTTCATTTTACGAAAAAAAAAGAAAAGAAAAAGACTTTTCATTTAACGAAGGAGATCGTGTTTTCAGGGAAAGCAAAATCAGGTTTACTGTAATGGAGGGAGTAGTAGATTAGGTCAGATCAAGCAAGCAGGTCATTCTTCTTAAAGCATAAGCATGATACCCTCTTAAACCAAAAACCTCCTCTGACTTCAATACACTCCTCACAACCCCCATTATATCCCTCCGTGTTGCTTCCTGTCTCTCTTCTACAACCCCCCCCCCTTCCCTCTCTTTGCTCAACACACCACCTGTTCACTACACCACCAGGCCCACCTCTCTTGCTCAACTCTCTGGCTCTCAGTCAAGTTTGTTTATTGGGAATCTAAACTTTCAAAAAGTAAAAGGTGAATCAAGCTGAACATCAGAAAAGAACAGTCAAACATCTGCTATTCTCATCCTTCTGTGAACTGCGAAGATGCTATCCGACAAATTAACTATTCTGTAACCATTTAAGCACCAATTGCCAAAAGCTTGAAAAGAGAGGAAGGAGTCATCATAACATAAAAAACACCAAAATGCATTGTCCAGCAAATTACTAGAGAAAAAGGACTAGAAGGTCAGCAAATATGACACCATCAGGATGTGTATTTTATTCTAGTTTCCCATCCCAAACACTCTTTACCAAGCCAGAAAATATTATGCTTCTTCTAAGTTCTAAGCAAAGTTAGATCTCTTCCAGCACCTTGTCAAGCCTTAAAGAAAAACTAGATTTCTTCTTGAGCAAATCTTTCTTTAATTAGTAAAGGGCAAAGGCGATGAAAAAGTAACAACATGGAGGTGCAAAAGCTGGAAATGCAAATAAGAAATATAGCAAAGTACACAGTTCTGAGGGATTATATGAGAAACAATAATGCTCCTTTTTTTCCTGGTAGGAAACCTTAGGCAATCCAGGTTAGACATAAAAAAGAAATGGAAACTATTCTGCAGCATTAAATTTTGGCTACTTATTTCACACTTATTTAAATGGAATAGAAAAAGGAGCACAAGAGATCATTTTTCTATCATTCTGTAATTACAATGAAATTGTGTCTAATAGAGCAAATTATATAGAGGATTTGACCAGAAACTATTTTGGGTGAAGCAACAACAACGACCCAGTAAATCCCACTAGTGGGGTATGGGAAGGATAGTGTGTACGCAGACCTTACCCCTACCCCGATGGGGTAGAGAGGTTGTTTCTGAAAGACCCCCGGCTCAAGAAGACGAAAAGAGACAATATATCAGTACCATCAACAAAAACCCTATAAATAACAACGGCATCATAAGAACTAGAAAATAGATGAAAAGCAATAACTATTAAATAGACCTGGCACTATGAAAAACGGAAGAGTAGTGTGAACACAACATTAACCACCAGTAATCTAAGACGAAATCTTATCATACTAGCCTCACACTGGTACGAAGTAGAAATAAGCCCAACTACCTCCTAATCTACGACCCTAATTCTCAACCTCCACAGCTTCCTATCAAGAGCCATGTCCTCGGAAATCTGAAGCCATGCCATGTCCTGTCTCATCACCTCTCCCAAACACTTCTTAGGCCGCTCTCTACCTCTTCTCGTGCCTTCCAAAGCCAGCCGCTCACACCTCCTTGCGCAAGCATCTAGGCTTCTCCTTCCTACGTGCCCGAACCATCTGAGCGTTGCTTCCCGCATCTTGTCATCCATGGGGGCCACGCCCCCCACCTCCCGAATATCCTCATTCCTAATCCTATCTATCCTAATGTGCATGCACATCCACCTCAACATCCTAATTTCTATTACTTTCATATTCTAAATATGTGAGTTCTTAACTGGCCAAAATTCAACCTCATACAACAACGAAAAGAACTCATCACTCGAAGAATACCATATCGACAAGTTCAATTTCATCGAACCACACAGGGAAGACATCTCATGGTTGACGGAAGGAGACTCTAATCAACTAATCTGACAAGCATGAGGCTTAATGGACAGACAATGCCATTAAAAAGCTGTTGCGGTCATTGCATCCCAAGCATTGCAAGGTCGTTACTAAGTGTTACTTGTTGACAAGTTCCATTAGCAAAAAACTTGGGAATGCCATAAATTGGTGATTTTCAAAAATCAAGCTTAATATTGCACTCAAAATCAAGATTCACTACTTCCTCACCATAAAAGTATCAGAAAGGGATGGGTTTCTCTCTTTAACCGAGGGTCTATCGGAAACAATCTCTCTGCCCTTCCAGGTAAGGTTAAGGCTGCGTACATCCTACCCTCTCCATACCCCACTTGGGTTGTTGTCGTCGTTATAAAGGGATGGGTTTCTCATTCTAATGTTGAGAGCCACTAGGTAGCACTGCAGTATTCACATTCAATCATATTCAACACTGCCCCGGTGAAAATAGAAGGCTTAAACTTTCATCAGAGAAGGAATTAACCAAACACTTCACCCATGAATAAAGTGCCAATATATCAAAAAGAAAGTTCTCTTGCAGAAACACATACAGGCAAAGGAACCGCAGGACCTCCATCGTCGTCGTCGTCCGGCATAGCATCGCCATTCAAATCAAGCTCAGAAGATCTTTTCCACTCAGGTGTTGGAGGGCAAACAACCATTTCAGGTTTTTTCTCATGATAAAAGGCATATAAGGCATCAATATAGTCCGGCTTATAGATCCCAGGAGGTCGAGCATCAGAAAAAATTTTAATTGCCTGCATAAAAGTACTCTGATCATTCAGAGATAAGTAGTTAAATTTGTAGCAAGAAGGAAGTAAAACATAGCAAGATTGCTAACCTGGCTGACAGATATCGGCAGCGTACGCATCAGATAATGAATGATCATAAACCCAGTGCGATTATGCCCATGTGTGCAATGGACAAGAATATACTTCTTCGCATGTTTCTGACGTGCAAGAAATTGTGAAACCTGATAGTAAGCTATAAATATTAGTATCCAGTTCCTTTCAATAGCATATAGTATTCACTGAGGATGTGAAAAAGTTACCCTTTCTTCGCCTAAACAGAATAAAACTCAGAGCATGCTTCTCATCAATGCTGAGGTTCCTAATGCTTAGAAAACCTAACTAGAAGTTAACAGAACACCTTTCCAAATTCTAAGAAAATTATAGTACTCCTTTTTTATCTGAGAAAAAATTCTCACAAAATACAGTATATCCTGCAATTTGGCAATTTATCGGAAAAGAAAAACAAAACTCTTTACAAGGATGTTCAAGTTCATAATGCTTTGACCATTCTCTCTTCCGTGGTTTTTGATAATGATAACATGAATATTAATAAATAAAACAGCACTAGGGCAGTGCCAAGCCATATTTACAAGGAAAACAAAAACCAGCTATGTCCACCTAAGATTACAGTGCACCTATCAGGTCAACTAGAGATTCTGCCTCCTCTACACAGCTTTCTTTACACCAGAAAGCTGTGTCTCTTCCGTGTTTTCCTTTACTTTTTTGGAGGGGAACTGCACCCCGGGGGGGGGGGGGTCTTATGCAAATTGGGACAACCCAACAATGTTATTTTTCCTATTAATAATAGCGCATTGCCCCAGTGCACCAAGCTTCCACTAAGTACAAGGTCCAGGGAAGGGCCGCGCCAGACCATAACTATTGTAACACAGCATTACTTTGTATTTCTACAAGAGTTATTTTCATGGATTGTACGTGACCTCCTAGTCACACGACGACAACTCTTACCATTGTGTTAAGGCTCCCCTACAAAGAGTGGAGTACATTCATAATATAATATAAAGATTTACATCACATCTACACCTACCTTTCTCAATATTTTTTTCTATTCCAAAAAGATCTTTTTGATAACCGAGAAATCCATGAGGGCCATCGGTGCACAGTTCAAACTCAATGGATAATTGCCTTCCCCTCTACCCTTCTCTACTGAAATACAAGGCTTTTGTCTGCGTAGGGATCAAACCCATGATGTGTTCCTAACCCATAGATCACGTGTTGCACTCTTTATCACCAGACCGGGGCATATACCTAAAAGATTACAAACTAACCAGCGATACACATGCGTTTTCCACTTGATTAACAAACAACAAACATTAATAATTGCACCAAGTGTAACATGTGCAGATAGATCCGTAACAAACACAGTAGATATAACCATGGATGGATAAAGGTAAATAAGCAAATCTGCAGTACTTTTACATGTTAAGTAATGCAAGGTCATTCTTAGATACAGAATTCAACTGAAACTGCAACTAACATAATTAAAATTACCTCATAGACAAATAAATTTACAGACTCATTGTCAGGTACAGAATCACGGCCTCTGCATTGAATCTAATAGACATAAGAGATTCAAATTCAGGACAACAACCATAATTCAGAGAGAAAAAACTACTTCCCCACCACCTATCCTCCTCCATGACTTTATTACCATGTACCAACCTTAACATGCTTGATGCCTTCCTTCCTCCAATCTGACAATGAATAGTATCGAGTTGTATTTGTGAGATCAATCACCATCCCAAGCTGAAATTTGTAACATGAAATGAGTCAGTTGTAGGATTTAGCAGATCCTTTGTTGTCAAAGTAACCTAAATGAATTAACGGGCCAGAATTAAGAAGGCTCTATCATACTAAGCGGCATAACAAAGTAGCAAATAAGCCTCGGGTTTGATATAAAACATCTCTAAGACCATAATTCATAAGCAGCACCTTGTTTTCAGAAACTGATTTGCATTAGTTATCTAAGTTAAAACTAGAATCTACAAGATATATAACAAACAAATGCACTGCCCACAACGTAATAAGAAAGCATCAAACAGCAATACAATTTTGCCTCATGATAACACCTAGGAATCAGGACTTTTAAAGATGAAATCCAGATCAAGAGGATGAACAAAGAACCACATTCAGGTTAACACACTCACCTTTCTTCCTAAAACTCTCTGTTGGTGGAGGACTTGCCTAAACGAGTATCTCTTGCCGGGAAGAACACAGTCGTTGAAAGTTTCATCCAGAGGAACCTTTGAAGGAATAATGCAACCTATCTCCTGTCCAAATGCAGGACAATCCAACCAACCTGCATAAGCAATTGAAAAGATAAAATGATGTAATAGAACCAAGGGAAGTCAGGGAGCGGGAAAAAAGAACAAGAACCTTTGTTGAAATAATAGTCAAATAAGACACATCCTATTAAAGTTATGGGCAACCTAAAGTTACACTTAGATGACAAGAATAGAAAAGAAAGATGGACTACACAAAGGGAAGCAAGAATCAATTGCTACTTCAACAAGTCCTCCACACACACACACAGAGAAAGAGATACATATAAATAGAGGGAGATAGAGAGAGTACACACACATAGCACATCTTATACAACTGGCACACTAGAGAAAACCCAAATAACCTGGAGGAAGTCTGCTGCTAGGCTTCTGTCTCTTGGTCTGAAAAATCTCATCGCGTATTCGTGGCTGAGATGGATATGCTGGCCTATCATCTGGACGTTGTCTTTTAATTCTTTGAATCCTTTCCTCCCGCTCCTAAAACAAATAGCATTTAGAAAGCGGGCATGGAAATTAGAAAATATTTTCCTTTTTGACATGTAAAAGATAGGAAACTATAAATTAAGAATACTTATCAAAAATAATATGTAGGTCCCCCACTGGCCCACAGTAACAAAATTCACAAGAACATACCCCTATCTATGGGCACTTACTCCCTTGTCCCCTATCTTTTTCCACTTTCTACTGAAAGAAGCAACAAAGAAGCAAGTCCTATTTCTTTTACTTTCTCCCCCTTTTGGCAGAGGGGGGATTGATTGGAGGAGGTACTGAGCATGGCACCAAAAATAGTTCACATTATATAACTAAGCTGACTTGGAGATAACCAGATTACCAATAATGGCTGACTTGGAGATAACCAGATTACCAATAATGCTGAATATCCCCATTAATCAGAGGATAATCTGTTCAACGACCTAAGCGACTTCCCCATCCATACTTTTTTGTTGATCCCAAACTGCTTGCCTGACTAAAAAGCGAAAGAAGAAGGGAAGGGGGGGGGGGGGCAATTACACAAAAAAGGAAGGAAAAAAATAAAATAAGCTAATCTTCATTCTTCAACCATGCTATGCTAAGGCCCCATCCAACGCCAACATATAAGAGTTCAGATTAACACGAATTCTGTACTAGTGAACCAAGGTAGTCTTATCAGCTGTATACCAGTAAGACTTCAGCAGCTTCAGCCTACCACTCATTGTAGACAACTCAAGCTTCTCATTGTGCTAGTTTATGGGTCAAGAAAAATCCAGCATTTGGACTTATTCAAAAGAAAGGGGAAATTTCAAAACTTCGGATGCTTTCTCAAGCAACTGTTCATCTGTTTGAAAGATGAATAAGAATAGCTAGGGGAAATTTCAACACTTCGGATACTTTCTCAAGCAACTTTTCATCTGTTTGAAAGATGGATAAAAATAGCATTCTCCAAAAAAATTGCCTTAAAGACGTTGCACAAAGCTATCTACAGGAATTAATCTGCTGAAGACAAACAGCAAACAAACATCTAATATAAAGGAGAGATGCATCGAACAAAACGCGGAAGAGATATCCAATAAAGAAGCAAGTTCCAGTAAGAGTACAGCTCAATAGCTGATATAGTGAGCAGTAGAAACAGAGACATACGCGACGTGAAATCTCCACTGCACTCGTATAATCTGCACGGTCATCACTATGTTCTACATTGGATTCTTCCGGTTCATCTTCTAATTGTTGTCCAAATATCTCATCGTCATCCTGTGGCTGTGGCGAGGCATTCAGATCCATGCTGGTGATTCAAGTCTCACCAAAAGCATATGTCAAGGTGCCTGTAAGTAATTTATATTCTGTTCCTACAACAAATAAGATCGCACATTGAATTGTTCAACTACCCTGTGGGGAAGGCTGAATTTATTCAAATCCAATGCATAGTTCTTTGATAAATAAAATTTCAATGCATCATTCAAATATTAATAAGTTAATGAACCAAACAAACATCATAAATTTGGATATTAAAGAAATATATCAATGCATAGGACACAAAAGGACACAATGCTGGAGTCGACATGATTTGAAACAATATAATAGTTGACTCGAGTCAAAGAATACAACCTTTTTTAGGACCAGAGAACTAGAGAGAAAGAAACTTATCGACCTAAAAAGAAACTCATAGTGATCTCCTCCAGTGCCATTATTTGAGTTTCATTTGGGTTCTCAAATACGCAGCATGGTCAATTTTGATGGAGAGAGGATAATTGTTTATGAATGACCATGGTTGGGAACTGAGAGGGCAACTAAGTGTAATTATGCCTACTTTAGCAGAAACGATTCATGACAGAGGATGTAAGCGTAATTCGAGAACTCAAGGAAGTGACCAAAAATAACTTGGGCTGCAAAAGTACTTCTAAAAGAATTTTTGTTCACTTGTGATCCTAATTATAAATTCACTAAAAGCAAAAACATATAAGATGGGCATAAGTCCAGAAAATAAAAAGGAGCTTTTTTTCTCCCTGAAAAAGGAGAATATTAAATAGTACTCTCTTTCCCTTTATCACTCAGCAACAAAGAGCCCCAATTGGCGGCGAGAAGCAAGTTTCATGCACTATTTAGCCCCTTGCGACCTCCCTCTTTCTCCACCAGCAAACAACCGTTTTTGTTCTCCTCTATCCCTGCTTATGTTAACCTTCTCTCTCATGAATGCACTCTACAACCTCTGAATGGTCCCAGAAAGTAAGCTCTCCCTCCACCTCCTTAGACCAATCCCTAATTATAGGCAATATCTATTTGCATGTTATGGGCACCACCTACCTTTACCCACAGCGAACTAGAATTAAGCATTCTTTTACAATCAAGTGACCACCCCTTCCATCAGCCGCACTCAATTTAATTTCCACTTGGTGGATGTAAACCTAGACCTCACCTTGATTTGAAGTTCATCCAATGTAATAGCACAACTATTATAAAGCTAATCTAACTCTTGATGAGTTCCTGTGAGATGTGGCTAGTATTAGGGTCTAAATCCAAAAAGTATTAGCACGTTATAATTTTTCTATGAGATGCAACACATGGTGCTCCTTCCAGAAATATCACGATATTCACGAGGCAATGACTCTTACTCTTGCTTCTTTTTGGCTTTTGTTTGTTTAGGGATTTATTGCAATAGTTTTGAGTTTTGACCCAGAATTGGAGAAGGTACACTCAATTTGTGCAAGAACCAGAGTTAGTAGATTCGCTTCACATTATTTATAATCGTCCAACCATTTTCTCTATCTGTTCTTCCTGGAAGAACTTCTTGAACCCACTCAGTACTCACCTAAAGGGTGAAGTACCATATCACAGAATTAGCTAGACCCACCAGTTTGACTTACCAGTGGTAGACAACTCATAGTTGAGAAGTCCAATTTTAACTTGGGCCTATATCATAAAATAATAGAGAAAACCAACCACCTCAACCCGCTTTCGATTGAATTGACCAAATAGAAGTCAACCTTTTGAAAAAATGTCCATCCCCGAAAATACTAGAAAAGCCATGGAGAAAATGATCTTGGGCAGATCAAACCAATAAAAGATCACTCTACCTTAAACGATGTGAATCAGATTCTATAACATGGATATATGCATATCCTTCACCCTCTCCTCACACATGCATGAGCCAGGAAGAAAAAAAACACTTATTCAGATTTGACAACTGTGATCTCCACCAGTTTGATCTGTTTGTTTGATTTACATTTATAAATTCACCTCCTACAAACTTTTAGCATTCCATCCTCAAATCCCATTCATTTGATTTCAGGTGTATAAGCAGCAAGTATATAAAGCCACAGCATCTCAATCACGCGAGCATTAAAGATTACAGGCACCAAATACCAAATTAAGCCATCATTACTCATTAAGAACGGGCTAAACAGACAATTCCACACCTTCTGCTTGGTGGGCGATCTCACATACTAAAGATGTGACAGTCGAAAACCTTAATCTATAGAATGAAATCCCAATATTCAGGAACAAGGAAGACTATCACATTACATTCAAAGGATCAATGGAATTAAGTACAATGGAATTAAGTACAATAACAAAGGATCAATTTGAATTAAGTACATTCAAAGGATCACTAAAATCACAATTGCATCATCCAAGCATAGAAATAACAACCTCCTATAACATGAAAATTGTCGAAGAACAATGACCATATTCAAAACAAATTAATTTTAAGAAGTGGTTAAATGTTTAAAATCTCCATACCAATTTTAATTCTCCCTGTGGAAATTTGTTTGTCCCCCTTCCCTTTATTGTCAATCTCAAAAAGATTGGCACCGAACTGTTTAAAATCTAATAATTATTACATTCCCATTTTACCATTGACATGGCGAGCTGTAGATCCCACTAAATACAAAAAAGAACAATTCTGCACCTAAGGCACTTTAAGCTTATATCAGAAGCATTTAAACTCCGCATTTAGCCAAATACTTTCTAGCAAAATTGGGATGAGGGAGTATTTCTTAATGAATTCTCCACATTTAACAATTCGGCATAACCATGCACAATACGTTTATAGCACCAAATCCCCACGGGATTCTACCACCGCACGCAAAACACCAGTAGTTATAAATGCAATATTCCAAATAATAAATGACTTGTGAACTACGTCATCGGGTTGACAAAGAACGTTCCTATACACCAACGCCAACAGAAACCCCAACAAGTGTAACAAACCAATTCTATTTCAGAAACCCTGTAAAAGCCCAATCAAACCCCGACACAATTAAGACATTCAGGACAGCAAAATGACAAACAAACAGCAAGTGCTCCTCAAAAAAATATCGGACAAATGCAGCCAAAAAAGAAGCTATCATCGCCAATATCAGTCTCAATTTCAAAGCTACACTATGAATTTAGACTGAAAAGTGCAAGAAACAAAAGCAATTGAACAAGGATAGAACAGAAAATAACAAATAAAATGAATTTGGATTAAGCCGTTACTCTTATATCTTTCAAAAACAACACTAACAACAAATAACAGATAAACGATTTCCTATTAAGCTCAAAAAATAATAATCAAACAGCACGTGCTCCCCAAATATATCAGTGTCAGTCACTATAAAAACTAAAACTTCGAGAGAGAAAAAACTAATC
This sequence comes from Nicotiana sylvestris, assembly GCF_000393655.2. Lineage (NCBI taxonomy): Eukaryota > Viridiplantae > Streptophyta > Magnoliopsida > Solanales > Solanaceae > Nicotiana > Nicotiana sylvestris. Next base: position 142,239,139 of record NC_091063.1, read on the forward strand.
AAAATCAACTCCACACCAACACATTGCATACAACTGCACGGAGCATACAAAAAACCTAAGGGATGATTAAACCTAGCTCCAAAACTGTAGATTAAACAGTTACCAAATCTCATAAAAAAACATTTTTAAAAAAAAGAGTTGATAAAAATGCATACAAATAATTAGTCCAAAAATAAAAATAAACTCAAATTAGCTAAAAACGAAAAGGAAGAAGAAGAATTCAAACCTGCTTTATACCGTAAAGCGAACTGGAAAACCCTAGTATAAAAGTAGAAATGCTATGATTCTTCAACAACAACAAAAAAAGAAACCTCGAAATTTCAAAACCCTAGATGGAGAGAAAAATGAAGCGGCGGTGATGATAGAGAGAGAAAGACGGAGAGAGAGATTCATGGCTTAATACATGACGAAGACAAAGGATTTTACCGATTGCGAAGAATTGAAAATGAAAAGGGAAGATTTAGATGGTTGAAAACTGAGAGAATTTAGACACATGTTAAGTACGTACATGTGATCTTGTTAGGAAAGAACAATTAAGAGCCGGTTGGAACTTGGGGTGGGCTATTTAGGGTGCTGAGGTGTGAGTAATCGTATATCAAATTTATTTTTTTATTTTTTTATAAAACCGTAAATTTTTCTGTAAATATATTTTGTATATTAAATTTAAAAATAACAAGCATTTGCTTTTTCCTAACGCCTTGAGAATATGAAAATGACTATTAATCAACATGTAATTGACACTTTTAAGTTCTAACTCCTTAACCTATTTTGGTACTCCCGTTGAAATGAAATTAGTTCCAGTATTTTAAGTAGCAGGTCATCAAATATTCCAATAATTTTAAATAGCAAGTCACAAGATATTTCAATAATTTTAGGTAGCAAACAATATAGTATTGAATATCTTCCCTCTTGTATGATTTAGATTTTATTTGTTGAATATTTAATTTTCTGAAGTAGTAGATTTTATTATTGAGTCCCAAGGATTAATATTTTTTCGTGATTTATATTCCTCTCAATTTTACTTAATTTATTTTTTGTATTGTTATAGAATAGTGAGATGGTTTTATTCAAGCTATTTTTCATGTTCTCTTGATTTATCACCTCTTAAACAGGGAGAGTTTTTTTAAAGTTCTATACAAGTACGCATATTATCGAGTGTTTACTTCTACTAGCTATTCTGACATGACATTTAAAAAAATATCAAAAATTAAACGAAGTGTACCGATACTGAGATGATTGGTACGGTTTCGAAAAGTCTAATATTAGTTATACAAAATAGAGTAACCGAAAAATTAGTATGATATAAATTTTATGAAATAATAGGCAAAGACGAACTATTGCTACCCCTAGTGAGCGTATTCGCATCGAAGCCCTGACTAAGAAGCATTTCCTATTAGGATTTTTCTATTTTCGAGCCTCAAATTTGCGATCTCTGATTAAGTAAAGAGAAACTCTATTTATTTCACTATAATCCTGGATAGGACGAAGCTTATTTAGATATGTTATGATATATGTTCAAAATTAGGTGTAATAATGCATAAAACGAATTTTAATTATATACACCTCGAATTGTATAAATGCAAGAATTAATTAAGAATATTTATGCATCATATTAAATTACTATAAAGAATCATATTTGGCAAGTGAGTGCAAGTAGTTCATATGATTGAGTTGCATTCTGTAGAAAAAATAAAAATCTCTAATTATCGAGTAGTGAAATAAAATGAGTTAAAACAAAATGAATAGGTATAGGTGATGGTTGGTTAGAATATACTGTTTGAATCAAACAAAGTGATTGCAATAGCTGCTCGAGATGTGCGTACGACAATGTGGGAGAAAAGGGGATGTAACTGGTTGGCTAATTAAAAAGATAAATAGTGCGCTAAGAGGTTTTATGATTTTATTAAGAAGCAATAACCACTTAAATAAAGGCAACAAATAACAATGGTCTCGTGTTAGAAACACGCAAGTGTCACGAGTCGATGTGTGAGCAACTTTTATTCTTTTAATTCCCTTTGTCGCTCATATATTCGTTGCATTGATTATATATTCATCCTTGGACACGACACATGACTTATAGTATCGTGATGTGATGCATTTTTTTCCTAATGCAGTTATTATTAGTATCATTATTATATATTTTCTCGTTTAGAAAACAAAAAAAAGAAGAACATTTATGCGTTTTATTTCTTCGCCAGCACTTTATCAATGTTTCCTGCGATACAAGTTCGTTTTTATAGGCTGATCTAAAATTTCAAAAGGATGGATGTACTATTGTAATGGGCTTAACTCTAGGCTCTTACCATAAATCTGTTACACTTTTGAAATTATAGGTTCAAAATTATATTTTTTTTGAAAATTTAGTGACTTTATATATACATACACACACACTCTTCGTGCCGAAAAAAGACTATTCATAGTGAGATTTGAACCGCCAATTTTACTTGTAGAGGTGCACCAAATAATTATTGCATCATAGGAGTCTTTGAGCTTGGGTGCGCACATGTACATATATTTGTAATTTTAAAGAAATACTACATATACATAGCTTAAAGAAAAGGACGGGTTCACGTAGGGGTATCAATGGATATTTGAAAACCGACTGAATCGACCGAACTGTACCGCACCGAACCGATTTTTAGTTTTTTTTTTAAAGAAACCGTAAGTTTTTATATAAATCTATAACCGTACCGATAATTAGGATAAGTTTTTTATTTTATAAAAATAAACCGAAAAAATACCAAACCGTACCGAATAAATTTTACATGTAGAAAATATATTTATACAATAAGTTTAAAACTAATAAAGCATTAAATTTTTCATTGGGCCTTGGAATTATGAAAATTGTTACAAGCCTACAAGAAATTAAACTCAAAATACTAATTCCTAAAACTTATTATGCTACTTATACTTAAACTAAATTATTTCAAGTATCTTTATTAGCATGATACAAAGTATTCTAGCGATTATGAGTAGCAAACTACAATGTATTGAATAAGTTTCCTTTCATATAATTTAGATTTATCTTTTTGAATATTTAATATACAACTTGGTTAGAGTTGAAAGTTGAAACTTCAAATTTTGATAGAAATTTGATATTTTTATTTTTCCTTCTTTCTTCATTTTATAGATTTCAGAAACTATCTTTGGATTTTGCAGCTTCTTCGAGATCCGTTTTTTCATTAATCTTCTCTCTCTTTGAATCGATTTTTGAACTCCTTCGGATCTGTGTGCAGAACACAGTTGAAATCTTTTTGTTTTTTCTTCGATTTTTCTGGAATGTCAAGTGACATTTGGGTTTAGAGCTTCCGATTCAGGCAGTAGCTAAGAAATCTGGCGGATTGAACCGTTGTCCGCTGCCGTCGAGTTGAACTCATTTGGTCGCTGGTTTGTCTCTGTTTCTGCTGCTGGATTTTGCCTTCTATTTCAGAACTGTGTTGGTTATCTCCAGTTTATTTTCAGAACTCAGTGGCTGATTAATTTGGTTGCTAGTTACTTTCGGTGCTACACCAGTGGTAGCGGTGATAGCCCTTTTTGGTCTTTGGGTCGTGGTATTTTCTGTGTTTTCAGGAAAATTCTCAAAGTTGTTGGAGACAAGTTGGGCGCACGAGCACTAGCAAAGGAGAGCAACCTGGACGAGCGTCAACAAAGGGCAGTGGGAAGCGGTGCATGAGCTTGCAAGTATATCGAGGGCTGCAAATCAACACAAGTTTGGTTCTCGGGAATTGGTACCTCCCGTTCTACTGTTTTCCTTTTGGTGTTAGCTAAATTGATGTTACTTTAGATCACAATAGTTAAATCATCCAATAGGTGTACAGGTAGTCACTTGTTTCCTTCTAGTTTGATTTGTTGTCCGTTGTGCACTAGCGAGTCTTTTGTAGATCTGTCGTAGGTGTAGTGGCGGCAGTCTGGGATGATAGATTAAAGGCATGTCCTCAGGTGGGGCAGAGTATGGGGCAAAGAGTGGGCCCGGGGTCAGGGGGTGGGTCGGGAGGCAGGGGAGGTAGAGAGGGCAAGGGAGCCTATAGGTTGAGAATCGGGTCATGGAACATAGGTTCGCTAACGAGTAAGTCTATAGAGTTGGCGAAGATCCTTCAGAAGAGGAAGATTAATATAGCGTGTGTCCAGGAGACTAGGTGGGTCGGATCGAGAGCGAGAAACGCATAAGTTGTGGTATTCTGGAGTCGTGATGGGTAAGAATGAAGTGGGTATCCTAGTAGATAGCCATCTTAGGGAGTCGGTGGTAGAGGTCAGGCGTGTGAATGATAGACTAATGACTATTAAATTGGTGGTGGGTGAGTGTACTTTAAACGTCGTTAGCGCGTACGCACCGCAAGTAGGTTGTGATGAGGAGATTAAAAGGTGTTTTTGGGAAGGGTTGGATGACATTATTCGTAGTATTCCGCCTTCCGAGAGATTATTCATATGAGGGGATTTCAATGGTCATATTGGGTCGTCGGCAGGTGGTTATACTGAGGTGCATGGCGGCTTTGGTTTTGGGGAACGGAACGGAGGGGGCACCTCACTGCTGGATTTTGCCAAGGCATTCGATCTAGTGATTGCAAACTCGAGTTTTCCGAAGCGAGAGGAGCATTTGGTTACTTACCAAAGTTCGGTGGCGAAGACTCAAATTGACTATCTCCTCCTCAGGAGATGCGACAGAAGGTTGTGCGAGGATTGCAAAGTTATCCCAGGTGAGACCCTTGCAACGCAACATAGGCTCTTGGTGATGGACGTTAGTATTATGATAAGAAGGAAACAGAGGTCAGTACGAGGCCGCCCGAGGATTAGGTGGGGCGCCTTGACTAAGGTTAAAGCCCAGGAGTTGGAAGGAAGGTTGTCGGCAATGGGAGCTTGGAGAAGTAGTGGGGACGCAAACACTATGTGGTCGACGATGGCGGACTATATAAGGAAGGCGGCGAGAGAGGTGTTAGGGGTATCTTCAGGCCGCACCGGTGGCCACAAAGGAGACTGGTGGTGGAATGCAGTTGTACAAGGTAAAGTGAAAGCGAAGAAGGTGGCTTACCTGCGGTTAGTGGGGAGCACTGGAGAGGAGGAGAAGAGAGCGAACATTGCGAGATATAAGGTAGCTAGGAAGGAGGCAAAGATGGCAGTGACGGAGGCAAAGACGACAGCTTTTGCTCATTTGTATGAGGAACTAGGGAACAAAGGCGGGGAGAAGAAGTTACTCCGACTCGCTAAGGTGAGAGAGAGGACGGCTCGGGATTTGGACCAAGTGAGGTGCATAAAAGCTGAGGACGGCAAAGTTTTGTTGGGGGATGACCAGATTAAGAGGAGATGGCAGACCTACTTTCATAAACTTCTAAATAAGGAAGGGGATCAGAATATTGTACTAGGTGAATTGAGGAAGCCCCCATGAACTAAGTGATTGTCGGGACATTGAGGTCGATGAGGTCATGGAGGCAATGCGTAAGATGAGAAGGGGCAGAGCTACCGGACCAGATGAAATTCCGGTTGAGCTTTGGAGGTGTGTGGGTAGAGCAGGCTTGGAATGGCTTACTAAGTTGCTTAATGTTATATCCAAGACTAATAGGATGCCCGAAGAGTGGAGGTGGAGTACAATGGTCCCGTTGTATAAGAACAAAGGCGATATCCAGATCTGTAACAACTATAGGGGTATTAAATTACTAAGTCATACCATGAAAGTCTGGGAGAGAGTGGTAGAAATGAGAGTGCGAAGGACGGTGTCTATTTCAGACAACCAGTTCGGGTTCATGCCGGGGCGATCTACCACAGAAGCTATCCACCTTATTAGGAGGATGGTGGAACAATACAGGGATAAGAAGAAGGATCTCCACATGGTGTTTATCGATCTAGAGAAAGCGTACGACAGGGTTCCTAGGGAGGTCTTATGGAGATGCTTAGAGGCTAAAGGGGTCCCGGTTGCCTACATTAGGGCGATTAAGGACATGTATGATGGAGCTAAGACTCGGGTTAGGACAGCAGGAGGCGATTCCGATTATTTTTCGGTTATTACGGGGTTGCACCAAGGGTCTGCGTTCAGCCCTTTCCTATTTGCCCTGGTGATGGATGCTATAATGCTTCATATTCAAGGGGAGGTGCCATGGTGCATGCTATTTGCTGATGACATAGTCCTAATCGACGAGACACGACGCGGCGTCAGCGAGAGGTTAGAGGTTTGGAGACATACCCTTGAGTCCAAAGGTTTCAGGTTGAGCAGGACGAAGACGGAATACCTTGAGTGCAAATTTGGGGCAGAGCCGACGGAAGCGGGAGTGGAAGTGAGGCTTGATTCTCAAGTCATCCCTAAGAGGGGTAATTTCAAGTACCTGGGGTCGTTTATTCAGGGGTCTGGGGAAATCGACGAGGATGTCACACACCGTATAGGGGTGGGGTGGATGAAATGGAGGTTAGCGACGGGAGTCCTGTGTGACAAGAAAGTGCCATTGTTACTGAAAGGTAAATTTTATAGGGCAGTGGTTAGGCCTGCTATGTTGTATGGGACCGAGTGTTGGCCGGTGAAGATCTCACACATCCAGAGGATGAAAGTTGCAGAGATGAGGATGTTGAGGTGGATGTGCGGGCATACAAGGAAGGATAAGATTAGAAATGAAGATATTCGAGAGAAGGTGGGTGTGGCCCCCATGGAGGACAAGATGCGGGAAGCAAGACTCAGATGGTTCGGGCACATTCAGAGGAGGAACACTGATGCACCGGTGAGAAGGTGTGAACGACTGGCGGTGGTGGGTACGAGGAGAGGTAGAGGGAGACCTAAGAAGTATTGGGGAGAGGTGATCAGGCAGGATATGGCGCGACTTAGGGTTACTGAGGACATGACCCTAAACAGGGAATTGTGGAGATCGAGCATTAAGGTTGTAGGTTAGGGGAAATTGTGATGTCTTTTTTACAGCGTACTAGAGTGAGACTAGCCAGTTAGGAGTTAGTCTTAGGATGCTATTGATCAACTACTGATGATGGGCTTTATCTGATGTGTATTAATACCTTATATCCTTCTCGTATTTCCTATATCTCTTATATTGCTGTTACTTTGTTTTTTATGGCATTTATGTTATGTTATGGATTTCATGGCATTTTATGTTGTTTTATTATGAGTCTATTGATAGTACTAATATAGTGTCTCTTGTTGCCTCTTTGAGCCGAGGGTCTCCTGGAAACAACCTCTCTGCCTCTCGGGTAGAGGTAAGGTCTGCGTACATATTACCCTCCCCAGACCCCACTTGTGGGATTACACTGGGTTGTTGTTGTTGTTGTAATATACAACTTGGTTAATATCTTTCCGCTCGTGTAATTTATATTTTCTTTGCTTTTACTTGATTTCTTGTACGTTGTTGTCGAATAGTTGATGGATCTATGCTCTAGCCATCTTTCATGTTTTTTTTTTAATTTATCACCCTTTAAACAGTAAAAATCTCTAGAAAGTTTTGCTAAGTCCTATAAAAGAACGTATGTTATTGCATTCTACTTCTACTGATGAATTTTATATGACATTTAAAAAAATACCGAAAATTAACCGAACCGTACCGATAACAAAGTGTGACCGATATGATTGGGACGGTTTTGAAAAGTCTAATTTTGATTATACATAATAGAATAACCGAAAAATTGATATGATACAAATTTTATAAAATAACCCGCTGAACCGAACCATTAACACTCCTAAGTTCACGTGAACCAATATCTCTTAACCTAGATACTTCATAATGTTGCTATGCATGTGTGGCTAAAAAATAAAAGTAGCACTTACGAGCCATTAAAATTCTTACCATCATTTTGTAAATGTTTCACGTGATTAAAAAACACATATTTTTACATAATTTGGCTACTTTTACTAGTTTGGATACACAATGTTGCGAGTGCAAGAAAAGAAAGGGACATTTTATGCAACGGACTTTTTATCAAAACTAAACTAAGCAAAACGAATGGTACATTACTGTTCGAAAGAAATTTCCTAAAAATAATGTCTAATAACCCAACTATATGTACAAATACAATCATGCACTTACATCGTTGATCTAACGTATAAGTAATATATTTTCAGTAATTTAGCTACAAAGGGTACGGTCAGAAAAATTGAAACAAACTTCATAATTAAGATTGACACAAAATCCCTTATTTGCTTAGTTGCTACTTCCAGGTGCGAGCAATCGCTAATCGCAAATAAATTAATATTTGATGAATATTTTGTAATAGGCACAAGGATGTAACATGCGCCTATTTAAATCTAACATGCTACTCTAGGTCTCCTATAAAATGAAGTCAGACCTTCCAAAAATTGGGCAATCCAAACACACTACTAATAGTCTACTCTCCAAACGATCATACCGCTCATTTTATAATTTTTATTAATATTCTCTTTTAGCTTTTTAGTGATTTATCGTTGTGCTTGTACTACTTCAGTTTTTAAATGTCACGATCCGGATTTTTCACTCTCGGAAGTCGTGATGACACCTATTAATGGGAACTAGGCAAGCCAAACCTTAACTACTTGCTACACTTTCATTTTTGCTTCTTTTTAACAAACACAAGTCGATAATATGATAAAGCGGAATTTTAAATAAATAAGCGGAAGTCAACAATTATATATCTTAAGGCTACGTCTATTACAACTTTTAAAACCTCGAATACCCAAAACCTGGTGTCACAGTGTCACAGACTGTCTAAGAGTTACTACATACAAGGTCTGAAGAAAAACAATACACTGTTTCTGAACAAAAGGAAATGAAACAGGAAATAGAGATAGAGGGAGACGCCAGGACCTGCGGACGCCTGTAGGTCTACCTTGGGTCTCCGGATGGACTGAAGGAAGCACTCCAACTACTGTCCGAAAGCTGCTCTTGGATCTGCACACAGTGTAGAGTGTAGTATCAGCACAACCGACCCCATGTGTTGGTAAGTGTCTAGCCTAACCTCGGCGAAGTAGTGACGAGGCTAGGACCATACTACCAAATAAACCTGTGCAGTTCATATATATATATATATATATATATATATATATACACACACACATCGGAAAAGAAATACAGAAATAACCAGTTAATGTGGGAGGGAAAAACATGTTGTGGGGGAGATATTAGTTCCGAATAGAAAGCATCAAGTAAGGAAAGAAACCACATAACTCGAATATCAACAAAGAATCAGAAATCAACAATTTGCACGGCATCACCCTTCGTGCTTTTACTCTCGTCCCCTCCAAAGCAATTTTATAATAAAAGTGTGCACGACATCACCCTTCATGCTTTTACTTTCGTCCTCACCAAATCAATCATATAATAAAGATGTGTACGACACCGCCCTTCGTGCTTTTACTCTCTTTCCTCACCATATAATCAATGAAAATCGGAACGGAATGGTACATCGTACGGCACAGCATCACCCTTCGTGCTTTACACTCTTTCCTCACAATAGCAAACAATGCACGGCATCACCCTTCGTGTTTTACGCTCTTCCTCAACCAAACAACAATCACAAGGCAAATAGGGTAAGGAAATAAAGGAAATTTGCAATAAGAATCCCGACAAGGGAACAATAAGTCACCAATTAAGTCCCAACAATGGAACAATAATTAAACAATTAAATCCCGACAAGGGAACAATAGTTAAACAATTAAATCCCGACAAGGGAACAACAAATAAATCAACAATAGCCCGGCAAGGGTGACAACATAATGATCTCTTCTCTTTCTCAATTTTACTTCACAATTCACTTCACAACTCGAGCCAATGCTCTAGAGGTTCGATTATCACTTATACTTTCACAACTCATTTCACAACTCGAGTCAATGCTCTAAAAGTTTAATTGTCACTTATACTTTCACAATTACGTTGTACAACTCGAGCCAACGCTCCTCAATGTTCATAGGTCACAATTCTTTCCACAAACTTTATACAACAATTAGAAATTTTCACCAGGGCATGAACAATACAACGAAATTAGGAAAAATCACAATATAAGACCCACGGTCATGTTTGACACCAACGTATAGATACTCATCACCATGCCTATACGTCATACTCGACAATAAGCAAATAGCAAATAGAACACAACTCATAATCCCTCAAGCTAAGGTTAGACCAAACACTTACCTCGATGCCTCGAACACAACTCAAGTTTCAATTATAGCTTTACTCCTCGAATCCACCGCCAATTCGCTTGTATCTAGTCACAAGTTACTTAATTACATCAATAAATGCTAAATGAATCAATTTGAATGCATGAAAATGAGTTTTCTAAAGGTTTTTCCCAAAAAGTCAAAATCGCCCCCGGGTCCACGTGGTCAAAACCCGAGGTTCGAACCAAAACCTGATTACCCATTCCCCCACGAGCTCAAATATGTAATTTGTTTTGAAATAGGACCTCAAATTGAGGTCCAAATCCCTTTTTTTTTTTGAAAAACCTAGTTTCTACCCAAAACACCCAATTTATCCTATGAAAATAATTGATGTGAAGTTGAAATCATGTTAAAAGATGTTAAAGATTGAAGAAAACTAGTTAAAAATGACTTACAATTGATTTGGAGAAGAAATGTTGTTTGAAAAATCGTCTCTTATGTTTTTGGGGTTTTGAAAAATGAACTGGAAATCCCGTCTATTTATATCCCTCTCAGACCCCTTGTACGGACCGCACAAAATGGACTGCGGCCGCACAGGCCTTCCTGAGGTACTGCGGTCCAGTGCCCTGTGCGGACCGCATGAAATGGACCGCAGCCGCACAGGTCTCCACCGCGCATCGCACGAATTCGACCGCGGACCGCACAGGTTTCCACCGCGCACCGCACGAGATCGACCGCGGACCGCACTGGCCCCCTTCCATGGTCGCACACGATTTTGTGCGAACCGCACTGACGGGTTCAGAGACCTGCAACTTTTGGTTTTAAGTCTAAAATATCCCGAACCCTACCCGAAACTCACCCGAGCCCTCGGAACTCCAAACCAAGTATGCATACTAATTTAAAAATATCATATGGACCTACTCGTGTAATCAAATCATCAAAATAACATCATGAACATCAAATTAAATCTAGAGATCAATGAAATTTTCTCAAAACTTCTTTAAACATAAACTTTACAATTTAAGTCTGAATCACATCATATGACATTCGTTTTTCACCAAATTCCACAGAAATGTCTTAAATCATATATAAGACCTTTACCGGGCGCCGGAACCAAAATACGGGCCTGATACCATCATGTTCTAAGCAAATTTCATTTTAATTTTCCTTAAACAATTTTAGAAAATAATTTTTTTAAAAAATTCATTCCTCGGGCTTGGGACCTCGGAATTCGATTCCGGGCATGCTCCCAAGTCCACTATTTCCTATGGACCCTCCGGGACCGTCAAATCACGGGTCCAGGTTCGTTTACTCAAAACGTTGACCGAAGTCAAATTTATTCATTTTATAGTCAAAACTTATCATTTTTCACAGATTTTCACATTTAAGCTTCCCGGCTATGCGCATGTAAATCGAGGTGGTGCTAAGGGTGGTTTTTAAGGCCTCGGGACGTAGAATTTCATTGCAACACAAGTGAGTAAAGTTATTCGACGTCTCACTTTTTTCTTATATAAATGACAGTGCAACGTCGTACTTTCTATATAAACGAGAAATTTTGCAGTTTAAGGAATCCAAAAACACATTTGAACAGCTAACTTATCAGCAAGTAAGAATATTGGATCTTTGTAAAGCTTTTAGAAGGTGTGACTGTGGTCAACATAGTTACGTGACAATTAAAAACAATCACAAGTCCACAAGTAACTCTTTGAAGGCACAAAAGACACCATAATCATGCTGTCAATGTTTAGTTGTGTGCATAAACAACAAAAAGAAAGGTGAAAAATGCCAATGTTAGTTTGGTGTACTTGTCCATATATACTATTCCAGTTTCCAGCAAATAATTAGACTGACTTTGTGTGTTATAAGTTGTCTTCATCCTTCATACTCCTTGTTTTATATGTCTTCAACTCTATTTTTCCTCGTAACAATTTACAAGTGTGGGAGTATTTTTAAAATTTTAAATAGTCATAGCTTTTTTTATTTTACAAGTATCCTATCTATTTTCAAGTGGCTTGTTGCATAAAGTTTTATGGTCAAATACTCTTAAATAATTGGTACACGACAAGAGTTTTTACATGTTGCATTAATTTAAAAGATTGTTTGACAAATGGCCTTGCTAAGCCAAATGTCATTTTGCATGAGATGCTTTGTCACCTTACTTGAAAGAAAATTGACAAGTAAGTAAGACACTTGTCATGAAACTAAACTCATTTTCATGCTATAAATAGGATGGTCTTTAGCCATCATATTCACTCAATTCTTAACCAAGAATTCTTCTTTAACTAATCATTACTTTCTTCCTACCATCATTACCTATTATTATTATTATTATTATTATTATTATTATTATTATCATTATTATTATTATTATTATTATTATTATTGTTATTATTGTTATTGTTGTTGTTGTTATTTTTTCTTCTCTCCAATTTTTTGAACCTACTGGATTTATTATTTAATTTTGTTGATTGTATCCTCTAAATAAATAGAGATGAGCTTGTTTAATCCTGAAAAAACATTTCACATTGCTGAAATAGTTTCTTAGGACAGTGCACGACTCCAGCCAATTCTTATATCTTCTTACAAATAATATTAGTGCGGTATTTCGTATTATTTCCCTACAACAAGTTTACAAAATAAATATTATCAAAAGATCTTACACTGTCCGAAAGATAAACTAATGACTCCACTTGTTGATGCAACATTCAATATTGAAGATAAGTGTGAGTATTTAGTTTTATGTTAATTTCATCTGTAACATCGTTAATAATTTTTAGTTATATGACGGTAGTGTGAGTACTTTTTCTGCTTTTGTTGTATATAATAATAATAGAAAAGAGCCGAAGAAATGTCCTAATTTTTAGACAAAGAATTTAAGTTACAGTATATTTTTTTTCTTCTAAAACCCTTCTTTTGCTAGACCGACTATACAAGGAATAGACATCCACAAATATAATATTTCCAAACCGCTTTGCAATTTGTTAACACAAAACATTTTGGTTTATCAATCCCATATTAATTAGGAACCATATATCGACCTGACTTAATACAAAATTCGTCATTTATTTGAACGATTATCGGTCAAGATTCTCAAATCAAATTGTAAAATCTTTCTTATGATTAATTTATTAACGAATAATAATAATTTAATATTAAGAAATTATTAATCTTTTGGTATGCAGTTATAAAGTCTTCTTTCTAATCATCAAACATTTTGGACATCCTTTTTCTGAAGTAAAGGTACTTTCTTTGTGTGTCTCTTCGAACGTTGCTCTGATGGTAAGCAACCCCCACTTCCAACCGAGAGGTTGTGAGTTCGAGTCTCCCCAAGAGCAAGGTGGGAAGTTCTTGGAGGGAAGGATGCCGGGGGTCTATTTGGAAACAATCTCTCTACCTTAGGGTAGGGGTAAGATCTGCGTACACACTACCCTCCCCAGACCCCACTAAGTGAGATTATACTGGGTTGTTGTTGTTGTTGTTGTTGTTGTTGTTCGAACTAATAAGCTTAGATGCGATTAGCGTTAAAATAAAATTATGTTCGTACGCTCCAAGTTAAGCTTTATAATTTTTTTCCTCCAAATTTAAATTTATATATTTCTCTTTTTTTGTTGCACAATTGTCCTTTTTACCCTTTATACTCCTCTAATTATTTTATTTTTAACTTTATAAAGGAGTCTAGTTTTTTAGAATAAATAAAAAAGAAAATCAAGACATATAAGTTAACTAGGTAATTCTTGCACGTGCTAAATGTTACGCGGCGCCTTCCTGAGATTCCTGGAAGGGCGACGTAAGGTTAAGCAACCGATGTCCGTGTAGTTACTATTGTCCGTGTAGTTACTATCCGCCAACTGGGGTTCCCTACCATACGCTAGACGAGATTCTCAGTGTCATACGGAAAAACCAATGTCAAGAACAATTAAGAGAACAAAAAGAAAATTGAGGCTGAAAAAAAGCTTGATTGCATTAATGAAAGCTATTACAGAAAAACAACACGGTGTCGAGGGAGAGAGATACCCGTACAGAGAATTACTTGATTTCTAGAAAGTTTAATTGCTTGATCCCCCCTAATAATGCAAAAAAAAAAACAAAAAAAAAAAACAAAGTTACAGGGCTTGACCTAACTAAGCTAGAGAGACATAATGGAAATACATGAAATAAAACTAATCTATATTTATAAGGAAAAGGACTTAGATTCCTACAAGGTAGAAGCAGGTCCGTTGGCAGCAACCTTGTCTTTAGCATCAGAGTCTGCGCGCTTTGTTGGCATCTGCCTGCGGCTGGGCGCTGGCAAAGGCTATCTGTGGGGCGACACAGGTACAAGCGCACTTGTCACTTAGCGCGGCCAAGACCACGTGGCCGCACATGGCGCTAGGCATTGAGAGGCTTGCTTGGACGCCATGGGGCGCATCCAAGGGGTCATGGGGTATGGCTAGAAAATTGCCCATGACATCCTCCCCCACCTGAGTTGGCGATGCCCTCAATGCCTTACTTGTAAAATAATCATCGATCAGGCTCTTATACGATTTCAGGTTGTTCCCCTCTCCCATGTATTCTCCTCTACATCACAACCATGTCATTTCACCATGAACTCTTGGTGATCTTTCCTTGAAGCATGAACCACTCGATCATCGAGAATAACTTCTACACACCTTTTTTCGGTTGAGTTAGGGTCTCAAATACTGGGTATTGTGAGTTTGCTCCGTGAAAGATCCATCATGTCTTCCCGAAAAGGTTTCAGAAGTCTAACATGGAAGTCTAGATGAATCTTCCACCAAGCTGGGGTATCCACCCAGTATGCAACTTTCCTAATGCGTTTCTCAATGGACAAGGGTCTAATGTATTTTTGCAATAGACGAGGGTCATGGACCCCTGCAAACAAGTATCGCTTTGGGAATTTCATCATCACTTTATTTCCTACTTGGTATTTAACAAAGTGACGATTTTGATCAGCATGATTCTTTATCCGCTTTTGGGTTTTGACAAGATAGCTCCGCACTATTTCCAAATTTCGCTTCCATTCCTTCGAGAAACTAGTAGCTCGAGGAGATTTCGACATGTTCGGGACATTCATAGTGTGTGGGAGTAGTGGTTGTTGTTCGGTAACAATTTCAAAAGCGCTTTTATTTGTACTATAGCTCTTTTGTGAATTGAAACACACTTGAGCAACATCCAAAAGCTTCACCCAATTCTTCTGTGATCCGGTAACAAAATGGTGGAGACATTCCTCCAGTATGCCATTAAATCGCTCCGTCTGGCCATCAAATTGCAGATGGAAACTTAAATTGTGGCTCAATTTGGACCCAAGGCACATAAAGAGCTGAGTCCAAAAGTTGCTAGTGAAGCGAGAATCACGATCACTAACGATGTCTTTAGGCAGTCCCCAATATTTGACAACATGAGAGATAGACTCGTCAATGTAGTCTCGGAAGAGTTGGCGAGTCTTTCCATGTCCTACCAAATCGACCAAATACTGTACAACAGGATACTTTAGGATTAGATAATGTGTCTGGTCTCTTATAGTGGTGGACACTTCACTCCCCCTTAGGGTGTTGAGTAGGCACACCGATGCTAGGTCACCCTCAGGCTGAGCGCATAAACAACTTGGTTAGTCTTCCTACTTCGGTACTCCAGGTTGAAGTGAAATTCTGATAGGAGTTCTTGCCACCTGACCTGGCGACCATTAAGATTTGGGTGGGTCATGAAATGGCTAATCGATGTGTTGTGTGTCTTGACCACGAACAGGGTTCCCGGCAGATAGTGCCTCCAAAGGCATAAGCAATGGATGGCAACCAATAATAATTCTTTGTGGGTGGCATAACATCGTTCTGCATTATTTAACTTATGGCTCTCGTATGCAACTAGATGCCCCTATTGTAGCAAGACTCCGCCCAGAGCATATTCAGAGGCATCCATTTGTACTTCGAATGGCTTGGCCAAATCAGGAAGGACCAAGACAGGGCTACTAGACATAGCCACTTTAAATGCGTTAAAGGATTCCATTCGCTTGGGACCCTAATCCCAAGGCGTTACTTTCTTTAGGAGTTTTGTCAATGGCAGTGCAATGAGAGAGTAATTCTTCACAAATCGCCGATAAAAATTGCATAGGCCAAGAAATGCCCTCAAAGCGTGGATATCCTTAGGCACAGACCAATCTGTGATAGCCTGAATCTTCTGTTGGTCCATCTTTATCCATCCTTCCTCAATGACATGTCTGAGCAAGTCAATCTGTTTTTGGGCGAATGTGCACTTTAATAGCTTCACATATAATTCATGCTCCCACAGTAGGTCTAGGACCTTCCGCACGCGCTCCAGGTGTTCCTCCAATGTTTTGCTATGTCACGACCCAAATAGATGGGCCACGATGGGCACCCGGTATCTTACTCAACCGAGTACCAACATAACATATCTTTTCATGTCATATTATCATAAATAACTGAGCTGGAGTGCTGCCATGAAATAGGTAGAATACAACAGGTAATGCCAAATCATACATAAGATATATGGGCCTCTAAGACCAAAATAACCACTTGAACACTGAACATAGGCCGACAAGGCCATACAATCTTTTACGTACATGACATCTGTCTACAAGCCTCTAAGAATACATAATTTTCATAAAGGTCAGGATAGAGTCCTGCCATACCAAATAATACACATCTAACTCATACTAACCAAACAAGCAACTCCGAAGCAAATGGAGCGCACCAACATCTTTTGCTGAGCTGATAGCCCACTTGGAGGGCTCTCGATTTGTCTATCGGGACCTGCGGGCATGAAACGCAGTGTCCCTAGGCAAAAAGGGGCGTTAGTACGAATAATGTACTGAGTATGTAAGGCACATAAATAGGTACATAACAGACGTGGAGGAAATATAGAGTAAATGACTCCACTTGTAAGTCTGAATAATTTTGTAAATCATGAAATAATTATAGTATGAGCATATGCGTATGAATGTCATGTCGTGCATATGTACATATTTCATAACATTATCGTCCTCTGAGGGCATCCCATCATATCATATCGGCCGCTGTGGGCAAAATCATCAACGTATACCAGCTGATTATGTGGTGGTGCGTATATAACGCCATAACCTTTCTCATATCCCATATACATATATATATATACATACATATATATGCGTATATAACGCCATCTTGTCACTAGTCAATGTACATGAATGCAATGCATGAAAAGTACGTTAATAAAATCTTTCGAATTGTCATAAGACCATTTTGCCTTTGAGTAATATCATAAAATAAACTCTTTTCAACTTTCGTATTTTTCTGAGACCCATGAACAAATGATAATATATTATGACACATGGAAATTCAAGAACATAGATATCTCTAATACTTCTATGAATAAAGTCATTTATGGAACTTGTGCATTTGCACGTTTCGTTTGTATCGTATGGATCATGCCAAAAAGAAAGAAGGGATAACCTTAACATACCTGAATCGATTCTCTTGACAATCCCTTTTAACAAACATTGATTGCGACAACACGTAACGACAGATCGAAGTAGAGGAAAATCCGTATGATATTCTTGAGAAAAATTGCACCGTACTCCCTTAGAATTGCAAAATTTTGTTGCTATTACGCAATATAATTTCGTATGGATTCCTTTTCTATTCCAAGAATTCCTGTAGCTCTCTGGTGAATTAATCCTAATCTTATGTGACATTGAATTTGAGAAATCTTCTATGTCTTTTATAAAGCACGTCACCCTTTCCCTATATTTTGTGAATTTTAGAGGTTTTTATGGCTTAGCCAAGAATCCTCTCCAAAGTGCCACCTAGCAAAGTGGTGTAAGAGTCACTTAATGACTCATTATGTTGATGCCACATTTAGTGATAAGATTTATTACATTTATCCACAATTCTAAATAATTGTGAATTTATTAATCTCCCACTAACCAATAATTAACCAATTACCCACATAATTAAGAATTATTTCAAATTACTTAAAATATTACTAACTTTTAAAACATCTTATAGACCTTACTATCATGGTCATGGAGTACCTTGTATGGTACTAGTCCATAAATACCGGGTATTTTAGCTCGGGCCGTATTTTACCCTAAAATGCCAAACTTCGATAAAATTCATTTTCTTCGATTTGCTTACCCTCTCTCCTTCACGAATATACTCATCGCTTATTTGAAATAGCATAATACTTATAATCTCCAAATAATCTTGTCCTTGAACAGATGTCAAGTATTTTACGACAAATTCAACGTACATTACTGCAGGGCGTAACATTGTCGTAATGTAATACTGCAAGGCGTAACATCATCGTAATATAATACTGTGGAGCATAACATCATCGTA
The DNA here is from genome assembly GCF_000393655.2 of Nicotiana sylvestris. Lineage (NCBI taxonomy): Eukaryota > Viridiplantae > Streptophyta > Magnoliopsida > Solanales > Solanaceae > Nicotiana > Nicotiana sylvestris. Next base: position 142,257,520 of record NC_091063.1, read on the forward strand.
ATGTAATACTGCAAGGCGTAACATTATTGTAATATTGCAGGGTGTAACATCATTCCCCTTTTGGAATATTCGTCCTCGAATGTTGACTGATGCTCTTATCATTTTCATAACTTATAGATCTTGTGAATACCTTAATACTCTCCTTGATATTTAGGAAGTTTCTCTGTGAATAAATCCAAAGTCTAGGGTATTCCCCCCTTTAGTCTTTTTGCTCATATCATGACTTGTGGTCGAAATCTTTCTAATCTCGCAATTGCTGCTACCTCTTGTCATACAACCTGTATGACCCTGGCTTTGTAAGTGCGCTTATGTGATTCATCTTTCCTTTTTCCTTTTAGTTTTTAGTCAATCTCTAGGCCTTACTTTGTAAACATATACAAGGCTTAATAGGATGCCTCTCTGGGCATCTATAGGTGTACTGAAGTTTTTTGCTTGGTACTTTATAGAACTTGCGAATATGGCCATATCTTATTTCATAGATTTGATTATCCATTTTTATGACTTTACTACATCTACGTAGGTCATACTATACTATAATTCTTACTTCGATTTATTGTTACTCTCGTTGCTTATCCTTACGACTGATGGTCTAATCTCATCTCTTATTGATGAACTTTTATCCATCTATTGTTGATTCACCTAAATATTGATCCATCATTTACCACTGATAACTTGATCTCTTATGTAACACTGCCGCTAGGGCTCACGTCTCATCGAGGGCATCTAGGGTAATTAGATTGATCCACCTAGGAGTGATACTATACTTCCATAACCGTACTTTATAGCATCCCAAGGTGACTCACCATATATGGGTATTTTGGTCCCTTACGATTCATGAAATTCTCTTCGAGTCATTACTCAATCGAAAGCCCAAAAGTCATCTTTATCTATCACAATCACGCCCTTATTCTACTACCGGGGCAACATTCCATCTCTTCTAAATGCTGCTAGTCTTAGACTCCTTTGAGTTCATTCGGCTATATTGAGCCCTCTATAACTTAGAGAATTCATCAGCTCTCTTGTTTTCATGGGCTTAACCCCGAGAACTTATTCATTTTTGTCACCTCCTCACTCACCCTTTCTTGTTCTTACTATTGTCTTCCTAAAACCTTGTCGCTTTATCATGCTCTAGCTTGCGACCTACATATATCCATTTATACTTCCCATAATCTTGCTTCACCATAGATATCCTTGTATTATTCTGGAACATCAAACGAGACATCTCATCGTCTCTATCTCTTCTTTGCTCTCTTGGCTAGATCTCTTTGTATCTAGAAACTATAGGCTGGGAAATATACCCTTGACGATGCTGCTATCGTTCTTGGATACTGAATCCCTGTGCTTCTAGCCTTCTATCCAAAGTATGGACTATTCCCAACCTTCTGCCTTTGAGTATCTCGTACGTTGTTCACTTTTACCTTACTTACCTTAAAAGCTCGCATCACATCTTGTATCTCTTTCATAACCTCCCTTCCACATAGGTATGATTCACATCCACAACTTAGAGCTTTATTTTAATACTACAATCCTGTGGGAGCTTCATACTGACTTCTTATGAGACTGTTACTTTTCTAACCGATTTCATCATAGGGCCGTTATAGAATATGGTTGTCGTACTATCTCTCTTGTACCTCTAATATTAAGAGTGACCGTGTAATGTGCTCAATCACAATTTCTATAATTTTTTGGGTCCAATGATCAGATTCCTGATTTACTTCGTTGATGTAACTCTTTAGTTTCCTCCTTCTTCAGATCAGCCTTTATGTAGGCTTAAGCTATCTCCTGACCTACGGCTCATGGTATTAGTTATTACTTTAGCCTTTTATGGATGCTGAGGAATATCCATTATAGAACCCTTTAATAATTCAATCCTTCGTCTATGACCTGGGCTCAATTATTTCTTTTAACGTATACCAGAATCTTCTACGGCTGTATATACTGTATGTATAAAGCCCCGAACCCTTAAGTGCGATCATAATGTAACCAACTCTGGATCATTGATCGTATAATTTTTTTCGTTCCATCTTAGCTTTCTTTCAAAATAAGCTATTACTTTTCCTAGTCTTTCTACCCCCGTGTTGCGTCTATACTTGGCTTATTTCAGTGCCCACACATGCCAGAGTTTTCGTGCAACTCATATGATCTCGAGTATTACTTTTAATTTTTACTTCCTGTTCATTAGCCACGGTAGGTGCCACTTTCCTTTGGAGTGCTTCCAATGTTGTTGTGAGACTGTTATTACACGACCATTCTCTCCTTAGGTCACTGAGCTTAGGTTGAAGCCTTCTTCCTTACTTTCTCATTTAGTCTTTCGTTGTAGTATTTAGGGAGGGTCCTCTGACTCTTGTAAGGCTGCGAGCTTATCACATTGTATGCCTGGCAGAATTTTCGATGTTCTTCCTTGCCTATAATTACCCGTAGTTACTTATCTCCACGCCATTGTGCTTGTAGGGTTACTCCTGAACTAATATTTTGATTGTCTTCACGGTGGTACTTTCTTTTATTTACGCAACACTCATTTTAACTTACCTAACTCCTATATGGATGCTTTTCCAGGATCACAATGTCATAACTGTGGGGCTGAATTCCTCATATTGGGGTTCCCTATGTTTATCTTGCACGATCTATTAATTTGTCTGTATTCTCTTATCTAGTCATAGCTAGACTCTTCTTGAATCAACTACTAATTGTTTGTTGGCCCATTCCCGTATCAATATTCTGCATAATCTTTCTTGAGTCATTTTCTTTGTCTTAACTTGCCTCTCGCACTGCTCTATATTAATTAATAATATCTCGGCAGGAACCCTTACTTCCTTTTACTGACGTCGTATTTGAATAATTCTCTTGTATCGTGGCATAACTGTAGGCTTTGAATAAGTGCAATCTCATCCCTTTTTCGTTTTATCGTATTCTTCCTTTACCATTCCATAATTACCGGAACCACTTAATTCTGACGTAATGTCACGTCATTCCATATTCCCCCTTTTTGGGGAGTACTAAAAATTGAAGCTACGACAATCTGTCTATAGATGTTCTACCTCTTCATTTTTGGCAGCCTTTCACATCATCGATAACCATTACTCTCCTTGCGGTAATCCTTTTGTACTAAGGATAACGAAATTCCTTACTTGCGAGGTGACAATTACTATAACTGGCACATATAGTCTCTTAAGCTTAATTTTGCTCACATTGCTTACTTTTACTTGCTGAAACTTGTGTCTACCTTCCGATTCTGTTATTCCTTTTTACTGTAAGAGTGGATAAGTATTCTTGCCTTAAAACTCCTTATCAATAACCTTACACCTTTTCGTACACGCATGGTCTGCTGAAGACCTCACATTTACTCATCATAAGCATGATGCAAAATCGAGTTCCTCTGACTTAACACTTCCACAGCTATATCTCTTACCGACCGTCTTTCTGAATGTAGGCATCGTTGTATTACGAATAAGATAGAGTTTAGGAAATTGAGTTCTTACAACTAAGCTCTACCACACGATCTAGAGTAAGAAAAAAGAATGACAATCCTAAATGCCATGTAGCCTCCTACTTATAAGTGTGGTGCATGACACACCCATAAACAAGACTCTACTAGACACGGCTTGTAGACTCCCTAGGATAAAACTACTATGATACCACTTTTGTCACGACCCAAACCGATGGGCCGCGACGGGCACCTGGTACCTTACTCAACCGAGTACCAACATAACGTATCTTTTCATGTCATATTATCATAAATAACTGAGCTGGAGAGGATTCTATGAAATAGGTAGAATACAACAGGTAATGCCAAATCATATATAAGATATATGGGTCTCTAAGACCAAAATAACCACTTGAACACTGAACATAGGCCGATAAGGCCATACAATATTTTACGTACATGACATCTGTCTACAAGCCTCTAAGAATACATAATTTTCATAAAGGTCAGGACAAAGTCCCGCCATACCAAATAATACACATCTAACTCATACTAACCAAACAAGCAACTCCGAAGGAAATGGAGCGCACCAACATCTTTCGCTGAGCTAATAGCCCACTTGGAGGGCTCTCGATTTGTCTATCGGGACCTGCGAGCATGAAACGCAGCGTCCCTAGGCAAAAAGGGACGTCAGTACGAATAATGTACTGAGTATGTAAGGCACATAAATAAGTACATAACAGACGTGGAGGAAATATAGAGTACATGACTCCACCTGTAAGTCTGAATAATTTTGTAAATCATGAAATAATTATAGTATGAGCATATGCGTATGAATGTCATGTCGTGCATATGTACATATTTCATAATATTATCAGCCTCTGAGGGCATCCCATCATATCATATCGGCCACTGTGGGCAAAATCATCAACGTATACCAGCTGATTAGGTGATGGTGCGTATATAACGCCATAACCTTTCTCATATCCCATATACATATACATACATACATATATATGCGTATATAACGCCATCTGGTCACAAGTCAATGTACATGAATGCAATGCATGAAAAGTACGTTAATAAAATCTTTCGAATTGTCATAAGACCATTTTGCCTTTGAGTAATATCATAAAATAAACTCTTTTCAACTTTCGTATTTTTCTGAGACCCATGAACAAATGATAAAATATTATGACACGTGGAAATTCAAGAACATAGATATCTCTAATACTTCTATGAATAAAGTCATTTATGGAACTTGTGCATTTGCACGTTTCGTTTGTATCGTATGGATCATGCCAAAAAGAAAGAAGGGATAACCTTAACATACCTGAATCGATTCTCTTGACAATCTCTTTTAACAAACATTGATTGCGACAACACGTAACGACAGATCGAAGTAGAGGAAAATCCGTATGATATTCTTGAGAAAAATTGCACCGTACTCCCTTAGAATTGCAAAATTCCGTTGCTATTACGCAATATAATTTCGTATGGATTCCTTTTCTAATCCAAGAATTCATGTAGCTCTCTGGTGAATTAATCCTAATCTTATGTGACATTGAATTTGAGAAATCTTCTATGTCTTTTATAAAGCACGTCACCCTTTCCATATATTTTGTAAATTTTAGAGGTTTTTATGGCTTAGCCAAGAATCCTCTCCAAAGTGCCACCAAGCAAAGTGGTGTAAGAGTCACTTAATGACTCATTATGTTGATTCCACATTTAGTGATAAGATTTATTACATTTATCCACAATTCTAAATAATTGTGAATTTATTAATCTCCCACTAACCAATAATTAACCAATTACCCACATAATTAAGAATTATTTCAAATTACTTAAAATATTACTAACTTTTAACACATCTTATTGACCTTACTATCATGGACATGGGGTACCTTGTATGGTACTAGTCCATAAATACCGGGTATATTTAGCTCGGGCCGTATTTTAACCCAAAATGCCAAACTTCGACAAAATTTATTTTCTTCGATTTGCTTACCCTCTCTCCTTCACGAATATACTCGTCACTTATTTGAAATAGCATAATACTTATAATCTCCAAATAATCTTGTCCTTGAACAGATGTCAAATATTTTACGACAAATTCAACGTACATTACTGCAGGGCGTAACATTGTCGTAATGTAATACTGCAAGGCGTAACATCATCGTACTATAATACTGTGGAGCGTAACATCATCGTAATGTAATACTGCAAGGCGTAACATCATCGTAATATTGCGGGGTGTAACATGTTATATATCACAATGTCATCCAAGTAGACCACTATGAACTCGTCAATGTACTCTTGGAAGACTTGGTTCATTAAAGTGCAAAATGTGGCTGGAGCATTAGTCAAGCCGAATGCATGATTAGGAAGTTGTACGACCCATATCTTGTCACACAGGTCGTTTTGTGTTCATCTCCCTCAGCAATTCGGACTTGCTAGTAACCTGTCTTCAGGTATATTTTGGTGAACACTGTAGCACCACCCAATAATTGAACAAGTTTGTCATTAGCGAGATACGGTACTTGTTCTTCATAGTGATTTGTTTAACGCATGATAGTCCACACAGAGTCGTATGGTGCCATCCTGTTTATTTTGGAATAGCATAAGGGACCCATAAGAGGAATTCGAGGGCACAATAATCCCCGTAACTAGCATTTTTGTCAACTATCTCTAAAGCTCGACGAGTTCGGGTTGTGACATTCTGTAAGGCACCCCGGCATGTGGTTTTACCTTGCACCAACTCAATCTCATGGTCCACAGTGCGGCTAGGCGAAAGTCGCTTTGGCATGTCCTGTGTCATAATGTCTTCCCTTAGCAGCTCTTTCATAGGCGCAGGAATGAGAACCAAGGAGCGTTCAATATCTTCAATACAGAGGGTAGCCAAGAACGTAGGTTTATATATTTTGACTCCCTTCTTAAATTATAAGGCTGAAATGTTCTCCGCGACCATATTTATGGTTTTGCATGGGATAATGCAGGGCTTGGCCCCATTGGCTTTCATCATCAGCATCATATATGCATAAGGTACAAGAATGGTATTGGTTTGCCTCATGAATTCCAACCCAACTATCAGCTCGAAGTCATATATGATCACCACGCGCAAGTTAATTTTCCTTCATAAGGAGCCAACTTCACTAACACTCCTTTGGATATTCCATCCACTAGCTGAGGTGGTAAGTTGATAGCCTTGACAAGACTGTTTCCCTTTCCCACAACTAGACCAAGGCGCTCTACTTGAGTTGAGGCTAGGTGTAGACACCTGATTTTTGACCCTCCCCGAGAATTTTCACATTTTTAGCGTGAATATGTGAAATCGGGTCTAATATAGTTATTTTAACTATTTTACTTTATTTCGTCGCAAAAAGGAAAAATTACAAAAATATATATATAAATTTTAGTTTATGTATTTCTCATAAACTTGAAAAAAATACAAAAAAATTGTACCTTATTTTTTGTACTTTATATAATTTCGAAAATTACCAAAAAATATAGTTCTATTAATGTTTTGTAGTCATTTTAATTTTTGAAAAATACAAATATATTACTTTATATTTTATCTTTATATAAAAACGAAAATTACAAAAAAATAGTTTTATTAATATTTTGTAGCTATTTTAATCTTGAAAAATATTAAAAAAGATATAGTTTTGTTTAAATATTAGTCTTATTTTGGTAGCTATTTTGCTTAATCAGTTGAGCAACGTCGTGTTCCTATTTCTCGGGTCCGGGCAAAAGAATAATATTCGGGTTCAAACTACCCGTTTTTAGGCCAAATTTTCGGACCTAGCCCATAAAAATCAAAGTCCACCACACATGGGGGACACGCGTGGGGAACACGGACGGAACCCCACACAAGGGGAACCCCACCACGCGTGGGGGATACAAGTCTCGAACCCCACCACGCATGGGGGTCCATTTCCTTGGCAAAAGCTACAAAAACACACGGATTGATTTTTAAAAGGGAGAGAACTTTGGAAAATTTTTGAAGGGATGTTCATGCTTCTTCTTCCTCACGAAAACCCTAAACAAAACCCTACTGTCCACCTCCGTGAAACCACCGGCGTCCACCACCCATCGTCTTCCTAACCGTGAAACCACCATAAACAGACCCTGCATCGTCCAGCAACCCCCTGTCAAGCAGCAGCTATTGCTGCTGCTTCGTCGACCCTACCGTCCAAACCACCAGCTCCCTGTCGTCACTGCCCTTCGATTGCTGCTGCCCAAGCAGCCCAGCAAACGACCACCACCAAACGACCCTTCCAGCGAACCTCCATAACTGGCCGAAAAACGAAACCAGAAAACCACTCCCTCAACAGACCCATTACGACCACCACCTCCGACCAGCAAGACCCCCCCCATGCCTCAGCTGCTATCAAGCAGCTGCTGCTGCTGCTTCCTCGCTGGAGTCACTACTGTTTCGCCACCCCACGTCCAAACGACTGCCTGCAACGTCCAGCCATGAACGACCCTCCCTCCTTGCCATGACTGAACGGAAAACACACATACACACCAGCTGAAGCTTAACCGAAAAAACGTTCAAAAATAGCCCAGAAGTTCTGTCCGGGGTGAGGTCCGTTGAGGTCGTTTTTTGTTCGTCGAGGTCCGATACGTCGAGGTTGTTGTCCGAGGTTTCGTCGCAGGTCCAACGCATCAGACGTTAATCTCAACTAGGTCATCTCTGCCCGTGTCCTTCATATTTGTTGTTTAGTAATATGTATATGTGTTTGTTGAAATACAATCCTAGTTCATGCGAATAGTATGCAAGTAAGCAAGACATATATACATGATGTTGGTGAATTGCTATTGTTGTTAATTAACTCCGTATGGTATTGGAATTTGGCCGTGAACGTCTTTTCCTTTGTTTCGTTACTTTAAGTAGTTATTTGGCATTTTGTTTCTTCATGTTTAGATTGTTGTTGTCCAAATATTTGTCATAATAGGGGTTTGCATATATTATGAAAGGTGTTAATTATGTTAGTTCGTCTTAATAGTTGTTTATACATGTAGTAGTAATGTTAAAATTATAGTAGTAATTTTAATTCCACAGAAAAATACTCGTTTCATCAAATAAGTTCAATCTGCAGCCCATGACCTCTCAAAGTAGTAAAAATGTAGTTATTTTAGTCTTATCTTATTTTTTTTTAAAAATAAATAAATAAATAAAAATAAAATAAAATGAGACAAGCCTCGCCAAATAAAACACATAGATTGCGGGGCCCTCACAAAATATATGTATTAAATACTTAGATTCCGGGACAGGCCGTTTAGCAAAATTCACGGCCCTACCCAAAATAATAATGCACTAAGTTGCTTTAGGCGCGCCTTTAATAATTTATTCTCCCTAACTCGGGTGCACATTTATGTGACCCAAATCCAAATCTCAGCGGAGTTGAAATGTGTCTCTAAATCGCGGGTACATTGATTGTAACGTGGTTCGAGATGCATGTCCACGACGTTGCAAATTCGTTTAAAAAATAAGAATGAGATGAGCCTCGCCGAATAAAAATACAAATTGCGGGGCCCTCAGTAAATATTTGCTTTAAAATTGCTTAGACTTCGGGATGGACCGTTTAGCAAAATTCCACGGCCCTACCCAAAGTAAATGATACGCTAGTCGCTTTAGGCGCGCCTTTAATAATTTAATTTTCTTAAAACTCGGGTGCACATTTATGTGACCCAAATCCAAATCTCAACAGAGTTGAAATACGCCAACAACCACGGGTGCATTGATGTGACGTGGTTCGAGATGTGTTTCCACGATGTTGCAATTCTTGATAAAAATAACAGTAAATGATAAAAGCGGTTAAAAGTTAAATTTTGCACATAAGTTCATATTTGTATAAAATCAGATAATCAAGCCGAATATAACAGTTGAGCGACCGTGCTAGAACCACGGAACTCGGGAATGCCTAACACCTTCTCTCGGGTTAACAGAATTCCTTATCCGGATTTCTGGTACGCAGACTGTAATATAGAGTCATTCTTTTCCTCGATTCGGGATTAAAATTGGTGACTTGGGACACCCTAAATCTCCCAAGTGGCGACTCTGAAATAATTAAACCAATCCCGTTTCGACTGTCCTTTAATTGGAAAAAACTCCCTACGCACCTCGCGGTGCCGGAAAAAGGAGGTGTGACAGCTCTGGCGACTCTGCTGGGGACTTAACCCAGAACCAGTGGTTCAGGGTTAGAAATTCGAGCTCATATAAATTGTTATATTTGGTTTTATCTGATTTTTACATGATTGAGCCTAATGTGCTAAATGTTGCTTTTACCGCTTTGATATTATGTGAACTGTATATAAATTGTGCCGAAATCCATCTTCTCTCTGAGTCTTCTAAATCATGAAGAAGGGCGTACTTCGTATGACTTCTTTTCTGTATAGTGTCAAATCCCAATTTAGAACGAGGTTCGGATAAGTTGCTAAGCCGGTGAAGCTTCTGTATTCCCGGTACGCTGCCCCCCCTCGGCTCGAGCTGTCCGCTCGGGTAAGCCAGGTCTAGAACAAACACCCAGGTTCTGAACCTAGTATAACAAAGCCACATGCCGGATCCCTAGTAGGAACGTTTATTTGCATCATGTGCATTTGACTTAGGGGACTCAACACAGGGGTTGGGTCCGTCTAGGACAAGCAACCTGAAAATAATAGACCATCTTTTGGCATCCTATGTGCTACATGTTGTATTTATTCAAGGGTGAATGGGTCATTTGGCCAGCACGTTTTTTCAGCATGGTGTTATTTTAATCAAAATCATGGGGAACAATTGCGGAGTTCAAGAAGTCTTGGAATTCCCTATGTCCCCCATGCTTCATTTTTGGGAAAAACACACGGGGAACATTTGTGGAATCCAAGAATTCTTGGAATTCCCTATGTCCCCCATGCTTCATATTTTGGGAAAAGCGCATGGGGAACATTTGCGGAATCCAAGATGTCTTGGAAATCCTTATGTCTCCCATGCCACATTTTTGAAAATAATAATAAATATAATATATATATATATATAAAGCATTGAAAATTCAAAAAAAAAAGATTTTGTATGTTGTCATCGTTTTCCACAAATTAGAAAATCGTGAAAAAGAGGAGAAAATAATAGCGTAGAGAAAATGTCCAAGTAGTGTCGAAGCTCTGCCGAAATTTTGAGAAAATGAAAAAAATGTCTTATTAGTTTGTTTTATTAGCAGTCTTGTTTTCAAAAAGTCCAAAAAGTTTTATTATTTATTAAAAAAAAAAAGAGTCGGGCGTTGAAAGTGGTTTTATTATTTATTGCAAATATATATATATATATATATATATATATATATATATATATATATATATATATATATATATATATATATAATCCAAAAAGTTTTTCTTTATTTCCAAAAAATGTATATATATCTTTATCTGTTGCAAGAACACTTGTCTTGCCAAAAAATCTAGAAAAGTTTTTAGACCCCCAATTTTCAAAACAAAAAATCCAAAAATATTTTCATTATTGACTTCTTTAGAAAGTCTTTCTAATTGTTAAAAAAAAAATATAATAAAATAAAAAAAAATCCAAAAATATTTTGATTCTTCTTTCAAAATTGAAAAGAAAATTCAAAATTCAAAAAATATTTTTAGAAGCATTTCTTTTATTAAAGGTAAAATTCCAAAAAATATTTTCTTCTTTTTCTTTAGAATAAAAAAAAAAGCAAATGAAAATTCAAAAAAAAAAGTATATCTTAGAAGTATTTCTTTTAAAAAGAAAATCAATCAAAAATCCAAAAAAATACTTCCTTTCTTCTTTTAAAGTAGTTCTTTCACAAATTCACAAAAAAAAAGTTAGTTCATCTACTTATTCTTGATTGCCCGAACTACGCGGGTTTGATTCTCACCGGATGTGAGATACGTAGGCAACCCTCATCGGGTCCAACCCCATCTTTTGTTAAAATAGCCAAAAACAAATAATAAAAAAAACATGTCAAAATTCTAATTCTGTCATAAAGAAGTCGGGTGACGCTGTTTTGGCAAGACATAGCCGAATGTTCCCGAAAGGGACGCCGGAAGGCTGACTTTGCATAAACAGCCACCTTTGGGTCATTTTTTAAGATTTGGTCCAGTTGACCCACACAGCCTTAAAAAATCTTCGTCCCCGAGACGTTGAAAGGCTGTGTTTGCAATATTGAGTTTGCTAATTTGAGAAACGATAAAAAGAATCATGAATAAGTCAGGTGATATTGTTTTGTCATAAATTGCCGAATGTTCCTGAAAGGGACGCCGGAAGGCTGACTTTGCATAAACAGCCACCTTTTGGTCATTGTTTTAGATTTGGTCCAGTTGACCCGCACAGCCTTAAAAATCTTCGTCCCCGAGGCACTGAAGGGCCGTGTTTGCAACACCAGGTTTTTATTATTGTTTGAAAAAAAAAGAAGAGTCAGCGGTAAGGTGAATACCGTTTGGATTTTTAGTCATAATAAGCCGAGCCAGCTTCGGCCGCGTCTTAAAACCGTTCTTGCCGAAATAGCCTTAGAGTATCTTTCAGTTGTCGAAAGGTTATTTTCGTAAAAGAACGGACAAGTTTGTAAAGTGTCATAAAATAATCCTCATCGGCCTCAAAATTCATGTGAAAGTTGGAAAGGGCCACGTTTGCAAAAACAACCATTTGGTTAAAATTAGCAAATGGAGGAAGGAAGCTGGCCATTTGCTTTGGAGTTTGTAAATCTTTTAATTAGAACACGTGGGTTGTTTGATTTTCGAGTTTGTAGGTCATCTTCAAACCTTTGAAACCCAGTTTGTTTTAATATGAAAATAAAAAAAATAAAATGTTGAGTATTATTTATCTCTTATTGTTCCGAACTACGCAAGGTCTGATTCATGCGCGGTCATGATACGTAGGCAATCTCCATAAGATTCGACCGCCATTAATAAAGAAAGAAAAAAAGAGAGAAGAAAATACAAAAATAAAATAAAATACAGGGTTTCCCAAAGTACTTTAAAAGGACAAATGAGCAAGCCGGGATGACGCATGTTGTTTGAAGTAAAACATGTTATAAACGGTTAACTGCCTAGGAGCATTGCATCATCAATGTGTTGTTATCCAAATCTGTTAAACTCTAACGCTAACAAAGTTTGTTGTTGTCTCAATCAAGACAGTTAGTTGTTAAAGAATTCTGGCAACACACCCTTACCAAACCAGATCCAAAGGACCGGCAACAACAAGCATGACTACTTCAGAGAATAGTACCGAGGAAGAGAGGCCGTTGAGCCAGTTGTTAAAAGAAGCGATGGGAAAAATAGAAAGGATGGGACTAGAGATGAATGCAATGCAGTTAGATCTAGCCAAAGCACAAAAGAGCCCTGAGCCACTAGGGCACATGCCGGAATACCCTCACTCCGGCCCTTCAACAAGCCTCCCGAATCACCGTTATCATCAGGAGAGAAGCCCCCATGATTCCCAAGCTCCACTACCCCATCAACCTCTCCTAACACCAAATGTTCCCGCTTTTGTGGGACCCACATCAGCCACCCTACAAAGATCAACCAGCGAACCATTGTTTCAGGCTCATGATACGCAATATTATCCCCCTGAGCCCACATTTCATGCACCAGAACCCCACACCTACAACCCGCACTTAGAGGTACCGGCAGAGATCGAAAAGCCGGTTAAAATCCCCGAACAAGATGAGGTGATGAGGAAGTTCAAAAGCCTGGAGCAGTCCTTCAGGAACCTGCACGGATTGGGCAACCAGGTCAGCGTGGCCTACAAGGATCTATGCCCTTTCCCGGACGTCCAACTCCCGGCTGGGTTCAAGATGCCTAAGTTTGATTTATATGAAGGGCACGGTGATCCCATGGCACATTTGCGGGGCTTTTGTAGCAAAATGAGAGGGGCAGGCGGCAAAGATGAGCTACTGATAGCTTATTTCGGTCAAAGCTTGAGTGGATCGGCACTAGAATGGTATACGAGGTAGGATTCCAGCAGATGGTACACTTGGGATGATCTGGCGCAGGCTTTCGCAGGTCACTTTCAATACAACCTCGAGATATTCCCTGACCGTCTCACGTTGCTGAGGACTGGAAAGAAGCCTGGGGAAAGTTTTCGTGAGTTTGGTTTCCGCTGGAGAGAACAAGCAGCCAGAGTTGATCCTCCCATGAAAGAGGGAGAAATGGTGGACTACTTCTTACAAACACTGGATCCAACTTACTTTGGTCACTTGGTGACAGCGGTTGGGAAATCCTTCAATGAAGTGGTAAAGATAGGGGTCATGATAGAGGAGGGTCTAAGGTCTGACAAAATCCTAAATTACTCAGCGCTCAAGGCAACGACCCAGGCTATTCAGAGCGGCGCGGGAGGTGCGCTCGAGGTCGCATCAGTCGAAGCAGGTACTGGGTCCAAATTCAGAGGTCCTTCTCCTCACTACCAACCCAGACCCAGTCATCCAAATTATCCACACACTCCATACAACCTTCCACAACCCTACTACCCACCATCAAAGCCACTCTTTTCAGCCCATCATGCCCAAACCTGCCCCCGAGCTCCATATAATCCGCCTCAGTATTATCCTCCGAACAAGGTCCGGTCGCAGGGTCAACCATCAGGTCACCCCCGATGGCGAGAGCCAGCACCACATAATGCATTCTTTCCTTCTCAACATTTTCAAACACCCAACGACCCTAGAAAACAGGGGCATGGGGGAAACAAAGGAAAAGAAACAATTTCACGCCAATTGGGGAGTCCTACGCAAGTTTGTTTGAAAAGCTAAAGCTTTCAGGCCTGATTGAGCCGCTCCTTGGCTATACTCCAGACCCATATGCAAAAGGATTCGATCCTGCTGTACAATGCATGTACCACTCTAATGTCCAAGGATATAGCATTGAAGACTGTCGTTCTTTGAAAAAGGAAATAGAAAGAATGATTCAGGAAGGGGCAATTATGATCGATGACAGTGACAGGGAGCACGCGAATCCTCTTGAGAACTTGTTGACTGATGTTGATGATATTGAAGTTGGTGATGGTCTTGGCAATGTTGATATAGAGCTCAATGGCTAAAAGGCCATGCTTGGCAGTTGGAAAGACACTCCATTTTGGGTCAGCCGGAGATGCCGTGCTTGGATAGTTGGAAAGACACTCCATTTTGGGTCAGCCGGAGAGGATCTTTGATGGTTTATTTTGTTGTCATTTCTGTTGTCTGGATTATTCTTAGGGTTGTAATCCGGATATTGTCTTGTGTCAAACCTTCTTATCTTTCCATTTCGTCATAGTGGTCTGTTTAAGTTTTGTCCAGTTTGTTTAAGATTTTATTCTGGTTTGTTTTGTTTGTCTTGTCGTTCAAGCCATTTCACCGGTAATCTAATGCAAAATCCGCTCCTTTTTATTTCCAGTTTTCTTTTGTTTAGTCCTTTTTTCATTGTTATTCAACGCCGATTCTAGTGACATGACATGCGCACACAGTTTGGGCCTAATCTAAAAAGTTAATCATTAAACCCTGGGAAGGGGATCAAAGCATTTAATGGAAATAAAAACGGTTTGAGATTATTTGGACCCGAGTCGTGTGGAACTAGGACAAGTAAAGCATAGAGAAAACCGTTAAAAGCAAGATTCGCCAAATTGGCATGAGGGTCGTTCATGATAATGAGAGTGTCGCCCAACGGTGCTTTAGAAAGGACAAATGAAAAAGCAAATGTTGAATATAATTGTCAAGTCCAGCACCATCGGAAGAGGCTACAAATCCTTGTTTAAATTGTGTTGTTTGCATTTGGCATGTTTTGAAGACTGGAATGACGAAGACATTTTGTTCTGCTACCTAAACACTTTATCATTCGTTAACCCCTTTTGAGCCTTATTTATTTTCCTTTCATACCCCTCATTCGGAATCGGTAACAACATATTAGAAACACAAAACATGGAAGATAAAAAAAAAAAAACGAAAAAAGAAGAATAAAAGAAAAAAGAAAAAAAAACGACGAAAAAAAATGAAAGAAGAAAAAAAAGAAAAGAAAAAAAACAAACAAAAGAAAGTCGGAATGAAAAGAGGAATTGGGAACTACGTTTGACCTGATTCCTCAAAGAGGATACGTAGGCGCTTCACGGCTCGGTCATAGTTTTGAAAAATGAAAAAAAAATCAATTAAAATAATCTCCAAGCAAGAAACTGGGGCAAATGTTGCGTTTGTTGTAAATAAATCTAGTTCCAAAGGTTGTAATGAATAACCCAAAAATCGATGCATTTTCGAGCCTTTAATACCCTTTCTTTCTAGCCCTATCCAAAACCCACATTACGGTCCAAAGAAAGACCTTCTGATCAGTCTTCAAAAGATGCCAAGTCATACAAATGAGAGTCTTACCGGTGAACATAACATTCTGTTCCACAGCAGAAATGACTCTAATCCCCAGCAGAAAGAGTCATACCGGCAACACTCCAAATCCTCAGCTGGAAAGTGATACAAATGAGAGAGTCTTATCGGTGAAAACCTTCACAGGCACCATAAGGCGATGAAAGCTGAGAGAAAAACCAAAACGAGAGAGGCTTGATAGTGAAAACCCTTCGGGCACTACAAGTTGGATAAGATTGGGAATCAGATGGGGAATCGTCAAGGGAAGGTCTTGAAAGATGATCGACGGCAGAGAATAGGCCACATGTGCATGTCATGATTATTAGAGTCGGTGTCGGCGTTTGATAGACTTTTATTTATAGTTTCTTTTGTTAAAGAGTCATCTTTTTCCTTTGTCTTTTATTCAGTTCCCCTTTTGTTTATCTCTCTCCTTTCATAGGAACATTCCCCAGTAGAGTCTGTTTGGTCAGAACCAGTGGAAATGACTTCAAAATAGGCCATCAGCTTTCCAATTATGCAAGACGGGATCTGACTAGTACACCCAAGTGGTATAGGTCAGGAAGGAACAGGCGCAAAACCCGTGTCAAGAAGGGTATCCTCATCAAGATGAGATTGATAAAAGGGATGGGCCAGTGTCAGCAATTAGTATCATCCCCAGCAAGTTTTGATAGCATAATGGAACACAAAGCTGGGAAAGGAGAAAGAGGAAACCATCCCCAACAAGAGTGACATGACCGCTTACCATGTTTTTAAACTAACAAATTTTTCTTTGATTTAGAAACAGGGAAAATGAACGTTATTGATGGCGGAAAGACATGCCATAAATAAAATCATCAAACCGGGGCAGAAAATTTTCTCATTGTGAAAATTTTCTTGAAGGCATGTACCCATTTGGGGAAGAAGAAAGATAACACCAGTCTCAAGGGAGCTGATCTTTGAACCAGCGTTATCCCCAAGTTTTAAGGAAGCTGAATCCCCAGCGGACCGAACAAAAAGATTGAAACTTGTGTTTGAAAGGCAAAGGGCCAGTGTCGCTCCCGGCAGGCTTCAGAAGAGTGGAGCACCAATTTTGAAGGAATGAAAATCCCCCAATAGCGTTATCCCCAGCGAACAGGTAAGTAAATAAGTCCTCAGCAGTGTTATCCCCAACAAGTTTTGAGGTAAGATATTTTCAAATTTAAGGATATGTCGGGTCATCCGCCCTCGAATAGGATAGTTTGGGTTCATCCACCCTCGAATAGGATAGTTTGGGTTCATCCGCCCTCGAATAGGATATTTTGGGTTCATCCGCCCTCGAATAGGATATTTTGGGTTCATCCGCCCTCGAATAGGATATTTCGGGTTCATCCGCTCTCGAATAGGATATGTCGGGTTCATCCGCCCTCGAATAGGATATGTCGGGTTCATCCGCCCTCGAACAAGATAGTTCGGGTTCATCCGCCCTCGAATAGGATAGTTCGGGTTCATCCGCCCTCAAATAGGATATGTTGGGTTCATCCGCCCTCAAATAGGATAGTCCGGGTTCATCCGCCCTCGAATAGGATTTTATTTTCAAAGTTGTTGTTGAAGACAGGCGCCCACCTGAATAACGAGAGGAATACTTTTTTGTCTGTTCATTTCACATATTAGGCGCCCACCTGTATAACAAGGGAATACATTTTGTGTCTTTACCATTAGGCGCCCACCTGTATAACAAGGGAATACATTCCACGCCTTTACCAATAGGAGACGCACTTCCTAAGTCTAGTTTTGCCAATAGGAGAAGCACTTCCTAAGTTTATTTTTATCCATAGGAGATGCATTTCCTCCTAAGTTTAGTTTTACCCATAGGAGATGTATTTCCTCCTAAAGTTTATTTTACCCATAGGAGACGCACTTCCTAAGTTTATTTTTACCCATAGGAGATGCATTCCCTCCCAAAGTTTAGTTTTACCCATAGGAGATGCATTTCCTCCTAAGTTTAGTTTTACCCATAGGAGACGCACTTCCTAAGTTTATTTTTACCCATAGGAGATGCATTTCCTCCTAAGTTTAGTTTTACCCATAGGAGATGTATTTCCTCCTAAAGTTTATTTTACCCATAGGAGATGCATTTCCTCCTAGAGTTTAGTCGTACCAATAGGAGACGCACTTCCTAAGTTTATTTTACCAACAGGAGACGCACTTCCTAAGTTATTTCACCAGTAGGAGATGCACTTCCTAAAAATAGTTTCACCAATAGGAGACGCACTTCCTAAGCTAAGTTTCACCAATAGGAGACGCACTTCCTAAATTAAGTTTCACCAAGAGGAGACGCACTTCCTAAGTTAAGTTTCACCAGTAGGAGACACACTTCCTAAGAATAGTTTCACCAATAGGAGACGCACTTCCTAAGTTAAGTTTCACCAAGAGGAGACGCACTTCCTAAGTTAAGTTTCATCAAGAGGAGACGCACTTCCTAAGAAGTTTCACCAATAGGAGACGCACTTCCTAAGTTTAGTTTCACCCAATAGGAGACGCACTTCCTAAGAATAGTTTCACCAATAGGAGACGCACTTCCTAAGTTAAGTTTCACCAATAGGAGACGCACTTCCTAAGTTAAGTTTCACCAGTAGGAGACGCACTTCCTAAAAATAGTTTCACCAATAGGAGACGCACTTCCTAAGCTAAGTTTCACCAATAGGAGACGCACTTCCTAAATTAAGTTTCACCAAGAGGAGACGCACTTCCTAAGTTAAGTTTCACCAGTAGGAGACGCACTTCCTAAGAATAGTTTCACCAATAGGAGACACACTTCCTAAGTTAAGTTTCACCAAGAGGAGACGCACTTCCTAAGAATAGTTTGACCAATAGGAGACACACTTCCTAAGTTAGTTTTGCCAATAGGAGACGCACTTCCTAAGTTCAGCTTTGCCAAGAGGAGACGCACATCCTAAGATAGTTTCACCAATAGGAGACGCACTTCCTAAGTTAGTTTTGCTAATAGGAGACGCACTTCCTAAGTTCAGCTTTGCCAATAGGAGACGCACATCCTAAGTTAGTTTTACCAATAGGAGACGCACTTCCTAAATTTATTTCACCAAGAGGAGACGCACTTCCTAAATCTATTTTACCAATAAGAGTCGCACTTCCTAAGCTCAGTTTTACCAACAGGAGACGCACTTCCTAAGTTTATTTCACCCAATAGGAGACGCACTTCCTAAAGTATAGTTGTACCCATAGGAGACGCACTTCCTAAGTAAGTTTTACCAATAGGAGACGCACTTCCTAAGTTTAGTTTTTCCCAATAGGAGACGCACTTCCTAAGTTTATCGTACTCATAGGAGACGCACTTCCTAAGTTTATTTTACCAATAGGAGACGCACTTCCTAAAGTTTAGTTTTACCCCATAGGAGACGCACTTCCTCAGTTTAGTTTTACCATAGGAGACGCACTTCCTCAATTTAGTTTTACCATAGGAGACGCACTTCCTCAGTTTAGTGTTACCCCATAGGAGACGCACTTCCTCAGTTTAGTTTTACCATAGGAGACGCCTTTCCTAAGTTTATTTTACCCATAGGAGACGCACTTCCTAAGTTCAGTTTTACCAGTAGGAGACGCACTTCCTCAGTTTTGTTCCACCCCATAGGAGACGCACTTTTTAAGTTTAGGTCGTTCAGGTTATATTTTTGCTTTAGGAGACGCACTTCCTAGTCTGGTTCATTTAAGATTTCATTCGTAGGAGACGTATTTCCTAGTTTGAGTCATTGAGATTTTTACCCATAGGAGACACTTCCTAATATTGATAGTTCATTTATAGGAGACGCACTTCCTAGTTTGGTTTTTTTTCAGGTTATATTTTATTTCAGGAGACGCACTTCCGGAATTGAGGTTTCACCCTTAGGAGATGCACTTCCTAGTTTGATTCATTTTAAGTTCGACCATAGGAGACGCACTTCCTAGTCTAGTTTATTGAAGTTTTACCTGTAGGAGACGCACTTCCTAATCCAGATCTTTCAAGTTTTTCTTTTTAGGAGACACACTTCTTAAATTGAGATTTTATTCATAGGAGACACACTTCCTAGTTTTAGTCAATGAAGTTTTCACCCCTAGGAGACACACTTCCTAGTTTAGTTCATTCCGATTCAACCATAGGAGACGCACCTCCTAGTTTGAATCATTGAGGTTTTAGCTTAGCAGACACTTTTGCTAGCAAGAGTTTTTGGTTTTACTCGTAGGAGATGCACATCCTAGTCTAGTCTTTTGTTTACTCTCATCATTGCATCAGTAGTATAAGTGGGTTACATTTTTGCTAACGACTCACAAATCTTCCTAGTGCAAACTGGGTTAGGAAATTTTCGTTTGTTTTGGTTGTCAGGAGCCTTCCTGTAGAGCGGAGGTTGTTGTATGTCGAAGATTGAAGAAGTCAGGAGTCCGCCTGTAGAACAGAGGATAAAGCAGTAACCCACTGGAAGGCAGAAGGCTATAACAGAAATCTCCAGCATTCAATCCAAGTTGTAAATGGCAGAAGCTCGCCTCAAGAATGCGAGTCAACAATCTGAGATGATCAACAGAAGCTAGTCACGAAAAAAAAGAAAAAAAAAAAGAAAAAGGAATCCAAAGTATGGAAGTGGAGAACATATGTGGTCTGCTCAAGAACTAGCGCCTACAACTATCAAGTATCAAGGTTCAAATCCAAAGTCTGTATGAAGCACCATTCAAGACTCAAGATCAAGCTTCAGAAGACTTAAAGATAGGAATCCTTGTAACTAGTAGCTGATAGGCTTAGTTAGTCTATTTTCAGTTTTTATTTTTGATGTAATGACAGGACCGCGGACCGGAACCTCAACGGAACGGCACCTCGACCGGCTCTTCACCTCGGTACACTCTACCATCTCTCTCATTTCCGAACTACATGTGGCCTGATTCCTGTATAACCAAGGATATGTAGGCAGCTCAGATACCAGGGCTCGGTCACATCCCCTTCCTTTCCTTAGTGTAGTCCCTCCAAATAATGGTCGGGTCAAAAACATGTCTAGTCGTTCTTTGTCGGAAAACTCTTCGTGTTTCCAGTCAAAGAGGGGCAGCTGTAGACACCTGATTTTTGACCCTCCCCGAGAATTTTCACATTTTTAGCGTGAATATGTGAAATTGGGTCTAATATAGCTATTTTAACTATTTTACTTTATTTCGTCGCAAAAGAAAAAATTACAAAAAATATATATATAAATTTTTAGTTTATGTATTTCTCATAAACTTGAAAAATACAAAAAATAGTACCTTATTTTGTACTTTACATAATTTCGAAAATTACCAAAAAATATAGTTCTATTAATGTTTTGTAGTCATTTTAATTTTTGAAAAATACAAAAATATTACTTTATATTTTATCTTTATATAAAAACGAAAATTACAAAAAAATAGTTTTATTAATATTTTGTAGCTATTTTAATCTTGAAAAATATTAAAAAAGATATAGTTTTGTTTAAATATTAGTCTTATTTTGGTAGCTATTTTGCTTAATCAGTTGAGCAACGTCGTGTTCCTATTTCTCGGGTCCAGGCAAAAGAATAATATTCGGGTTCAAACTACCCATTTTTAGGCCTAATTTTCGGACCTAGCCCATAATAATCCGAGTCCACCACACATGGGGGACACGCGTGGGGAACACGGACGGAACCCCACACACGGGGAACCCCACCACGCATGGGGGACACAAGTCTCGAACCCCACCACGCATGGGGGTCCATTTCCTTGGCAAAAGCTACAAAAACACACGGACTGATTTTTAAAAGGGAGAGAACTTTGGAAAATTTTTGAAGGGATGTTCATGCTTCTTCTTCCTCACGAAAACCCTAAACAAAACCCTACTGTCCACCTCCGTGAAACCACCGGTGTCCACCACCCATCGTCTTCCTCATCGTGAAACCACCATAAACAGACCCTGCATCGTCCAGCAACCCCCTGTCAAGAAGCAGCTATTGCTGCTGCTTCGTCGACCCTACCGTCCAAACCACTAGCTCCCCGTCGTCACTGCCCTTCGATTGCTGCTGCCCAAGCAGCCCAGCAAACGACCACCACCAAACGACCCTTCCAGCGAACCTCCATAACTGGCCGGAAAACGAAACCAGAAAACCACTCCCTCAACAGACCCATCACGACCACCACCTCCGACCAGCAAGACCCCCCCCCCATGCCTCAGCTGCTATCAAGCTGTTGCTGCTTCCTCGTCAGAGTCACTACTGTTTCGCCACCCCCACGTCCAAACGACTGCCTGCAATGTCCAGCCATGAACGACCCTCCCTCCTTGCCATGACTGACCGGAAAACATACATACACACCAGCTGAAGCTTAACCGAAAAAACGTTCAAAAATAGCCCAGAAGTTTTGTCCGGGGTGAGGTCCGTTGAGGTCGTTTTTTGTTCGTCGAGGTCCGGTACATCGAGGTTGTTGTTCGAGGTTTCGTCGCAGGTCCAACGCATCGGACGTTAATCTCAAGTAGGTCATCTCTGCCCGTGTCCTTCATATTTGCTGTTTAGTAATATGTATATGTGTTTATTGAAATACAATCCTAGTTCATGTGAATAGTATGCAAGTAAGCAAGACATATATACATGATGTTGGTGAATTGCTATTGTTGTTAATTAACTCCGTATGGTATTGGAATTTGGCCGTGAACGTCTTTTCCTTTGTTTCGTTACTTTAAGTAGTTATTTGGCATTTTGTTTCTTCATGTTTAGATTGTTGTTGTCCAAATATTTGTCATAATAGGGGTTTGCATATATTATGAAAGGTGTTAATTATGTTAGTTCGTCTTAATAGTTGTTTATACATGTAGTAGTAATGTTAAAATTATAGTAGTAATTTTAATTCCACAGAAAAATACTCGTTTCATCAAATAAGTTCAATCTACAGCCCATGACCTCTCAAAGTAGTAAAAATGTAGTTATTTTAGCCTTATCTTATTTTTTTTTAAAATAAATAAATAAATAAAAATAAAATAAAATGAGACGAGCCTCGCCAAATAAAACACATAGATTGCGGGGCTCTCACAAAATATATGTATTAAATACTTAGATTCCGGGACAGGCCGTTTAGCAAAATTCACGGCCCTACCCAAAATAATAATGCGCTAGTTGCTTTAGGCGCGCCTTTAATAATTTATTCTCCCTAACTCGGGTGCACATTTATGTGACCCAAATCCAAATCTCAGCGGAGTTGAAATGTGTCTCTAAATCGCGGGTACATTGATTGTAACGTGGTTCGAGATGCATGCCCACGACGTTGCAAATTCGTTTAAAAAATAAGAATGAGATGAGCCTCGCCGAATAAAAATACAAATTGCGGGGCCCTCAGTAAATATTTTCTTTAAAATTGCTTAGACTTCGGGATGAACCGTTTAGCAAAATTCCACGGCCCTACCCAAAGTAAATGATACGCTAGTCGCTTTAGGCGCGCCTTTAATAATTTAATTTTCTTAAAACTCGGGTGCACATTTATGTGACCCAAATCCAAATCTCAACAGAGTTGAAATACACCACCAACCACGGGTGCATTGATGTGATGTGGTTCGAGATGTGTTTCCACGATGTTCACATTCTTGTAAAAATAATAATAACAATTATGAAAGCGGTAAAAAGATAAAATTTGCACATAAGTTCATATTTGTATAAAATCAGATAATCAAGCCGAATATAACAGTTGAGCGACCGTGCTAGAACCACGGAACTCGGGAATGCCTAACACCTTCTCCCGGGTTAACAGAATTCCTTATCCGGATTTCTGGTACGCAGACTGTAATATGGAGTCATTCTTTTCCTCGATTCGGGATTAAAAATTGGTGACTTGGGACACCCTAAATCTCCCAAGTGGCGACTCTGAAATAAATAAACAAATCCCGTTTCGATTGTCCTTTAATTGGAAAAAACTCCCTTGTACCCTCGCGGGTGCGGAAAAAGGAGGTGTGACACTAGGTAGTTGTGAGTGGCGCTCGTGTCTATAATTTCCCGAATGGACTTGCCATTTACTTTTATCTCGACGAACATCAAGATCTTCTCTTGGTTAAGAGGAGGCCCCCTATTTATTTTTCCTTTCTTGGTGATTGGGAATGAGTCCTTCTTCTTACGGATACTAGCACTGGTTCCCGCTAAGGCATCATAAATAGAACAAACAAGTGCGTTGAAGGCACTTATTAGTTCTATCTGGTCAGCATCTTATGTGTCGTCACCCGTCCCATCATCAAAGTTTGATGGACGTTCATCTGTGCATATGGACATTCATTGTTCCAATCTGACCCGCCGCAATGACGACATTCTTAAAGGGGCTTCCTCCCCCGATCGTTGTTGTTAGATGCAACACTATTACTGCCTGAAGAAGGAGCTTCAGATTTGGTTGCACTCCGATCTCCTCCACTTCTACTAGGGCCACTATTTCTAGGTTGGCCCCCTTTGTATCCCCCTCGGACAGGCGGCTAAGGCATATACTTCCGAGCTACCACTTGATAGTCCCCAAGGCATTCCGCTACTTGGATTGCCTTGGGTAAAGTGTTTACCCTTTGTATTTGCAGCTCCATACGTGCATAAGGTTTCAAACCTTCTAGGAATGTGAAGATTTTGTCTTTGTCCCCTATATCCCGTATGTTCAGCATGAACACGGAGAATTCCCGCACATAATCCCCCACTGACTTGGTTAGGCGGAGCTCCCGTAACTTTCTTCGTGCATTGTACTCAATATTTTCGGGGAAGAGCTGTAGGCGTATGGCTGCCTTCAGTTCTGTCCACATCTCAAGAGTATCTTCACATGCCCTTGATGACTTCGTATTTCACCCGCCACCAGAGTTTAGCATCACCCTAAAGATACATGGCAACAATTGCTACCTTTCTTTGCTTCTTCTAACTCCCTCATAGCATCGAAGTACTGTTCGATGTCGAAGATGAAGTTCTCCACTTCTTTGGCATTCTGAGCTCCATTGTATGGTTTTGGCTCAGGAATCTTCAGCTTTTGTGACATAGGGGCGAGATTCACAACACCCCCAAATTGGTTTCCACCTCCACGAAGTAGGCCTTATAGTGCAGTATTGACAATATTGAGCTGGCTTGTCAAGTTATCTATGGTTTGTTGCATGGCAGTCACCCTGTTTGCATCTTGTGCCCTATAGGCTAAATCCTCGGCAAGCTCATGTTGGAGGCCCTCGAATTTACCAAAACTTTCGGCTGACTTTGTGACTACCGTTTGCAGGTTTCCTTCAGAGTGGGGACCGATATTCATTGTGTCACCTTCGGCCTGCCACAACCTGCGGTCCAGGTCGTCTAACCTTTGCACTAGACTGGTTCTTAGATCAGACACCATATTCACGATGGTTCATAATACGTCAATCGTCTCTTCACGGGACGCAATGCAGTCCCCATGATTCACCATGGTCAGAAATAATGGTAATGACAATGTGTTCCCTCGTCCGATGTCGAGCCTAGGCTTTGATACCAACTATTACATGGCACCTTCCTTAGATTCCGTGAAAGGAAGGCGTAAGGTTAAACAACCGATGTCCGTATAGTTATTATCCGCCAATTGGGGTTCCCTCTGAACACTAGAGGAGATTATCAGTGTTGTACAGGAAAACTAATGTCAAGAGAAATTGAGAGAACAGAAAAGAGAATTGAGAATGAAAGAAAGCTTGATTGCATTAATGAAAGCTATTACAGAAAAGCAACACGGTGTCAAGGGAGAGAGACACCAATATAGAGAATTGTTTGTTTGCTAGAAAATTTGATTGCTTGATCCCCCATAATAGTGCTTAAAAAAAAATAAACCAAAGTTATAGGACTTGACCTAACTAAGCTAGCGAGACATAATGGAAATACATGAAATAAATTTTTATACTGAAAAGGACGAATTTGCTACCAACTTTCTTAGATTTCATTCCTGTTGACTAATCCGAGTCCTTAAGAGCTTAGACGTCAGCGGGGAAGAACTCCGAAAGAATTTCATCGGCTCCGGGGAATATCCCCTCATACTTGCGGCTGACGCCCTTACTAAAAAAGAAGGAAAGATTTTTTGCAATAGTGGATTTTTTTCTCATCCTTCCGCTTGGAAGTTCAGTTTCATGATTGAGTTTCCCCTTTCTTCTAGAGATGCTGGGGGTCCAGCCATCATAGGCCTACAAACAAGCAGGTCCGTTGGCAGCAACCTTGTCTTTAGCATCAGAGTCTGTATGCGGCACTGTTTGTGCGCACGGTACTGTTGGCATCTGCCTGTGGCTAGGCGCCAGTGAGGGCTATCGGTGGGGAGATATAGGCACAAACGCGCTTGTCACTTGGCGCGGCTAAGACCACGGGGTCGTCCATGGCACTAGGCATTGGGAGGCTTGCCAGGACGCCATGGGACGCGTCTAAGGAATCATGAGGTATGGCTGGAAAGTCGCCCATGACATAAAGCACGAGCCCAACAATGTGATCATAGAAGATTGTTGGGATATTATTGTTCAAGTAGAATGTAATTGTGGAAAATGTGAGTGCTTTAAGATTTGCATCCACTATTAAGTCATTATGTTCATCAACAATAGCGTTGTGATGAACTCAATAAAGTAGATAATTTATCCTATATATGTTTTTATTCATCTTAGGACGAATATTTTAACATCTTAATATTCAAAAATCAATCAAGGACTTTGTTAATTTTAGGAAGACTTTGAAAATATACTTAAAAACTAATAAACCTCAGTTCCGAGAAATCATATCTTCTGCCAACACATTTACCGAGGAAGCAGAAGTCCTTATGAAGAATCTATTCCGGAACAAATGAATTGTTTTATACTTCAGGAACAAGCATAAAGAAACATTGATCGCTTTTGTCTTAATCTTAATAAAAAAAGGAATCAAGCGTCTCAGATTCAAATATTCAAACAACCTTCATGCTATCCAAAATCTAAAAAAATATATTGAAGTAAATTCCGTTTAATAGGATTTGACCCTATATCAAAGAATTTTTGGAATTGTATATTCAATGATGTACTAATACTAATAAACTAAATTTAGCTTAATGAATAGATTAAAATATTTAGAATACATAGATAGAGCGGATAGACGGAATAGAACCGGCATCGTAAGCTTGAAAGGCTAGGGGTTATAGTCGACGCCGATTATTATTTTTAACGTCTCTGATTCAAAACCGAAGATGAAGCTTTGGTTTCCTTCGGCTCCCACCGGATGGCAAATCAATCAGGGATGATACACCAAGGTGCATGGTTAGATCCAATAGGCGAGGAGTGTCCATTCCCAAAAGATGTCTGCAATGCTTTCATTTTCATAAAGATGGCATGGTTGGACACAACAAACCTATTTTGCAGAACGGGATAGAAGAGTCATTGATCAAGTTAGGCTAAGCAAAGTGGAGCAAGCCTCAGCTGATCAAGCAAACAAGCAACAAAATGATTCAAAAGCATGTGTATGCTAGCCTTCTGTTTGGGGCAGGCTTTGTAAGAGTTAAAATCATGTATGCACTGTTTGCCGAACATCATCATCTGCAAAACAGGCTCTGCTGTTTAAACAAATGAAGTATAGAGCATTTTCCATTGACAATAATCAACTTTTTTCTAGGATAAGCACACAATTATCATTGTCATATAGCAAGTATTACAAAGAAAAATAAAAGTGAAAAGAGAAAACAAGAAACTAATAACAATCCTCACTGCTACTAAAGATAAGGAAACTTTACACAAGACTGATATATGGAGTTCCTATAGTTGCACCCTTGCTGTCCCCAATCACTAAAAATTAACCACTGCAGCATTTGTATGATGCCTTGAATAGATTGTGTGTTTCTCTTATCTTCATCAAGACTTGCACCAGGAAACAACAAAACAATGCAGAAGATCGCCTTTATCTCCGTGAAAACTTGGACAGCAGATATATCACAAAGAAGCAAAATAGTGCAAAAAGAATAACATGCATCACATGGTTTGATCCTTCCTGGATGATACTTCTGTTCAATCGTCTCATATTGTTCTTCACCCCTGCTTGAGCCTTGATCAGTGTCATTTGCTGTGATAATGGGAGGTCCAAGTTTTTAAGAAACGGGGAAATCATGTAACTTACAAGAATGATTCCATAATCAATAAAATAAGCATACATCATGAGAATCTCAGATAGACCGACCAACCAACACATTTATAAACAATGCCGCACTAACTCTAGGCAAGTTTACTACTTCAACGGCTTGAAGCAATCTATTGCAGCAATTTGCTAGACGGGATAACTATTAGAAATACAGATTTACAATCAGTTGAACATATGCGGTGTGTAGTTCAATATCCCCGCACAAATTACCCTCAAGAACAAAGAAAAAAAAAGAGAAAATGGAATCAAGTTTGGGCTTTTTATTAGATCTAACAAGGATGCATCTTTCAAAGTACTAGAAAACCTATAAGAAAAGCATAGAGCAACAAAGGCATTCAGGCAGGTTGGTTTGGCAGTACGCAAGGCAAACAAAGACTACGAGTACACTGTCATTTCCAAAATATTTACAGTAATAACAATTGCAATTCCTAGCATTTATAGAGGGAGAGAGAGTGTTAGATTGTTATCCAGCCTTAGGAACATAAACACAAAACAAGCTCCAATATACAAAAACTTAATTGTTAAGGTACATAAATATATGGAAAAGTGACAAAAGGACTTAAAGAATATCAAATATCTTGGAAGAAAAGGAGAACAAGTTCACGGCATACCAGTTGGTTAATAAAATCATTCTGAAACTTTGCTTCAGACTCAATTTCTTGGGCTACCTGCAGCAAGAAATATCTATAAGTACTAGCAAAGGGTAAGTTGGAATAAAAATCTGAAACCCTGACAAAGGTGAAATGACAAGGCGGACAAATGAGACATTGGAAAAAATGACCTATAAGGAACATTGTATGGATCCACGGACAGGATATAGGAATGATAACCTCTCTCAGCCTGTCGTGAATGAACTATATGGATAACATGACACTGGTCCCCCTATTCTCAGATTTCACTAGGACAGATTTACAACCTAGAAATAAGTGCTGATGTCTCTCTAGCATCCACCTCAAGACCAGTTGAAGTATGTCAGCATGATAAAGCATCAATATATGCCAATATAAAAAAATGAAGATAGACATAAGTAACCACCAGAAAAAGGAGTCATGGGTGTGAAAACACAACCTTTCTTCAAGATTGGTAACCAGGAATAAGTCAGTACTTGCTCCATATACAGTCAAACTTCATGTCTTCTTAATCTAACAATTGATTCCATCCAACAAGAAGTTCCTATACAGTGTCTTTTATGCAAAGTATATCTCGGGGGGTGGGGGGAGGGGGGGCGCAGAATATCTTGACGGTTGGTGTGTTTCCAAAACAATGCAGTCTTACCAGTGAAAACGTAAAGCCAAAGAGTGAATTAACATTTTTCTCATAACAGTGGCGTGTGGGCCAACTTGTGCACACCTCAGCCATTTAACCGAGTATTTGCTACCTCCAATTTGGCACAAGTATTGGGTACTTCCACCCGCCAAGGCTTATGCATATGGAAATAAATAACCTAGTGTTTTTGTGTTTCTGCTAGGACTAAAACCCTGATCTCCAAGGGTTGAACTCACTTCATTGACTACTAGGCAACAACCTTGGGTTGATGAACAGCTTTATTAATCCAGTACGATACGATAAATTAAAGGTAAAACATAAAATCAACATTTCCATTCCCAATTCTAAGATGAAATCCTAAATTAAAGGATAGAGAACAACATTCCTGAATGCAACATTGCCTTGTTTCGCTCAATCCCGAACACAGTATAGTCATTACGCTTTCGTTTGTTCGTGGAAGAGACTTCAACTATCTTCAACCTATATGCCTAACAAGTTTCACAGTGGTGTTCTAAGAAATACTATTATCAGTGTCCAAAACAACACATCACCTTATTTGAAATGGATCCATGACATAACACATCACCAAGTTTGACATGTACATGCATATTAAAGATGCCACCAGTTATGCCAAAAAAAAAAGTCCTCCAACAAAAAATACAAAATACAAATATAAAGCCAAAGACAAGGT
Organism: Nicotiana sylvestris; assembly: GCF_000393655.2. NCBI lineage: Eukaryota > Viridiplantae > Streptophyta > Magnoliopsida > Solanales > Solanaceae > Nicotiana > Nicotiana sylvestris. The sequence goes on from NC_091063.1 coordinate 142,287,286, forward strand.
GATAGGTAAGCATACATTTCTAAGCTGTTTTACTTGTTTGCGAAGACCTGTAATCTCGTCATCTAGGTCCCCGTGCATCGGATCAATCCGCACCTGTATCTCATCTGAACCACCTACTTGCCTCGTACTCAATCCATCTCTGATCAATCAAACAATGAAAGAAAACAACTCAATTTCTCAAAAATAAACCCAAAAAATGAAAAAAATGTATTTCTATTAATTTTCTCCTAATTAGGTTATGCTTTTGGTAACTTTTTGTTACACAAACACTTCTCTATAACAATTCAAATTGTGCAAGCAATTAGAACCATAACAAATTATAACTTAAGAAGACGATTCTTTTTTCCCGTTTTTCATAGATACCTGGATCTGTAGGAAGCAGCACCGTAGAAATCACCGCCTCTATGAGAGCTAGAAGCCATTGAAAGAAAAAACTGAAGGAACCTCGAAACCCTAGGTTTCGCGAAAAAAGTATCAATAAAAAGGATTGAAACTTCAGCACGTCAAAAAATACTTCTGTGCTACCAAAGATCAGAGGAGAAATTTATAGTAACCTGTAATATGTTTGTTACAACTCTATTCACCAAAAAATGCTATTTACTCTGTAATACAGCCTATTTTTCAACCATATTGTCCATTAACTGCTATCATGAACCGTCTTGTGGGCTATTTGTTTCATCCTGCACAAGGAATGTTAATGCAGCAGTATCAGAAACCAAATTCAAATGCATGTTAAATCAGGTAGTTTGCTTCCTTGTTTATGAAGTTAATTTGAGCCCTTGCCCTTTAATATCCACAAATGTACAGATTATATGCAACAAAGCTAGGTTCTTTAGTTCCACCATAAAATATGGTTACAAGACATCATCCCATTAAAACCGTAATATTCATTAGCAAGTGGTACTGCATAAATAAACAGTTAAATACATTAACACAAAGCACGTGTTCATATAAATAGAAGACCACTACGGATTTTCAACTTCTAAGAAAGAAGGAAAAACACATAACATGCTCAAGGAAAGACCCAAAACAATAGGTACATTTTTCATACAAGTACATCTCCAGGTCAGGAAAATGGAAAAAAACTATCATCCCTCCAAAAAAAGGAATATCCATTACATCTAATAAACCAAAAAAAAGGATCTCCATTAACACATTTTACTCTTAATCATTCTTCTGTCACACATTAAATTTCCAAGTGCTTAGTGATTTTTCGCCAGGAACTTCAACATTTATTTATTAATGAGCTGCACATTAGCTCTATGATATCCTCAGTGCCCCCAACTGCTAAACACTTAGAAATCTTAATCTGAAAATGATAATGGTTATAAAGAAATTCAAACAATGTAATTTCAACATGGCATAAAAGTTATGAAATGCACATCAAATTCTTTAAGCTCCGAATGATCTCAATTGTGTTGAAAGTCTCATTTCATTTAAAACTACAATCTTATGGTCCGTCTCTACCCTCCTCCCCTAACATATCTTCAAATCTACCAACTCACCTTTGTATGATCTTACAGTTTGAATTAAGAAAGCTAATCTCCAGCATATAATAATAATATTATTGTTATTAATAGATGGAGACTTTTAATATTTTCACTGCCTTATCTGTCAATTTAAAAAACTGAGGGGTATAAATCAAAGAAAATCAAGAGGTTTAAAATTATACTTAAACCATAATTTATTTATAGTTGAATAGAAATACAACCTCTATTTATTTATAGTTGAATAGAAATACAACCTCTATCAGTAAGGAAATCTTAGGTAGAAAAAGAGAAAAGGAACAGCTATGTACTACATGATGTTTAATTTAGCCACAAATCAGCCTTGCTCTTTTCCAACAAAAGTAACAGAGGCAAAGAAACAAACCTCCAATGCCCGAGCAGTCCTATATTTTGGGACATTCACTTATGACATGCATATGTTTTCACTCACTCTCTGTAATTATGGCTGCGAAAACTAAAACAACTCCGGTTTAAAAAACAACTGATTGTTTGAAAAAATCCTGGGAAAATGGAATGATTTAAGAGGAATGAAACTCAAACAAAGAGAAAACATGTGACAGACTTCATCACTAAACTTCCATTTAATGGTGAATGAGAGTGTATTTATTTCATGAACTTTACCTTTTATTAGGTTGTTAACTACTTTATTTCAGCAATTCACAAATTTGTTAAATAAAAGATAATAAATGGAGACCGGTTATAACATTATGAAACTGAACCCATATGGCATAAAGCAGAAGCAGCAGGTACGTCTGTTCGGGTTCATTCATGTCCAATAAACTTCAAACAAAAGGAGATTCGGGTATCATGAATGCACTCTACAACCTCTGAATGGTCCCAGAAAGTAAGTTCTCCCTCCAGCTCCTTAGACCAATTCCTCTTTATAGGCAATACCTATTTGCATGTTATGGGCACCCACCTTTAACCAAGCGAACTAGAATTAAGCATTCTTTTACAACCAAGTGACCACCCCTTCCATCAGCTGCACTCAATTTAATTTCCACTTGGTGCGTGCAAACCTAGACCTCACCTGGATTTGAAGTTCATCCAGTGTAATATAAGGCTGTATTGTGGCCCGGGCCTGGCCCGGGACCGGCCCAGGACCGCGGGGCAAACGGGCCAAATGGGCCGGTTCAACCAGGCCTGGGCTCTAGTGGTGCAAAAGCCCGTGGTGGGCCGGTTCAAGACAATTAGCCCGTGAGCCCGGGACCGGCAGGCGGGCCTGGGCCGGTTCAACCGGGCCCAACGGGCTCCAATGTTTTTTTTATAAAAAAAAAGACCAACGGTCAGATTTTTAAAATCTAGCCGTTGGCCTTCAAAATTTATCCGTTGGCCACTTTAAAAAATAGCCATTTGGCCCCCAAACTTTGTTTTAACCCCAAACTTTTTATAATTACACTTTTTCCCAATTCTCAACTATAAATACCCCCCTATTCTTTCATTTTTACTCACAAATTCATCAATCTCTCTCTAATTTTCTTCTATAATTGCTTACTTTATTATTGCAATTTCGTGAAAAATTGTGAAGTTGGTGAATTGAAGTATTCAAGTCTTCAAGTCTTCAACGATATTCAATTTTCAAGAAGTTGTTCGTCAATTCGGTAAACTCGTTCCAACTCTAAGTTTTAATATTATAGTTTTGTTAGTTTTATTTAGTACAATTATAATTAATATGGCATTTTCTTTGAAAAATATTTTTGGTGGTAAGGGTAAGGGAAAATTTAAAATTGGTGAATCTAGTAGCCAAGCTACTACTCCTCCCCCGGCTCCCCGACCCAGACCTGTTACCCGTCCTCCTCCACCTATTATTCTTGATAGTGATAACTCTTGTTTTCAATTTTCCGATAGTCAATTTTGCCATGATGTTGCACCGGGTCAACAATTAAATGAAGAAGTTATGAATGCTCTTTATCCTAATGAAACTATCTTTGAAAATGATGAGGAAAATGATGATTTAGATGAAACGCAACCGGATTTAGATGATACACCTACTAGTCCTGTTAATAACCCAACTGATGCCCCACCTGACCCTCCTGTAGTAACCCCTACTTTTAATAGACAACCTTCTAAACGGCCCGAAACATCTCTTGTTTGCCATTTTTTTACTCAACTAAGAGAAAAAAATAAGGCTAAGTGTAACACTTGTGGGTTTCAACTAGTTCATAAATTTACTGGAGACCGTAGCGGTACGGGCAGTTTAACTAGACACATATTGAAACACCCTAGAGATAAAGCTAGATTTTTACAAATGAAAGTTGCGCAAGAGGGGACAAGTGTAGATAGTACGGTTAACCCTAGTACAGGTTCAAATCTAGTTCAACCGGGAATTAACATTGTTACCGGTGGCATTTTATATTATGATCCAAATAAAGACCGTGAAGAATTGGCAAAAATGGTTACTGTTATGTGCTTACCCTATAGTTTTCCTTCTAACCCTCATTTTGTTCATTATATTAGAAGAGTTTTTAATCCTACTTATAAAGGATGGCCTCGCGCAACCGTATAGAGCGATATTTATAAATATAAACATGAATATGAACAATATTTGCGCTATTTATTTACTCATATAGATTGTCGCATTGCTATTACTACTGATATTGGTAGAAGTGGTAATGACTGTGATTATCTAACTGTTACAAGTCATTGGATAGATGAGGAGTGGATAATGCAAAAGCGCATTATTGCTTATAGAATAATTAATTCACGCCACACAGGTAAGTTTATTGCTAACACAGTTGCAGATATTTGTAGATATTTTTGCATTAGAGATAAAATTATGTCGGTTTCAATGGATAATGCTTCTAGTAACACTAATGCTATAGGCTTGCTTACAACTACACTAAATCCTGCATTTAGTAATATTTTTCATGTTAGATGTATTTGTCATATTTACCATTTAATCGTCGGTGCTGGTATGAAAGTTTTAAATGTAGAAATTGAAAAGGTTAAAATGGCTCTTAATTGGCTTTTTTATTCAAACCGTAGAAGTAGACTTAGAGACTATTTTAAAAAATGTGATGAATTTGGCCTTAGAGAAAGAAAGGTTCCTAAACCTTGTCCGACTAGATGGAATTACATGTATGAAAGTTTAGTTGTTGCATATGAATATAGGAACCCAATAAGCGCAACGTATAATGCTCGTGTAGGTGATGGTGATGATGATGAGCACCTTACAAATCAAGATTAGAGTAATGTTAAAATGCTTGTAGACTTTTTAGAACAATTTCATATTGCTACAAATGAATTATTTGGCCAATATTATCCTACTATTTCTAACTGTTTAGTTTATATTGCAGCACTTGTAGATTTATTTACTCAATTTTCAGAGGGTGGAGTAATTTATGAAGAAGCTATTAATTCTATGAAAGCTAAGTTTAAAAAATATTTTTTCCATATCCCCCCTATTTTTGATGTTGCTGCATTGTTAAATCCTACAATGAAATTAGGAGGTCCTCACTTTTGGTATTCAAAAGTTTATAACGCTTTATCACTTTCAGCTGAGGAATTTGCTACACTTGGAGATGCAAAAGCCTCAATTAAAATAAATGCTCAAACTATTTATAATGCTTATCAACTTGTCTTAGATCAAGCTAGATCAAATGTTCCAACTCCTACTTCGTCTAGTTCGCAAGCATCTAAAAGAAATGCGGGCCTAAAAGCCCTTAGTTCTTGGACGGAGTTCAGGGGGTTCTCAAGGTGATAATTTTGGTGATAGTTCACAACTAAATGAGCTTCAAGTTTATTTGTTGCAGACTTGAATCAGAGAATCCCGACGGCTCCTTCGATGTTTTGGAATGGTGGAAGGACAAACAAAAACACTATTCGATTCTTTCAAGGATGGCTCGAGATATTTTAGGTGTTCAAGCTTCAACAGTGGCATCGGAGAGCGCATTCAGTCAAGCGAGGCTTCAAATCGGTGATCATAGAGCGTCTATGAGGGAAAGCTTGGAAAAATCAATACTCTTCAGAGATTGGATCCGTTCGGAAAGAAGAAATTTTGGACTTGCAAAATCACAACCGGAGATAGATGAAGCTTATGAAGAAATGCTAGCGGAACTTGCGCAGGATGCTGCTTCGCCCGGAAGCGGTGATGAACAAGCTTCTTTTCCACCACCACCAACGGAAATTCCTCCGGACCTTCAAGGATTTATGAGATTTGTTAGAGATAATACATAGACTAACATGTAACTTGTATTTTGGCACATCTTCCTTAGTTTTTTTCCTTTTAATGGTGGTATTAGTACCTTGTTGTGCTCATTCCATTGGGGGAGGAAGACTAAGAAAGATATTTCCATTCTTTGTTAATGTCGTAATAGTAAAATATATAAGACATTCCCTTGAATATTTCTTTGCAATTTATTTTGTGTTTAAATTTGATATAGTATATATATTATATATCTAATACATATAAACTATATATATATATATATATATATATATATATATATATATATAAGGTAATATATATTACATAAGGCAATATATAATTATATATACACATAATACACCCTTATATATACATACTATACATACTATATATACTATATATATTTATATAGCTATATATAAGCAATTTATACTAGTATATACATATATAGTTTACAAGAAAGTGCCTTAGATAAAAAAAATTAAAAAAAATAGCCTATATATATATGTGTGTGTGTATGTATATATATATATATATATATATATATATACATACACATATATATAAGGCAATATATATATCTCTAATACATATAAACTATATATATATATACATACATATATATAAGGCAATATATATTACATAAGGCAATATATAATTATATATACACATAATACACCCTTATATATACATACTATATATATTTATATAGTTATATATAAGCAATTTATACTAGTATATACATATATAGTTTACAAGAAAATGCCTTAGATTAAAAAAATAAAAAAAAATAGCCCGAAACGAAAAAAGCCCGTTAGGCCCGCGGGTCCGGCCCATTTAGCCCGGGACCATGTGGGCTTAGGACCGCCATGGGTCGGTTCCACACATTGGGACCGTTTGGCCCAGGATCGCCTCAGCCCGACCCGCCTCAAGCCCAAGCCCGTTTAGGCCCGTTTGGCCCGGGCCCGGACCACAATACAACATTAGTGTAATAGCACAACTATTATGAAACTAATCTAACTCTTGATGAGCTCCTGTGAGATGTGGCTAGTATTAGGGTCTAAATCCAAAAAGTATTAGCACATTATATTTTTACTATGAGATGCAACACATGGTGCTCCTTCCAGTAATATCACGACATTCACAAGGCAATGACTCTTACTCTTGCTTCTTTTTGGCTTTTGTTTGTTTAGGGACTTATTGCAATAGTTTTGAGTTTTGACCCAAAATTGGAGAAGGTGAATCCAATTTGTGCAAGAATCAGAGGTAGTAGATTTGTTTCACATTATTTATAATTTTCCAACCATTTTCTCCATCTGTTCTTCCCGGAACAACTTCTTGAACCCACTCAGTACTCACCTAAAGGATGAAGTACTATATAACAGAATTGGCTTGAGGCTCCAGTTTGACTTATTTTTTTGAGAAGGTAACAAGTTCTATAAATTAAGTAGAAAAACCTTTAGCATAAAGATTATGCTAAAGGTTAAAGATAGTTACAAGTCTTCAGTTTGACGTATTAGTGGTAGACAACTCATAAAAGTCCAATTTTAACTTGGTTCTATATCATAAACTAATAAAGAAAACCAACCACCTCAACCCGCTTTCGATTGAACTCACCAAATAGAAGTCAACCTTTTGAAGAAATTTCCATCCCCGAAACTACTAGAAAAGGCCATAGAGAAAATGATCACGGGCAGACCAAACCAATAAAAGAACAATATACCTTAAAAGATATGCATCAGAGTCGATACATATATTTCATCCTCTCCTCACAAATAAGCAAGCCACGGAAAAAAAATCACTTATCCAAAGTTGACAACTGTGATCTCCACCAGGTTGATCTGTTTGTTTGATTACATTTATAAAATTCGCTTCCTACAAACTTCCAGGTTCCATCCTCAAATCCCATTCATTTGGTTTCAGGTGTACAAGCAGCAAGTATATACAACCAGAAAATCATCTCAATCACACGAGCATTAAAGAGTACATGCACCAAATACCCAATTAAGCCATCATTAATCATTATAAACAGGCTAAACAGGCAATTCTACACCTTCTGCTTGGTGGGCAATCTTACATAATATAGATCTGTCAGTTGAAAACCTTAATCTATAGAATGAAATCCCATGTGTTTCGGAACAAGGAGGACCATCACCGTTACATTCAAAGGATCAATGGTATTAAGTGCAATAACCAAGTTACTGAAAGCACAATGGCATCATCCAAGCATAGAAAGAACAACCTCCTATAACATGAAACTTGTCGAAGAACACCGATCAAATTCAACACAAATTAATCCTAAGAACTGGTTAAATATTTAAAATCTCTATACCAATTTTAGTACTCCCTGTGCCAATTTGTTTGGCACTTTTTCCTTTATTGTTTATCTCAAAAAATTTGGTACCTTACTATTTACAATCTAATAATTATCACATTCCTATTTTACCATTGACATGACATGTTCTGGATCCCACTAAATACAAAAAAGAAAAAATTGGTACCAAAGGCACTTGAAGCTTATATCAGAAGTCTTTTCTTTCTTAAACTCCGCATCTAGACAACTACCGCCAAGCCAAATTGAGATGAGGGAGTATTTCTTAATGAATTCTCCGTATTTAACAATTCCAGCTTAACTATGCACATAACGTTTATAGAACCAAATTCCCAAGGCGAAAGCTGCCAATAACTAGAACACAAAACACCGCACACAAAACACCATTAGTTATAAATGCAATATTCCAAGTAATAAATGACTTGTGAACTACATCTTCAGGTTGGCAAAGAACGTTCCAATACACCGATGCCAGCAGAAACCCCAACAAGTATAGCAAACCAATTCTATTTCAGAAACCCTGGTAAAAGCCCAATTCAAACCCCAACACAATTAACACATTCGGACAGTAAAACGACAAACAAACAGCACGTGCTCCCCAAGAAATCGGATCAATGCAGCCAAAAAAGAAGCTGTCATCGCAAATCATCAGTCTCAATTTCAAAGCTACAAAATGAATTTAAGCAGAAAAGTGCAAGAAACAAAAGCAATTGAACAAGAATAGAATAGAAGATAACAAATGAGATGAATTTGGATTAAGCTGTTACTCTGATATCTTCCAAAAACAACAAGAACAGATAAAATAAAACCATTTCGAATTAAGCTCAAAAAATAATAATCAAACAGCACGTATCAGTGTCAGTCACTTTAAAAACTAAAACCTTAGAGAGAGAGAGAGAGAGAGAGAGAGAGAGAGAGAGAGAGAGAAAGAGAGTGAGAAACTAATCAAAATCAATACCACGCCAACACATTGCATACAAGTGCACGGAACATAAAAATAATCCTAAAGTATGATTAAACCTAACTCTAAAACTCTAAATTAAACAGTTACCAAATCTCATAAAAAACATTTTTTAAAAAAAAGAGCTGATAAAAATGCATAAATAATTAATCAAAATAAAAATAAACTCAAATTAGCTAAAAACGAAGGAGAAGAAGGATTCAAACCTGCTTTATCCCGTAAAGGCGAACTGGAAAACCCTAGTATTAAGTAGAAATGCTATGAATCTTCAACAACAACAACAAAAAAAAAACCTCGAAACTTCAAAACCCTAGATGGAGAGAAAAATGAAGCGGCGGTGACGTTAGAGAGAGAAAGACGGACAGAGATCAGAGAGAGAGATTCATGGCTTAATACATGACGAAGACACATGTTAAGTACGTACAGGTGATCTTATTAGGAAAGAGCAATTAAGGTCCCCAAGTTTTTCATTTTTTTTTTATTTCAAATTTAAATTTCAGAATTTTTTAAAAATTAAAAAACTCTAGAAAGCTGTTTCTCGTCAAATCACTCAAAAAATTCAAAAACAACTCCAAATTGTATTTATGTACAAACACAACTCTAATTTTCAAATATCATTTTACTTGAATTTATTTCTCACTTTTTTCCCGAAATTTCTCAATTCTTATGTGTCACACCTCCTTTTTGCGCGCCCGCCCCCGGAGGGTTAAATGCGCGAGGGGAGTTTTTCCAATTTAAGTGACAATATTCGAAATGAGATTATTTGTTTAATTCAGAGTCGCCACTTGGGAAAGGTTTGGCTTTTGGTGTCCCAAGTCACCGGTTTATCTTGAATCCCGAATCGAGAAAAATATTCAACTTTTCCAAATGAAGTCTGCGAACCAGAAATTCTAAGTAAGGAATTCTGTTGACCCGAGGGAAGGTGTTAGGCACCCTCAAATCCCGTGGTTCTAGCACGGTCGCTTAAATTGTTATAATGGCTAAATATCTGATTTAAGTACATGTTGTGACTTATGTGCTTTTTATTGAATTTAAAACCGCTTTTATTATCATTTATTTTTATAGAATTGCAACGTCATGAAAATGCATCTCGAACCACGTCACAATCAATGCGCCCGTGGTTGTTAACACATTTCGACTCCGTTGAGATTTGAATTTGGGTCACATAAATGCGCACCCGAATTTAAGAATGTAACTTAATTAATTCGCGCCTAAAGAGTCTAACGCGTTATTATTTTTTTGGGGGAAAGACCGTGAAATTCACTAAACAGTCCCTCCCATATTCTAAGTATTTACTATTATCAATTATTGAGGGCCCCGCAACGTGCATCTTTATTTGACGAGGCTCGTCTCATTATTTTTTAAAAGGGATATCCTAAAGTGGCTACATTTCTATTATGTTTGTCTCTAAAAAATAGAAGAAAAAGGATACGTGCTTAATTCAATTGCATGCTTTGGCCCACTCTGGATTCCTGTTAATCATCTGATTAGTTGTTTACGTGATGAAGGATGCTATACCTCGTATAACATGCTTTTAATTTGATAAAAATTACGTACAAGCTCATGAAACGCTACACTTACTCCAAACATTTCTTGAGTTGAATTTAACTAAACTTATTTAAACTAGATTAAGGGAGTTAACTACCAGAATGTTACTAATGGGATTCGAACATGATCCTACATACTGCCTGACGAAGTTGAAACTCGAGAATGTAAAACTGTATTGTATTTGGCGAGATTTGAAAGCCATCCACCCTACATATTCAAAGCATGCTGGAGAACGAGTTTGAATTAACAATTATACTAAATGGTTGCATATTCTATGATTTATAGTTACATCCTGTATACCACTTAAATGAATCACATATCGCGATTTTAGATCAGCATAAACTTCAATTAAGTACAAACTTACTAAAGTATTCTCTATTGAACTACAAACTAAAATTTACACAATTTAACAACATTTATAAAAAAACTGTAAGTAAAACAACAGAATGATCATAATTCTTTCAGATCTTTCAATTCATGCTTTTCATCGTTACATCAGTTACACCAATGTGGGACTCGAAATGTGTACCTGGGATGCTGAAAATGCAAAGGAGACGAGGAAGAAGATAGGGAAAATCAGCAGCAGCAACAACAAGATAGCCGCAACAACAAAGCAACACAGCAGCAATGACAAACAACTAACAGCAGAACAAGTTCCAGTGCAGAATGCAGTTATGGCCGATGGAAAAAGTAGCAAATGACAGCAATAACCAGTAGCATAGGATCAGAACTCAGACAGGCCAAATCCAGGAATAAACTAATGCAACACACAACCAGTAACCTCAGTTAGGACTTGGAAGAATCAGTATTGATTAAACAGGTTGAGAAAAGTGAAATCAAAACAACAATAGGAAGAACAGTTTCTGATTTTATCTGTATGTTTTCTATCTCTTGCTCTCTATCTCTCTCCTGTATATATCCTCTCTCAATGTGTATCTGTATATGTCTGTTTTTTGTGGTCTCCCTCTGTGTATGTGTCTGTCTATCTATTTATAACCTAGCATTAGGCCATTTACAGCCTGTTAAACACATCAGAAATCCCTCTCATGTGGTCTGTTGTCCTTCCACTCAACTATTTAAAAATAAAACCCCTCCCATGAGATTCCCCTGACAACCCTTTATCATTTTATTAAACTAAAACAAAGGTATGGGCAGCCTAAAATGGCCTGACAGCACATGCTGTCCCATTTGCTCTAATTATTAAAGGAACATAGTGCACATGCTGTCCATGCCATCAATTTAAACCAAAGTCTCAACTACAACCCCACCCTTAGATGTTTTCTGATTCAAATTGATATATAGCGATAATGCTATACTCAGTTCCTAATTGAATTCAAACAAAATTTCAGCAGACAACCCAATGACAGGGATCAGATTATCACCATTCCAAACTGAACTAATTGACTACGTATATCAACTCGACTATACTAATTGTAACACATACAATCGAAGCCAATGATCAAAAATCCAATAGTATCAACAAGGGGTTCAGATTGCACTGTCAAAACAAAAATGACCCTGGGAACTAATTAATCGACCAATTTCAATTTTAGTCGATTGTACAGTTTACAAACACACACAAAATGAAGAAGGGCTTGACCAAATACAGAAATCTTGGGCAAAATAGACGGGACAATCAAAATTCAAATCAAATCAACTAAAGACATTTAGCCATACGAACAGACCTTTAACTATAACAAACACATGAACTGATAAAGAAAAGGGAAAGCAAAAATACCTTAGAGTCTTGGAAAAATCAGCAAACCCTAACTCGGATTTGAATCGACCTTTCTTGGGGTTGAACGGACTTTAATCGAAGTGTTATCAACTGAGAACACTTCGATTAAGGTCCATTAGACCCTAATCATCTGGTTCAAACGGACACAGACCGGACATCAGGACTTCTAGGGTTCCTAAGGGCAGATTTGGGATTTATGTTTCCCTGGTTAGATTCGGACCAAACCAAGCCTGGTTTGGTCACGAGGGAAGTCAGGGGAGTGTCTGGTATGAACCTGGGGTAGATCGGTGTAGATCGGAGTTCTGCTCGAATCTTCAAATGAAGATTCGAGAACCTAGGGACTGATCGAACTCAGCGGTTGATGGATTTGGATTCAGGGTGGTGAGGTGCATCTAGGGTGTTAAGACAGTAGTTACCGGCATCCTTGCCGTCGGGTTTAATGGTGAGGGGAAAGGGGGAGGCGTTAGGGTTTCATGGGGTTCGGGGTCTGGTGAAGGAGACGACTAAAGGGGGTGCTTGGATAGGGGGCAGGGTATGATATGAAGGCTTTTATACGGGGTGGATGGTTGGGTCTTGGCCGTTAGATCACTCGAGATTAACGGTCTGGATTCAAGGATTAATCCAAACGGTGTCGTTTGGTTTAGTATTGGGGTCGGGTTGGTTCGGGGTTGAATGGGTCGGGTTTGTATGTGGGTACGAGGGATATGATGAGGGCCGTTAGATCAGGGTGGCTTGAACGGCTGAGATGGGTTGCCCCCTGAAACGACGTAGTTTTGGTGTCAAACTACGTCGTTTGGAGGCCTGAGAGATGGGTCTGTTGGACCGGTATGCTTTTGGGCCTCAGATTAACAAATGAAAACGGGCCCAGTCCGATTTAAACCAATTTGCACCCTTTTTCTTTTATTTTTCTAATTTTTTTTTAAAAACACAAAACCTAATTAAACAAAATTAAACACCATTAATTAACACTTAATGTATTTATTACACACATATTAAAATATTTAAAATAGGTAAAATCACACCAATGCAACAAATAGGACAAAAGATGCATATTTTGTGATTTTCCTTTTAATAACCGGATTATGGTTCAACTACACACGACATATATTTTTTGTATTTTGTTTGATAAAAAAAAATGGACAAGATCATAAATAACTAACAAAAATGCCACGTAAAATCCAAAAATTGTACAGCAAGACCAATTGCTATTATTTTTTGTTTCTTTTGGAGTGATTATCGCGAAAACAAAAATCACGTGCTCACAGCTGCCCCTCTTTGTTCGGAAACACGAAGAGTTTTCGTGCAAAGATAAAGTGAGCGGATATGAGCGATTTTTGCCTATTGGAATACTCCGTGTGAAGCACATTTTGAAAGATTTGACCGAATCTTTGCTTCGAAGATTTCCTACATATCCTGGGCTAAACAGGAATCAGGTCAATGTAGTTCGGGAAACTTTGGTAGTTGGGACTACCATGGGATTGCAATGCTTGTCGTTACTGCTGTTATTGTTGCCGCTGTTGCTTTACTGACCACCTTATTACAACCAAAGGAAAATTGAAACTGAACTAACTACTTATGCTTGTCAATTGCTAGTTACAAGATTCCTATCTATGATTATTTTGCAACTTGATCTTGGGTCTTAGCTGATTTTGCTTGTAGACTTCGATCTGAATCTTGATGCTTGCAAGTTGTAGGTGCCTGTTTATTTCTGGGATACTGAGTAAGACGGGATTGGTAGAACTCGGGACCTTGATCAAATCTTGAAACGATCCGCCCTTCGTTTTTCCAAATATCTCGGAACATCTTCTTTTTGTCTTTTCCTTATTTTCTTTATTTTGGGTTGAGACTCATCTCGTGGGTTGTCTCGATCCATGTGTATCGAGGCCAGACCTGCGGAGAAAAACAGACGAACGAAATTTTCTACCCCAGTTTCACTAGGAAAATTTCGTGAGTTAAATGCTGGGAAGTTTATAGAATTGATGAATGGATTGGAGAATTTCAGTCTACCAAATGCAACTCCGGGATTGGATCCCTAATATTGCCGCAAGGTAAAAACGCTCAGTTCAGGGTTGGAGCCCTAATGCTGGCTAAATGGAAAAGTGCTCAGTTCAGGGTTGGAACCCTAATGCTGGCTAACTGGAAAAAGTTCAGTTCAGGGTTGGAGCCCTAATGCTGACTAAAGGGAAAAAGTTCAGTTTAGGGTTGGAGCCCTAATGCTGACTAAAGGGAAAAAGTTCAGTTTAGGGTTGGAGCCCTAATGCTGACTAAAGGGAAAAAGTTCAGTTTAGGGTTGGAGCCCTAATGCTGACTAAAGGGAAAAAGTTCAGTTTAGGGTTGGAGCCCTAATGCTGACTAAAGGGAAAAGTTCAGTTCAGGGTTGGAGCCCTAATGCTGACTATCAGACAATGCTCAGTTCAGGGTTGGAGCCCTAATGCTGGCTAAATGAAAAAGTTCAGTTCAGGGTTGGAGCCCTAATGCTGAATAACAGACAATGCTCAGTTCAGGGTTGGAGCCCTAATGCTGGCTAAATGGAAAATGCTCAGTTCAGGGTTGGAGCCCTAATGCTGGCTAAAAGACAATGCTCAGTTCAGGGTTGGAGCCCTAATGCTGGCTAAATGAAAAAGTTCAGTTCAGGGTTGGAGCCCTAATGCTGATTAACAGACAATACTCAGTTCAGGGTTGGAGCCCTAATGCTGACTAAAAGACAATGCTCGGGAAGATTCACGGGTTATGCCGGAAAAGGTCCACGGGTTATGCCGGATGGTTCATCGGGTTATGCCGGAAGATTCATCGGGTTATGCCGGAAAATTTATCGGAACATGCCGGAAAATTCATCGGAACATGCCGGGAAGATTTATCGGGTTATGCCGAAAGATTTATCAGGTTATGTCGGAAGGTTCATCGGGTTATGCCGGAGGGTTCATCGGGTTATGCCGGAAGATTCATCGGGTTATGCCGGAAAATTCATCGGAACATGCCGGAAAATTCATCGGAACATGCCGGGAAGATTTATCGGGTTATGCCGTAAGGTTCATCGGGTTATGCCGGAAGGTTCATCGGGTTATGCCGGAAGGTTCATCGGGTTATGCCGGAAGATTCATCGGATCATGCCGGAAAATTCATCGGAACATGCCGGGAAGATTTATCGGGTTATGCCGAAAGGTTCATCGGGTTATGCCGGAAGATTCATCGGGTTATGCCGGTAGGTTCATCGGGTTATGCCGGAAGGTTCATTGGGTTATGCCGGAAGGTTCATCGGATCATGCCGGAAAGATTCATCGGAACATGCCGGGAAGATATATCGGGTTATGCCGGAATAGTTGGGGAATGAGGTCATATGTTACCATGATTTGTTCTTCTTTTGGGGATTTTCATTTTTCTTTCTTGTCTCTTTTTATTTCCCTTTTTTATTTATCAAAAATGCATGAAAGAGTTCTGGGGAAACTTACCTTCGGTTGTTCTCCCGCTGCAGAGTTGGTTTGATGCTCGCGCATTTCACTTCTTTCGGGCTGTACCGGCTTCTTGCATGGTTGTTTTGGATTGTACATGTCCCAATTTTCCTAAACAAAGACAAATTGTCAGTTTAAAAGCGGTGGTTGATTCGGTGGCCTTGATCGTTCCAATTGCTTGGTCTTGGACTAATTCCTGTTGAGAACTTTGCCATTGATTGGATTCACAGGCGACTTGTCTTAGACTGATCATACTCGCATTTCCGGATTTGTGTAAGGCTTTGGTTCTTTCATCCCATTCTGCTTGGGGATTCGTTACGAAGCCAACTCAATGGGGATTTTTTATTGGGGAGACCCTGTGGGGATTTGTACAAAGTAGACTCGTAGGGGATTTGCTGGGGGAGACTCTTTGGGGATTTGTACAAGGGGAGACTCTGTGGGGATTTGTACAAAGAGATACTCTGTGGGGATTTGTACAAAGAGAGACTCTGTGGGATTATTATTATTATTATTATTTCTCAAAAGGGAGGCCCTGTGGGGATTTACTTCGAAAGTAAATCAACGACATGATCAGTCGGGTTTGGACTGACGTACCACTGAAGCGGGGTATTTTATTTCTTACTATGGAGCTCCGTGAAACCAATCCTGCCACCTTTTCTTTCCAGCACATTTTGGAATCTAGGTTTAAAGCAAAGGGATTCAAAGAAAAGATAAAACAAAAAGCGGAGAGAGAAAAAAAAATGAATTTAAAAGAGAAAATGTCCCTTTCGGGATAAGAAAGACTTATCTGAGGCAAACATGCTAACTTTGAGTTGACATGACATGCTTTTTGGACTGGATGCCCGACCTTCAAGAACTTGCACTTCCAACACGAATCTATGTTTTCAAAACCGGGAACCTTGCCAGAACTTTCTGAGGTGGGATCATCTTTTCGGCCGACAACGCCCTTTGCGGGTTTTCGCTAGTCGACCTCTCTCATTTCTCTTCTTTCTGTCGCCTGACAGCACTCTTTGCGAGTTTTACTAAACAAGCTCTCTCTCATTTTCGATTTCTCTACTCGCGTCGCCTCATGGTGCCCGAAGGTTTTCACCGATAAGACTCTCTCACTTTATTCTTCTCGATTTAATTTCCATCAGATTCCAACAATGTTGTTTTCCACTTTCCTGTCTTTGCCGATTGATCAGAAGGACTTGGACAAGGTTTGGGGTGAAAAGAATTGGGATTGAACTACAACTTTGGAACCTTTTGGGCGGGACCATTGTCGAACCATTATAACTTCTGCCCCAGTTTCACTTTCGGGGAAATTCTTGGATTTTTATTTTTTATTTTTTTTATTTTGGTGTGACTGAACCCCAAGGAGAGGATTCCTACGTATCCTTTCGGAATCAAGTCAAACGTAGTTCAGACCACTTTTTTTTTTTGGAATTTCTTTTTGTTTTTCTGCTTTACTCTGTTTTTCACTTCCTTTTCCTTTTCTCATTTTCATTGTATCTTTTCTTTTCTTTTCTTTTCTTTTTTTTTATTTGTCTTTTTCATTTCAATTTCTCTTTTTCTTTCATTTTATTTTTAATAATACTTTCAGGTTCCAAAGAGGGTAATCAAAGAAGAGTAACTGGCTCAAATGAGTTTGCAAAGGGTTGATAGTGTTTGGGTAGCGAGAATGAAAGCCTTCGTCATCTCAAACTATGCAAAGACATCGCCGGAGCGATCTAGACATAGTGCTGCATCTGCCTTCAAGCGGGGTTGGCGCCGTTTCTTTCGACGTCGCCCAGATACAAATGCTCTTCTTGGCCATATTTTCCAATGACGTATGGACCCTTCTTCGTCGGTACAATTACTCGTGACAAACCGCAGTTATTAAGGTTAACATTTCGTACAGGTCTAAACCCATTTACTGTCCTCAAACTCTGCTTTAGTGACGTACATTTTCCAAATCATGAACCAATTTTCTTTAGTTGTCCCTATTTTCTTAAATTCTTTATATTTCAAATTTTGACTCATTATTTGAAGCCTGACGGAGTTCTCGGGATCTGGGCATGAAGTCCGCAAGCATGTCATGTTACTTAAAGCTGCATCATCAGAATTGAAGAGAGCAACAAAAAAGGAAAACATAGCAGATCTCTTGAAAAAGAAAGTGAGCGATGAAACATGATTTCATTTCTTGGAATTTCGGGAAGATAAAAAAAAGTTGACATTCAGGAAATTAAAAACAGGAAACTAAAGAAAACATCTGAGTCACACCCTGGGGTTGCTCGTGGTGCAAAGAAAGTGGCAGGACAGGTCCATTAGGATTTCTGTTTGATCAAGAATGGCGTAGCCTTCCAGTTTTGAAGCTTGGCGCCTGGTCCCATGTACGATACCTCAGCGGTGCTAGTGCCCTCTCCTGGCTGGACCATGTGTGTTTCGCATAGCTTTTTCCTCATCGCCTCACATATTCCCTCACTCTCTTCGAGCGGGAACACCTTATCATCTTCCTCATTTCTGTATTTTGGCTTCTGTGGTATGCGTCCAACAACCACTGGCTCGTTCGGCCGAGGTGGTTTGATCGTCCCCCATACCATATAGGCCTGCTTGGATACATCAATTTTTCATTTTTCTTGCTCCGGGGTTGCCTTGGGCTTCCTTTCTGTATTAGCAATAGCAATTATGGCCTTAAGCGCTGGATCAAATTCCTTGTCTTCACAAATCATACCAATTATCGGCCCGTTGTTATGGGCGGGCAGCGGATTATTGGTCACATTTGGGACATCCTCGTCTTTCAACACAATCTTCCCTTGTTCCAACAAATTCTCTAAGGCTTGTTTCAATGTCCAACAGTTGTTGGTGTCGTGCCCTTTTACCCCTGAATGGTATGCACACCTGACACCCTGCTGATATGACGGTGATCCCGGGTTCTGCCCGTTTGGTGGTATGGGCTGCAACAAATTCATCTGGACAAGCTTAGGGAATAGGGTGGAGTAAGGTTTACCGATTGGTGTATAGTTGGGTCTCCTGGGTGGTTCCCGAGGACGGAAATTATTCTGGGAAGGTCGAGGATTGTAGTGGTTTTGGTGAGGAGGCTGATTTCTAGGATGTGGAGCTTGTCCCCGATTGGCTGGCCGCGGCCGCTGGACGTAAGGCTGGGTGCTCATGACCATGTAAGGCTAAAGAGCATAGGTCACGTTATGGTGGGGGAAATAATGTTGCGGGGTTCTTTCTGGAGAAAAAGGCCTGGGATTACGATATTCTCCTGCCTCTGATGCCGCCATGGATGTCTCTTCCTTTTTCTTCCCTCTTGCTACTCCTCCGGTCCCGCTTTGGACGGCTTGGGAGGTTGCCCTTATGGCTGCCTGACTCAAGATTCTACCTGTTTTCAAACCATTCTCCACCATCTCCCCGATCTTAATCGCTTCCGCGAAAGGCTTTCCTATGGCTGACATCATGTTTTGGAAGTAGTCAGACTCTTGAGCCTGGAGGAAAGTAGTGACCATCTCTATCTCGTCCATGGGAGGTTTCACCCTTGACGCTTGCTCGCGCCATTTGATGGCGTATTCTCTGAAACTTTCCGAGGGTTTCTTCTTTAAGTTTGACAAGACATTTCTGTCTGGTGTGATGTCAATATTATATTGAAACTGCCCTACGAAGTCTCTGGCAAGATCATCCCATATATGCCAACGAGATATGTCCTGGTCCATATACCACTGTGAAGCGATTCCTACCAAACTTTCCCCGAAGTATGCCATCAACAATTCTTCTTTGCCTCCGGCTCCCCGCAGTTGGTTGCAATACTTTTTGAGATGAGCGATGGGGTCGCCGTGCCCGTCGTACTTTTCAAACTTTGGAGTTTTGAAACCCACAGGTAGACGCACGTGAGGGAACATGCATAGGTCGGTACAGGAGACGCCCTTCTGTCCGCTCAAACCTTGCATGTTTTTCAAATTTTGCTCAAGGCTCCTCATTCTTTTGGCCATCTCATCTTGTTCAGCAATTTTGGGGTTTTGGTCTTGCTCAGGTGCAAACTCGTATTGAGGTTGTTGAGGGGGAGTGTTGGTGATGAACCGAGTTGGTTCCAGTGAGAAGGAGGGTGCTTGAAAGGTGAATGAGGAAGAGTCAAAATTGGGCCTATTTGTAGTGGGTTGTGCCATGATTGGACAGGGCGGTGCGGTGAAGATGCTTGTAGCGACATCAGTCGTTGACATCCAAGGGCAAGACTCGGATGGTGACCTTGCGGAGTGGGCTGAAATGGCCAGGTACCCGAACGGGGTAGCTGGGTAGCTTATGGGAATGTTTGAAGTCCCACTTGTTCTGTAGAGCAACTCAGGGAATCCAGGGATAACACTTGGTGGTTCCCTTCCATTATGCCAGTCATCCAACATCTCCATCATGCGGAGCCTCAGGATCCTGTTTTCCTCAGCAGTTGCTGACTCGGAAGTTGGGACGGCCGAGATTGGACTCTCCTCAGAGACAGGAATTGTCGGCAAAGGAATTTCCGAAGACATTGCTATATTCCCCTTCAATCTTGTGAAGTAAGTGTGAATACCCCCTTTTGTCTTAACAACGGGTAACTGAACACTTCCTTTTGACCTCGTGAAATATGAATGCGAGGCCAGACTTCCACCAAACCAACCACCTTTTCTAAAAAACCTGGAACTCAGCAGCAAGCACTGGTTAGTGTGAAACAAATAACAGATAGATAATCACACGTCGGGGCGTGATGCACCTATACAATTAAGTGAATTCCTACATGTTTGCAACGAAAGCATGCGTCGTTCTGGCTTCTTTTTAAGCTTCCCCTTTATTTTTATTTATTTATTATTTTTTTTTCTTTATATTTTTTTTATATTACTGTTTTCAATTTTTTTTACAGTTAAAAATGCGACCGGATCCGATGAGGATTGCCTACGTATCACGATGTCGCGTGAATCAGATCATTACGTAGTTCGAAACCAACAAGTGCGAAAAATAAAGAAACAAGTGTTCATTCTGCCTTGTGCTCATCCTACACATTTATTAAGGTGATTTAAGCAAAAATGATTTGACTGAGAATGATTTGACTATTTCTTAGAAAAGAGAGATCCGATTTTTGAACACGGCCTTTCAGCACTTCGGGGATGAAGATTTTAAGGCTGCGAGGGTCAATCGATCCTGAATCCTATACATGACCCAAAAGTGGCCGTTTATGCAAATCAGCCTTCCGCCGTCCCTTTCGGGAACATTTGGCTATTTTTGAAAAAAACATCATCACTTGATTTATTTATGACTCTTTTTTTTCAGAATGGTGACCCGACATTGGGGACATGGCCTCGTAGAGCCTCGGGGACGAGGATCCTAAGGCCATTGAGCAATTTGGTCAATTTTTTTTTTTAAAAAAAAATGACCAAAAATGGTTGTTTATGCAAAGTCAGCCTTCCGGCGTCCCTTTCGGGAACATTCAGCTATTCTTGACAAAACAGCATCACCTGACTCATTTTGACACATTATTTTTTTATTGGTTTTGGCTATCTTAGCAAAAGGTGGGGTTGAACCCAATGGGGGTTGCCTACATATCTCACATCTGGTGAGAATCAAACCGGCGTAGTTCGGTCCATCGTGAATAGAGTAAATCAATTAAACCCTTTTTTGAATACAATCTTTTAAAGAAAAGCAAGAATATATTTTTTCCTAGATTTTTATATATTATTTTTTTATTTTCTTTTGAAAAGAGATAAAGACCAAAGAAAATATTTTTTAAGGAAGTATTTGGACTATTAGTCTGAATTTGTAAAAGAGGTACTACGAAAGAACAACACATTTTTTTGAATTCTGAATTTTCCATTTTTTTTTGTTATTTTTTTTAAAATATATATATATTTTTTTGATTTTGAAAGTGAATTTTTTTTTATGTTTTAATAAATCCAACTATAAGACAATTTTTTTTTCATTTTTTTTTATCTTGAATTCCGGCGAGGTTTTGACACTACTTGGACAATGGTTTTTTTTTTTCAAAAAGAAGTAATCATCTCCCTATGCTGTTTTTTTTTTTTTGAAAATCTCTTAGAAACCAGTCGGCATGCAGATCTGAAGCAAATAAATGCGCAAAACAAACAGGATGTAGCAGGATGGTCTTTTCATTCCAGGTTGCCTGTCCTAGACGGACCCAACCCCTGTGTTGAGTCCCCTATGTCAAATGCAACATGATGCAAATAAACGTTCCTACTAGGGATCCGGCATGAGGTTTCGTTATACTAGGTTTATAACCTGGGTATATGTTCTAGACTGTGTACCCGAGCGGACAACTCGAGTCGAGGAGGGGGCAACTTACCGGGAACCAAAAGGCCATCCGGCTTCGTAACTTATCCGTCCTCTTTCTTATTTCAGGTATTGACACTAACAGAATAGGGAGCCTCGACCAGCGAGCTTCTCCCCGGAGGTAAGAAGAGAAGGGTTTCGGCACAGTTTATATACAGTTCAGATAATATCAAAGCGGTAAAAGACAACATTTAGTATGTTATGTCAGAACATGCAATATATATCAGATAATAAAGCCAAATATAACAATTATTCTAAGCTCGAATTCTTGAACCCTGAACTAGTGGTTCTGGGTTTAATTCCCCAGCAGAGGTTTTGTTATACTAGGTTTATAACCTGGGTATATGTTCTAGACTGTGTACCCGAGCGGACAACTCGAGCCGAGGAGGGGGCTACGTACCGGGGACCCGCGAGATCGTCCGGCTTTGTAACTTGTCCGACCTCTTTCTTATTTCAGGTATTGACACTAACAGAATAGGGAGTCTCGACCAGCGAGCTTCTCCCCGGAGGTAAGAAGAGAAAGGTTTCGGCACAGTTTATATACAGTTCAGATAATATCAAAGCGGTAAAAGACAACATTTAGCACGTTATGCCCAAACATGTAGTAAAGATCAGATAATAAAGCCAAATATAACAATTATTCTAAGCTCGAATTCTGTACCCTGAACAAACGTTCTGGGAACTATTTCCCCAGCAGAGTCGCCAGAGCTGTCACACCTCCTTTTTGCGCGCCCGCCCTCGGAGGGTTAAATGCGCGAGGGGAGTTTTTCCAATTTAAGTGACAATATTCGAAATGGGATTATTTATTTAATTCAGAGTCGCCACTTGGGAAAGGTTTGGCTTTTGGTGTCCCAAGTCACCGGTTTATCTTGAATCCCAAATCGAGGAAAATATTCGACTTTTCCAAATGAAGTCTGCGAACCAGAAATTCTAAGTAAGGAATTCTGTTGACCCGAGGGAAGGTGTTAGGCACCCTCGAATCCCGTAGTTCTAGCACGGTCGCTTAAATTGTTATAATGGCTAAATATCTGATTTAAGTACATGTTGTGACTTATGTGCTTTTTATTGAATTTAAAACCGCTTTTATTATCATTTATGTTTATAGAATTGCAACGTCGTGAAAATGCATCTCGAACCACGTCACAATCAATGCGCCCGTGGTTGTTAACACATTTCGACTCCGTTGAGATTTGAATTTGGGTCACATAAATGCGCACCCGAATTTAAGAATGTAACTTAATTAATTCGCGCCTAAAGAGTCTAACGCGTTATTATTTTTTTGGGGGAAAGACCGTGAAATTCACTAAACAGTCCCTCCCAGATTCTAAGTATTTACTATTATCAATTATTGAGGGCCCCGCAACGTGCATCTTTATTTGACGAGGCTCGTCTCATTATTTTTTAAAAGGTATATCCTAAAGTGACTACATTTCTATTATGTTTGTCTCTAAAAAATAGAAGAAAAAGGATACGTGCTTAATTCAATTGCATGCTTTGGCCCACTCCGGATTCCTGTTAATCATCTGATTAGTTGTTTACGTGATGAAGGATGCTATACCTCGTAGAACATGCTTTTAATTTGATAAAAATTACGTACAAGCTCATGAAACGCTACACTTACTCCAAACATTTCTTGAGTTGAATTTAACTAAACTTATTTAAACTAGATTAAGGGAGTTAACTACCAGAATGTTACTAATGGGATTCGAACATGATCCTACATACTGCCTGACGAAGTTGAAACTCGAGAATGTAAAACTGTATTGTATTTGGCGAGATTTGAAAGCCATCCACCCTACATATTCAAAGCATGCTGGAGAACGAGTTTGAATTAACAATTATACTAAATGGTTGCATATTCTATGATTTATAGTTACATCCTGTATACCACTTAAATGAATCACATATCGCGATTTTAGATCAGCATAAACTTCAATTAAGTACAAACTTACTAAAGTATTCTCTATTGAACTACAAACTAAAATTTACACAATTTAACAACATTTATAAAAAAACTGTAAGTAAAACAACAGAATGATCATAATTCTTTCAGATCTTTCAATTCATGCTTTTCATCGTTACATCAGTTACACCAATGTGGGACTCGAAATGTGTACCTGGGATGCTGAAAATGCAAAGGAGACGAGGAAGAAGATAGGGAAAATCAGCAGCAGCAACAACAAGATAGCCGCAACAACAAAGCAACACAGCAGCAATGACAAACAACTAACAGCAGAACAAGTTCCAGTGCAGAATGCAGTTATGGCCGATGGAAAAAGTAGCAAATGACAGCAATAACCAGTAGCGTAGGATCAGAACTCAGACAGGCCAAATCCAGGAATAAACTAATGCAACACACAACCAGTAACCTCAGTTAGGACTTGGAAGAATCAGTATTGATTAAACAGGTTGAGAAAAGTGAAATCAAAACAACAATAGGAAGAACAGTTTCTGATTTTATCTGTATGTTTTCTATCTCTTGCTCTCTATCTCTCTCCTGTATATATCCTCTCTCAATGTGTATCTGTATATGTCTGTTTTTTGTGGTCTCCCTCTGTGTATGTGTCTGTCTATCTATTTATAACCTAGCATTAGGCCATTTACAGCCTGTTAAACACATCAGAAATCCCTCTCATGTGGTCTGTTGTCCTTCCACTCAACTATTTAAAAATAAAACCCCTCCCATGAGATTCCCCTGACAACCCTTTATCATTTTATTAAACTAAAACAAAGGTATGGGCAGCCTAAAATGGCCTGACAGCACATGCTGTCCCATTTGCTCTAATTATTAAAGGAACATAGTGCACATGCTGTCCATGCCATCAATTTAAACCAAAGTCTCAACTACAACCCCACCTTTAGATGTTTTCTGATTCAAATTGATATATAGCGACAATGCTATACTCAGTTCCTAATTGAATTCAAACAAAATTTCAGCAGACAACCCAATGACAGGGATCAGATTATCACCATTCCAAACTGAACTAATTGACTACGTATATCAACTCGACTATACTAATTGTAACACATACAATCGAAGCCAATGATTAAAAATCCAATAGTATCAACAAGGGGTTCAGATTGCACTGTCAAAACAAAAATGACCCTAGGAACTAATTAATCGACCAATTTCAATTTTAGTCGATTGTACAGTTTACAAACACACACAAAATGAAGAAAGGCTTGACCAAATACAGAAATCTTGGGCAAAATAGACGGGACAATCAAAATTCAAAGCAAATCAACTAAAGACATTTAGCCATACGAACAGACCTTTAACTATAACAAACACATGAACTGATAAAGAAAAGGGAAAGCAAAAATACCTTAGAGTCTTGGAAAAATCAGCAAACCCTAACTCGGATTTGAATCGACCTTTCTTGGGGTTGAACGGACTTTAATCGAAGTGTTATCAACTGAGAACACTTCGATTAAGGTCCATTAGACCCTAATCATCTGGTTCAAACGGACACAGACCGGACATCAGGACTTCTAGGGTTCCTAAGGGCAGATTTGGGATTTATGTTTTCCTGGTTAGATTCGGACCAAACCAAGCCTGGTTTGGTCACGAGGGAAGTCAGGGGAGTGTCTGGTATGAACCTGGGGTAGATAGGTGTAGATCGGAGTTCTGCTCGAATCTTCAAATGAAGATTCGAGAACCTAGGGACTGATCGAACTCAGCGGTTGATGGATTTGGATTCAGGGTGGTGAGGTGCATCTAGGGTGTTAAGACAGTAGTCACCGGCGTCCTTGCCGTCGGGTTTAATGGTGAGGGGAAAGGGGGCGGCGTTAGGGTTTCATGGGGTTCGAGGTTTGGTGAAGGAGACGACTAAAGGGGGTGCTTGGATAGGGGGCAGGGTATGATATGAAGGCTTTTATACGGGGTGGATGGTTGGGTCTTGGCCGTTAGATCACTCGAGATCAACGGTCTGGATTCAAGGATTAATCCAAACGGTGTCGTTTGGTTTAGTATTGGGGTCGGGTTGGTTCGGGGTTGAATGAGTCGGGTTTGTATGTGGGTACGAGGGATATGATGAGGGCCGTTAGATCAGGGTGGCTTGAACGGCTGAGATGGGTTGCCCCCTGAAACGACGTAGTTTTGGTGTCAAACTACGTCGTTTGGAGGCCTGGGAGATGGGTCTGTTGGACCGGTATGCTTTTGGGCCTCAGATTAACAAATGAAAACGGGCCCAGTCCGATTTAAACCAATTTGCACCCTTTTTCTTTTATTTTTCTATTTTTTTTTAAAAACACAAAACCTAATTAAACAAAATTAAACACCATTAATTAACACTTAATGTATTTATTACACACATATTAAAATATTTAAAATAGGTAAAATCACACCAATGCAACAAATAGGACAAAAGATGCATATTTTGTGATTTTCCTTTTAATAACCGGATTATGGTTCAACTACACACGACATATATTTTTTGTATTTTGTTTGATAAAAAAAAATGGACAAGATCATAAATAACTAACAAAAATGCCACGTAAAATCCAAAAATTGTACAGCAAGACCAATTGCTATTATTTTTTGTTTCTTTTGGAGTGATTATCGCGAAAACAAAAATCATGTGCTCACAGCTGCCCCTCTTTGTTCGGAAACACGAAGAGTTTTCGTGCAAAGATAAAGTGAGCGGATATGAGCGATTTTTGCCTATTGGAATACTCCGTGTGAAGCACATTTTGAAAGATTTGACCGAATCTTTGCTTCGAAGATTTCCTACATATCCTGGGCTAAACAGGAATCAGGTCAATGTAGTTCGGGAAACTTTGGTAGCTGGGACTACCATGGGATTGCAATGCTTGTCGTTGCTGCTGTTGCTGTTGCCGCTGTTGCTTTACTGACCACCTTATTACAACCAAAGGAAAATTGAAACTGAACTAACTACTTATGCTTGTCAATTGCTAGTTACAAGATTCCTATCTATGATTCTTTTGCAACTTGATCTTGGGTCTTAGCTGATTTTGCTTGTAGACTTCGATCTGAATCTTGATGCTTGCAAGTTGTAGGTGCCTGTTTATTTCTGGGATACTGAGTAAGACAGGATTGGTAGAACTCGGGACCTTGATCAAATCTTGAAACGATCCGCCCTTCGTTTTTCCAAATATCTCGGAACATCTTCTTTTTGTCTTTTCCTTATTTTCTTTATTTTGGGTTGAGACTCATCTCGTGGGTTGTCTCGATCCATGTGTATCGAGGCCAGACCTGCGGAGAAAAACAGACGAACGAAATTTTCTGCCCCAGTTTCACTAGGAAAATTTCGTGAGTTAAATGCTGGGAAGTTTATAGAATTGATGAATGGATTGGAGAATTTCAGTCTACCAAATGCAACTCCGGGATTGGATCCCTAATATTGCCACAAGGTAAAAACGCTCAGTTCAGGGTTGGAGCCCTAATGCTGGCTAAATGGAAAAGTGCTCAGTTCAGGGTTGGAACCCTAATGCTGGCTAACTGGAAAAAGTTCAGTTCAGGGTTGGAGCCCTAATGCTGACTAAAGGGAAAAAGTTCAGTTTAGGGTTGGAGCCCTAATGCTGACTAAAGGGAAAAAGTTCAGTTTAGGGTTGGAGCCCTAATGCTGACTAAAGGGAAAAAGTTCAGTTTAGGGTTAGAGCCCTAATGCTGACTAAATGGAAAAAGTTCAGTTTAGGGTTGGAGCCCTAATGCTGACTAAAGGGAAAAGTTCAGTTCAGGGTTGGAGCCCTAATGCTGACTATCAGACAATGCTCAGTTCAGGGTTGGAGCCCTAATGCTGGCTAAATGAAAAAGTTCAGTTCAGGGTTGGAGCCCTAATGCTGAATAACAGACAATGCTCAGTTCAGGGTTGGAGCCCTAATGCTGGCTAAATGGAAAATGCTCAGTTCAGGGTTGGAGCCCTAATGCTGGCTAAAAGACAATGCTCAGTTCAGGGTTGTAGCCCTAATGCTGGCTAAATGAAAAAGTTCAGTTCAGGGTTGGAGCCCTAATGCTGATTAACAGACAATACTCAGTTCAGGGTTGGAGCCCTAATGCTGGCTAAATGGAAAAAGTTCAGTTCAGGGTTGGATCCCTAATGCTGACTAAAAGACAATGCTCGGGAAGATTCACGGGTTATGCCGGAAAAGGTCCACGGGTTATGCCGGATGGTTCATCGGGTTATGCCGGAAGATTCATCGGGTTATGCCGGAAAATTTATCGGAACATGCCGGAAAATTCATCGGAACATGCCGGGAAGATTTATCAGGTTATGCCGAAAGATTTATCAGGTTATGTCGGAAGGTTCATCGGGTTATGCCGGAGGGTTCATCGGGTTATGCCGGAAGATTCATCGGGTTATGCCGGAAAATTCATCGGAACATGCCGGAAAATTCATCGGAACATGCCGGGAAGATTTATCGGGTTATGCCGTAAGGTTCATCGGGTTATGCCGGAAGGTTCATCGGGTTATGCCGGAAGGTTCATCGGGTTATGCCGGAAGATTCATCGGATCATGCCGGAAAATTCATCGGAACATGCCGGGAAGATTTATCGGGTTATGCCGAAAGGTTCATCGGGTTATGCCGGAAGATTCATCGGGTTATGCCGGTAGGTTCATCGGGTTATGCCGGAAGGTTCATCGGGTTATGCCGGAAGGTTCATCGGATCATGCCGGAAAGATTCATCGGAACATGCCGGGAAGATATATCGGGTTATGCCGGAATAGTTGGGGAATGAGGTCATATGTTACCATGATTTGTTCTTCTTTTGGGGATTTTCATTTTTCTTTCTTGTCTCTTTTTATTTCCCTTTTTTATTTATCAAAAATGCATGAAAGAGTTCTGGGGAAACTTACCTTCGGTTGTTCTCCCGCTGCAGAGTTGGTTTGATGCTCGCGCATTTCACTTCTTTCGGGCTGTACCGGCTTCTTGCATGGTTGTTTTGGATTGTACATGTCCCAATTTTCCTAAACAAAGACAAATTGTCAGTTTAAAAGCGGTGGTTGATTCGGTGGCCTTGATCGTTCCAATTGCTTGGTCTTGGACTAATTCCTGTTGAGAACTTTGCCATTGATTGGATTCACAGGCGACTTGTCTTAGACTGATCATACTCGCATTTCCGGATTTGTGTAAGGCTTTGGTTCTTTCATCCCATTCTGCTTGGGGATTCGTTACGAAGCCAACTCAATGGGGATTTTTTATTGGGGAGACCCTGTGGGGATTTGTACAAAGTAGACTCGTAGGGGATTTGCTGGGGGAGACTCCTTGGGGATTTGTACAAGGGGAGACTCTGTGGGGATTTGTACAAAGAGATACTCTGTGGGGATTTGTACAAAGCACATAAGTCACAACGTGCATCTTTATTTGACGAGGCTCGTCTCATTATTTTTTAAAAGGGATATCCTAAAGTGACTACATTTCTATTATGTTTGTCTCTAAAAAATAGTAGAAAAAGGATACGTGCTTAATTCAATTGCATGCTTTGGCCCACTCTGGATTCCTGTTAATCATCTGATTAGTTGTTTACGTGATGAAGGATGCTATACCTCGTAGAACATGCTTTTAATTTGATAAAAATTATGTACAAGCTCATGAAACGCTACACTTACTCCAAACATTTCTTGAGTTGAATTTAACTAAACTTATTTAAACTAGATTAAGGGAGTTAACTACCAGAATGTTACTAATAGGATTCGAACATGATCCTACATACTGCCTGACGAAGTTGAAACTCGAGAATGTAAAACTGTATTGTATTTGGCGAGATTTGAAAGCCATCCATCCTACATATTCAAAGCATGCTGGAGAACAAGTTTGAATTAACAATTATACTAAATGGTTGCATATTCTATGATATTTAGTTACATCCTGTATACCACTTAAATGAATCACATATCGCGATTTTAGATCAGCATAAGCTTCAATTAAGTACAAACTTACTAAAGTATTCTCTATTGAACTACAAACTAAAATTTACACAATTTAACAACATTTATAAAAAACTGTAAGTAAAACAACAGAATGATCATAATTCCTTCAGATCTTTCAATTCATGCTTTTCATCGTTACATCAGTTACACTAATGTTGGACTCGAAATGTGTACCTGGGATGCTGAAAATGCAAAGGAGAAGAGGAAGAAGATAGGGAAAATCAGCAGCAGCAGCAACAAGATAGCAGCAACAACAAAGCAACACAGCAGCAATGACAAACAAGTAACAGCAGAACAAGTTCCAGTGCAGAATGCAGTTATGGCCGATGGAAAAAGTAGCAAATGACAACAATAACCAGTAGCGTAGGATCAGAACTCAGACAGACCAAATCCAGGAATAAACTAATGCAACACACAACTAGTAACCTCAGTTAGGACTTGGAAGAATCAGTATTGATTAAACAGGTTGAGACAAGTGAAATCAAAACAACAATAGGAAGAACAGTTTCTGATTTTATCTGTATGTTTTGGAGTGATTATCGCGAAAACAAAAATCACGTGCTCACATTATGTCGTAACGCCCACTAAGAAAAGAGCCGGACTTGAAAGGTTGGAACTCGGGGGAGGGTTGTATAGGGTGCCGAGGTGTGAGTAGATCTTTAAATTCTCTATGTTTAACGGTTTGGGCATGCCAGAGCAAGAATTCTATGTGAGAATACCCGTCTATCTCCTACTTTAAATAGAGAAAAAATCGATTATTAGATTTCTTTTAATAAAATCGTAGGTTTTTATTTAAAGTTATAATCGTATTAAATAATAAGATAGGTTTTTAATCTTATAAAAATATGGAGCTATATCTATAAATATATTAGAAAAATATATTTCGTATATTAAATTTAAAAATAGCAAAGCATTTATTTTTTCCTAACGCCTTGAAAATATTAAAGCAGATACAAACCAACATATAATTAACACATAAAGTACTAACTCCTAAACCTACTATGGTACTCATGTTGAAATTAAATTAGATATTGCATTTTCAATAGCAAGGTACAAGGTATTCTAATGATCTTAACTACCAAACAATATGGTATTGGATATATTTCCTTTCGTATGATTTAGATTTTTATCACTTCAATACTTAATCTTCTAATAGATTTTATTCTTAAGTCCCAGTGATTAATATTTTTCCGCAATATATTCCTCCCGTCTTTACTTAATTTATTTTATACAACAATAACAACAAGCCCAGTAATTTTTCACAAGTGAGATCTGGGGAGAGTAAGATGCATGCAGCCTTACCCTTACCCTAGAAGGAGGGGAGTTGTTTCTGATAGACCCTCAGCTGGTAAACGGATGAAAAAAGTACTTGCAACAAGAAGGAATAACAACAAGATAAAAAATACCGAAGCCAAGAAAGCAGTTAAACTCTAGGTAGTAATGGGAATTTATGAATCATACAAACAATAATACTAGCGCACTGGGAACGACAAAAAGATACCTTCGACTACCTACTAGCCTTCTACCCTAATTCTCGACTTCCACACCCTCCTATCTAGGGTCATGTCCTCAGTCAGCTCTAGTTGCGTCATGTCCCGCCTAATAACCTCGCTTCAAGACTCCTTAGGCCTGCCTCTACCCCTCCTGATACCCAATGAGGCTAACCTCTCGCACCTTTTGACTGGGGCTTCTATACTTCTCCTCGTAACATGCCCGAACCATCTTAGCCTCGCCTCCCGCATTTTTTCCTCCACAAAAGCCACTCCCACCTTATTCCGAATAACTATATTCCTAATCTTTTCCAACCTGGTATGCCCACATATCCACCTCAACATCCTCATCTTAGCTACTTTTATCTTTTGGACATGAGTGTTCTCGACAGGCCAACACTCTGTGCCATACAACATAGTATGTCTAAGTACAACCTTGTAGAACTTACCTTTAAGTCTCAACGGCATATTTTTATCACATAAGATACCGAAAGCAAGTCTCCACTTCATCCATCCAGCTCCGATACGGTGCGTGACATCCTCATCAATCTCGTCGTTACCTTGTATTATAGATCCAAGGTACTTGAAACTACCTCTCTTAGGCATGACTTGTGTATCGAGCTTCACCTTTATGCCCGCTTCCTAGGTAACGTTGTTGAACTTGCACTCCAAGTATTCCGTCTTGGTCCTGCTCAACTTGAAATCCTTTGACTCTAGGATATGCCTCCAAACCTCCAACCTCTCATTAGCACCACACCGCGTCTCGTCAATCAGAACTATGTCATTAGTAGATAACATACACCATAGCACATCTTCTTAAATGTGTTGCATCAGTGCGTCCATCGCCGAGGAAAATAGAGATGGGCTAAGAGCTGATCCCTGGTGCAACCCCATACAATTGGAAAGTGTTCTGAGTCTCCTCCCGTTGTCCTAATCTGAGTCTTAGCTTCATCATACATGTCCTTAATCACCCTAATATAGGCTACTAGACCCCTTTTAGCTTCCAAGCATCGCCAAATCACCTCTCTCGGGACCTCGTCATAAGCTTTTTCTAGGTCAATGAACACCATATGCATGTCCTTCTTCATCTCCCTATACTGCTCCACCAATCTCCTCACTAGATGAATAGCTTCCATAGTCGAACGCCCCGGCATGAAGCCGAACTGGTTCTCAGAAATGGATACAATGCTCCTCACCCTCACTTCAACCACCCTCACCCAAACTTTCATCGCATGGCTAAGCAGCTTAATTCCCCTATAATTATTGTAACTTTGGCTATCGTCGTTGTTCTTATACAACGAAATCATCATACTCCACTTCCATTTTTCAGGCATCTTCTTCGTCCTAAAAATGACATTGAACAACCTAGTGAGCCATTCCAAACCTGCCTACCCATATTCTTCCAAAATTCCATAAGGATTTCGCCTGGCCCGGTTGTCCTACCCCTGTGCATCTTGCGCATGGGATATTGGGGACACTACACTCTTTTATGTGTGGGGTGGAAGATTCTATGTAGTTTATATAGTATTATATTAGAATATTGTTAGTTTTTTTAATCTTTTTATTGTTATCTAGCTTTTTATTTTTAATTGCACAGTTCGTAGAATTAATGGTGTAGTATAGTAATAGTAGTTTTAGTAACTTAATTCAAAAAAAAAAAAAAATCAAAAAATCAAAAAATAAATAAATTGGACTTTTCCCGACGATGGATCTCCTTGACAGTTTTCTTGAGGGATTATCGTCTAACCAAAAATACAAAAAAAATATAGAAAAATATGTCATTTAGTTTATTTTAGCTAGTAATAATCCCCCGTGGTTTTTCTTTGACCATCGGTTCTTTTCCATGGGATGTAGTTTGAACTGAGTAGTTTTTTTTACTTTTAGAGGAAATTAGGAATTTAGGGAATAAAAGGAGGAAGAATGATGAACCTAGGCGAGCTTGACTTGTTTGATAGTAGCATATTTAGGCTTTGGCATGTGTAGTATCTTCCCTATGATTTAAAATTATTGATGATGCCTTGCTTAATTAGACAACATGTTATTGATGCCTATGTCTCATTTTCTTGACTTGTGTTCACTTTGTGCTTAATGTTTAACATCTTGTGGCTCCGTGAATACTTGTATTAGCTTGAGAGTCAGAATGAGACCATCCATAGTGAGTCATGTGCCATGTGTGGTAAGGTTTTTGTGTAGTTTATGCATTGTACTTGTGTCTAGAACTTACCTAGTATGTGAGTTGAAGCAAAATTTTAGGTGATGCTTGATTTGAAAAATGATTTTAGGCTTTCTTTGATCTTTTTGAGCTTAATTGTTTAACACAAATAAAATTTATCCTTAGTTAACCCTTTTGAGCCTTTAGACTTTTATTTGGCACCTACATTACAAGCTTATACCCTTTTTGTTCTTAATTAATATTTTTAATCCTTTTACCTCTTAAAGCACTTTAATTGTAAAATGAGTGCTAAAAGGAGTAAGAAGGGATTAAGTGTGGAGTGGTTTTTGAGTGGAACCAATGAAAGAAATAAAGGTGCACTTATTTTGTAAAAGAATACACCACTAGCGAAAATTGCAAAAAAGAAAAAAAGAAAACAAAACAAAATATGTAAATGAATAAATTGATATCTTGTTCTTGCTAGTGAAGTGTAAATGACGATAGTGCTTAAAGAAAGAGGGAACATTGTTGGGGGTAATTTTGTCTGTAATATTGAAACGGGAACTGAAGAATTTGCGCTTACAGTTGATTATATGATGTGTTAAAGTGCTTAGAAGGGTTAGTCACTATTCCTAAATATATCCTTCTTGTCCCTTAGCCCACATTACAACCATAAAAATATCCTAATTGATTTTAGATCGAGTGAGCCTACATGAGTAGAGACTTACATTAAGGGAAAGCCTATGGTGCCAATTGCATGCATGTGACTTCTTTTGTGAGGGTGAGTGATATTTTTTTGATATATATGAGTCATGAAAATATATTTGAGCATTTTATTTAAGTGTGTGGATTCAACTTACTCTTTTGTTCTTGTTGTGAGGGCACATGGTTTCACGAGGGATAGGTAACGTTATTAGACTTCTCCACGATGTTGAGTGTTCAAGCCACGAGTACAGTATAACATTAAATCGGTTTTTGAGTTAGGATTGTTATGAGCATGTTGTCTTTGTTTGAATATTTTTGAAGTTTGGCATAAAAAGGGAAGTGTATGTGAATGCATATGCTAGAGCTTAATTGTTGCAAACAACCATGGTCATAGGTATAGTGTTCTTTGAATGATAAGAGCTTAATTTTGTTTCGTATACTATAGTAATGGTTTGTTCGAGGACGAACAAAGGTTTAAGTGTGGGGTGGTGATGTTGGGCATATTTCTATATGTTTTAATATTACTTCACTCATGTTTTAATCGCTTTTTTGGTGCTATTTGGTCTTTAAAATGTCCAACATGGTTTAATTATTGGTTTTATGACTAATGGAGTTGTGTGTGATGATTTAGGGTGTTTGGAGTGCAAAAATATGAAGAAAAGGTGCTCTAGCTAGAGGAGGAGGGGTTGGATGCGTCGCATCCAACCTAGAAAAAAATCACATTTCATGCACCCTTAGCAGTGAAGTCGGACCATAGCATCCGCACATGGGCACAACTGAGATGGAGGAAAAAAAGGTGGATACAAAGCATCCACCCTAGCATCAATCCCTGAAGCTGAGTCGGATTAGAAATATGAGAACTTTGGCCTACGACTTTTGTGCGCAATATATAAGCCAAAAACGCGCCTTTTAGGTGATCCAACATACTTTTTGAAGGGAATTCGACCTAGGGGGAGCATAGAGCCATCGTGGAGGTTGGGTTTCATCTTTTATTCCACAAAACTTAGTAATTTTTATGTTTCTTTTTATGATTTGTTGTTTGGCTACCATATCTATGTGGAGCTAAACTTCACGTTCTAGGGTTCTAGTTCTTTCATGACTATTGTTATTCGGATACTGATTTTGCCTTCTTAATTTATCATATTGGTTTATTTATTCAATCTTACACTTAATTATTTAATTGCTTGATCACTATTTGAATACTATGTCACGACCCCAAATACCCCGGTCGTGATGGCGCCTATCACAATACTAGGCAATCCAATCCAAACAAGTAACCATAGTAAATTCTTTTTTATAAAACAATTTCTAATACTGATTAAGTCTTGAATTTTCATAAGAAATATATAAAGCACTAAAATGTGCGGAAAACAATACAAAAATAAACCAACACAACCCAGCAATCCGGTGTCACAAGTCAAGAGCCTCTAAATACAACCCAATCTGACTGACTAATACATAATAAGTCTAAAAATTTCAGAAAACTAAGATAGGAAGGAGGAAAGCAGGGTTTCGGACGCCGTGCAACTACCTTGCAATCTCCGATAAGCTCTGAAAATGCTGGGGACCTCACTCGGCCGCTCGGGCACCTGGATCTACACACAAGGTGTAGGGAGTAACGTGAGTATGCCAACTCAGTAAGTAACTAAAGTAAATAAGGTCTGAGTGCAGTGGCGAGCAGTTGAAAATCATGTATAAGGGTATACAACAGAATATCACGTCAAACTCAACAATTTAAAAGCTAGTTACTTCGTAAAACTTCACTTTCAATTGAAATACTTTGAAATCATTTACTTAGCAGTTTTCAACATAGGCTCATTTTAAAAGAAGAGTGAGAACAACAAAAATATCATAAATGGGCCCTCGGGCAAGATATCACTCATAAATATAGCTTCTTGGGCAAG
This sequence comes from Nicotiana sylvestris, assembly GCF_000393655.2. NCBI lineage: Eukaryota > Viridiplantae > Streptophyta > Magnoliopsida > Solanales > Solanaceae > Nicotiana > Nicotiana sylvestris. Next base: position 142,323,379 of record NC_091063.1, read on the forward strand.
CCTCTCAGTCACTCGTGACTCAGTTCTCATCACACAGTACTCACAATCAACACTCCGGCTCAATAATATCTCATAATAGATCGAGTGAGCCTACATGAGTAGAGACTTACATTAAGGGAAAGCCTATGGTGCCAATTGCATGCATGTGACTTCTTTTGTGAGGGTGAGTGATATTTTTTTGATATATATGAGTCATGAAAATATATTTGAGCATTTGATTTAAGTGTGTGGATTCAACTTACTCTTTTGTTCTTGTTGTGAGGGCACATGGTTTCACGAGGGATAGGTAACGTTATTAGACTTCTCCACGATGTTGAGTGTTCAAGCCACGAGTACAGTATGACATTAAGTCGGTTTTTGAGCTAGGATTGTTATGAGCATGTTGTCTTTGTTTGAATATTTTTGAAGTTTGGCATAAAAAGGGAAGTGTATGTGAATGCATATGCTAGAGCTTAATTGTTGCAAACAACCATGGTCATAGGTATAGTGTGCTTTGAATGATAAGAGCTTAATTTTGTTTCGTCTACTATAGTAATGGTTTGTTCGAGGACGAACAAAGGTTTAAGTGTGGGGTGGTGATGTTGGGCATATTTCTATGTGTTTTAATATTACTTCACTCATGTTTTAATCGCTTTTGGTGCTATTTGGTCTTTAAAATGGCCAACATGGTTTAATTATTGGTTTTATGACTAATGGAGTTGCGTGTGATGATTTAGGGTGTTTGGAGTGCAAAAATATGAAGACTACGCTCACTGGGGGTGTACAGACTCCGGAGGGGATCCTACAGCCCAAGTGTCATATCGCTGCGGCGTGCAACCCGATCCATATAAGCATCATTGCGGCGTGCAGCCCGATCCATAATATATACATATAATATTGTTGTGGCGTGCAGCCTGATCCATAATATATATATAATCCTCGCCATTAGATCCTCAACCTCTCTCAGTCTTTAACCTCACAGTCACTCGGGCATATAAGTGGAAATCAGGGAACTCAGCCCAAACAGTTTTCACATTTTAAGAAGTAGAGTGATAAAACTAGATTTAAACAATAAAAAGGTAAAGCATGACTGAGGATATGCTTTCAAAATAAATAGAGTGAGGAAAATAGTAAAAATGCCCCTAAGGGTCTCAACAGGTCGGCACAAGGCCCCAAATATGGCATACAACCCAAAATATAGTATCAATCTCTAAAATACAGAATATCATAAGATTTCAAAATAAATACACGGCTTAATAGTCGCTACAGGACGGACCAAGTCACAATCCCTATTGGTGCACACCCACGCGTTCGTCACCTAGCATGTGCGTCACCTCATTTATCAAAACAATATGAAATACTGGGGTTTTATACCCTCAGGTCCAGATTTACAATGGTTACTTACCTCAAACTGGATGAAATACTACTCCGCGATACCTTTACCTCTCACCTCGGCCTCAATCACGCCGAATCTATCAAAAATCAGAATCATAACATTAGAATATGCTAAGAGAACGAAGCCCATGCAAAAATAATCAAATTATACCAAAAATCCCGAAATTGGTCCAACCCGACCCCCGGGCCCACGTCTCAAAATTTGACAAAAATCACATCAACGAAATCCTTATCCTCCCACGAGTTCATACATACCAAGAATACCAAAATCCGACCACAAATGACCCCTCAAATCCCTAGATTAAGGTCTCAAATTTCCAAACCCTAACTCTCCAATTTTAGGCTTCAAATCTCCCAAATTTCATGTTTAATTAGGTAGAAATCACAATAGGATCGAATATTAAGTCCATAATTCTTACTTCCAAGAAGTTTTCTTTGATTCCCTCTTCAATCTCTCTCAAGAAGCTTCAAAACCGAGTCAAAATTGGTGAACTTAGGCCAAAAATCGCGAAAATGACCTTTTTAAATATTCTGCCCAGCTATTAAATTTACTTAATCGAGATCTCGGGAATTCCATCGCGATCGCGAAGCACAAACTCCACTGGCACAAAATTTACCTTACGCGATCACATAAATATCCTCGCGTTCGCGAAGCTTAACCGCCCAAAGCCACATGATCGCGAACCCCTCTCTGCGAACGCATCGAACGCTTCACCCCAGCCCCGAAATAGCCTACGCGATCGCGATCCGCTCTACGCGATCGCGAAGAACAAAATACCTGCAAAACCACTATTTTCCAAACATAAATTTGATCCGTTTAACCACCCGAAACTCACCCGAGGCCCTCGGGACCTCAACCAAACATGACAACATAATCCATAACTTCATTCAAACTTGTTCTAACCTTCGGAACACTCAAAACAACATCAAAACACCAAATTTACATCGGATTCAAGCCTGAGAATTTCAAAAACTTCCAAATTCCGCTTTCGATCAAAAAGTCTATCAAACTTCGTCCGAATGACCTGAAATCACACGTCACAAATGACACAACAGACCTACTCCAAATTCCGAAATTCCATTCTGACTTTTATATCAAAATCTCACCTATCAACCGGAAAATGCCAAAATTCCAATTTCGCCAATTCAAGCCTAAATCTACTTCGGACCTCCAAAACACATTCCGATCATGCTCCTAAGTCTCAAATCACCTCTCGAAGCTATCTAAACCATCAGAATTCACATCCGAGCCCTTTTTTACATAAGTCAACATCTGATTGACTTTTCCAACTTAAGCCTACTCAAAAGAGACTAAGTGTCTCAAACCTTACCAAAACCTCTCCAAACCCGAACCAACCAACTCGATAACACATAATACAGCTGAACAAGGCAATGAGAAGTATAAATAGGGAAAATGGAGTGGTAACTCATGAAACAACCGGCCGGTTCATTACAAACTATCTATCAATCTAGAATTAAACTCGAAAGTGAGAATTCTAAATTGCATATAGGATTGAGTAGAGCAAGTTCTTGAACCTGGGCATCGGAGAATGGATTCGCGGTTATGATAGAAATATACCTAATTTCCTTGCTTGGTTGATGTACATGAATTATAAATGTGTTCTTGTTGATTCTAACTCCATAGACATATAGGCGTTAGGTTAGCTTGAATAGGCGAATAAGAACTCGACAGATTCTTATGAGCAATATTAACCCTGTCAACCAATAAACTAGATAAATTAGTTAGTCATTTCAATCGAAGAATACAATAGGATTGTAAGATAGCCCATAACCCTAGATCGTTTTCATCACATTGATAACATAAAAGCTATTTTTCCTTTGTTCAGAGTTCATTATTTGTTTTCTTTTTATTTTAATTAGTTTAGAATCAAATACTTCTAGGTTTAATTCTTATTGAGATAATTAGGATAGTCTAATTTAGTTGATAGTTAATCACAAGTCCTCGTGGGTTCGACATCCAACTTTTAGTCACTTTATTACGTGACGACCACGTATACTTGCGTGTGCGTTTGGCCGCAATAATTTCCTACTATAATTAGAAGTGTACCTTATTTAGGACTCCCATATTATATAAAGGAGGATCCCATTTATTTGTAACCTATTGTTGATTGATAAAAAAAATATATGCACATTATTCTCTAGCTATTTTACTTACTGTTCTTCAGAGTTGTTTTGTCATCATCATACCTCGAGGTTGTAACAAGTCGATGTCGATATTTACCTTACACACTGGTTTGATCTACTTTATTCTTTAACTTATCTATTTAATTCCTTGTTTATCAATTGGTATTAGATTAAATATATCTTTAAAACCACAATATAAGTTTAATTATTACTCGTATTTTAGGGTAAACATATGTCACGACCCAAACTGATGGGCCATGACAGGCACCCGTTGTCTTACCCAACCGAGTACCAGCATAACGTATTTTTTTCTTATCATACCATCATGGGTAAATAGGCCAGAAGGGACGTCATGAGATAACCAAAATAAAACATGAGGGAATACTAGACATAGGACGACCAACATGATATAGAAACTTATACCTGTGACGTACGGGCCTATAAGGCCGACATGATCATTTGTATACTCAAAACATAGGGCGACAAGGCCATACAAGTATTCATATACCTGATATATGTCTAGGGGTGAGCATAAAATCTGAAAAATCGAATTCCGAATCGAATCGAATTAATTCGATATCTCGGTATTGGTATATTCGGTGTAATTCAGTATCAAATTTTTGGTTATTCGGTATTTCGGTACGGTCCTCGGTATTAAGGTTTTCGATATTTCGGTATACCGAAATACCGAATTTACCTACAATCCTACACTGCCCGGCGGCCTAGCCCAAAATTCTAAACGCCTAACCCAATAATACTAAACCCAACTCCCTTACTCTCTTTCTGTTGTTTCCCAGCCTAACCCACCTTTATTTCCCAGCCTAACCAAAATATCCAATTGGAATTAGGAATTACCTTGCATTTGTTTACTGCTGCCTCAAAGCAGCTCAACTTGCGAATGGAGATGAAAATCGTTCTGCTAATCAGAACTGAGAACTTGTTCTTCAAAAACTTTCTCAACTGGAGCAATATATATTACTCTTAATTAAGATTTGGTTTACTTTATGACAAGCTTTCTCTGCCCAAGCCCAACTGTTTGTTAGTGCAATGAAACGATAACTTTTTTCAACTATATGTCTATGCAGTTTCCACACTTCTTGTCACGTTAGATAGGAATGGTGCGATACCGAAATTGTATCGAACCAAACAAGAAAATACCAAAGCGTACCGAACTACTTTGGTACGGTATTTAGTATGCACAATTGATATACCGAATTCCGAAGTATCGAACCGTAATTCATAAATACCGTACCGAAATACCGAACGCCCACCCCTACATATGTCTACAAGCTTCTAAGAGTACATAAATACCATAAAGGTCGGGAAAGGGCCCCGCCATACCAGTAAATACATGTCCGAATCATACTGATCAAATAGGTAACTCTGGAGCAAGTGGAGTGCACCAACACCTTCCGCTGAGCTGATAGCCTACTAGGAGAATTGTCAACCTGTCTATCGGCACCTGCGGGCATGAAACACAATGTTCCCAGGCAAAAAGGACATTAGTACGAATAAAGTACCGAGTATGTAAGGCAGGAAAACATAAATAAGAACAAAAATGTAAAGAGAGATAGATGAGATACAACATGTAGCACCCGAGTACCTCTGAGGGCTACTGACATGAAATGCATAATACATATATATACATAAACTTTTAAAAACATACGCCTCTGTGGGCATCATCATCATCATTATTAGGGATATTTATCGGCGGATCGGGCGGATAATTACACTTAACGGTTCAGTTTAGTGGTTATCGAATTATAAATGTAGTAATCCGCTAGCCATCCAATAAGATAACGGGCAGATTGATATCGAATTAACAATTATTGGGCGGTTATCGGGCGGCTTATCGGCTAAACCAAATAGAAAAATTTGAACAATCATTCAATCAATACCAAGGCTATACATACTGTCATACACATATTAACCAACATATATTCCTTTCGTCCTTATATTTTCACACATTCACTTTACAGTTTACACACCCAAAATACATACAAGATGCATAACACATTCACATTCTAGGCATTCTCAATTATACATACACCCCATTTCATCAATAAAGATTACACATACTGTCATATACATATTAACCAAATTTGTAAAACTATGAAAAGCACATTAGTTCAATTATCGACTGAGAATTAGGATATAGAAATTAGGGATTTAGCCATTTATGGTTTCAATAGTACTTTATATACATATGGGTAAAAGTGTAAATATAAAAATTCTTAACGGGTTAACGGTTTACCCGATAAGAAAATAGAGTAATTCACCCCTAAACTGTTAAACCGTTAATTATAATCTATTCCCCATCCATTACCCCGATAATCTGATATCAATAAGCCATCAGTATGGTTCGGTTAACAGTTTAGGTTTGGTTTTGAACAGTCCTAATCATCATCATATTGTACCCGGCCTCGAAGAAGACTCGGTAAAAATATACCGGCCATCATAAGGCTCGATAGAATCGTACCCATCCACGTAAAACTCGGTAAACCTAACTGATCAGTGGTTGCACAATAGGTGCTATACCCGGACGACTATAGGGCGGCTCAGTAGAGTAAAATAGATACTATATATAATGCATGTTGGACTCATGGAATAACTTTCTAAACCTTTCGGAGTGACGTAAGGTCATTGCACCATTGATTAACATTATGGACATCCATACCATCGATATGAACCTTAGTAGGATTCAAGGATCATAATACTTGCTTAGAATAACTTTATAAGGAAAGAACAACATGTACAACTTTAGTTTCTAGGAGTAGATCCATTATGAAATAGCGTATCATTTATGTTCGTTTCACTTTAGATCATGTCAAAAGAAATAAGGAAGTGTCTTAACATACCTTAACTATGTTGAGTCCTTAATACCTTCCAAGCAACTCTTCAAACAAGTCAACTCAATCTATCATAGCATAAGGAAATTCAAAATCAGTGTTGAGCAAAGGCTAAGTTTGTAACTTAAGCTAGTAGCTCATTTACGTAAATTTAAGCAGCATCTCCCCTGTAACAAGGGCCTCCTCCAATACCATATACCAACAATAACAATCAAAGAAATCCAGCAACATATAAATATCAACAACAAGACACCATATAACAACAATAAGTCACAACTACTTCACGACGAGCGGCAAGCTCTAATAGGAATCCGTATAACCTATATCACCCCTTATAGACTTCCTATATTAACTTAACAGTATCCTTAACATGATAATGAAGTCATTCATCAATGATTCCATTCTTATAACATATAGTTATAACAAAGGGAACAATCCACAACTCCAACTATCTTCAATTATCAATTTTATTCACTAGTTCATGTCTAGTCCATCCATTTTACTTAATCAACATCAAGATAACCTTAACCACATGTAAGAACACAATACACATACATCCTACAGTAGCTTCAAGTTGAAATCCAAGTTTTATTTAGCTTACAACATCCCTCCATGGCAATACAACACCATAGAAGTGACTTAAACTAATCCAAGTATTATCTTGTAGTTTATCATCCTAACAACTTAATCAACATACAAGCAATATTAAGCACAATTAGTAGGTTGTTATACTCATATTAGCCAGTATAAACAACTTGAGATTTCATCCAAACATAGCCCACAACTATCCTCAATGACAACATAACCTCAAAGAGGCGTTGTTCTTCACTAGAACTAACTTTTGATGTTGAAATATGGTGTAATCCATTTGTAACACTTGAAATAACCTAGGGTTGATATAAAATCCTTGGGAGAGTATTTTATAGAAATTAAACCACTTAAACAAATCTCCCATACGAGCTGGAACCACCCAAAAATCAGCAACAACTAGAAGAATAAGAAACTTACTAGCGTGACCAGATTCTCCACACTTGATTTGTGTTGTTTGCCTTTTTTTTGGGTCTTGAATCATGAGAGAACCTTGAGAGACTATTTTTAGGTGTACAGGATCTGAATATACTGAAAAATAATGAGTTAAAATGGGGTTGATGTGTCTTATATATATCAATATATCTCAATCGCCATTATGGGTCCCATAGAGAGCTGCTTGGCGCAGTCTCACGAAAATACGAATATTTCTCTACTCCGATATTATATCAATAAATGGTTTAATGAGTTAGAAACTAGATCATTGATATTCAATTTTCTAGGTATATCACCCCTTAATTCAAAGTAAATTGAGAGAAATGCCCAACTACATTTGACATATTTTTTCAGCACATTTATAAATGTAACTTGTGATACCCTTTGCCAACTTTTGTTCCACTACTTGCTTAACTTCAAAACATAACACATGACTATTATACGACTAAAATAACTCATAAAATAACGTCCTTATTATGTTAAGAACCCTAGTCTCACCCCAAAGTACATGTTATAACATTCCAAACTTATCGACTTTCGACGAAACTTATTTTCTTCAATTGGTTTAGTTTCTAAGCTTTCCAACCCACTTGGTACTTGTTATTCATGATCTTAAAGATTTGTAATCTCCAAGGTAACATGATTAACTTACTTTATGTACTTTCAAAGACGATCTCATTTATGAGTTTACATCAATTGACTTATGAATACTCTCACGTATGAAGGTATGAGGTTTAACATGTTAATTGTAGGAAAAGACAAGGAGTTGATCGCAAAGTTGAAGGGAGATTTGTCCAAGTTATTTGATATGAAGGACTTGGGCCCATCATAACAAATTCTGGGGATGAAGATAGTTTGAGAGCGGACAAGCAGAAAGTTATGGCTATCTCAGGAGAAGTACATTGAACACATACTGCAACGCTTCAATATGAAAAGTGTAAGCCAGTCAACACACCTCTTGCTGGTCATCTGAAGTTGAGCAAAAAGATGTGTCCTACAACAGTGGAGGAGAAAAGGAACATGGTTAGAGTTCCTTATTCTTTAGTAGTCGGAAGCTTGATGTATGTAATGGTATGCACCAGAGCTGACATTGCTCATGCAGTTGGTGTTATTAGCAGATTCCTTAAAAATCCTAGAAAAGAACATTAGGAAGCAGTCAAGTGGATACTCAGGTACCTAAGAGGTAATGTAGGAGATTGCTTGTGTTTTGGACGATCTGATCCAATATTGAAGGGCTACACGGATGCTGGTATGGCAGGTGATCTTGATAATCGTAAATCTATTACATGATACATGTTCACATTTTAGAGGGAGCTATATCATGGTAGTCGAAGTTGCATAAGTGTGTTGCACTCTCTACAACTGAAGTAGAGTATATTGCTGGTATTGAAGCTAGGAAGGAGATGGTTTGGCTGAAACAGTTCTTTCAAGAGCTTGGACTACATCAAAACGAGTATGTCATCTATTGTGAAGTCAAAGTACAATAGACCTGAGCAAAAATACCATGTATCATGCAAGGACGAAACATATCGACATCTCAATGGATTTGAGAAAGAATAGAGGATGGATCTATACAAGTCAAAAAGATCCACACAAGTGAGAATCCTTCAGATATGCTGACCAAGGTGGTATTAAAAGACAAGTTCGAGCTATGCAAAGAACTTATCGGCATGCACTCAAACTAGAATGCAGTGCTAACTCCTCTAGATGAATGAGACTGGATGAAGAGATTGACGGGGTCCATCTCATTCAAAAGCCAAAGTAATAGGTATATGCCTAAGAAAAATATTTAGCTGAAAATTTCTTTGGGTTGGAAGCCAACTTTGTTGAATTGTTGACATTGAAGAAAAAGAAGAAAAAATGTGTGCAAATATAGTAGGCTTCAGAGAGTAAGGCTTCAGCTATAAAAGGAGAGCTTTGACTCTCATTTCTACACACCAACAAAGAGAAAGAAAGTGTGAGGTTTCACAGATAGGATATAAGAAAATAGTCTGTGAGAAAAAATAGAGAGTGATCGATATTGTAGTGAGGTGGGAATATCAAAAGAGGGTTATTTCTTTTGAGTGTTATAGTGGTCTTTGGAGTATTTTACTCGAGCCTATAAATGGTAAAATTCCTTGCTATAGTAACACCATTTGCTTCTCTCGGGGCCGTGGTGTTTTCCCTTATTCAAAAGAGTTTTAGATGTAAAAATCTTGGTGTCGTTATCACTCTTTTATTCTTGTTAATTACCATATCTCAGTGCTACGTTATTATCCCGCTTTTATTATCGTGAATATTATTTCTGTAGGGAATTTATTTTCAATAACAAATACATCTTATACACTTTTATACACCTTTATACAAGCGTCTGTAGACAAATGTCTTCCACGATTTTCAGTTGCAATTCTTGTTCAAAACTAGTCCAAATCTCTATTAAATGACTTCAAATTTTATATACAACCTCCTTATACTATTTCTAACAAGTCTAAATAACACCCACTCCAAATTTCTTACAAAATCAAATTCGAAATTTAAACAAACATATTTAAACTTGTTAAAAATCTAATTTTCACCACCCAAATAGATTTGGTTTGTTGAACTCATATTTGAGTCATAGTTACTTATTCAAAAATTAAATTAAAAGCTTGAGAAATCTTTTTTAAAAATTGAATAGTAATTTTGAGAACCTGTTGGAGTTAGAATTCGAATCTTAGCCTACTCCCTCTGTTCCAGTTTATGTAAACCTATTTCCTTTTTGGTCAATTCCAAAAAGAATGACTCCTTTCTAAATTTGGTAACAATTTAACTTAAACTTACAATTCTACCCTTAATGAGAAGCTTTTATAACCACACAAATACTCTGGGCTCCTTTTTGATTTGTGGACCACAAATTTTAAAAGTCTTTATTTTTTTAAACTACGTGCCCAGTCAAACATGTTCACATAAATTGGAACGGAGGGAGTATTATTTTTAGGCTAGTTGATTGTACATTAAAATATGGGCTATAAAACTGAAAAGTAGGGAGCCTAGTTGTTTTTATGTGAAATTTTCCCTTAATTATTTTATTTTTAACTTTATGAATGAGTATCATTAAGGATAAAATAGAAATTTCTTTATTTTTTAAAACAAATGAAAAAATAAGACGTATAAGTTAAAAAATTACTCTACTAAATATAAAAGTATGATACCTTTAAAAGAACAAATGAAATATAAAATATGACATATTAGTTAAGATTGGGTACATTCTTTTTGTTTTTCAAAGTAAAAAAAAACTCAAATGACTCAAGGATGGTTTATTATTTTTCCGAAACCTTTTCGGAAGATGAAACCATAGGCGCAGAAACAAATTAAATAGACTCATCAAGTCATTCTGCGTCACACTCTTTTCGTCGGACGAAATCAAATCGCTCAGCTTCTCTTCCCCACAGCATATCAAATCGTATGTTCTCAATTCCACTATCATTGCCGTCATTTTTACTACAATTTATATCCGTTCTTATTGATTATAGATCAAGTACTCAAAGCCCGGAAAATTACACTGTTTTTTTATTATTTTATATATGTATTAGATGTTGAATCCTCTTGCATTTTTTGTGTGTTTGCATTTTTTTTGAATTCGAAAATGCTGTCTCCGCCACTGCAAGTACTTCTTTCTGTTACTTGATGCATGTGTTCCCAACTGTTACTTGATGCATGTGTTCATTGGGATCGATGTTCAGTCAGTACTTCTCTGTGATAGTTGATTCATGTTTCATGGCGATCGATTAATGCGGGGATATACCTACTAGTTGCTTTAGTAGTAATTAGACATTATACGATCCTCCGATTTCAGACAAATTCTCCTGGAACTAAAGGTAGATTTTTTTTGTGCATTCGTTAGTTGATTTGTAAAATTATAATGCTAATCAATATAGCTCATGGCTGAAAATTTGAAGTTATAGAAGCAGATAGCTAGCTGAACTTCTGTAATTTGTTTGTCTCTCCCTTGTCTAAAAGCTGATAGCCTGATTGAGTTTTCGTTGTTGAAGTCCTAATTGAGTTGAGTTTTAGTTGTTGAAGTCCTGATTGAGTTGAGTTTTAGTTGTTGAAGTCCTGATTGAGTTTTAGTTGTTTTCTGGCCGCTTGTTTCTCTAACTTTTCTAAGTTTAATTTCCCTCAGAAACCTATATAAAGCTCTTTGCCTGTGTACACACGCTACAAGAATGGGGGATGAAATTGATGGCATTGAGTTCACGCAACAGATGCTGAGCTTAAAAGAAATCGAGTATGGGGACCTTATAAAAAAAAAAACAAGTATAGCAGAGGAATGAAAAAAGTACAAAAGATTATTACTCTTTCTAATTATCCGGAAAGTGTCATATTTAACATCCTAGTGAAGATTCCACCAAGATACATTCATAAGAATTGCATGCTTGTCTGTAAAGCATGGAAAGAAATGTTCTTCAGAAGTTTTTTCGTTGAGCAGAATTTCGTGGAATCGAAATCAGAGTTAGTTATACAGGACGCATTAGGAAGAAAGCATAAAACAAAGCTGATAGAGATTGGAAAAGAACTTGAATGGGAATCGCGTGATCTTGGAATAAATAAATTACGTAAGATTCATTCTAGCTGTGATGGATTTCTATTGATGAAAGAACCAAGGAACGACGGTAAGCTACAAGTGATAAATCCAGCAACAAAGTTTTGCCTCACTATCCCTAAATGCCCTTCAGGTTGCCAACATACAGCTTGTAGTGCAGCTCTTGGATTTGACTCTTCGACAAAAGAGTATAAAATAGTGCATGTTGTTACAGATTCTTATGGTTTCGAAATATTTAATCTGAGCAGTGGTGATGAATACTGGGAACGAGTTTCTGGTCCGTGGAAGATCTAAATGATCGGCCTTTTAATCCAGTTAAGTTTTGCTGGAAGGATCCAGTGTCAATAGATGGAAGGATTCTGCATTGGTATGTTGATTCAAGTGAATATATCATTTCAATGCAAGTAAACGAGGCAAGATTCAGTAGAACGTATCTTCCAACACGTGGTAAAACGAACAATTATGGATTGGCACAGTTGGGTGAATTTCTTTCTTTTATCAACTGTGATTCTGGGATAACAATAGATGTCTGGATTTTGCAAGATTTTCCAGGGCGAGTTTGGTCCGAGAAACATACTATCGTGGCAGAGTTGACAAGTTATATCTGTCCATACAAATCAGCAAGACAGTATGAGAGAACAATGCCAAAACTTAGGCAACTTGTTGCTGTTGCTTGGGCGAGGAATGGAGAAGTATTGATTCTCAAGCATAAGAAGATCTCTAGTGTATACATATACGACACAAAGAGTAGGGCGATGAAGAAGTTTGACAGTAACATGGGGAACTTAGAATCATTTGTACCGCACAAGGACAGCCTGTTTTATATCAAGAGGATCTCCGAGTCTCATGATGATTTAAGTTGGTACATCCAGCTCTTTAACGCCTAGGTTCGAGATGAGCTTAAAAGGAGCGACATGGACAGTGAGAGTTATAGCCGATCCTAACTTGCTTGGGATTAAGGCGTAGTTATTGTTTTTTCTATGCAAGTAGTTGGTACTTTGTCTTAGAACAAATAGTGAGTTTTTCTTGTTTATACTTGTGCATTTTATGTTGCTTCTTTGATCATTACTGTTAGACCTTCACTTAGAACAGTTGAGCATATTTCATGTACCATTGAGGATCACTGAGAAGTTTTTGGATTAAATGGTAGATAAAGGGAAATGAATATAAAGAAAATGTTAGAGGCATGTGATATATCTCCTGCATTTGATTTGAAAACAGAGTTGGAAGAGGAGGATGTAATGGAACAGTTCTTATCAGTTCAAACTTCAAAGTGAACTTTAAAAGGGAGGACTTCAACCTTTTTATTCCAAGTGAACCTTAAAAGAGCATGATTTGTCTTTGAATAGAAGTGTTTCAAGGCGTGAGGTATGTTTCCTAACAAGGGGCGAGGTGTAAGTCCCAATTTGCGCAAGCCTCATGGATATTTCATTATTAAAATAAGTATATAAGTCATAAAAAATACAAAAACAACAACAATCCAGTGAAATCTCACTAGTGGGGTCTGGGGAGGGTAGTGTGTACGCAAACCTTTTCCCTACCCCGACGGGATAGAGAGGCTGTTTCCGAAAGACCCTCGGCTCAACACGACGAAAAAGGCAACATCACCAAAACAAGAAATAGATGAAAAGCAAAACAATAACCAGTAGATAAAGCCAGTGGCGGAGGCAGGATCTCTACGAAAGGGGTTCAAAATTTTTTTTGTAGCTAGTGAGAATTGAACCTATGACCTTATGAAAGTTTTGAACCCCCTTGACCACTAAACTACACTTTTGGGTTGTGTTAAGGAGGTTCAAAACTTAATATATAGAGGTAAAAACAGATTTTGCCATATATATGCAGCGTAATTTTTCGGCGAAGGGGGTGAACCCCCTTCCGCCTCCTAAATCCGCCACTGGATAAAGCCCGGCACTAAGAGGAACGAAAGAGCAGTGTGAACTCAACATTAACCATTAATAGTCTAAGACCAAGTCCTAACAGATTAGCCTCACTCTGGTGCACCGTAGTAATATGCACAACTACCCCTAACCTACAAAAGTGCAGAAATTTGTAGGAAAAATATTAAATTAGTGGGACAATGTGTATATGCATATAAACATGATAATATGTGCACGGATTACAAATGAAATATTATACTTGAAAAAGTGAAAGACAAAAAATGCAGTACAAATAATTGTTTTTTACTAATGAATCATAGTATTGTGAGTTGTTTATCAATATATTAACAAGTTGGAAGCGACAATATTGTTGGAGTTGCATTGTATAGTTTGTTGTAAGGTAAAGATTAACTAAAGCTGCATTATACAGTTGTAATTTTTACCTTACAAGTCAAAAAGTAATATTCTGAATTAAATGAAATTAGTCGGTTGCTTCTCTAACAAAAAATTCAATAATGAAAAGAGCAGTCTTTGAGGAGAAAACTGTCAATACCCCTTGCATAGAACTCTCGAGATTACACCAAAAAGAATCTTGATACTTTGAGCCAAACTGAAGTAGATCTCGAGGATTTTATAAAAATCTCAAATAATACATATGACAAGTAACTAAAAGAAAGGAAAACATAAAACAAGCACGCCTTCCGGAAGCGTACATAAGTATTTTGGCGAAAATGGAGAAAAGGAGGACTAAAAGAAATTAAAAGTCATGGAAATGGCGGCAACTGATCGATAAATCAATTAGTAGGTTGGTAATGAAAGTGAAGCATATTTGGCAGATTGCTCGTACTTTTCGGGTGGTGCAAATGAGGCACAAGTGGGAGATGACTTGAAATAATTTGTCGGTGGTGGAGATAAATAATGCAATGACGATTTTTCATAGATCTTTAGTAGATGTGACGAATTGTAAGTTGCAGGTGAATGCTCATAGTGTTTTGGTGGAGATGGAGGAGATTTTAAGAGGGTGTAAATTCTTTGTAGCAGTGAAGGTGGAGAATTATAATAAGTTGGTGACTTCTCGGTAATGGTGGTGGAGAGTTGTATGAAGATGGATGCTCATAGTATTTTGATGGAGGTGGTGTAGATTTATAAGAAGATGGTGATGGGTCATTGTATTTTGGTGGGGGTGGGGGTGACTTGTAATAAGGTGACTGCTCATAATAATTTGGTGGGGGTGGAGGTGACTTGTAGTATGGAGGTGATTTCTCATAATAAGTTGACGGTGGTGAAAACTTATAGTAAACTGGAGACTTATAATATTTTGTTGGTGACGACGACCTATAGTATTTAGAGGGAGTATGCGATTTATAATATTTTGTTGGGGATGGTGACTTATAGTACTTTACAAGCGTCAACGATTTGTAGTACTTTGCAGGCGATTGCGACTTGTAATAATGCTTTGAAGGAGCTGGTGACTTGTAGTAGTTCTTTGAAGGAGGTAGAAACTTGTAGTAGTTCTTTGAAGGAGGTTGAGACTTGTAGTAGTTTTTTGAAGGAGCTAGCTAGCGACTTATAGTACTTTACGGGTAATGGTGACTTAATATTTCTTTGAAGGAGCAGGTGACTTATAATAGTTCTTTGGCGGAGCAGGTGATTTGTAGTAAAGAGTAGGTACATGATACTTAGATGGAGATGGTGATTGTAATACTTCTTAGAGTTGTGAGAAGGTGAGGGAGAAGTATAAACATATATCACTACAAAAAATCACCTGTTTACTGACACATATTACCGAGGGACGTCCCTTGGTAACAAGGCTTTACCGAAAGAAGTCCGTCGGTAAATGGTAAATAGGTAAATCTTTTCTCGGTAAAATAAACTGACAGAATCCCTCGATAATTACTGATGGACCCCATCAGAAAGCCATCAGTCTGACACTATTTGGTCAAATAATTTTACTTACTGACTGATATCCGTCGGTATATTATAAAATAATATAATATCAATAATATCAATACCGACGGATTTCCTTCGGTGATTAAAAATAATAATTTAATACTACCGACGGATACCATCACTATATTTAGAATTTTCATTTAGTAATTTAAAAATATGAATAAATTCATATTCCGTTGGATATCCGTCGGTATGTTCAACAAAATTTGAAAATTTGGTGTAAGTCTACTGACAGACTCCCTCGGTAAGTAAAAATTCTGGATTGACAAATGAATAATTTTTCCGACGGACACTGTTGGTAAGTCCCTTGGTAAATCTGCTATATTTTTGGCAGGCAGTGCTTACTGTAAGAACAAAGTTCAAAATATTATATAAATGCAATAGCGATTGAGTCCGTCGATAACATTATTTTCTTTTTCATTTATTTTTTTAAATATATCGAGAGACACTGTCGATACCTAAAAAAATAATTTAAAAATATAAATACACGAGAGAGTTCGTCGGTAAATTACCGACGGAGTGCATCGATACAACCAACTAAATTTTGATCGATCAAAGTATCATTATTTACCGAGAGTTGTCCGTCGGTTATTTTAAAAAAAAATTAAAAATTAGAAAGTTCAAAAGTACCGAGGGACTCCGACGAAAATTTCCTCAAAATAGCGACGGAAAAAAGTCCGTCAATACTGCTGCATCGGTAAACATCTATTTTTAGTAGTGATAAGAGTAATCAGCAACAACAGTACTAGCTACAAAGCAAATTGCCAAAGCAGTAGCAACAGAGGCGTATCCAGGATTTCAAGAGAATGGGTGCACCGTTAAATTTTGATAGACATTGGTATGATATAGGAACAACAAGTATAATTTTACAATGACAATAAGTTCATGAGCAAACTATAATTAATATTATAGTCACACAAAAAAAACATCATTCACTTTACAATTGTTCTCGACGAGTTTTCATACTTTGAAAACGGTTAATAATAGCATAATTACTTACAGTCTTAAATATTCCACGCTCTATATAGCAAACTAAACAATTGTTTAAAAAATCTTAATCCATTCTATTGCGTAAATCATTTTTGATGTACTTCATCGATGAGAATGCTCTTTCCACACTTGCGGTATCAACAGGTATAATCAAAGTTAACTTCACAAGTAAATATACATGTGTCCAAGTCTGATCAACTTTTGTCTCAACCATAACTCTAGCAAGATCTTTAATTCCTTTCAAGTTAAGAAACTTGCTATCACACTTTTGAGCATAGACAATGAAGCTATCGAGTTGAAAATCAAGTTCCCGAAGCTTGTTTTCATCAAATTCACTTGGATAATACTTGGCCAGTTTCATTATCTTGTTCTTGTCAAAATTTGCAAATGAATCAACCGGACTCAAACTAGCCATACCAAGGAGTAAGTCACTAGTCACTACATCAAACCGGCTATTAAGCTCTTGAAGCTCCAAATCAATAACGACATAAAATACTTCCACACGAAAGTGATGTAAATAGGAAACTTCGAATCTCTTACGTTTCGACTTTCCAATAACATAGTCTTCATCCATGTTGGGAATTGCAATGTCATGTTTACTACAAATTGAGCAAACCTCCTCCATCAAAGAGTCCCATTCCTCTTCTCTCATCTTTTGTAGTCTTTTCTTTGCAAGGTCAAGCATTCCCATAGCACTAACGATATCTTGATCTTTCTTTTGTAGAACTTTGTTCAATTCATTAGTCAATAGCAACACCTTAAACATCAAGTTCAACATAAATACAAATGCAAATTCTTGAATCATGCTAAAAAGATTTTGTGCGGCAAATCTATCAAGATGATATAGACACTCATGTTTCATATCTTTAAGCACATTAACAATTGAAGAAAATAAAACTATGAAATTGTCCAAGGTCTTATAATGAGACCCCCAACAAGTATCACCCGGTCGTTGGAGGCCTCGTTCTTGATTCAAACCTTGCCCGGTAAGAACTTCTCCAACTTTAATCAAGTCTTCCAATTTATCCAATTGATGTTGCCGAAGTGAATACCTGCGCTTAAAAGAAGCTCCAATAGTATTCACAATATTAGTGACAACATAAAAAAAATTATCCACATCCGAATGCTTTTTAGAAAGAGCCACAAGTGCTAGTTGCAATTGATGAGCAAAACAATGAATAGAATATGCAGACGGAGTATCTTTCAAAATCAAAGATTTGAGGCCCTTTTCCCCCCCTTGCATATTACTAGCACCATCATAACCCTATCCACGTATCTTGGATGGACTTAATGAATGTTTCAAAAGCAAAGAATAAATCTCTTTTAGTAATGGTTGGGAAGATGCGTCACTCACATGGACAATACCCAAGAATCACTCTATAATCATTCCTTTTTTGTTGACATATCTCAAAATTAGAGCCATTTGCTCCTTATGTGAGATGTCTTTTGATTCATCAACTAATATTCCAAAAAAATCACCACCCAAGTCTTCGATAATAGCTTTAGTTATTTCTTTAGCACAAGCTTCCACAATCTCTTTTTGAATTGTCGGACAAATCATCATATCATTTTGTGGAGCATGGCGTAATATTACTTTTTTCACATCCGGATGCATATCGCCATGCCATTCCAAAAGTTCAAAAAAAGGGCCTTTATATTCAGAATCTTCACTTTCATCATGTCCACAAAATGGAAATCCCATCTTAAGAGAAACCTTGCCACATCTATTGAGGCTTTTAAGCGCATACGATAATCACTTTTTACTTTTTCGCTTTGCTTGTCGAAAGAAGAAAGAATCGATTGACGTTGATTTTTCAAATCGTGCATCCTATTAAAACACTTATGATAGATATTGTTCACATCACCAACATGTGCCTTAAGTCTTTCCACGGCTTTGTTCCAACCTCTAAAACCGTCTTTTGTAAATGCATCTCCCCCATTACCACGACTTTCGAGTTCATTCTTGAATAAATAGCAACACAAACAAAATGCAGCATCCGCTTTAATGCTATACTCCAACCGTTGAGAATATGGTCCTTTAAACCAAGTGGGACAAAATTGACGCATTTTGTTCCCAAACTTAGTTTTAGGAAAGACATGGCCTATCGGTTTACAAGGCCCCATTTGAATATAATATCTCCTCACTTCATCTCGAATATTAGGACCATAACTCGAAATAGGTAATCTTTCTTTGGGATCCACTTCAAGAGATTCCAAATTAAGCTCTAAATGTGGGGAAGAATGTGTTTCCCTTTGAATTTCCGGATTTATTTGTGAACTCGCAGATGGCCGACTAAAACTAGAACTTGGTTGGCCAACATTTAGCTTGATGAGAAATTTATCCATTTCAATGTCAGGATTACCTTTCCTACAAAATCAAATTTTCACAATTCTACTCAAACTGAATTCAAAAAAATTATAAAAGTGCAAATCAATCATAATCACAAAAATCACAAGTTCACAATTAGAAGAATTACAAGTAGTGGGCAACTATTTGGGAATAAGAAAGTTAATGTCATTTTTTAAGAAGTGCAGCAACAAACCATCAATAGTTTCAGTACTTTTAAAATAAAAAATTCAAGCAAATATGGATAGGGTAATATTGACAAGAATGACATTACTCTGAGAAGATAAAGAAGTGAAGAGGCAAAGAGAAATACCAATTTTGAAGATCTGAAGACGAGATTTAAAGCTTGTCGATGCCGATTATAACACTTCTTCCCGTTCTTGACTGTCAAAATAAATTTTAAACATTCAAATAATCAATAATATTTCAACCCAACTTCAGTACTTCACAAATCAAAGAAAAAAGATAAAGAAACAAAAGAAGCAGTAAGATTGATAAAGAAATTGAAAAAATATGTGACCTTAGTTTGCAAAAAAATTGGTATTTTGCTGTTGTAAAAGACTTGGGGCTAGAGAGTGTTTTCTGGAGAGGTGCTTTTGATTTAGGGATTTTGAAAAGTGACTAAAGAAGGAGTTGTGTACTACTATTAGGTAATAAAAAGAGGAAAAGAAAGAAAGAATCGTCTCTGCTAAAGGAGCATAAAACTTTACATGGTGGGCCAACCCAATTTATTAATTATTAAAAAGTAAAATAATAGATAATTTTAAAAGAGGAAATGTGGGGAATCGAACTACTGGCCTGGTAAATGAAAGGTGCACTCCTCTACCAATACACTACAATGCTCACTTGAGGGTGGGTTCACCCATACAAATTTAAGTATTTTATGTTGAAATTTACTGTTGCTATACACAGTTTAGGGAGAGGAGGATGAGTTCACGTGACCCACCCCCTCCCAAGTAAATCCGCCCCTGCTTCCAAGTATAGTTGCAAAATCAATATGAGAAGCTTTGGGAATTTGGGGCAATGGCCCCGACTAGCTACTCAGGGGCAGATTTACTTGGGAGGGGGTGGGTCACGTGAACCCATCCTGCTCTCCCTAAATTGTGTATAGTAACAGTAAATTTCAACATAAAATATTTAAATTTGTATGGGTGAACCCACCCTCAAGTGAGCATTGTAGTGTAATGGTAGAGGAGTGCACCTTCCATTTACCAGGTCAGTAGTTCGATTCCCCACATTTTCTCTTTTAAAATTATCCATTATTTCACTTTTTAATAATTAATAAATTGGGTTGGCCCACCATGTAAAGTTTTATGCTCCTTTAGCAGAGACGATTCTTTCTTTCTTTTCCTCTTTTTATTACCTAATAGTAGTACACAACTCCTTCTTTAGTTACTTTTCAAAATCCCTAAATCAAAAGCGCCTCTCCAGAAAACACTCTCTAGCCCCAAGTCTTTTACAACAGCAAAATACCATTTTTTTGCAAACTAAGGTCACATATTTTTCCAATTTCTTTATCAATCTTACTGCTTCTTTTGTTTCTTTATCTTTTTTCTTTGATTTGTGAAGTACTGAAGTTGGGTTGAAATATTATTGATTATTTGAATGTTTAAAATTTATTTTGACAGTCAAGAACGGGAAGAAGTGTTATAATCGGCATCGACAAGCTTTAAATCTTGTCTCCAGATCTTCAAAATTGGTATTTCTCTTTGCCTCTTCACTTCTTTATCTTCTCAGAATAATGTCATTCTTGTCAATATTACCCTATCCATATTTGCTTGAATTTTTTGTTTTAAAAGTACTGAAACTATTGATGGTTTGTTGCTGCACTTCTTAAAAAATGACATTAACTTTCTTATTCCCAAATAGTTTCCCACTACTTGTAATTCTTCTAATTGTGAACTTGTGATTTTTGTGATTGTGATTGATTTGTATTTTTATAATTTTTTTGGATTCAGTTTGAGTAGAATTGTGAAAATTTGATTTTGTAGGAAAGGTAATCCTGACATTGAAATGGATAAATTTCTCATCAAGCTAAATGTTGGCCAACCAAGTTCTAGTTTTAGTTGGCCATCTGCGAGTTCACAAATAAATCCGGAAATTCAAAGAGAAACACATCCTTCCCCACATTTAGAGCTTAATTTGGAATCTCTTGAAGTGGATCCCAAAGAAAGATTACCTATTTCGAGTTATGGTCCTAATATTCGAGATGAAGTGATGAGATATTATATTCAAATGGGGCTTTGTAAACCGATAGGCCATGTCTTTCCTAAAACTAAGTTTGGGAACAAAATGCGTCAATTTTGTCCCACTTGGTTTAAAGGACCATATTCTCAATGGTTGGAGTATAGCATTAAAGCGGATGTTGCATTTTGTTTGTGTTGCTATTTATTCAAGAATGAACTCGAAAGTCGTGGTAATGGGGGAGATGCATTTACAAAAGACGGTTTTAGAGGTTGGAACAAAGCCGTGGAAATACTTAAGGCACATGTTGGTGATGTGAACAATATCCATCACAAGTGTTTTAATAGGATGCACGATTTGAAAATCAACGTCAATCGATTCTTTCTTCTTTTGACAAGCAAAGCGAAAAAGTAAAAAGTGATTATCGTATGCGCTTAAAAGTCTCAATAGATGTGGCAAGGTTTCTCTTAAGATCGGGATTTCCATTTCATGGACATGATGAAAGTGAAGATTCTGAATATAAAGGCCCTTTTCTTGAACTTTTGGAATGGCATGGCGATATGCATCCAGATGTGAAAAAAGTAATATTACGCCATGCTCCACAAAATGATATGATGATTTGTCCGACAATTCAAAAAGAGATTGTGGAAGCTTGTGCTAAAGAAACAACTAAAGCTATTATCGAAGACTTGGGTGGTGATTTTTTTGAAATAGTAGTTGATGAATCAAAAGACATCTCACATAAGGAGAAAATGGCTCTAATTTTGAGATATGTCAACAAAAGTGGAATGATTATAGAGCGATTCTTGGGTATTGTCCATGTGAGTGACATATCTTCCCAACCATTACAAAAAGAGATTTATTCTTTGCTTTTGAAACATTCATTAATTCCATCCAAGATACGTGGATAGGGTTATGATGGTGCTAGTAATATGCAAGGGGGGAAAAAGGGCCTCAAATCTTTAATTTTGAAAGATACTCCGTCTGCATATTCTATTCATTGTTTTGCTCATCAATTGCAACTAGCACTTGTAGCTCTTTCTAAAAAGCATTCGAATGTGGATATTTTTTTTTATATTGTCACTAATGTTTTGATTACTATTGGAGCTTATTTTAAGCGCAGAGATTCACTTTGGCAACATCAATTGGATAAATTGGAAGAGTTGATTAAAGTTTGAGAAGTTCTTACCGGGCAAGGTTTGAATCAAGAATGAGGCCTCCAACGACCGGGTGATACTCGTTGGGGGTCTCATTATAAGACCTTAGACAATTTCATAGTTTTATTTTCTTCAATTGTTAATGTGCTTAAAGATATGAAACATGAGTGTCTATATCATCTTGATAGATTTGCCGCACAAAATCTTTTGAGCATGATTCAAGAATTTGCATTTGTATTTATGTTGAACTTGATGTTTAAGGTGTTGCTATTGACTAATGAATTGAACAAAGTTCTACAAAATAAAGATCAAGATATCATTAGTGCTATGGAAATGCTTGACCATGCAAAGAAAAGACTACAAAAGATGAGAGAAGAGAAATGAGACTCTTTGATGGAGGAGGTTTGCTCATTTTGTAGTAAACATGACATTGCAATTCCCAACATGGATGAAGACTATGTTATTGGAAAGTCGAAACGTAAGAGATCCGAAGTTTCCTATTTACATCACTTTCGTGTGGAAGTATTTTATGCCGTTATTGATTTGGAGCTTCAAGAGCTTAATAGCCGTTTTGATGTAGTGACTAGTGACTTACTCCTTGGTATGGCTAATTTGAGTCCGGTTGATTCATTTGCAAATTTTGATAAGAACAAGATAATGAAACTGGCCAAGTATTATCCAAGTGAATTTGATGAAAATAAGCTTCAGGAACTTGCTTTTCAACTCGATAGCTTCATTGTCTATGCTCAAAAGTGTGATAGCAAGTTTCTTAACTTGAAAGGAATTAAAGATCTTGCTAGAGTTATGGTTGAGACAAAAGTTGATCAGACTTGGACACATGTATATTTACTTGTGAAGTTGACTTTGATTATACCTGTTGCTACCGCAAGTGTGGAAAGAGCATTCTCATCGATGAAGTACATCAAAAATGATCTACGCAATAGAATGGATGAAGATTTTTTAAACAATTATTTAGTTTGCTATATAGAGCGTGGAATATTTAAGACTGTAAGTAATGATGCTATTGTTTAACCAAAAATATGATTCTTTGGTCAAAACTAAAGACAAATAGGAATTCGGGCTACTGATAATCAGGAGACAAAAAAGAAATAATAAACTTTTTGAGAATGACAAATAAGCAGTAAATAGGTTTGTATTCCAATGTAATGTTGATGATATCCTCTGTCCTTACAAATGACGAGACCTCCTCCTTTTATAGTTGATTCTAAGTAAAGGAGTAATACCTTAGTCTTAATGAGACAATTATGAGCAATAAATGACATTAAATAAGACGTTACACAATCATTCCTATTTAATACCAATTCTCTAACGTATTGGGTATTTAATATTGAATTTGGACTCCTTTTCGTCATCATATCCATGTCTTCAATGCCTTCTGATCTCTTGGCTTTAAATGACCTAAATAGGTACGAAGCTTGTATTATTCGAATTGCCTCTCGTGCCTGTTTAGCTTTCCTTTCCCCGTATCTGTTGTCACTCGTGCCTCTTAACTGATCATCATGTTTTGACCATTTGACCAGTCCTCGTGTCATGCCACGTCACCTTCAATGTAAATTCAGTTTTTTCCCAATACAGATAGCCCCCCACTTTCCATTTATTTATCAATTAAATATCTGGGAAGTGAATCTTCATAAAAAGGGAATTTTTGCCGTAATTAATACTATGACAGTACTGACGCTTCAATTGTCCCTTCTAATTAATGCTTTGCATACGTGTCACCTTTTATTTAATGCTCTACACACGTGTCACTTTCTGATTGGTTCTGCAATTCTACGCCTTTTTTCAAGGCTTCTTCATTCCCACTATTCACTAAGTGATAGTTGCCTTTATTATAGGCTTTCCATCATTACACTTCTAAGTTTGACGGTTGTCATTATAAACATATTTAACCCTCTTTCTTTTGTCTTCTTCTTCATAGATCTTCAACAAGCAATTTATTATTCACTTTTGCTTTTTCTCCCTTTAGTTCATCCTTCTTCAACAATGTTATCTCCAAACCCTAACCCTAGAAAAGTTCCAATTCTAGATCACTTCCCCAATGCCCCCGTAAGACATAGGACAGGCAGAGGAGGTAGGCTTCGGAGCTTGAGCCTAGGATCCACTCGTGGTGGTTCATCTGGTTCTGCTTCTTCTTCTTCTTCTTCTTCTTCTTCTTCTTCTTCTTCTTCTTCTTCTTCTTCTTCTTCTTCTTCTTCTTCTTCTTCTTCTTCTTCTTCTTCTTCTTCTTCTGGTATTAGGAGTTCTATCCCAAAGACCCCTCTTCTAAAGGTAAAGAACTTTCTGAACCTACTCAGGAACCTTTAGTTGAAGAAATCGTACCCAATGATTTATCTTTTGGGAATGATAGAAGATCTCTCCAAGAACAAGTTAAAAATTTAGAAAAAGCTGACACCTATCCTTCTTTAATAACTGAACTTGTGATTCCCACTGTTAGGAAAGATTGTAATTGGAGAGATAATCTTCGTATGATGATTCCTGCCCCAAACCAGAGAATTTCTTCTTTCAGAATTGGATTCTCTTTCGTTTATACTTATACCTTTACTTTGGGATTTAATCCTGCCATTGACCCAGTTATACTTGAATTTTGCCGCTTTTTCAAAATATGTTTAGCACAAGTAGGTCCTCTTGTTTGGAGAGCTGTGGCTTGCTTAAGGTATTTGTCTATCAAAGCCAATGTTAATTTTACCTTTTCCCATCTTATTCACCTATACCACACCAAATTATTCCGCCATGGAGTTTTTACCTTGACTGCAAGAAGCAGGAAGGTTTTGGTAAACCCCGAAGATGACAAGGATCGAGGGTGGTATTGTCATTACGTTGCTGCACATACGGTGGATTTGTTGGGTGAAACAAACATTCCCTTCCCTGAGAAGTGGAATTTTGCACGTAAGTTTTTCTTTTTCTTACCGTATCTATTTTTTAAGAATTTTGATTTCTCGTCTCTTTTTGGCTTTTTGTAGCAACCATGGGAGATGTGGAACACATTCCTAACTTTCGTGGTTGGGTAGATTCAATTTTTAATATTGCGCCTGTGGAGGCGAGAACTTGGAAATCAATTTCTCTTTTGAATGGATGGAAAGTGAAGACCCATGATATGTATTTCCTTATGCTTTGCAGTATATTGAATTCTTTCTTATTTTAATTCTTTATGCCTCTTTTTATCAGGATTTGGTATCAGGGGTATGACAGCTGAGGTAGCCGTTGCCATTCGAGCGTCTTCAACTGCTTCACTTGATTTGGAAAAGACTCGGGCCACGCTACCAAAAGAAAAGTTGTAGAAGAAAGTTCTGAGAATGAGGAAGAAGAGAATACCTCTTTGATAGCTAGACCAAGAGCCAGGATACGCGTCATTGATGGAGATGAAGTTGAAGATACTCCTGCTCGAGCCTCTATCTCCGAGCCTGATCAAATCCTTTCTGATGAGGATACCACTCCAAGAGGCTCTAATGAATCAATTCGACGTCTCTTTGTTAGTGGTTTTGAGAGTGGAGAGTTTTTGACCAGTTCTTGATGAAACTCCCCTCTCTTCTTCTATTCCCATTTCTTCTATTCCTTCTATTCCTTTGACAACCACGAGTATTTCTTTGCCTATTTTATCGACTCCTGTTTCCTTACCTATTTTGGTTCCCATATCTGCTCCTACTGTCCCTGCTTTGACTCTCACATCTCCCATTGTTTTTACCTCTTCTACTACTCCTCCTTCCATTGTTCCCCCTCCCTCTATTCAGCATATAGAGGCGGGTTCTAGCAGTAGAGGCATGACTATAAGAAGTGTTACTCTTGAAGTTCCTGCCAATCATAGCCTTTTGAGAAAGACTGGTGGAGCTAATGTTTGGCTCGAGCCTCTAATCAGAGATATTGAGAAGAAGAAGATGGAGAGCCACAGTTGCTTGACTCTGATGAATGACATAGTTCATTCTACCTTGAAGGTACTTCTCTTTTAACTTACAAGTTTTTTTTATATCTCTCTATATTCTCACATTTGATGCCTTTCCCTTGTAGGCTAATCTTATTGGTACTGAGTTAATGGGAAGAATCTCCACTCTAGAGAAGAAGGATCGAGAGTCTGCGAAGGCTATCTCTGAGGCTAGGAGAATAGCCAAGGAAACCCAGCTTGAGGCAGCAAACTGGAAGGAGCAGTTTGAGAATGCTCAGGGGACCATAGAGGAGTTGCAAGAAAGTAGAAATCACCTGGAGCAGCAAAAGCGTGGTTTGACTTCTGAGCTAGCAATTGCCAAGGCTTCTTCAAGCCAATTTGAAAAAGATAAGGAGCTTTTAGAGTGCTCATTTTCAGAACAATTATCAAAGGCCAGTGAAGAAATCAGAGAGCTTAAGGCACTTGTGGAGAAGAAAGAAGAATATGCAGGGGAGTTAGTGCAAAGCTTGACTCAAGCTCAGGCTGACTTAAGGATCTCCTCTGACGAGATACGTGCTTTGAAGAGTTCTCATGCCTCCCTTGAAGCTTCCCTTGACTCCCACTTAGCTGAACACCAGATATTGAAGAACGATCTTGCTATGTGGGAAAGGGAGTGTGGACTTCTTGAGGAGAACTTCAACATAGAGGTGGGCTTTTCTAAAATCTCGCCGTGATGCTTTGATGGAAGCTACTCAAGAAAACTTTGATTTGCAATCTGAATTAGCCAAAGTCTTAGACACTTTTGAAAAAAGCCAACAACCAGTTGATACTCCTTCTCATGCACTTGGAACTCCTGGGGCAGAAGAGCTTTTAAATGAAGAAGTGGCTACTGCGGCAATTGGAGTTGCAATTCCGGCTCCCGATGGTGAAACTTCTATGACAAAGTCCATGGAAGCTGAAGCTCCCGTGACTCTTGCTTCCCTTGGTGATTTTAACACTCCAGGCCCACTTGAAACCGCTCCTATTGCTGCTCCCTCAGAAGTTGTTACCGTGCTTGTGACTGCCCCTGAAAATGAGATTGCAACTTCTGATGTTCCAACCCCTTCAGTGACTAGTTGAATGTATTTCAAACTTTACTATTTTTTTAATTGGTGGTGTTATCCCTTGGCAACTTTAAGGGATCTTTTGATGAAGTCCCCAGTTATCATAATGGGGCATTTGTAAAAAATAAATATTTTGCTGACTAAGTTTGTACTTAGTCTTTTATATTAAGAAGTTTTATCGGTACTTCTGTATATTCTATTCTTGCATATTTATCTAGGACTTATAGAATAACTTAGCATTTTTATCCTTTGAAAATGCTTTATGATTCTTCTCATGGATTATCAACATGAGGCTTATAAAAGAGGGCCCTTTTATTTTATCGACACTTAATGAAGAAGACGTCTCAACTTCATAATGGTGTTATAATACGATGAAAGAAATAGGAATACACATGTTTTGTATGAAACAACTTTGACAAGTTTTTATTCATGAACTTTAACAAGTTTTTTGACTATTACATGTATTAAAATACATCTATAACTTTCTCGTAACTGTTTTTCTTGTAACAGATTTTTACATAATATAAAATAAACAAGGTTTTTCTTCATAACTTGTTTCAGTACATAGTCATGACCCTATCTTTATATATTAGGAAGGGTTTGAGAGGTGACTTCATTTATGAGTTTGAGAGATGACTCTGTTGTTCTCATGGGAAAAACATTATGATGAATGTCTTGTGTTTGTTGAACACGATGATGAATACTGAAGACTTTGTAACTTTTTCTCAACACTTGTCTCTTTGTGGCCGACTTTTGTTCGATATTCGTATCTGTTTTTCTACACATATCTGTGTATAATATGTAGTCCCCCAAGTGTTTGAGCGGTGAAGTATGAAGCCTCGGGCACTTGTTTATTTCTTTCAATTTGGTCCATTTCCTGAAGCAGAAAAATATACGGGACTCGGAGGTGTGATTATAGATGAAGACTGCCTAACTCGTGTGTATTTCCATCAGATTAATTGTAACCCTGGGCTGAGAATTTTAGAATACTTCATTTTGCCTTGCAGGTCGTGACTCATCATTTGGCACGAGTTAGGGTTTTTGCCTAGCATCTTAAATCGTTAGTAAAACCTTAATAATTCAAAAGAAAATTTTTAACATGGCGATACCTGACCGTGGGTACTTTCTCAGAAGTAATATCTCTTTAAATGGACGGCATTCCAATGTGAGGGTAAAACTTTGCCGTCCATTATCTCCAACTCGTATGCTCCTTTTCCCGCAATGTCACGAACTCTGTATGGTCCTTCCCAAGTTGGACTTAGCTTTCCTGAATTAGCAGCCTTTGCAGATTGGAACACCTTTTTAAGCACGAAGTCCCCAATTTTGAAAAATCTGAGGCGTGCTTTCCTATTGTAATATCGTTCAATTACTTGCTTTTGTGCTGCCATTCTTATCAATGCAGCTTCTCTTCTTCCTTCAAGCAAATCAAGGTTGACCCGCATCTCTTCATCATTAGATTCCTCCGTTGCCTGAACGTACCGTGTGCTCGGTTCACCTATTTCAACTGGAATTAAGGCTTCCGCACCATAAAACATTGAAAATGGTGTTTCTCCAGTGCTTGTTTTTGTCGTTGTACGATAAGCCCATAGTACTCCAGGTAATATCTCAGGCCAATTACCTTTTGAATCATGTAACCTCTTCTTCAAGTTGTTGATAATGACTTTGTTTGTGGATTCCGCTTGTCCATTACCCACTGGATGGTATGACGTAGATGTTATCCTTTTAATCTGCCAACTTTGGAGAAATTCTGTGATTTGAGCTCCTATGAATTTTGGTCCATTGTCACACACAATCTCCTTTGGTGCTCCAAAGCGGCATATTATATTTCGCCATATGAAGTCTTTAACTTCCTTCTCTCGTACCTGTTTAAATGCTCATACTTCTACCCATTTAGTGAAATAATCTGTGAGTACAAGTAGAAACTTTACCTGACCCTTTGCTTGTGGTAGTGGACCTACGATATCCATTCCTTATTTCATAAAGGGCCACGAGGCTATAATAGGGTGTAGTAACTCAACTGGTCTGTGCATATTATTGCCGTATCTTTGACATTTATCACATTTGGACACGAAACTGTTTGCCTCTTCTTCCATCTTAGGCCAATAATATCCTGCTTGAATCAATGTTCTTACCAGTGACCTTCCCCCTGCGTGATTTCCACAATGTCCTTTGTGCACTTCCCTCATCACATATTCTGTTTGAGAGGGTCCGAGACACCTTGCTAGTGGTCCACCGAACATCTTTCGATAAAGATTTCCTTGATATAAACAATATCGAGCAGCTTTTTCGCGAAGCGCGTGAGCCTTCCCTTTGTCATTAGGCACGGTTCTGTGCTATAAAAAAGCAATAATTTCGTTTCTCCAATCCCATGTTAAATGATTAAAATTTATCTCACTCTTATCAGGTTCGAGAACGTAATGAAATAAATGTATGACTGAAGCATTTGCGTCATTTGCTACGTCAGCTGCAGATGCGAGATTAGCTAAAACATCTGCCTCCACATTCTCATCTCTTGGGATCTGCATACCTTCCAAGTTTGGAATTGCTTTATTAGTTCCCGTACCTTTTCGAGATATTCTTGCATTTGAGTTTCCCTGGCTGTATAAGTCCTCAGCATTTGATTGACCACGAGTTGAGAATCACTCTTGATTATAATTTGTGTTATGCCGAGTTCTCTTGCCAATTCTAAACCTACAATTACAGCCTCGTACTCTGCTTCATTGTTAGTTATAGAATGACATTTTATAGCTTGCCTAATAGTTTCACCCGTAGGTGGTATGAGAACTATACCCAGACCTGCTCCTTTTACATTAGATGAACCATCAGTGAATAAAATCCAAGTCCCCGGGTTTGCACCATTAAAAACTTGTAATTCTTTTTCTGCTTCTAAATGCATCCCCTGGCTAAAATCAGCTACGAAATCGGCTAATACTTGAGATTTTATAGCAGTCCTAGGTTGATAAATGATTTCGTATTCACTTAATTCTATAGCCCATTTTGCTAACCTCCCTGACAATTCATGTTTATGCAAAATGTTTCGTAATGGAAAAGCAGTAACTACAATAATGGGATGACATTGAAAATAAGGTCTTAATTTTCTAGATGCCATGATCAAAGCTAATGCTAATTTTTCTAGTTGTGGATATCGTGTTTCAGCATCTAATAAAGACTTGCTTACATAATAGATAGGAGATTGTTTACCTTGGTCCTCACGGACTAAAACAACACTTACCGCAACTTCTGACATGGCCAAATAGATGAGTAACTTTTCTCATTCTTTTGGTTTTGCCAATAATGGTGGATTTGACAAGTAAGCTTTTAAATTTCTAAGGGCTTGTTGGCAATCTTCGTTCCATTTAAAATGATCTTGCTTTTTGAGTGCGGAGAAAAATTTAAAGCATTTTTCTGAAGATTTGGGAATAAATCTTCCCAAGGCTGCAATTCTTCCCGTTAGCCTTTGGACTTCTTTTTTACTTGTAAGGATATCAGGGATCTCCTCTATTGCTTTGATCTGAGAAGGATTCACCTCAATACCACGATTAGAAACGAGAAAGCCCAAAAGTTGCCTGAGGCAACCCCAAATGCACATTTTTCTGGATTGAGTTTCATATTAAATTTTCGTAAAATTTCAAATGTAACAGATAAATGAGAAATATGATCATGAGAATGCTGGGTTTTGACGAGCATATCGTCTATATATACCTCCATGGTTTTTCCTAAATGTTCTTGGAACATTTTGGTGACCAACCTTTGATAGGTTGCTCCGGCATTTTTGAGACCAAAAAGCATTACTTTATAACAGTAAGTCCCCCTGTCTGTGATGAAAGAAGTTTTTTCTTCGTCACTGGGGTCCATTTTAATTTGGTTGTACCCCGAATATGCATCTAAAAAACTTAAAAGTTCATGTCCTGCAGTTGCATCAATTAACTGATCTATATGCGGTAAAGGGAAAGAATCTTTTGGGCAGGCTTTGTTAAGATCTGTATAATCCACGCAAACCTGCCACTTACCGTTTTTCTTACAACAACTGTGTTTGCTAACCAATTAGGATACTTTACCTCGCGTATTGACCCAATTTTTAATAGCTTTTGGACCTCATCTTGAATCACCTGATTTTTGAAAGCTCCTTGCTTTCTTTTCTTTTGATTTATTGGTGTAAAGGATGGGTCTTCGTTTAATTTGTGAGTCATCACATCCGGTGGTATCCCTGTCATGTCAGCATGGGACCAAGCAAAACAGTCCACGTTAGATTTTAGAAATTCAATTAACATACCTCGCATGTTTGAGTTTAAATTAGCTCCAACATAAACTTTCCGTTCAGGCCACTGCTCAAATGATATCACAGCCTCGAGTTCTTCGATGGTTGTTTTAATATTTTCATTCTCCTCAGGTTTTTGAATTGTATCAGGTCTCGAGTCTAAATCTGTTTTCTCTCGCTCAGTTGAGGTTTGATTGCTGACACCTTCAACTGTTTCCTGTAATCGCTATTTTTCTTTGTTTACGGTGCTCGTATCTGTTACAGCGTTGGTACTCCTGGCTGTTTGCTGATCCCCTCGAATTTGACAAATCCCCCACGGTGATGTAAATTTAATAACTTCTTGTCGAGTTGATGGAACAACATCCATATCATGGATCCAAGGCCTCCCCATGATCATATTGTAGGCCATTTCCATATCAACTACCTGAAATTTAGTTTCTTTAACAACACCTGC
The DNA here is from genome assembly GCF_000393655.2 of Nicotiana sylvestris. Lineage (NCBI taxonomy): Eukaryota > Viridiplantae > Streptophyta > Magnoliopsida > Solanales > Solanaceae > Nicotiana > Nicotiana sylvestris. The sequence continues at coordinate 142,355,528 of NC_091063.1, forward strand.
AACAAAAGTTGTTAGAATTACCTCTCCTTTTGTTACCACACTTGAATTGTCGAAGCCTGACAAGGTATGCGCCTTGGGTATCATTTTGTCTTCAGCTTGCATTTCACGTAATACCCTTAGTAGTATAATATTTACGGAACTCCCTGGATCAATCAAAACTCGTTTTACATTAGTATCATGTACAAGTAAAGATATTACCAGTGCGTCATTATGTGGGGTTATCACTCCTTCGGTATCTGCATAATCGAATGAAATATTTTGATTTTCTAAAACCTGTCGTACCCGTTTCCCGCGTGTAATTGTTACTTTAGAAACCTTGTTGGAAGTTGTGTAGGTTATGCCGTGAATATCTTCTCCCCCACTTATCACATTCACTGTTCTCTTGGGTGAAGGAGGCTTTGGTGGCTCTTGCCTATTTTTCATATAGGCTTGTTTACCTTTTTCACTAAATAACTCAGTGAGGTACCCTTGCTTCAATAGATGATCCACTTCACTCTGCAAGAATCTACATTCTGAAGTTTTGTGCCCGTGATCATTGTGGAATTCGCACCAATGATCTGGATTGCGTCTATTTGGATTTGACCGCATCTCTTTTGGCCATCGTACCTTATTTCCCATGTTTCTCAAAACAGCCACGAGCTCGGAGGTAGTGACATTAAAGTTATATCCGCCGAACCTTGCCTTTAAACTTCTGTCATCATCTCGTGACTCTTGTCTGTTCCGATCATTTCTGAATCTTGATGAAGAACCAGATTCCCTATTCCTTGATTTTTGATCATATTGCTGGCTATCTTGTTTTGACTGTGAGTCTTTTCCTGTAGGTCCCATATATGGATCTTACCTGTTTTTACCTGATCTTTTTTCGGTTTCTGATCTTCTGGAACCGCCCCTTTCTTCCTGATGAAACTTAGGTATGGTATCTTCTTCAATTCGCAGCTTCGTACTGTACCTGTTGTAAACATCATTCCACGTGGTTGTATGGAATTCTCGAAGTCTATCTTTGAGTCTTCTCGTGGCTTCAGAACTTTTGTCATTTAAATTACTTGCAAAAGCTATTGCAGCCCAGTTGTCAGGTACACGAGGTAGAGTCATTCTTTCACGCTGGAATCTATCAACAAAGTCTCTGAGCAACTCTGAATCCCCTTGTTTGATTTTGAAAATATCTTCCATTCTTTTCTCAACCTTTTGAGCTCCCGAGTGTGCTTTAATAAAAGAATCTGCAAGCTCAGCAAAAGAATTTATAGAATTTTCAGATAAAAGAGAATACCAGGTTAATGCACCCTTGGTGAGTGTTTCTCCAAATTTCTTGACCAGTACTGATTCAATTTCTTGTTTGGTCAAGTCGTTGCCTTTCACGCCTGTTGTAAATGCAGTCACGTGGTCACGTGGGTCTGTAGTACCATCATATTTCGGGATGTCAGGCATTTTGAACTTTTTCGGAATTGGAAGGGGAGCAACACTTGGCTTCCAAGGTTGTTGTGAGTATTTGTCCATGTCTACTCCTTTTATTACAGGCGGAACTCCAGGGATTTGCTCAATACGCTCATTTTGTTCCTTAATCTGTTTCTGCAAGGTTAGTACTAAATTTTGCAAATAGGAATTATTTGAATTACCTGGTCCCCCTTCCTGTGGTTCACTGGTGGTTCCTCCATTTCCAAAATTAACAAGACCAGAACGAGGATTCTCCAATGTATTATTATTAGGAGTTGGTGTGGGTGGTGCAGCAGGCAATCGACTAACTAGAGCCTGAAGAGCTTTGCCGGCCTGTGCATCAATTAGCTTTTGTAAAGCTTCATTTGCACCTCCTTCAAAATGTTCAGATTGTTCTTGTTGATCAGCACAGGATTCAGGAGCAGGAGTGCCTTCATGAGATTGACGTGGTGAATCTGGAGGGGAGGGAACCACGTCAATGTTCGGTAGGTCTCCTTGATTTTGATGGATTTGATTTTCATGGTTTCCCAATGTGTTATCACTGTTATTGTTGTTGTTGTTGTTTGACATGTTGATAAAGACGAATAAAACGTAGCTTCAAAGAAAAGATTATCAGTTTCCCGGTAACGGAATGCTATTGTTTAACCAAAAATATGATTCTTTGGTCAAAGCTAAAGACAAATAGGAATTCGGGCTACTGATAATCAGAAGACGAAAAAGAAATAATAGACTTTTTGAGAATGACAAATAAGCAGTAAATAAGTTTGTATTCCAATGTAATGTTGATGATATCCTCTATCCTTACAAATGACGAGACCTCCTCCTTTTATAGTTGATTCTAAGTAAAAGAGTAAAACCTTAGTCTTAATGAGACAATTATGAGCAATAAATGACATTAAATAAGACGTTACACAATAATTCTCATTTAATACCAATTCTCTAACGTATTGAGTATTTAATATTGAATTTGGACTCCTTTTCGTCATCATATCCACGTCTTCAATGCCTTCTGATCTCTTGGCTTTAAATGACCTAAATAGGTACGAAGTTTGTATTATTCGAATTGCCTCTCGTGCCTATTTAGCTTTTCTTTCCCTGTATCTGTTGTCACTCGTGCCTCTTAACTGATCATCATGTTTTGACCATTTGACTAGTCCTCGTGTCATGCCACGTCACCTTCAATGTAAATTCAATTTTTTCCCAATACAACTATTATTAACCGTTTTCAAAGTATGAAAACTCGTCGAGGACAATTGTAAAGTGAATGATGTTTTTTTTGTGTGACTATAATATTAATTATAGTTTGCTCATGAACTTATTGTCATTGTAAAATTATACTTTTTGTTCCTATATCATACCAATGTCTATAAAAATTTAACGGTGCACTCATTCTCTTGAAATTCTGGATACGCCTCTGCTTGGAAAAGTGAAAGGAAAGAAGTAAGAAGAATCTTGCATAGTTGAGTAGGGAACTCTGGTAATAAAGAGAAGTAACTAAGCAACACATATAGATCCAATACTAAAAGACTGAAGAAGAAGAGGACGAAGAAGAAGAAGAAGAGGAGAAGCACAGAAATAAGTTGAAAACTCGCCAAACAGAGATGTGGCACTTCCAAGCAGGGAAGGAATAGCAAAGGAAAATCCCAGAGAGCAAGGAAGAGTATCGGAGGAAGAGAATTACAGAGACTAATTGTAAGACCCAAATAGTATTGTTAATGTACGCGTGGTTTACTAAAGAGAAATGGGATCCACGTGTCTATTCATCAATGAAATAGGCCAAAGTATAAAGTACAATCTATAGTAAATTTTGTACAACAATTTGTGACTGTGTTCGTATACTTCCAACTCCCATTTCTATATATTAGTAATAAGACATCCTTCTTAACATTTATGCAATTGGTTCATGGTTATCCACTAAGATGATATCATCAAAGTCACTGCTTTATGAGTTCCGGATTCTAGTCTTTTTAAGTTATTGAGTTATAAATTAGTAATTATATAAATATTCAATAATTCTTTAAGTTAAATAGAGAGTTTGAACCAATGCTATTGGGTTCGGCCGAACCCGCTCCATCCACTCTAGCTCCGCCCAACTTGCATATAATTCATCATTTTACAATACTTAGGATATTATTTTTCTTTCTCTTGCAAATAACATATGCATAAGTTACGCAAGAACCTACATGTAATTATGTGCGGGATAGAATGCAAAATGAGAAGGGTGAATTAATAACACATGAATTAAAGTAACTAAAATAACCAAAATAATAGTCATGCATTAAATTATATTAATTTTTTAGATAAGCAAAACCACATATTTTAGTCAATGCATGATTCATGCATTATTAGCCCTTGCTTTCGAACCATGGATATAATTTTGATAATAGGCCTTGTGCATACAAATCCAAATTAAAAAGTCCTAATGTACACTGAGTGGAAATCCTAATCAAAATAGGCGAGTTTCCTCTCACCTTTTAAGTAACCTATTCCGAAGATGGAACAAATAAACAGACCAAAAATTATTTTCCGTGCCACTCTTCTTTTCTTTTTCCCTGACGGAATCAAATTGCTCAGGTTTTCTTCTGTCGCTTTAATACAAAATTTTATGTACGTTCTTATTCACTTATTCCGTCCGATGTGATAATTGTTCAAAGCTATTATTATTATTATTATCTACTAATTTATGTATTCGTAAGTTTTGCGTGACTATTTACAAAAACTTTTTGTTGATTTATGCAATCATCGAAGACAATTATGCATGGTTGAAATATGAGTTATAGCTGGAATTTTGTGATTCCTGAAGTTAATTTGTGTTATGTTGTTATGATCATTCAACACAATTCTTTATAGGCTTCAATGTCATAAACCTTTTTTCTAATTTATCGGAGCTAATATATATGTCTGAAAAAGAAATAAAAATAACAACATATTAAAGAACAATACCAGTGATTCTAAATCTTGAATATACCATTACTCGTACATATTAAAGAACAAAATCGAGCTTCAATGCATGTTTCATGAAGATCAATGTTCAGTCAGTTGGCTTTCTAGTCTTAGTTGCTAGGTTTTCTATGACGTGGATATACTGCTAGTTGCTCTAGTAATAGGGGGTCATTTGTGAGTCTTTGTTCACACATATAACAATCTTCCCCTCGAACTAAGTTTCACGTGGCTCACTACCACGATTCACAGGTCTTTTTTCGAGATTCACAGCGTGCCACACTCATTGTTAGAATATTACGGCAACCGAAACCCGCAACTAGCTTCTTCTTGTGTGCCGCATTATCACTTTGTCATCTCCATATTCATCCCCCTAAACCAGGGCTCTGATACCAATTGTTGGGCTCAACCAGCTTAAAGATACTCTTAACATAGTGTGATATAGTTCGCTTTAGGCCAAGCCAGCAGAGATTTCCCCAAAAGGCCTCACACCATTAAGAGATCCCTACACTTTATATGTAGTCTTTTAATCTTTTCAGCTACCAATGTAGGACTTTGTTCACACACCCAACAATTTGGTTCGAGGATAAATTATGTAGGTATTAGTTATGCATGAATTACTATAGCTCATGGTGGAAAATTGAAGTTACAGAAGCAAATAGCTAACTGAACTTTCTCCGCTCCTTAATTTGTTCAAAAGCTGATAGCCAAATTGATTTTTACTTGTTCAAGTATGAAACAAAGTTTTCTCTAACTTTTCTATAAATTTCCTTCAGAAACCTAATGGAGCTCTTTGTTGATGAACACGCTACAAGAATGTGGGATCAAGTTGCTGAAATTGATGACATTGAATTCGCGCTAGAGATGCAGAGCTTAAAAGAGAACAGAGTATGGAAAAGATAAAAGCAAAGGAACAAACAAAGTAGAAAAGACTAGTCTTTTCTATTTTCCAGAAAGTATAATCTATAACATCCTAGTGAAGATTCCACCAAGATACATTTACAAGAATTTCATGCCTGTCTGCAAAGCATGGAAAGCGATGTTCTCCGGAAGTCCTTTCGTTGAGCAAAATTTCATGGAATCGAAATCACATTTACTGATACAGGCAGCATCAGAGCGGCATATGAAAACAAAGCTGATAGAGATTGGAAAAGAACTTGAATTTGAGTCTTGTGATCTTGGGATAAATCGATTAGGTAAGGTTCGCCCTGGCTGCGATGGATTTTTATTGATAAATCCACCAAAAGACAATGGTCAGCTACAAGTAATAAATCCAGCAACAAAGTTTTCCCTCACTATCCCTAAATGCCCTTCAGGTTGCCCACATAAAGCCTGTAGTGCAGCTCTTGGATTTGACTCTTCGACAAAACAGTATAAAGTAGTGCATGTTTATGCTGATTCTTATGGTTTCGAGGTGTTAAATCTAGGCAGCGCGGATAATGAGTGGGAACGAGTTTCTGGTCCGTGGGAAGATCTAAATGATCGTCCGTTTAATCCACTTAATTTTTCCTGGAAGGATCCAGTGTCAATAAATGGAAGGATTCTGCATTGGTACGTTGATTCAAATGAATATATCGTTTCAATGCAAGTTAAAGAGGGAAAATGCAGTATAACGCATCTTCCTAAACTTGGTAATGTGATAAAAAGGAACAACTATTCCTTGGCAGAGTTGGGTGGATATCTTTCTTTTATCCACAGTGCTTCTGAAATAGAAATGGATGTCTGGATTTTGGAAGATTTTCGAGGGCAAGTTTGGTCCAAGAAACATAGTATTGTGGTAGAGTTGACGAATTATATCTGTCCAAACAAAACAGCAAGACAGAATGAGAGAACAATGCCAAATCTTGGGAAACTTGTTGCTATTGCTGGAGCGAGGAATGGTGAAGTATTGATTTTTAAGCATAAGAACTCGAGTGCATTATACATATATGATACAAAGATTAGGGTGATGAAGAAGATCGGCATTAATATGAAGAACATAGAATCTTTTGTACTGCACAAGGATAGCTTATTTACTATGAGGAGGATCTCATAGTGTCATGATTTAATTTAGTAGTATGTTGTTTAACTTAGGTTGGAGAAGGAAGACTAGGTGTTTTATTTTTTGAATTGTATGTTAGTAATAATTGGTACTCTGTCTAGTCTAAATACTGACTTTTCCTTGGTTATATTTATGCATGTTTCTTCTACCATTGAGGATCACTGAAAAGTTCTTGCATAAATGTTGGTGCTTTCATCGTTACAAAGGTTGTTTAGGTCAAGGGAAATGCATATAACTAAGATATCAGAGAGAATGTGATATGTAATGTCTTGCATTTGGTTTGAAAACAGAGTTTTTGAAAATAAGGATAATGTTGCATTAATACTAAGGTGGGTCAGATATAGGGCTGGGCATATATCGATAAAACCGATAACCGGAACCGTTAATTTTTTATTAGGTTATCGGTAACGGTTTATTGGGTTAACGGTTCGATAATGGTTTAGAACTTTTTTATTATTGTGTTATCGGTTCGAGCCTCAGTTTGTCAATTTTGTTAATAGGTTAACCGATAACCCAATAAGAATTAATAAAATTACGACTTTATCCTTAAGTATATACAAATGTTAGGGCTTCAGTTCATTCTCTCCTATTCTTTCTCAACCCCGCTCTTCAGTTGCTTCATCTTCATTCTTCATAGACCTTAGTAGTTACTCCTAGCATAAGTCTTTAGTATGCTATATGTGAATTCTTCTCTTTTTTGCTTAACTCCGGTGAATTGTCTTTTCCTTTTTGCTTAACTCTAGATTGAGTTATCTTATCGGGTAAACCGATAACCGAACCGATAATGATCGATAACCGATTAGCTGATAACCGAACCGATAAGAACCGATACCCGATAACCGATATCTTATCGGTTCGGTTATCGGTTTATCAAATTTGTAAACAGATAACCGATATGCTAAACCGATAATATTCATAACCGAACCGAACCGACCGATGTCCACCCCTAGTCAGATAGCATATATTCCATACTAGTGTCATTTAGGATACTTTGGTTACCTAAGCTTACCAGCATATTACATGCATCATACGAGACTTGTAACAAAAGATACAGTTCCTTCCTTATCCTTATCTAATTGTTGCGTTAAAAAAATGGTGGGCTTGATAATCGATAAGGTTGTTGAGGATAGGCAACTTCATAGCTTCCTTGGCCAACAAATGTGCTGTCACGACCCAATTTCACTACGGGTCGTGATGGCACTCAACACCGTTGTTAGGCAAGCCAACGCGGAAATATTAATGAGTTCTCGTTTTACTTTATTAAAACAGTTATAGCAAGTTCTTAATTTGAATTTAAAGCAAGTGATAATTAGTAACGTACAATAATAGTTATACAATCCAAAAGAATAATCTACCAATGTGTGTGACAAGATCTGGTGTCACAAGTATATGAGCATCTAGTAGGATATACAAAAGAATAAATCTATTCTACTGTCTAAAATAGAATAGACAGTCAAAAACAAAGAGAGACTCCATAATGCTGCTGAACGATATAGGAATGGAGCAGCTCACCGTGTAATCTCGGTTTACAATCAAGAATGAGCACCAGACTGGTAGCCATATGTACCTGCTCAGATCCTGTACAATTAAGTACAGAAGCATAGTATGAGTACATAAACAACATGTACCCAGCAAGTATCCAGTCTAACCTTGAAGAAGTAGTGACGAGGGGTCGACTTGACACTTACAAAGGTCAATACCAATAATGATTAAAGATTTTCACCAAGCATGGATAACATGGGCATAACAGCAAGCTCAGAGTTTGCACAGAACAGTATATCAGTGTCAGTCATGTCTTATAATAATTTCACTTCAGGGCATTTAACAAAGTAAGTCATGAATAAGATTTTACATAGATATCTTGTGCACATTATGCCAAGGTCGTACAGCCCGGTCCAACAGAAAAGAAACTGTGCACTGCCAGAGGGTCGAATGGCGCGAACCATAGATGCATCTATTTCTATCGAGGCGATCGGCCCAATCCACAAATATCAATTATCATCAAAAAAGTACATAAAGGAGAATTCATAGTCAAATAAATTCATACAAGTGTTCAAGCAAGTGCATACGTTCACATATGTTTATTTAGCATATCCTAAGTGATCTCTTTAGCATGAAAGGATATAAACATTTACAAATATGGCATGATACGGGTCCTAAACTACCCGGACAATTAACATAATAGTAGCTATGCACGGACTCTCGTCACCTCGTGTGTATGTATCCCCCACAAGTAGGAGCACATAATCAATTAACTCACATATGGGGACAATTCCCTCTTACAAGGTTAGAAAGGAGACTCACCTCGCTCCAAAGCGTACTTCCAATATAAAGAACGTGCTCAAACCCTCAATTTGGAGCCGAACGATTCAAAACTAATTAAACGAGATAGGAGCTAGTCAATACAAGCTCACAAGTTCGCATTGTAACTATTAAAGTAATTTCCCAACTCTAAACACAAGTTTCCTAAAATCCGTCCCCAGACCCACGTGCCCGGATTCCGAATTTTTTAAAAAAAAGTTGCTCTCTATAACCTAAGGATCAAGAGTATATGATTTCTACTTTATTCTATAACAAAATTTCGTGGTTAAATCTTGTTTTTATCAAAACCATAGGTTTTACTCTAATCCCATGATATTTCACTAATCTTTGTGTGTTAATCTACCCAAAACCCAAGTATTAAACTCAAAATAAGTAGAAATAACTTACCTCAAGATGCTAGGTGGAAATTCTCTCTTTGGAACCTCCCAAGTCGCCCAAACAGTGGAGGAAATGTGTTAAAAATGACACATTCCCGTATTAAATGAAGGCACTGCCTTCAGCTCCACACCTGCGATTAAGGGACTACACCTGCGGTCTCGCTTCAGCGAGAGAATGCCCGCATCTGCAGAGCTGGGCTGGGCTGGCTGGGACCGCTTCTGCGGTTTGGGGGACGCTCCTGCGATTTCGCTTTTGCGGAGAAGGAGTCGCATCTGCGGTTCCTGGGCTCCTTCCCCTTGGTCGCATCTGTGATGGGTCAACCACTCCTAAGGTCTCGCACTTGCGGCTGACCAACCGCAGGTGCAGTTATGGCAGATAACTGGAGCTTCAGCTCTTTTCCAAATTTTCCAACTTCACTCGAGCCTCGTCCGATTTACGCTCGGGGCCCCCGGATCCTACCCGAACATATTGACAAGTTTGAAATCATAAAACAGACTCGCTCGAACCCTCGGAACGCTGAAAGTCGAAACAACGCTAACTAAGAATCATCCCCTAAAACCAATTGAATCAAACTTATGAACTTCAAGTTCTTCAATTTACTTTCAATGCAACGAAACACACTTATACTACTCGAATTGACAGAAAATTTTGCGTGCAAGTCTTAAATAGAAATACAGAACGATTCCCGGTATCGAAACTCCGTTCGGACCTTGATAACAAAAATCCGCTCCAAACCAAATATTTAAGAACTTTAAAATCCTTAAGGAATCAACTTTCACTATTAGGCACCAAAACGCTCCTGGGTCATCCAAAATCCGATCCGGACATATGCCCAAGTTCGAAATCATCATACAAACCTGTTGAAATCTTCAAATCTAGATTCCAAGGTCGTTTACTCAAAACATTAACCGAAGTCAAACTTGGCCTTTTAAGCCAACCTGAGGAACCGAGTGATCCAATTTCAACCCAAACTCTTCCAAATCCCGAACCAACCATTCCCGCAAGTCATATATCAGTAAAATCAAGTACGAGAAGTCTTATCTAGGGGAACAGGGTTTTAAAAAGAAAAATGATCAGTCGGCTCGTTACATTCTCCACCTCTTAAACAAACGTTCGTCCTCGAACATGTTTAGATTCATACCTGAAGAGCCGAATAAGCATGGATATCTGCTCTGCATGTCCTCCTTGGACTCCCAGGTCGCTTCCTCGGCTAGTTAGCCCCTCCACCGGACCTTTACTGCAGAAACCCTCTTAGACCTCAACTGGCGCTCCTGCCTATCAACAATGGCAACTGGCTCTTCCTCGTAGCCCAATCTCTCGTCTAGCTGAATAGTGCTGAAGTCTAGCACATGGGACAGGTCGGCATGATACCTCTGAAGCATAGACACGTGGAAAACTGGATGAACTCCCAATAAGCTGGGGATAAAGCAAGCTCGTAAGCAACCTCCCCAACTCGCCTCAACACCTCAAATGGGCCAATAAACCTTGGGCTCAACTTGCCCTTGTTCCCGAATCTCATAATACCCTTCATTGGCGAGACTTTCAAGAGGACCTCTCGCCGATCATGAATGATACATCATGCGCCTTCTGATCTGCGTAACTCTTCTGTCTGGACTGAGCTGTGCGAAGCCTTTCCTGAATCAACTTTACCTTTTCTAAGGCATCTTTCACCAAGTCTGTACCATATAACTTAGCCATACCAGACTCAAACCACCCGATAGGAGAACCACATCGCCGACCATATAAAGCCTCAAATGGAGCCATCTCGATGCTGAACTGATAGCTGTTGTTGTAAGCAAACTCTGCCAAGGGCAAGAACTGATCCCACTGCCCTCCAAAGTCAATCACACAGGCTGTAAGTATGTCCTCCAAAATATGAACTGTCCGCTCTGACTGTCCATCGGTCTAAGGATGAAATGTTGTGCTGAGATCCACACGGGTCCCCAACTCACTCTGAACGACTCTCTAGAAATGGAAAGTAAACTGAGGGCCTCTATCTGATATGATGGAAACAGGCACACCGTGCAACCGGACTATCTCCCGAATGTAAAGTTGAGCCAACCTCTCTGAAGTATAAGTAGTCACAACCGGAATAAAGTGTGCCGACTTGGTCAACCTATCCACAATGACACACACTGTATCAAACTTCCGTAAGGTCCGGGGCAACTCAACTACGAAGTCCATGGTAATGCACTCCACTTCTACTCAGGGATAGGCATATACAGAAGTAGGCTACCTGGCATCTAGTGTTTATACTTAACCTGCTGGCAATTCAAACACCTAGCCACATACTCCACTATGTCTTTCTTCATCTGCCACCACCAATAATGCTGCCTCAAGTCATGATACATCTTCGTAGCACCCGGATGAATGGAATACTGTAAACTGTGTGCCTCCTCTAGAATCCTCTCCCTCAAGCCATCAACATTAGGAACACATAGGCGACCCTGGAGTCGCAGAACACCATTCTCGCCAATAGAAACCTCCTTGGCACTGCCCTGTAACACCGTCTCTCTGAGAGCTGCCAAATGTGGATCATCGAATTGTCGGGCCTTGATCTACCCCAATAATGAAGACTGATAAACAACACATGCAAGGACTTGGCTGGGCTCTGAAATATCCAACCTCACAAGTCTGTTAGCCAAGGACTGAATGTCCAAGGCTAGTGGCCTCTCCTTTGCTGGAATGAATGCCAAGTTACTCATACTCTCTGCTTTCCTGCTTAAGGCATCTACGACCACATTTGCCTTGCCCGGATGATAAAGAATGGTGATTTTATAATCTTCCAGTAACTCAAGCCATCTACGCTGCCTCAAATTGAGATCCCTCTGCTTGAACAAATGCTGTAAGTTGCGATGATCAGTATAAACCTCACATGATACCCCATATAGATAATGCCTCCATATCTTAAGAGCATGAACAATAGCGGCCAACTCTAAATCATGCATCGGATAATTCTTTTCATGAATTTTCAGCTGACGCGAAGCATATGCAATAACTCGCCCCTCCTGCATCAATACGCAACCCAATCCAATGCGTGAAGCATCGCAATATACCGTATACATCACTGAACCGAAAAGCAACACAAGAACTAGTGCTGTAGTCAAAGTTGTCTTGAGCTTCTGAAAGCTCGCCTCACAATCATCGAACCAGCGGAAAGGAGCACCTTTCTGGGTCAATCTAGTCAGAGGTGATGCAATAGATGAAAATCCCTGCACGAATCGTCGGTAATAACCTGCTAACCCCAGGAAACTTCTGATCTCGGTCACTGAAGTAGGATATGGCCAACTCTGAACTACCTCAATCTTCTTGGGATCCACCATAATACCCTCTCCTGACACAATATGCCCCAAGAATGCCACTGACTCTAGACAAAACTCACACTTGGAGAACTTAACATATAGCATCTGCTCTCGCAAGGTCTGAAGCACTACTCTCAATTGCTGCTCGTGCTCCCCTAGGCTACGTGAGTATATTAAGATGTCATCAATGAAGACGATGACAAAGGAATCAATATAAGGTTTGAACACCCTGTTTATCAAGTCCATAAACGTCGTTGGGGCATTAGTCAAGCCAAAGGACATCACCAGAAACTCATAATGGCCATATTTGGTACGGAAATCAGTCTTCGGAACATCTGAGTCCCGAATCCTCAACCGATGGTACCCTGATCTCAAGTTGATCTTAGAGAACACCCTAGCACCCTGCAACTGGTCAAACAAATCATCAATGCATGGCAACGGGTACTTGTTATTGATGGTAGCCTTGTTCAACTGTGGTAATCAATGCACATCCGCATGGTCCCATCCTTCTTCTTTATAAACAACACTGGTGCACCCCAAGGTGACACACTTGGTCGAACAAACCCCTTTGCTAACAACTCCTCAAGCTGCTCCTTCAACTCTTTCAACTCCTTTGGAGTCATACGGTACGGTGGAATAGATATAGGTTGGGTACCTGGAGCCAAATCAATACAAAAATCAACATCACGATCCGGTGGCATGCTAGGAAGGTTAGAAGGAAACATATCGGCAAACTCCCGGACTACTGGAACTGAATCAATCGTCAAAGACTCTGCAGTGGTGTCCTGAACATATGTTAGATAGGCCAAACACCCCTTCTCGACCATATATTGAGCCTTCAAAAAAGAAATAAACCGACTAGATGTATCAACTGTGGAACCCTTCCACTCCAACCTTGACAACCCTGGCATTGCTAATGTGACAATCTTGGCATGTTAATCAAGGACGACATAATATGGGGATAACCAATCCATGCCCAAGATCACCTCAAAGTCGATCATATCGAGCAATAAGAGATCTGCTCTAGTCTCGAAACCACAGAACGTGACCACACAGGACCGGTAGATCCGATCCACAACCACAGAATCGCCCATAGGGGTGGACACGTGAATAGGAGTGCCCAAAGGCGCAAGAGGAATAACCAGAAAATGGGCAAATAGAGATGACACATATGAATAGGGAGACCCTGGATCAAATAGCACTAAAGCATCTCTACCGCAGATGGAAATAATACCTGTGATAACAACATCTAAGGACAATGCATCTGGTCTGGTCTGAAGGGCATAGAATCTAGCTGGAGCGCCGGTTGGCTGGCCTCCACCTGACTGAACGGTAGCTGGCTGACCTCTCCCTGTCTGGCCTCTACCTCTAGGATGGCCTCTACCAATTTGTCCCCCACCTCTAGACGGCTGGGCACCCCGTGCTGTAATTATGGGCTGCTGACCCTGCTGCACTGCCTTGCCCCAAAGCTTGTGATAGTACCTCCTCATATGACCCAGGTCTCCGCACTCGAAACAACCCAGCGGTGCAGCAACCTGCTGCCCTAATGGCTGACCCTGATGACCTGTAGATCCATTGGAAGAAGCCTGAATAGCCGGTGGACGGTATGAACCCTCCGGCATAGCACTGAAATATGAACCAAAAGAACCCTGGGGACCTGAATACCCACTGGAGGAACCCTGAATAGTTGGCGGGCGGTAAGAACTTTGTGGTATGGTGCTAAAATAGGGGCGCGCTGGACCACCTCGAGCAGGTGGTGGTGCTGAATATGGGGGACTGCTAGGCTGACCTCTCCTAAACTAACCTCTACCCCTAGTCGGGGAACCTCTAAACTCTCTAGATAATCTATCCCTCTTGTCCTTCTACATATGCTCCCTACCTCTCAGACGGGCCCTCAATCCTCTGAGCAATCTCTATCATTAGATGATAAGAAGTCCCCATCTCCACCTCTCGGGCCATGTTGTCCCTAATTCCAGAATGCAACCCCACAACGAACCTCCGCACCCTCTCTGCATCAGTAGGAAGTATCATCAGTGCATGGCAGGATAACTCAGAAAACCTCGCCTCATAGTCGGTCACAGACATCTGACCCTGCTCCAGCTGCTCAAACTAATACCGTAGCTATTCGCTCTCAGAGGGTGGGATATACCTATCAAGGAATAACTGTGTGAACTGTCCCCAAGTGATGGGAGGAGAACCTGCTGTAGACATGTGATTTTTGACCCTCCCCAAGATTTTTCATATTTTAGCGTAAATATTCAGTTTAGGTTTAGTATTGCTCTCTTTACTTTATTTTATCTAAAAAAAAAAGAAACTACAAAAATATTTTCCCTTATTCTAGCTAGTTGATATTTTGTCTAATTAGTTTTATTTTTGAAAAAAATACAAAAATAGTCTTGGCATTTTATTTTCCAAAAAAGATAAGAAGAAAAGTTCAAAAAATATTTTACATTTTAGTATATATTAAGTAGTATTTAAATTTCATTAATATGGTAATTATATGTCTTCTCTAAGCATTTTTATTATCTTAAATATACTAGTATCTTTATAAAGTTATTTTTAATTCATTTTTAAAATCAAAGGAAAAGAAAAATTAAAAAAAGATTTTGATTTAGTTTCCTACCCCAAAGTTAATTAGCCCAAATTCATGACCTAAATCCCTTCAAGCCCAAAATATTGAGCCCATACGTCATTCCCCATTTGACCTAACCTAATTCCTACCTCTTTAAAATAACCCCTAACTCCTAAAATCAAAGAGATCAGATCCTTGACCCCTTTGAGAACGGTGCATCTTTCCCCCATCTCCTGGACGCCTCTTCTTCTCAAATGAAGATAATCATAGAATTTTTCTCTCATTTTGGTACCTAATAATGAAACCCCAATGCCTCCTTTCAAGAAAAAACCTCTAACCTCCACATTTCCTCCACACCCAAACAAGCTGCTTGGTCCCCTCCCTTCCAAAAGGAAATGGATCCTCCTCCTTTGCCTTTAAAGAAAACCAGACGCTGCCCCTCTCTTTCCCTTCTCTATTCTCTTGGCTGGGACGTTTGCTGTTGATTTGAAGCCGTCTTTGGATGATATTCCTGCTCATTTCAGTGGGTGATGATTTTTTTTTTCTTTCCTTAATCTCTTGAAATCAGGTATTTCTTTAAGATTTTGTTTACTAATTGGTTGTAAATACACTTATATTGAGAAATGGTTTTGGATTGTGAAAATTCATATAAATTTCAATGTTTGTTTATCATCAGATTTTATGTCATGAATGTTTGTATTAGTTGTTTGATTTCTCTTATTCCTTCCCCTTCCCTATATCACAATCACCACTTCTGCTTTCTTGACCGGCGACTCATTTTCCTCCGGCGAAACCTTTATGCTAACATTAGTAACATGAACTGAGGGATAAGATTACTTATAAAGTTACAATTGCTATTCACTAGAGGATTGAAGTGGGTGATGTGATGATCTCCTGTTTAGTAAACTTTTACATTTCATTGATTATATGGCTTATGTGACAATATTATTTAGAATTTTTGAATCATAACTGTCGATTTAACTAATTAAACAAAGAGTATGTTATTGGAATTGCCATTTCCTTTGATGCTTCTTTATCCCATTACAAATAAAAGAGTCAGATGCAACTGACTAACTAAGAAAGCCCATTACTTGTCAATTGCTTTGTTGCTTAAATAAATTAGTCCACAAATCTTATTAATCTTGCTGATATGCTTGCGTTGTTTATTTCTAAACTAGCGCATAAAAATGGATAGTTTAAATTTTATATTTGTTTATCTCTTTTGCCTTCATGGTTTACTATGTGAGAGATTTGGGTGTCATGTTCTAGGTCAGTGCTCGGTCTTGCAAAATCAAAATGGGCCGTGTTGGGTGAATTAGAATTTGGACTGTTTCGAAAGCCCTTTAGGCCGAACAAGGTGGCCTCTTTGAGTTCGCTTCTTGTTTTTTTTTTCTTTTTTTTTCTTCTTTTCTTTGTTCTGGATTGAGACTCATTCTTTTGGTCGTCTTGAATCCTGTACCTCAAGGTAAAATCTTCTCAGACACCAAAACAAACAAACGAACGAAATTTTCTGCCCCAGTTTCCACTAGGAAAATTTCTTGAGTTATTTGTAACTAAAATCTACATTATTTCTCTATTGAAAGAAATAAAAATAAGGATTTTGTGTCTTTAGGAGGAAGAGATTAGGGAATGGGCCTTATATCTATAAAAACTCAGCCAAGGAGTGGAGACCCTGTGTTGGAAAATGTGACTAGGGAGTGGAGTCCTTATGTCTAAAAATCTCAACTCAGGGATTAGAACCCTAATGCTGGCAAAAAGACGACTAGGGAATGGAGGCCCTATGTCTAAAATCTCAACTCAAGGAGTGGAGCCCTAATGTTGGCAAAAAGGCGACTAGGGAATGAAGGCCCTATGTCTAAAATCTCAACTCAGGGATTGAAGCCTTAATGTTGGCAAAAAGGCGACTAGGGAATGGAGGCCCTATGCCTAAAATCTCAACTAAGGGATTGGAGCCCTAATGTTGTCAAAAGGCGACTAGGGAATGGATGCCCTATGTCTAAAATCTCAACTCAGGGATTGGAGCCCTAATGTTGACAAAAAGGCTACTAGGGAATGGAGGCCCTATGTCTAAAATCTCAATTCAGGGATTGGAGCCCTACTGTTGGCAAAAAGGCAACTAGGGAATGGGGGCCCTATGTCTAAAATCTCAACTCAGGGATTGGAGCCCTAATGTTGGCAAAAATACGACTAGGGAATGAAGGCCCTATGTCTAAAATCTCAACTCAAGGATTAGAGCCCTAATGTTGGTAAAAGGCGACTAGGGAATGGAGGCCCTATGTCTAAAATATCAACTCAGGAATTAGAGCCCTAATGTTGCCAAAAGGCGACTAGGGAATGGAGGCCCTATGTCTACAATCTCAACTCAGGGATTGGAGCCCTAATGTTGCCAAAAAGGCGACTAGGGAATGAAGGCCATATGTCTAAAATCTCAACTCAGGGATTGGAGCCCTAATATTGGCAAAAAGGCGACTAGGGAATGGAGGCCCTAGGTCTAAAATCTCAACTCAGGGATTGGAGCCCTAATGTTGGCCAAAATACGACTAGGGAATGGAGGCCCTATGTCTAAAATCTCAACTCAAGGATTGAAGCCCTAATGTTGGCAAAAGGCGACTAGGGAATGGAGACCCTATGTCTAAAATCTCAACTCAGGAATTGGAGCCCTAATGTTGGCAAAAGGCGACTAGGGAATGGGGGCCCTATGTCTAAAATCTCAACTCAGGGATTGGGGCACTAATGTTGGTAAAGCGTAAAGATTGAAGTTGGGGATTCTAAACTACCATTTTTGTTTGGATTTTTTTTTTTCATTTTTCATTTTATTTTTTAATAAAATGCAGGAAAGAACTTGGAGGAAACTTCCCTTTTGGATTGATTATTTGCTGCAAAGTTGTTTCTAGCTCTTGCGCATCTTTTCCATTTCGGTTGCACTTGCTTCTTGCACGGTTGCTTTGGATTGCACCTGTTTCAATTTTTTTAAACAAAGAATAATTGTTAGTTTGAAACGGTGGTCCGTTTTGTGGCCTTGATTGCATTGGTCATTTGATCTCGGCCCACTCTTCTGGTGAGAAACTCTACCGCTTGCTGGTTTTCTGAAGATTGATCTTTCTCCTAAAATCGAGGAACGCAACTTTTCCAATTTTCTCGGGACGATTCAACCGTACGGGGTTTTGGCCTTTCACTTTATTCTTCCTCTAGGGGCTTTTGACTTTGGATTTTTTTCATTTTTAATAACTTGATTTCAGAGCATCGGCCATCATGGCCAGTCGGGATCGACTTGATGCACCCGCTGAGGCTGGGTTTTCTTTGGATTTGGATTTTATTAAGCAGAACCCTGTAAGACCAATCTTGCCACCTTTTCTTTGTATTAGTCTCGAAAAACAGAGTTAGACCAAAAGAGATTCAAGAAAAAGAACAAAGGACAGGAAAATGAATTTAAGGAGAAGTGTCCCTTTTGGGGAGGAAAGAAGGACTTATCTGGGGTGCATGCATACTCTAATAGACATGACTGCACAACTATCCTTCTTCTCATAAACCCATAGCGACCCATGTTTAAAAACCGAGAAACCTTGCCAGGACTCTTTCAATACCAATGGTGGTGAGGTGTTCCTTCTTTTCGATCAATGGCGCCCTTTTGTTTTTGCCAATCGACCTCTCTCATTTGTCTTCTCACCCTCGCCCTATAGTGCTCTTTATGAGTTTTCACTAACAAGACTCTCTCATTTTCAATTTCTCTACTCATCATCGCCTTACGGTGCCCGTAGGTTTTCACCAATCAGACTCTCTCATTTTATTTATCTCATCTTGATTGCATCGAATTTAAACAACTGCATTCTCCGATTTTGAAAACCTTTTGGATTGATCGGAAGGACTTGAAAAAGGTTTGGGTAAAAAGAATTCGGATCGAATTACAATTTTAGAACCATTCAGGTGGTATTTTCACCGAACTATTATAACATCTGCCCTAGTTTCACTTTTGGGGATTTTGGATTTTTATTTTGGTGTGACTGAACCCCAGAGAGAGGCTGCCTACGTATCCTTTCGGAATCAAGTCGAGCGTAGTTCAGGGGAAAACATTTTTTTAACATATCTTTGAGTTCCAAAGAGGGTAATTAAAGAAAGATAACTGGCTCGAAGGGTTAGCAAAGGATTGAAGTGTTTACGGTAACGAGAATGAAAGCCTTCGTCATCCCAATCGGACAATACCATCACCGTAGAAAGACTAAACATAGTACCTTTTGACTGTGTCTACGTTCACAACTGCTTCGGGATCATTTCCTTCAATATCTCCCAGGTACAATGCCCCTCTTGGAAATATCTTTCTGATGATATATGGGCCTTTCCAGTTAGGAGCAAATTTTCCTTTTGCTTCCTCATGATGGGGAAGAATACGCCTTAAAATGAGTTTCCCCACTTCAAAATTTCTAGGCCGCACTTTCTTGTTGTAGGCACGGGCCATTCTTTGTTGGTACAACATCCCATGGCAGACTGCGGCCATTCGCTTTTCATCGATTAGGGTTAACTGTTCCAAGTGGGTTTTGACCCAGTCACTGTCTTCAATTTTAGCTTCAACAATGATCCGGAGAGAAGGGATTTCAACTTCCGCGGGTATTACGGCTTCAGTTCCATAAACCAGAAGGTACGGGGTTGCCCCGACCGATGTGCGCACCGTAGTGCGATACCCCAACAATGCAAAAGACAACTTTTCATGCCACTTCCTGGAACTTTGAATCATCTTTCTCAAAATCTTTTTGATGTTCTTGTTGTCACACCTCCTTTTTACCCGCGCCCGCAGGGGCGCAGAGGAGTTAAGGGAGTTTTTACAATTAAGGGACAATCAAAACGGGATTTGTTTATTTATTTCAGAGTTGCCACTTGGGAGATTTGTGGTGTCCCAAGTCACCGATTTAATCTCGAATCGAGGAAAAGAATGACTCTGTATTACAGTCTGCGAACCAAAAATCCGGATAAGGAATTCTGTTAACCCGGAAGAAGGTGTTAGGCATTCCCGAGCTCCGTGGTTCTAGCACGGTCGCTCAACTGCTATAACTGGCTTAAATTATCTGATTTTAACAATTATGAACCTGTGTGCAAATTTCAACTTTTAACCGCTTTTATTATTTATTATTCTAAAAAAGAGAATTGCAACGTCGTGAAAATGCATCTCGAACTGCGTCACATAAATGTACCCGCAGTTTTTGACACGTTCTAACTTCGTTGAGATTTGGATTTGGGTCACATAAATGTGCACCCGAGTTTAGGGAGATAACATTATTAAAACACGCCTAAAGATGCTAACGCATTATTGTTTTGAGAAGGCCGTAAAATTCGCTAAACGGCTTGTCCCGAAATTTAAGCAATTAAAATAACCATCTATTGAGGGCCCCGCAATTTGCGTTTTTATTTGGCGAGGCTCGTCTCGTCCATTTTAAGGATATCCTAAAGCGACTATGATTCTCTATTTATTTTTGTCTCTAAAGATAAAGAAAAGTCCTAATTAATTACATGCGTATAATGGCCCAACTTTTATTATTTGCTCCAACAACTTAGCAATTTCAGCGGTTATACCAAACGAGAAGATACTGTTCAATTGACTTCCGTTCAAGTTGTTCAATTCTACTAAGTGTAAACTTAGGCGTGTATGGTAGACTGAAGTAAACTGCAGTAAATTTGAAGTTGATTCGGATTGATATACATGAGAAATTAAGTTGACAACTAACAGCTCAAGCTCTAACATTCATCAGATATTTCCAGTACTCTAAATCTACTTCCCTATTCTACTTCAATTCTGTTTTTCAAAAAAAATAAACTATGTCAATTGAGATTATACTATAGCATGGCTAAAGGGCAAATATCCTACTAATAGTTCACTGTTTCCATCATGCACAGGAATATAAATACACTAACACTCAACTAACAACCACATGAACAACCTAGGCGTAGAATTTATCAGTTTAATTTTCAGGCAACAGTTTACATTAACTGAAGATAATTCTAACTAAACAAATCCCTATCCAATACAACTCAAAACCATTAGAAATAAAGACTAGGCAGTAGCTATCAACAATCAGGCAGCACAGAGACTCGGATCATGCTTCATTTCATTCCAATAGCCAAGGATATACAAATGTGTACCTGATATTGACAATACAAGAAAAGGAAGAAGAGGATCAGCAGCAGCAGTAGCAATACAATACAGCAGAACAACAAACAGCCACTGCAAATACCAAACAGCAGGTACCAACAGCTATCAATGAAACAGTAACAGAAACAAATACTGATTTTTCAACAGTAAAGGGAAGCAAATTTCTTTAGTTTTTTCTCTCAAAATACTGAACTCTTTTTCTCTTCGCCCCCCTTAATGTCTCTACTAATCTCTATATTTAAACCCAAAACTTTTTTTTTGACCCTTTTCAGCCCTTCTTTTTCTTTTACCGTTGTAAAAGAAAACCTTTCATTATTACCGCATACTCCTTTTTACTTTCCAGTTTTCTATATTCTTTTACTATGTGAACCCTTTTATCTTTTTCATTATTATTCCCCCTATTTTTACTTGCCAAGCCCCTTTTTCCTTCATTTACATCACTATGTCTTGTTCCCCACTACTCTTAAACAAATACAATAGTTTAATGATCCATTAGTATCTTACTGACAGCCATTCAAACTAAAGCATTTTTCAAGTTTTGACACCCCAAATTACCCCCGTGATGCCCTGAACAACTATTCTACCTCAAACCCCTGTGACCACCTCAACTATAACCAATTCTTAAATAAGAAAACTAATCACTGATTAACCCAAACTAATCCTTAATTAATGACTGACAACACATGAACTGACTCTAAACCAACAAAACACATCAGCTATAACCAATTCAAACTTATCAGAACCAGTTAACGAATCAAGTTAGAAACTTAGTTTAGATCAAATATCATCAGAATGAAACCAATGATTCCGGGTAACATATATTGAACTATTAAGGTCAGATTGATTCACACAGATACAGTGAATAAGCTAACCAATTCTAACCTAAACAAGAACAAATGAACACGAAACGAAACAAACTGAACTCATATGCAAAAACATGGTGAATAACAATGAGAAAGGGAAATTGAAACAATTTGAAACAAATGATACCAACAGGCTTATTTCAACACAAAATTAGAACAGAAAAGAAACAGGAGGGTAAACCTACTGGAATGAACCAAAAATTAAACTATTATCATGCTAATCTAACATTCAAGCATAACAGACTAATCGACGACACTTATTCAATCGATTACACAAATTATAACATATAACAATCGACAACAAACAGAAGCAATGATAAAATTGGACCAAATAAAAGGTCTGATGGAGAAGGAAAGAATATTCGATAAAAAGACAAATTCCAACTCATCTTAAACAGAAAAACAACAAAACATGAAAAACAAATAGAGAAACAGAAGAAATACCTCTGAACTCAGACCTATATCTCACTCGCTCTGCTCGTAACTCCGACTTGAGCCTTTTGGGGTAAAACGGACTTTAATCGAGTGTTCTCGGCTGAGAACACTCGACTAAAGTCGTTTGAGACCCCAATTTCCTTTTGTTTTCTTTTTGGACAGACTCCAGGTTTAGCCTTTCTAGGGTTCTGTTTGTTTGATTTGGGATTTGAACAATTCTGGCAAGGTTCGAGCCAAACCAAGGGCGTTTTAGGCACGAGGGAGGTCAGGTGGATAACTGGTGTGAGTTTGGGATTCATTAGATGAACTAGGGTTTTGGTTCCTGAGCTTCGATCGAAGATTCGAAGAAGCCGGTGATGATTCGAGGACAACGGAGTGGGGATTCAGGTTGAGGGTGGTTAGAAGTCTTAGGGGTGTTAATTTCATGGCCGGCGGCGGCGTTGCCGCCGGGTTTACGGTGAAGGGGAGGGGTGGCGACTGCTAGGGTTTGAGGGGAGATGTTCGTCTCTGAGTTTGGAGACGATGGGGTGGGTTTGGCTATGGGGGGGGGGTAAGGTTTAGGAATATATACTAGGTGTGAGATTAAAACCTGGCCGTTTGATCTGATGAGATCAACGGCTCGGATTAATTCTCTTGAAGGAAACAGTGTCGTTTGGGTGCAGTAACGGGTGAGACCGGGTTGGGGAATGGGTCGGGTTAAGTCAATGGATATAGGGGTGTTTTTTGAGCCGTTGGATCGATGTGGATTGAATGGCTAAGATTGATTGCCCACAAAACGACGTAGTTTGGCTCCTATACTACGTCGTTTCATCATCCTGTGAGACTTGAAGATTTGGACCGGGTGGGATAGTGTTGATTTGGGCTAAAAACTGGCCTAATACGTTGGTCCAATCCGATTTCCCTATTTTTTTGTTCTTTTCTACTTGTTTTTTTTCTTCTTATTTCCTTTTTTTTTAATTTCTTTTCCCAAAACGAAAAAACCTAAATTAACTTATAGAACTAAATTAAATTATAAAAAGCACTATTTAACTTTTAATAACAATTAACACACACAATTAAATACCAATTAAAAATAAAATCACACGATTTGGACATTAAATGCTAAAAATGCAAAATACATATTTTTTTGTGATTTTTTCATTTTGTAAAACACTTAATTACTTCTAATTGTAGAATTAAATCCTAAATAAAAATGTAACATATTTTTGTATTTTTTATTAATTTAACAAATAAATATGCACAGACAAATGCAAACAATACATGAAAAATAACACAAATTCGCAACAATTGCAAACAAACAAAATTATTTTATTTTGAATTTTTTGGGAGTAATTTTCATATAGGGCAAAAATCACGTGCTCACAGCTGACCCTCTTTGCTCGTAAAGTTGAAGAGTTTTCGTGCAAAGATAAAGTGAGTGGATACGAGCAATTTTTGCCCGTATTGAATACTCCGTGGGAAACAATCTTTGAAAGATTTGACCGAACCTCTGCTTCAAAGGTTTCCTACATATCCTTATCTAAAAAAGAATCAGGTCAATGTAGTTCGGAAAGTTTTGGTAGCTGGGACTACCATGGGACTGCAATTTTGCTGTTACTGCTGCTGCATGCTGTCACTACTGCTTTCCGATCTCCTTATTACACCGTTGCTAAAAGAAAAACAAGAAGCTAGACTAAACTAGGAATTCCAAAATCTTATCTATTCCCGTCTTGCTCTTGTTGCCTTGCTTTCTACTTTCTGCGGTGGATTTTATGCTGGGGGTATTTTATTGTAATCCTCCGTATTATTGCCTTCTGACTTGAACTTGAGTATAGTCCTCTGTTCTACAGGCGGGCTCCTGACTTCAAACTTAAAATGTATTTTTCTGTTCTACAGGCGGGCTCCTAACTCCAACTTGAAATGTAAAGCTAATGTAGCCTCCATTTTCCAGGCGGGCTCCTGACTCCAACAACAATTTAAAGATAATTCAGCCTTCATTCTCCAGGCGGGCTCCTGACTTCATCAACAAAAATAATTCAGCCTCCATTCTCCAGGCGGGCTCCTGACTTCATCAGCAAAAATAATTCAGCCTCCATTCTCCAGGCGGGCTCCTGACTTCATCAGCAAAAATAATTCAGCCTCCATTCTCTAGGCGGGCTCCTGACTTCATCAGCAATTTTGAAAATAAATCAGCCTCCATTCTCCAGGCGGACTCCTGACTCCAACAACAACTTTGAAAGTAAATCAACCTCCATTCTCCAGGCGGGCTCCTGACTTCGACAACTTCTTAAAAATACAACACCTCCATTCTCCAGGCGGGCTCCTGACTTCGACAACTTCTTAAAAATACAACACCTCCATTCTCCAGGTGGGCTCCTGACTTCGACAACTTCTTAAAATGTAGCACCTCCATTCTCTAGGCGGGCTCCTGACTTCATCATCAACTTTGAAATAATTCAGCCTCCATTCTCCAGGCGGGCTCCTAACTTTAACAACTTCTTAAAAATACAACACCTCCATTCTCCAGGCGGGCTCCTGACTTCGACCACTTGAAAATAATTCAGCCTCCATTCTCCAGGCGGGCTCCTGACTTCAACAACTTCTTAAAATGTAGCACCTCCATTCTCTAGGCGGGCTCCTGACTTCAACAACTTCTTAAAAATATAACACCTCCATTCTCCAGTCGGGCTCCTGACTTCGACAACTTCTTAAAAATACAACACCTCCATTCTCCAGGCGGGCTCCTGACTTCGACAACTTCTTAAAAATACAACACCTCCATTCTCCAGGCGGGCTCCTGACTTCGACAACTTCTTAAAATGTGCGTTTTGTTGATGTTGTTCCTTCCTGCCTCCCGAACCATTTTCCTTCTAACGTGAATCATCTTCTTTCAACTGCTTCCCTCAAAACTGGTGTCTTATTCCTCCGAAAACTGCTGGGGATAACACTAGTATTTTATTCAAAAATATGTCATTTTCCTACTTCAAAGACTACTTCCTTTAAAGCTGGTGCCTTCCTTCCACTTGGAACTACTTTCCTCAAGCTGGTGTTTTCACTTCTCTGAAACTTGTCGGGGATAACACTGTTGGGGAATTATCTTCCTTCTTTAAGACTAGTTACTTTCCTCCCTTTAACAATGGTAGGGATGATACTGATTCAAAGACCACTACCCTTAAAACTTGGGTTATCTAGCTTCTTCCAAGATTGCTTTCTTTAAAACTTGTATTCTTTCTCTCGTAAACTGCGGGGAATTCCACTTTCTTCAAAACTTGTGTTATCTTCCATCTTCCCCAAGTGGGTATCTGATTTCAAGAAAATTTTCGCAATGAGAGAAAATTTTCTGCCCCAGTTTGATAATCTTCTTTGTGGCCATGTCTTCCTACTGTCAATAATATTTCCTTTCCCTGCTTCAAATCAAAGAAAAATTTGTTAGTTTAAAACGTGGTGAGTGGTCGTGCCACTTCTGCTGGGGATAGTTTTTCCCTTTTTCCTTTCCCTGCTTTGCTACAAAACTTGCTGGGGATGATATTATTTGCTGGAGATGATACTCCTGCTGGGGATGGGTTTTTTTCTTTTCTCTTTCTTCCCCACTCTGTGTTGTCCGACCATTGCGGAACTTGGTCGAGAATCTGTCGGAGTTGTTCCTGTATCTCGCAAGTCTGCTGGGGATCCTCTTGGAGTTTGATCCACAATTTTTCCACTATTGTTTTTCTATTTTTCTCCAACTTCCCCTGGAATCCTAGATCAAAATCCATCATTTGGTCTTGCAACGAACGTCTTTCTCGTTCTATTGCATTATTTTTGGCCCGTCCTATCCACATTATGCTTTTGCACCATCTTGTCAACTGGTAATAAGCTCTGAAAATCCTTTTCAAAAACAAACTACTGGGGAGATAAAGTCTTTAAACCAAGAAATGAAAAAGTGATGATTTCAAAAGATAAAAAGAAGAAATTTTTCTGAACAAATGCTGGGGAAAAGGAAAGAAAAGAACTCATCTGAATGATATAACCGATCCCAACGATCATGTCGTGCATTCCGGATTAACCAAACCTGTCTATTTGTATCAATCAATCTTTCGGACGACGTCATCTTGCTGGGGATAAACAAGCACTCAACTCTTTGCCAAATGTGGATCCTTTCCGCCAATCTTGTCTTGTCGCCTCATAGTGCCCTTCGAGGGGTTTTCACTAATAAGTCTCTCTCGTTTCTCTCAACTCCCGTCGTCTTATGGTGCCTGCAAAGGTTTTCACCGATAAGACTCTCTCGTTTTTCTCTCATCTTCTGTCGCCTTATGGTGCTTGTGAAGGTTTTCACCGATAAGACTCTCTCATTTTATTTTATTTTTCAGCTGGGGATTGGAGTGTTGCCGATATGACTCTCTCTGCTGGGGATTCTTTTCGTCTATCAATTCATTTCCAGTTCATGATCCTCTTCTCTGCTGGGGATCGGGGTGTTATCCCCGACTTCCGTTTGCATGACTTGGCACTTCTCGGATACTGATCGGGAGGTCTTTTTGGACATCAATATGGGTTTTCGTGTATGGCTAAAGAAAAGGGGTATCAAGAGTTCAAAATAATTTTGATGGGTGAAACAGTACAACTCTTGGAATCAAACTTTCTTTCCAAAATTACAAACACAAACTTCTGCCCCAGTTTTTCTTGCTTGGGGATTTTTTTTTGTTATACTATGACCGAGCCGTGAGGCGCCTACGTATCCTTCTTTGAGGAATCAGGTCAAACGTAGTTCCCAATTCCTTTGTTTTTCTTGTGACTTTTCTTTTGTCTTTATTATCATTATTTTTCTCTTCTCTTTTTCTTTCATTTTCATTACTGATTCCAAAAGAGGGGTATGAAAGAATAAATAAGGCTCAAAAGGGGAAGCAAATGTTAAAGTGTTTGGATAGAAGAAAGAATTGCCTCCGTCATTTTATTCTCCGATAAATGCCAAGTACAAACAAACAACAATTACAATTAAAATAAATCATACATAATATCTCTTAACTGCGTCAGAATTGATAGCCATGTCGACGCATCTCCCTTCGATATCTGTTAAACTTAAAGCGCCATTGGACAACACTCTGGTTACAATGAATGGCCCCTGCCAGTTCGGGGCGAACTTGCCCTTTGCCTCAGCCTGATGTGGGAGGATGCGTTTCAGCACTTGCTGGCCCACTTCAAACTACCGGGGACGCACCTTTTTGTTGTATGCTCTTGCCATTCTCTTTTGATATAACTGGCCATGACACACAGCTGCCAATCTCTTTTCATCAATCAAGTTCAACTGCTCCAAACGGGTTTTGACCCACTCGTCATCATCAATCTCAGCTTCAGCGATAATCCGAAGGGATGGAATTTCAACTCCTGCCGGTATCACTGCTTCAGTTCCGTATACCAACAAATAAGGAGTTGCACCTACTGAAGTACGGACAGTAGTGCGATAACCCAACAATGCAAATGGTAATTTTTCATGCCATTGTCTCAAACCTTCTACCATCTTCCGAAGTATCTTCTTTATGTTTTTGTTGGCTGCCTCAACTGCTCCATTCGCCTTGGGACGATATGGGGTGGAATTGCGGTGTGTAATCTTAAACTGTTGACATACCTCTTTCATCAAATTGCTGTTAAGATTAGCACCATTATCTGTGATGATCACCTTTGGGATTCCAAATCTACAGATGATATAGGAGTGAACAAAATCTATCACTGCCTTCTTGGTTACTGACTTGAAAGTTTTAGCTTCAACCCACTTAGTGAAATAATCGATGGTCACCAGAATGAACCTATGACCGTTGGTAGCTGCCGGCTAAATAGGTCCAATGACATCCATGCCCCAGGCAACAAATGGCCATGGTGCTGACATTGTATGCAATTCTGTCCGCGGAGAAAGAATCAAATCTCTGTGTAATTAACACTGATGGCATTTTTGCACGAAATTGATACAATCACGCTCCATAGTGAGCCAATAGTACCCTGCTCGAAGAATCTTCTTCGCCAACACATATCCGCTCATATGTGGCCCACAAACTCCAACATGTACCTCTGTTATAACTGTCGTGACTTGACTAGCGTCTATACATCTCAGCAATCCCAAATCTGGGGTTCTTTTGTACAACACTCTTCCACTGAGGAAAAATATATTCGACAATCGCCGAATGACTCTTTTTTGATCTCCGGTGGCCTGCTCCAAGTATATCCCCATCCTAAGGTATTCCTTGATATCATAGAACCATGGCTCGCCATCCACTTCTTCCTCTATCATGTTACAATAAGCATGCTAATCACGAACCTGAATATGTAATGGGTCAACATGAATTTTGTCTGGGTGGTGCAACATTGATGCTAAGGTGGCCAAAGCATCGACAACCTCATTATGAACTCTTGGGATATGTCTGAACTCCACTGACCGAAATCGCTTGCTCAGATCATGCAAACATTGTCGATATGGTATAAGCTTCAAATCCCGTGTTTCCCATTCACCCTGAATCTGATGCACCAGGAGGTCCGAGTCTCCCAAGACCAAGATGTCCTGGACATCCATGTCTGCAGCTAACCGTAAGCCCAGAATGCATGACTCATACTCAACCATGTTGTTGGTATAATAGAAATGTAGCTGAGTCGTAACAGGATAATGATGTCCTGTTTCAGAAATAAGTACCGCTCCTATTCCAACTCCCTTTGCATTTGCAGCTCCGTCAAAGAAAAGTTTCCACCCTGGTTCCTCGGTTAATTCTAACTCATCTATATGCATCACTTCTTCATTAGGAAAATACGTCCTCAAGGGATCGTATTCTTCATCAACAGGATTCTCAACCAAGTGATCGGCCAATGCTTGGGCTTTCATGGCCGTCCTCGTTACATAGACAATGTCGAACTCCGTGAGTAATATTTGCCATTTCGCCAACCTCCCTGTGGGCATAGGCTTCTGGAAAATATACTTCAATGGATCCAGGCGTGAAATGAGGTAAGTAGTATAGGGTGACAGATAATGCTTCAACTTTTGGGCCACCCAAGTTAGGGCGCAACATGTCTTCTCAAGTTGAGTGTACTTAACCTCATATACTGTAAACTTCTTGCTGAGATAATATATGGCTTGCTCCTTCCTTCCTGTAATGTCGTGTTGCCCCAGTACATAACCAAACAAATTCTCCAGGACCGTCAGATAGAGAATTAACGGTCTTCCCGGCTCAGGTGGAACCAACACAGGCGGATTCGATAAATACCCCTTGATTTGGTCAAATGCTTCCTGACATTCTACCGTCCATTCTAACGTAGCATCTTTCTTCAGCAGCCGAAAAATGGGTTCACAAGTCGCTGTGAGCTGAGCGATGAACCTGCTGATATAATTCAACCTTCCTAACAAACTCATTACCACTGTTTTGCTCTTTGGCGGTGGCAATTCTTGGATGGATTTGATCTTTGACGGGTCCAACTCAATGTCTCACCGACTGACGATGAATCCCAACAACTTTCTAGACGGAACACCGAATGCACATTTGGCCGGGTTGAGCTTAATATTGTACCTTCAAAGCCTTTGGAAAAACTTCCTTAGGTCTGCTACGTGATCTTCCTGATGCTTGGATTTTATGATCACATCATCCACGTACACCTCGATCTCTTTATGTATCATGTCATGAAATACAGTAGTCATTGCTCTCATATATGTTGCCCCAGCATTCTTTAAACCAAATGGCATTACCCGGTAGCAATACGTTCCCTACGGCGTAATGAAAGTCGTCTTTTCCGCATCTTCTTCATCCATCAGAATCTGATGATACCCAGCATAGCAATCCATAAAAGACCTGATCTCACGTCCGGCACAATTATCGATCAAAATATGGATGTTGGGTAATGGAAAGTTATCCTTTGGGCTTGCCCTGTTCAGATTGCTATAATCGACACATACCCTGATCTTACCATCTTTTTTCGGCACTGGCACCACATTAGCCAACCAATCTGGATATCGAGTGACCCGAATAACCTTTGCATGTAACTGTTTGGTTACTTCTTCTTTAATCTTCACACTCATGTCTATTTTGAACTTCCTCAATTTCTGCTTGACGGGAGGGCATGCCGGGTCAGTGGGCAATTTATGAACCACTAAATCAGTGCTTAATCCCGGCATGTCATCGTATGACCATGCAAAAACGTCTTTGAATTCAATGAGTGCTTTGACTAGTTCTTCCCTGATATTTGGTTCAATGTAGATGCTTATTTTAGTTTCCCTGATATCGTCTGCATCCCCTAAATTGATGGCTTTCGTGTCATTTGAGTTGGGCTTGGTTTTTTTTCTTCAAATTGGCTCAACTCTCTGTTAATTTCTTCGAAGGCTTCATCCTCATCGTATTCCGACTCATTATCACAATCTTGTACTATAAGTTCGGAATCAGATTGATTTTTTTTAGACTAGGTTGAAGATCCATCGTGCATGCCATGTCATGAGAACCAGTATAAAGAGAACTATTCATAAGACAAAAAGAGGAAGAAAAAATTACAACAAAATAAGGAATGAAGAAAGAAAAACTTTCACTTTATTAAAGTACGGGATATCAAGGTTTCACACTTTGACGAGCACACAAAGAAATCTGGATTACAACCCTGGAATAATCCAGAAAACAAGAAAGAAAATCAGAGCCCACTAACAAGACTCCCTTCGGATAGGAAGAGGAGTAGCCATACAATTGTTGATTTTTGCTTTCAGCCCCACAAACTGTACATCCGCCTTGCTGGACCCATCCCCCATCACCATAACTGGCTTGTCATCTACACACTGTACCACTGCTTTTCCACTAGTCGGTTTTTCTTTCGAACTATTTTTACTGGCACGGATCGTCATTACCGTTTGTGAGGGCTTCTTAAGCTCCCCTCCCTCGTGCACTAGTTCGATCATGTGGGTCTCATGGTGCGCTGGTAGCGGATCCTAATTAATGTTTGGTGCTTCGGGATCCTGAACCTCGATCCTATTTGTATCAATAAGCTCTTGCACGACATTCTTCAACTTCCAACATTTCTCAGTATCGTGTCCGGGAGCCCCCGAACAATATTCACAGCTCGCTGAAAGGTCAAGATTTCTAGGAAGGGGATTCGACAATTTGGGCTCAATAAGATTCAACAGGCCTAACTGCCTCAATTTGTGGAATAGAGTAGTATAGGATTCTCCCAGCGGAGTATACTTCTGCTTCCTCTCATTCTTGAAAGCTTGATTCCCACGGAAACCTGACCCTGGAGGATTTCTATAGGCCCTCGGTGGTGGGTATGTATTTTGTGGAGGTGGGTATGTATTTTGGGGAGCCTGTGCATGCCATTGCGGGTGAGCCGGAGGCTGGGTATATGCTTGGGCGCGATGGGCGGAAAAGCGTGGCTCTGATGGTGAGAAGTAGGGTTGTGGAGGGCCATATGGGGTGTATGGGTGATTTGAGTGATGGGGTTTAGGCTGGTAGTGAGGGGGGGACCTCCGAATCTGGACCAAGTACCTGCCTCGACTATTGCAACATCTTCCCTTTTTTTCTTTCCGAGCGCACCTCTTGTGCCGCTCTGGATGGACTGAGTGGTTGCCTTGATCGCTGAATAGCTCATGATTTTGTTGGACTTAAGCCCCTCCTCGACCATGCCTCCCATTTTTACAACCTCATTAAAAGATTTGCCAATTGCGGACACCAAATGACCAAAGTAAGTCGGCTCCAAAGCCTGCAAAAAGTAATCGACCATCTCGCTCTCTTTCATTGGGGGATCTACCCTTGCTTCTTGCTCCCTCCACCGGAACCCATACTCTCTAAAACTTTCACTGTGCTTCTTTTCCAGTTGGTCAGGAACAGTCGGTCCGGAATGATCTCAAGATTATATTGAAAGTGACAAGCGAATGCTTGGGCCAAATCGTCCCATGTGTACCACCTGTTGTGATCTTGCCTGGTGTACCATTCTAGCGCCGATCCACTCAAACTTTGGCTGAAATACGCCATCAGTAATTCATCTCTTCCGCCCGCTCCCCTCATCTTGCTACAAAAACCTCTCAGATGAGC
The DNA here is from genome assembly GCF_000393655.2 of Nicotiana sylvestris. Lineage (NCBI taxonomy): Eukaryota > Viridiplantae > Streptophyta > Magnoliopsida > Solanales > Solanaceae > Nicotiana > Nicotiana sylvestris. The sequence continues at coordinate 142,387,946 of NC_091063.1, forward strand.
CACCGGATCACCGTGTCCGTTGTACAAGTCGAACTTGGGCATTTTGAACCCTGCCGGTAATTGTACATTCGGGAATAAACGCAGATCTTTGTAAGCCATGCTTACCTGACCTCCTAGCCCTCTCATATCCCTGAAGGATTGCTCTATGCTTTTCATTTTTCTGAACATCTCTTCCTGTTCAGGATTTCTGGCCGGTTTTTGTGCTTTCTCCGGTAGGTCAGAATGTGGATCATGTGGATAGGCTCCAGGCGCTTTGAAGGTAAGCTCCGGGGGATAATACTGGTTGTCCTGTGCTTGGAACAAAGGTTCACTCGGGGATTTATGGAGTACAGTTGGTGGAGATGTCACAAAGACAAGGGTGATTGGCGGATGAGGGTATGGAACTGATTTTGGTGGTGGAGCTTGTGGCGTATGGGAAGTAGTGCCATGGTAGTGCTGATAAATGGGAAAACCTAGATCGGTGGCGGGAGGATCCTGAGACTGATCTAATGGTGGGGTAAGAGCCGGGTTGGCAGGGTAAGCTGGCGGTGATTGCCCTTTGGACCAGGCCTAGTACATTTCGGCCATCTGTTGCTTAAGCTTGAGCATCTCCTCTTTCATTTTATATACGTCCAACTCTTCTACCTCAACACTAGTGTCGACATCTGGAATAGACATGATTTCCGGTATTGGTCCCTTCGATCTGGTTTGGTAATGGTAATGTGCCAGTATCCTCTAAATAAACTAACTGCTTGAATTCTCTGGAGATCAACAAACTTGTTAGTTTTCAGAGTTTAACACATACGCAATTACACGTTGGGATGCAATGCATCTAGGCAATTAACCATTTCTATCATGCATTTGCTTCGGTTGCATGCGTCATTCCGGCCTCTCATAATTGTGCCCCCTTTTTAAGCTTCCTTTATTTTATCCTTCTTTATTCATTTTTCATTTTCCCTTCTTTTTTTTTCCTTTTTAGTGGTGGTCGAATCTTATGTAGATTGCCTACGTATCATGTCCCCACATGAATCAGACCGGGCGTAGTTCTGCCAGATAAGTGCAAAATGACTAATAAAAAAATTGATTTTTTTTTTGAAATTGTCCATAAGAAAATGTGTTTATTAAAATGACCCATTTTATTACAATATTAACGGATTCTAAAAGACACTATCATCAAAATGGCAATACAACCTAAAAATAGACTAACAGACTTGACTCACAAATAATCTTTTTTTTAAATTTTTTTTTAAAAAAAATCATCATTGTTTCTCAAAAATTTCATAAAATATCCGGTCTTGTCAATACGGCCTTTCAGCACTTCGAAGAAGATTTAAAGGCTGTATTTACTAACCGGTCAAAACCTTAAAAAATGACCAAAAGTGGCTATTTTTGCAAAAATAGCCTTCCGGCGTCTTTTTAGGGACATTCGGCTATTTTTACAAGAATGGAATCACCCGACTTATCTATGACGAAAGATTAAAATTTTTGACATTTTTTTTGGCTATTTTTGCAAAAGGGGAGATTGGACCCGATGAGGGCTGCCTACGTATCTCACATCCTGTGAGAATCAAACCGGCGTAGTTCGGGCAACGACAATAAACTAATTCTGACAACAAGACTTGTTTAAATAAATTACACTAAAAAACATTTTCACAAAATTTTGGCAGAGTTTGCTATTTGGGCACTGTTTTTTTTTCTTTTAAAAAAAAGGTAATTATCTCTCTACACTGCTATTTTCTTTTTCTATTTTTCCGATATTCTAGTATTTTCAGAAGCCAGTCGACACGCAAGTCTGCAACAAATAAATGCGTAAAACAAACAGGATGCAGTAGGATGGTCTTTTTCATTTCAGGTTGCTTGTCCTAGACGGACCCAACCCCTGTGTTGAGTCCCCTAAGTCAAGTGCACATGATGAAAATAAGCGTTCTTAATAGGGATCCGGCATGAGGTTTTGTTATACTAGGTTCATCCTGGGTGTTTGTTCTAGACCTGGCTTACCCGAGCGGACCACTCGAGCCGAGGATGGGAACTGCGTACCGGTAACCAAAAGATCATCCGATTTTGCAACTCTTCTGAATCCTCGTTCTATTTTGGGATATGACACTAACAGAAAGAAGTTACGACCAGCGTGCATTCCTTAAGAGAGAGAAGAGAGGGATTTCGTAGCAGTTTATATATATAGTTCAGATAATATCAAAGCGGTAAAAGCAACATTTTAGTACATTAGGACAAAACATGTAATAAAATCAGATAATAAATAAATCCAAATATAACAATTCATCTAAGCTCGAATTCTAAACCCTGAACCAGAGATTCTGGGTTTTAAAGTCCCCAGCAGAGTCGCCAGAGCTGTCACACCTCCTTTTTACCCGCGCCCGCAGGGGCAGAGGAGTTAATGGAGTTTTTCCAATTAAGGGACAATCGAAACGGGATTTGTTTATTTATTTCAGAGTCGCCACTTGGGAGATTTGTGGTGTCCCAAGTATCCGATATAATCCCGAATCGAGGAAAAGAATGACTATGTATTACAGTCTGCAAACCAGAAATCCGGATAAGGAATTCTGTTAACCCGGGAGAAGGTGTTAGGCATTCCCGAGTTCCGTGGTTCTAGCACGGTCGCTCAACTGCTATATCTGGCTTAAATTATCTGATTTTAACAATTATGAACCTGTGTGCAAATTTCAACTTTTAACCGCTTTTATTATTTATTATTCTAAAAAAGAGAATTGCAACGTCGTGAAAATGCATCTCGAACTGCATCACATAAATGTACCCGCAATTTTTGACACGTTATAACTTCGTTGAGATTTGGATTTGGGTCACATAAATGTGCACCCAAGTTTAGGGAGATAACATTATTAAAAATCTGCCTAAAGATGCTAACGCATTATTGTTTTGAGAAGGCCGTGAAATTCGCTAAACGGCCTGTCCCGAAATTTAAGCAATTAAAATAACCATCTATTGAGGGCCCCGCAATTTGCGTTTTTATTTGGCGAGGCTCGTCTCGTCCATTTTAAGGATATCCTAAAGCGACTATGATTCTCTATTTATTTTTGTCTCTAAAGATAAAGAAACGTCCTAATTAATTACATGTGTATAATGGCCCAGCTTTTATTATTTGCTCCAACAACTTAGCAATTTCAGCGGTTATACCAAACGAGAAGATACTGTTCAATTGACTTCCGTTCAAGTTGTTCAATTCTACTAAGTGTAAACTTAGGCGTGTATGGTAGACTGAAGTAAACTGCAGTAAATTTGAAGTTGATTCGGATTGATATACATGAGAAATTAAGTTGACAACTAACAGCTGAAGCTCTAACATTCATCAGATATTTCCAGTACTCTAAATCTACTTCCCTATTCTACTTCAATTCTGTTTTTTTTAAAAAAAAAACTATATCAATTGAGATTATACTATAGCATGGCTAAAGGGAAAATATCCAACTAATAGTTCACCGTTTCCATCACGCACAGGAATATAAATACACTAACACTCAACTAACAACTACATGAACAACCTAGGCGTAGAATTTATCAGTTCAATTTTCAGGCAACAGTTTACATTAACTGAAGATAATTCTAACTAAATAGATCCCTATCCAATAAAACTCAAAACCATCAGAAATAAAGACTAGGCAGTAGCTATCAACAATTAGGCAGCACAGAGACTCGGATCATGCTTCATTTCATTCTAATATCCAAGGATATACAAATGTGTACCTAGTATTGACAATACAAGAAAAGGAAGAAGGGGATCAGCAACAGCAGTAGCAATACAATACAGCAGAACAGCAAACAACCACTGCAAATACCAAACAGCAGGTACCAACAGCTATCAATGAAACAGTAACAGAAACAAATACTGATTTTTCAACAGTAAAGGGAAGCAAATTTCTTTAGTTTTTTCTCTCAAAATACTGAACTCTTTTTCTCTTCGCCCCCCACCTTAATGTCTTTACTAATCTCTATATTTAAACCCAAAACTTTTTTTTAACCCTTTTCAGCCCTTCTTTTTCTTTTACTTTTGTAAAAGAAAACCTTTCATTATTACCGCATACTTCTTTTTACTTTCCAGCTTTCTATATTCTTCTACTATGTGAACCATTTTATCTTTTTCATTATTATTTCCCCTCTTTTTACTTTCCAAGCCCCTTTTTCCTTCATTTACATCACTATGTCTTGTTCGCTACTACTCTTAAACAAATACAATAGTTTAATGATCTATTAGTATCTTACTGACAACCATTCAAACTAAAGCATTTTTCAAGTTTTGACACCCCAAATTACCCCCGTGATGCCCTGAACAACTATTCTACCTCAAACCCATGTGACCACCTCAACTATAACCAATTCTTAAATAAGAAACCTAATCACTGATTAACCTAAACTAATCCTTAATTAATGACTGACAACAAATGAACTGACTCTAAACCAATAAACACATCAGCTATAACCAATTCAAACTTATCATAACCAGTTAACGAATCAAGTTAGAAACTTAGTTTAGATCAAATATCATCAGAATGAAACCAATGATTTCGGGCAACATATATTGAACTATTAAGGTCAGATTGATTCACACAGATACAGTGAATAAGCTAACCAATTCTAACCTAAACAAGAACAAATGAACACGGAACGAAACAAACTAAACTCATATGCAAAAACATGGTGAATAACAATGAGAAAGGGAAATTGAAACAATTTGAAACAAATGATACCAATAGGCTTATTTCAACACAAAATTAGAACATAAAAGAAACATGAGGGTAAACCTACTGGAATGAACCAAAAATTAAACTATTATCATGCTAATATAACATTCAAGCATAACAGACTAATCGACGACACTTATTCAATCGATTACACAAATTATAACATATAACAATCGACAACAAACAGAAGTAATGATAAAATTGGACCAAATAAAAAGTCTGATGGAGAAGGAAAGAATAATCGATAAAAAGACAAATTCCAACTCATCTTAAACAGAAAAACAACAAAACATGAAAAACAAACAGAGAAACAGAAGAAATACCTCCGAACTCAGACCTATATCTCACTCGCTCTACTCATAACTCCGACTTGAGCCTTTTGGGGTAAAACAGACTTTAATCGAGTGTTCTCAACTGAAAACACTCGACTAAAGTCGATTGAGACCCCAATTTCTTTTTGTTTTCTTTTCGGACAGACTCCAGGTTTGGCCTTTCTAGGGTTCTGTTTGTTTGATTTGGGATTCGAACAGTTCTGGCAAGGTTCGAGCCAAACCAAGGGCGTTTTAGGCACGAGGAAGGCCAGGTGGATAGCTGGTGTGAGTTTGGGGCTTATTAGATGAACTAGGGTTTTGGGTCCTGAGCTTCGATCGAAGATTCGAAGAAGCCGGTGATGATTCGAGGACAACGGAGTGGGGATTCAGGTTAAGGGTGGTTAGAAGGCTCAGGGGTGTTAATTTCATGGCTGGAGGCGTCGTTGCCGCCGGGTTTACGGCGAAGGGGAGGGGTGGCGGCTGCTAGGGTTTGAGGGGAGGTGTTCGTCTCTGAGTTTGGAGACGATGGGGTGGGTTTGGCTATGAGGGGCGGGGTAAGGTTTAGGAATATATACTAGGTGTGAGATTAAAACCTGGCCGTTTGATCTGATGAGATCAACGGCTCGGATTTATTCTCTTGAAGGAAACAGTGTCGTTTGGGTGCAGTAACGGGTGAGACCGGCTTGGGGAATGGGACGGGTTAAGTCAATGGATATAGGGGTGTGTTTTGAGTCGTTGGATCGATGTGAATTGAATGGATAAGATTGATTGCCCATAAAACGACGTAGTTTGGCTCCTATACTACGTCGTTTCATCATCCTGTGAGACCTGAAGATTTGGACCGGGTGGGATAGTGTTGATTTGGGCTAAAAACTGGCCCAATACGTTGGTCCAGTCCGATTTCCCTATTTTTTTGTTCTTTTCTACTTGTTTTTTTCTTCATATTTCCTTTTTTTTTAATTTCTTTTCCCAAAACGAAAAAACCTAAATTAACTTATAGAACTAAATTAAATTATAAAAAGCACTAATTAACTTTTAATAACAATTAACACACACAATTAAATACCAATTAAAAATAAAATCACACGATTTGGACATTAAATACTAAAAATGCAAAGTACATATTTTTTTGTGATTTTTTCATTTTGTAAAACACTTAATTACTTCTAATTGTAGAATTAAATCCTAAATAAAAATGCAACATATTTTTGTATTTTTTATTAATTTAACAAATAAACATGCACAGACAAATGCAAACAATACAAGGAAAATAACACAAAATCGCAACAATTGCAAACAAACAAAATTATTTTATTTTTAATTTTTTGGGAGTAATTCTCATATAGGGCAAAAATCACGTGCTCACACTTGTTTTCTGCTTCGACGACACCATTGGCTTTAGGACGATAGGGAGTATAGTTCCGATGCGTTATCTTGAATTGTTCATATATCTCCCCCATCAAATGACTATTCATATTTGCAGCATTATCCGTAATAATAGTTGCAGGAATACCAAAACGGCAGATGAGGTTGGAATGCACGAAGTTTACTACAACTTTCTTGGTGATAGATTTGAGAGTAATCGCTTCAACCCACTTTGTGAAGTAGTCAATAGCGACCAATATGAATCTATGTCCATTTGAAGCTTTCAGCTCAATCGGCAAAATGATGTCTATTCCCCAGGCAACAAATGGCCAAAGTGCTGACATAGGATGCAGTTCTGTAGGCGGCGCATGAATCAAATCACCGTGCACCTAGCATTGATGACATTTCCGGACGAAACTGAAGCAGTCCTTTTCCATAGTCATCCAGTAATAACCCGCTCGAAGGATTTTCTTTGCCAAAACATACCCGTTCATGTGGGGTGCACACACTACTACGTGCACTTCATACATGATTCTTCCGGCCTCTTCGGCGTCAACACATCTTAACAAGTTGAGGTCTGGAGTTCTTTTGTACAGAACATCATTGCTCAAGAAGAAACCACTTGCGTGTCGCCTAAGGGTTCTCTTTTGGTCACCGCTGGCCTGCTCGGGGTATTCTTTAGTTTTCAGAAACCTTTTGATGTCATGATACCATGGATGAATATTTGGTTCTGTCTCAACCGTATTACAGTAATCGTGCCTTTCTCGGATTTGGATTTCTAAAGGATCAATGCGGGCATTGCCTATGTATGGTAGCATTGAGGCTAAAGTAGCAAGTGCATCAGCTAGCTCATTGTGACAACGAGGGATGTACCTGAACTCTACTGACTTGAACTTCCTGTTGAGATCCTCCACATGTTGCCTATAAGGAATAAGCTTAACATCTCGGGTCTCCCATTCTCTCTGAGCTTGTCGGATAATCAGATCTGAATTTCCCATGATTAACAATTTTTTGACATCTTGGTCGATTGCCATGTTCATACCCATAATGCAGGCTTCATACTCGGCAGTGTTGTTTGTGCAGAAAAACCGAAGCTGGGCTGTGGCTGGATAATGCTGACCAGTGGGTGAGATCAAGATTGCCCCAGTTCCAACACCTTTTGCGTTCACCGCTCCATCAAAGAACATTTTCCAAGCATTGGTGTCCTCGGATATTGCCTCAACTGAATTTACCTCTTCATCCGGGAAGTAGGTGCTCAAAGGTTGGTATTCATCATCAACTGGGTTTTCAGCCAAGTGATCTGCTAATGCTTGGGATTTCATTGTCGTGCGAGTGACGTAGACTATATCAAATTTAGTGAGAAGGATCCACCATTTTGCTAACCTCCCAGTGGGCATTGGTTTCTGGAATATGTACTTTAAAGGGTCCAACCTGGTAATGAGGTAGGTGGTGTAGGCCAACAAGTAATGCCTCAACTTCTGAGCAACCCAAGTTAAAGAGCAACAAGTTCTTAAATAGTAGATTACTTGTTCTTTCCTCCCAGTCACGTCATGTTGTCCGAGGACACATCCAAAAGAATTCTCCAAGACTGTCAGATACAAGAAGAGAGGCCTTTTTGATTCAGGCGGGACCAAGACCGGCGGGTTCAACAAGTATTCTTTGATTTTGTTAAAAGCTTCTTGGCACTCGCCTGTCCATTTTATTGCTGTGTCTTTCTTTAACAGCTTGAAAATGGGTTCACATGTAGATGTCAACTGGGCAATGAATCGGCTGATGTAGTTCAATCTTCCAAGCAAACTCATAACATCTTTCTTGGTTCTTGGATGAGGTAGATCCCGAATGGACTTTATCTTTGTTGGGTCTAACTCGATGCCCCTCATACTGACTATGAATCCCAAAAGTTTGCCAGATGGAACTCCAAATACACATTTGGCTGGGTTTAGCTTCAGATCATATTTACGCAGCCGCTCAAAGAATTTTCTCAAATCCCGAACATGGTCATCCTGGGTCTTGGACTTGATGATCATGTTGTCCACATACACCTCTATCTTTTGGTGCATTATATCATGAAAAATGGTGGTCATGGCCCTCATGTAGGTTGCCCTGACATTCTTCAAACCAAAAGGCATGACCCTGTAGCAATAGGTTCCCCAAGGTGTTGTAAATGTTGTCTTCTCCGCATCTTCCTCATCTTAAGACCTGATGATACCCAACATAACAATCTACAAAAGACTTTATCTCATGTTTGGCACAATTGACAATGAGGATGTGGATGTTTGGCAAAATGAAGTTGTCCTTAGGACTCGCTTTGTTCAGATCTCTGTAATCCACACACACTCGGGTTTTCCCGTCTTTCTTTGGCACTGGAACTACATTGGCTAACCAAGTGGTGTATCGAACCACTCGGATCACCCCCGCTTTCAACTGTTTTGTGACCTCTTCTTTAATCTTGTCATTGATATCAGTTTTAAACTTTCTTTGTTTTTTGCTGAACATGGGGATAATTAGGGTAAATTGGCAACTTATGAACCACCAAATCAATACTCAGTTCTGGCATGTCATCATATGACCAAGCAAACACATCTTTGAACTCAAACAAAAGTTGGACCAAAGTATCCCTAGTTCTTTCATCTGTGTGAATGCTTATCATGATCTCTTGGACCTCTTCTGAATTACCCAAATTTATTGGCTCAGCATCATTTAAGTTCGGCTTAGGTTTATTCTCAAATTGCTCCAATTCTTGATTTATTTTCTTAAAAGTCTCTTCTTCATCATATTCCGGTTCTTGGTTCATTATTTCGTAGTTAGACATTGTGTTTGGATCTGAGCATGAAGTCCGCTAGCATGTCATGTTATTTAAAGCCGCATATTAGAACTGAAAAGAAGAAAAAAAGAAAAAAAGAAAAAGTAACAAAATCAGAAAGAATAGAGAGATGAATGATGAAATATTGATTTCATTTCATTAAATTTGAAGATAACAAGGTTTACATTGGAAATTAAAGACAGAAAACTAAAGAAAACATCCGAGTTACTCCTGGAATAATCGTGATGCAGAGAAAGTGGCAGGACTGGTCTATTGGGACTCCCGCCTGATTGGGAATGGAGTAGCCTTCTAATTTTGTAGTTTGGCACTGGGTCCCATGTATAGCACCTCTGTGGTGCTTGAGCCTTCCCCTAGTTGGATCATGTGGGTTTCATACAGCATCTGCCTCATAGCCCCACAGATTTCTTCGATTTCTTCGGCCGTGAAGGCCTCATCTTCCTCTTCCTCATTGTATTTAGGCTTGACAAATGTTCTATAAAGATACGGAATCGGCTGAGGCAAGACCCAACCATTGTTCTTTCTTTCATCGGCCCATTTTCCATTAGCTGAGGTGGGTTGGAAACCTACCCCAAAGAACTTCTCACTAGCAGCCAGAGTGATAGGTTCGACGATCCCTTGCAATGACTTCCCGAGCCCCTTCCCGGGTTTGTAACCATGCCTGATCATTTCTTTGGCCACCATAATCGATGCATTTGAAAGAAAGGGTTGAGGGCAAGGGTTTCCTTCTTCACATTGGTCTGCGACCACAATCTCGAAAGCCTAATAGACAATATGTTCACTTCCTTCTCTAGCTTCAAGACAAGGGACTGACGGGTCCTGATAAATCGACTGCTCATCTTCCCCGTGAACTAAAATCTCCTAATCTTCATGTTCGAACTTCGCCATCTGGTGGAGAGTAGAAGGCACAGCCCCTGCTGCGTGAATCCACGGCCTTCCCAAGAGGAAATTATAGGAAGTATCCATGTCCAAAACCTGGAAGGTCACTTTGAAGTCCACCAGACCGATAGTCAGGATCAGATCAATCTCTCATATTGTATCCCTCTTTATGCCATCAAAGGCACGCACACAGACGTTGTTGGGTCTAATTCTCTCAGTACCGATTTCCATACACTGCAGAGTTGAGAGTGGGCAAATATCTACCCCAGAACCACCATCTAACATGACCCTTTTCATATAATACCCTTCGCATTTGACTGTCGGGTGAAGGGCTTTGTTGTGTGCGGCCCCCTCCGGGGGCAAATCATTCTTGCTAAAGAAGATTTGGTTGATTGCAAAAAACCTCTCTGCCATCCTCTCCAACTGTTCTATAGTGGTTTCAACGGGTACATATGCTTCGTTGAGAGTTTTGATCAATACCTTTTGATGTTCAGTGGAGTTCATCAACAGAGATAACAGAGAGACTTGAGTAGGAGACTTTCGAAGCTGGTCGATTATCTCGTAATCTGCCATTTTCATTTTTTGAAAGAACGCCTCTGCTTCTTCAGCACCCACCGACTTCTTAGGTGGGAAACGCTTTTTCGTGGCATTATTCACCTCTTCCAAATTAAAGTACTTCTCGACTGGGCTATTTTCCTGAACTTCTGCCGATATCTCTTTGCCTTTGTAAGTCACTACGGATTTGTTATAGTTCCATGGCACAACGTTGGGATCCGTCATGGGCCTTTGTGGTGCGCGGTTAACAACCACGGGCTCACTCAGCCTTGGTGGAATTGTTGGCCCCCGCATCACGTAGGTCCTCTTAGGCACATACATTTTAGCTCCCTTGTTTAGCTCAAACCTCCTAGGAGTACTTAGTGACATCTGTTCTTTCTTGCAGCTGTGAGGAACATAGAGAACGGCATCTTTGGAGGGTGCTGCCCCAGTTTCAACTTCCACTTTCTTTTTCGTCTTCTGAGAGATGGTTTTGCTTTTCTTCTATCCCTTGTCTTGTTTTGTGATAGCCCTTGGCTTCTTTTCCACATCAGCTATAACAATGATGGCTTTTAGAGCTGGATCAATCTCTTTGTCTTCACAAATCATCCCAATAATTGGCCCGTTGTTGTGAGCCGGCAATGGATTGTTGGTTATATTAGGAACATCCTCGTCCTTTAGCACGATTCTCTTTTGTTCTATAAGGTTCTCCACAACCCTCTTTAGGGTCCAACAATTATCTGTATCATGCCCTTCTGCCCCTGAATGGTAGGCGCATCGAGTACCAGCTTTGTAAGCGGGCGATGCTGGATTCTGCCTGGTTTGGGGAACAGGCTGCAACAAACCCATCTGAACAAGTTTGAGGAATAGGCTGGAATAGGATTCACCGATAGGTGTGAAGTTTGGCCTCTTAGGTGGTTCACGGGTGTGGAAGTTGTTTTGTAGAGGCCGGGAGTTATAGTGAGCTTGGTAAGGAGGTTGATTTCTGGGATATGGAGCTCTATTTTGATTAAGTTGTTGTTGTGTCCTGACGTAGGGTTGGGCGTTCATCACTGCGTATGGTTGAGGAGCCATATCGTAGGCCACATCCTGGTGGGGGTAGTAATGTTGTGGGGTTCTTTCAGAGAAAAGAGGTCGGGGTGGACGGGATCTTCGTGTACTTGAAGTGGCCATTGCTGCTTCTTCTTTCTTCTTTCGGTTGGCCACACCTCCAGACCCGCCTTGGATTGCTTGGGAGGTCGCCCTTATAGCAAACTGGCTTAAGATTCGCCCTGTTTTCAACCCATTTTCAACCCATTTCACCTATTTTGATGGCTTCAGCAAACGGCTTACCCATCGCAGACATCATGTATTGAAAATAATCAGCCTCTTGGGCCTAAAGGAAGATTGTGACCATTTCAATTTTGTCCATGAGAGGCTTTACCTTGGAGGCTTGCTCATGCCACTTGACAGCATATTCTCGGAAGCTTTTTGGGGATTTCTTCTTTAGATTTGTCAATGAGTTCCTGTCAGGGGCAATGTCGATATTGTGCTGAAACTGCCTAACAAAGTATAGAGCCAGGTCATCCTAGATATGCCAACGGGATATATCTTGGTCCATATACCATTCAGAAGCAATGTCGACCAAACTCTCTCCAAAGTAGGCCATGAGGAGCTCTTCTTTTCCGCTCGCTCCCCGCAACTAGTTGCAATATCTTTTGAGGTGGGCGATGGGATCCTCGTGCCCATCATATTTATCAAACTTCGGGGTTTTAAATCCCAATGGCAGATGTATGTGAGGGAACATACACAAGTCGGCATAGGATACACTTTTCTGTCCACTCATACCCTGTATGTTTTTGAAACTCTGCTCCATGTTTCTCGTCTTTCAGGCAATCTCCTCTTGCTCAAGGGTTTTTGCAGTTTTCTTTTGCCCTGCGGTGACCTTATACCGGGGCGGCTTTGGGTAAGCAACGGTAGTAAATTGAGTAGGTTCTGGTGGGAAGGATGGTGTTTGGAAGGTGAAGGATGATGGGTCAAAGCTAGTCCTGGGCAGTGTAGGCTGTGTCGTAGTTGAGCAAGGTGGCGCAGTGAATATATTTGAGGCCGCACCTGACATCAACACCTGGGGGCGAGCCTCAGAAGGTGTTCCAACAAAGTGGGCCGAGATGGTAGGATATCCTAGTGGGGTATTGGGGTGATTGATTGGGACGTTGGAGGTCCTACTTGCCCTAGGAAAAAGCTCAAAAAACCCAGGGATCACACTTGGTGGTTCTCTTCCATTGGCCCACGCATCCCACATTTCCATTACGCGGAGACGCAAAATTCTGTTTTCCTCGGCAGCTGCCGATTCTGAAGTTGGGATGCCCGAGATCGGACTATCATCCGCAATAGGAATTGTTGGCAGAGGAATTTCCGACGACATTTCAACGCTTCCTTTCGATCTCGTGAAGTATGTATGTGAAGCCAGATTACCACAAAACCAACCATCTTACTATAGAACATGGACTTAACAGTAGACAACAAACCGGTCAGTTTAAAGCAAATAACACATAGGTAATCGCACGTTGAGGTGTGATGCACCTATACAGTTAAATGTGTTTCTACATGTTTTGCGACAATTGCATGTTTCTTCCCAGTTTTGCTTACTTTCCCCCAGTTTTTTTTTCACTTTGGCTTTTTGCGCTTCTATTCTCCTTTTCCGCTCTTTTCTTTCCTCTCTTTTCCTTGCTCTTTTTTTCCAATTTTCTTTTGATTTTTCTTTGGCTCTCTTTTCTTTCTTTTTGGGTTTTTTTGTCGGTTCCTTCTTTCCACATCCCTCTGTTATTTGAGTTATTTACGAAAACATGACCGGATCCGATGATGATTGCCTAGAAAAGTATGCGTCGTGATACAACCTTACTGAACACAATTCTTTTGTGGTTTTTTCAAATTTTCATTAATACAACCTTACTGAATTACAAAAGACTCGAAACATATTTTTCTAGGATTTTAAGACTTCAAATAGACTCAGGACATACTTTTTCTAGGAATGTAAAACAGACTCGAAACATACTTTAAAATAAAAATACAGACTCAAAAAAAAAGAAAATACAATCAAGAAAACATTAGTGCCTCCAACCTTGTCCTAGGAACACCAACTGGTCTTGCAGCGGGCCTACGTGCCATGTCATCTTGGAGCCGATAGAGATCCTCCTTTATCTGACAGATAAATATCATTATACTGGCGAAGAACATGGATCTGGTCATGTCCTCACACGCACTGCATTTCATTGTGATGTAGTCAGCAATCCTTCTGACCCTTTCTCTTATGATGCCCTTTTCTTCAAACAAACACCCAATCTGTTGGGATCTAGCTTCTAAGACCTGGGTGGCAGTGTGATTCTACTCTCGCAAGTGCTGTAGGTCCCCTTCCAACTGTGCCATCAAGGCGTAACAATGTTCTCTCTCGGCTTTAAAATTTTTGGATTGTTTACTTTCGAGGTTGCTAATCTCCTTTTCCCCAACCTGTGACCCCTCTTTCATATCTTTTTTTCATCTGTTGAACGAAAGCTGCACGCCCCTCGGCATTTTTAGTCAACTTTGTTTGTACTTTTGCTAGCTCAGACTCAGCTTTCTGCAGGTCATCTTCATAGTCACGCACCTTTTAGGTAAGGTTGTAAATGAGCCTTTCATCTTTCCTGCTTCTGCCCGGATTCTCGGCTGCTATTCTCAGCTGTCGAACCTGGGCTCTGAGAGCTTCATTTTCCTAAACCAATATTTTCCTCTCACCCTCGGCCTCTTGTGCCTATAAATCATTGTTGAAGGTGATATTTCTCATCTTTTCTCGCAAAGCGTGAATGGTGGCTCGATATTTCTTTTCCTTTTCACCCAGGCTAACCTTTCCTGAATTTTGTCATCAAAGGCTTGAACATGGGGCCTTTTGGCAGGCCTCTTGGGTTTGGGCTCGAGCTCCGGCTCATTGTTCGCATAGAAGCTCCTTTCAAACCAAGCAATATAATTGGGATCAACTTCTCCCTTAACCGGGTCTGGTAACTGGGTGTCACTTTTTAGATACCGACAACAATTCCAGTCCCTTTGAACTAAAGCCTTGGGTATCGTTGCTTCTGGGTGTAATTCAATGACTTGGGTGCTTAGATCTGCCTCTTCGGGTATCACTTGATATCTTCCCAGTTGTCTTAGAACTCGTTGTGGCGCATATGGTTGTATGCTTCTCACTCACATCATCATCAAGTAGCCCTTTGAAGCGGTCATGTATATGACTTCTATTACCGGGAGCTATCCTATGGTCCATTCAATTTGATTTGCTCTCAATTTTCTCAAATAGGAAACCCAGGCTTCAAACCATTCTGGCGGTTTGTAGTCTTCCACCCTTTCCTCATACTTTTTGATGAAATTGTTCCCATCCGAAGCATATCTCATGAACTTAGGATGACGGCGAAGGTGTTCGATCATCCACATTTGAAGAAGAACATTGCAACCTTCGAAAAATTGAGCCCCAAATTTGCATAGGGTTAAAGCCCGGTAAATGTCCGCCAGTACTAATGGGACAAGTGTGTGATCTTTTTTGTCGAAAAGGACCTGTGCGATTCTGGCCATACGAATGTCTATTGTGCCCTCCGCATTTGGAAAGACCATGACCTCTAAAGTTGCCACGATGAAGGCAAATCGACGATGAATTTGCCATATGCTCTTGTCTTGTTTGTTACTCAACCCCTTTTCATGTGTTTCAAACCCGGCTGAGTGCCCGAACCTGAAATACAGGAAGTAGAAAGAGCAACACCCTTTACTCGCGTGGGCCTTGTTCATTTGTTTGCTAATATTCAGAAGATCGAAGAATTTGTGCACCGAGGGAGCCCTGGGAATATGAGTTGCTGCTTTCTTAACTCTTGGTCGAAATCAATATACCCGGCTATTTCTTCGAGAGTGGGTATGAGCTCAAAATTCGAGAAATGAAACACATTTTGAACGGGATCCCAAAAGGTTACCAAAGCTTTAATTAAATCATTCCAGGGTTTGATGTGCATGATGTCTACTAGGGAACCCAATTGTTCTTTCACCCATTATCGGTCATCTTCATCTAAATCATCCCACCACCTGCGAAGCTGCAACCGAGCCCATTCTATGACAGATTGCGATGAGTCCTGGACAGTATTCATTTATACCTACGGAGGGTTAAGTTTAGGGTTGACTCTTGTGAATTCTTTTTGCAAAACAAGTTTTTCTGAAGAAAATCAACAGTTAAGGACCCCTTTTATTGCTATGTTAGCAAAAATGATCGTTTTTTGCAAATGTGGCCCCTTCACAATTCCAAACGAATTTTGAGGCCTCGGGGTAAGTATTTAATTGGAAAAGACACCTTTTAAATAGGCTTGCTTGTTCCTCCCGAAAATAGCCTTTCGACAATTGGAATGTAATCTAAGGCTATTCCGGTAAGAAACGACTTAAAATACAACCGAAGCTGGGTCGACTTATTATTTTGACCAAAGCCCTGAAACACCTTTATTTTATTATTTGTAAAAAAAAATAAGGCTGAACCTTATGTGTTGCCTACGTATCCCATATTCGGTGAGAATCGGACCTGCGTAGTTCGGTTAATTTTGACATAAAAACATGATATTTGACTCACTCTTTTGAAAAACATTTTCTTTTTTTTCTTCCTTTTTTTCAAAAATTCGACAGAGTTTCGGGATATTTTCAAATACTGGGATTTAGAAATCGAGTAAATTCTCTATCCTACCTCACTCTTGGTTTTTCTCTTTAAACATGCAAGCCGAAACAAATAAATATTCACATAGCACGTAGGATGCATCAAGATGGTCTTTATTTTGGGTACACATGTCCTAAACGGACTCAACTCCTGTGTTGAGTCCCCAAGGTCAAATGCACGTGATGCAAATAATCGTTCCTACTAGGGATCCGACATGAGGTTGCGTTATTCTAAGTTTAAAACCTGGGGTTTGAGGTCTAGACTTGGGTTACCCGAGCGGACATCTGGGGTCGAGGGGGGGCAACGTACCAGGAGCACGAAAGTTTGCCCGGCCTTGTTGCTTGCCCAACCCCGTCTTATTTGGTATAATTTCTACAGAAAAAGTGGGCCACGCAAACGTGTGCACCATTTTCAGAAGACTCAGATGGGTGGCATAAGAAGACATTTAAATACAGTTCAAGTAATATCAAAGCAGTAAATGACAATTAGCACATTAAGTCCACAAAATATAGTTATATCAACAATAAAGCCAAATAAAAATCACATTAACAAGCTCGAATTCTTGAACCCTGAACCAGAAGTTCTGGGGTTCTTATCCCCATCGGAGTCGCCAGAGCTGTCATACCTCCTTTTTACACACCCGAAGGTGATATAAGAGATTTTTTCCAATTAAAGTGACATTATTCGATATGAGATTATTTAATTTATTTCAGAGTCGCCACTTGAAATATTTTATTTGGTGTCCCAAGTCACCAGTTTATTTTAAATCCCAAATCGAGGAAATTTCGACTTTCCTTTTCGAAGTCTGCGAACTAGAAATTCTAATTAAGGAATTCTGTTAACCCGGAAGAGGGTGTTAGGTATTCCCGGGTTCCGTGGTTCTAGTACAATCGCTTAGCAATTTATACTTGGCTTAAATTGTTTAACTACTCATTTTTAGGACCTATGTGCATTTATCTCTTTACCCCTTTTAAATCACTTGAATTATTCGTAATTAAAGAATTGAATTACGCATACGTATACTCTTTTCTTTTGGCGCATCAAAATCATGTCACGCGAATGTGTCCATGATTAATAATGCTTTTGTTGATTTATTAAGAAAGTTTGGTTGAAGTTGTGCGAACGCATCCCTCGAGTCTTTTAAGAATTTAATTTGCAATTATATTGCGCGAACGTATATATAATCGCAATACTAATCTAAATCGGGCCTAAAGCAAACTACGAAAGTTCAAGGCAATTTTTATACTAATATTTTTATTTGTTTATATGAGGGTCATAAATTAAAGGATTTTATTCGTATATGGCACGCCCCAAATTATTTTAAGAAGAAATAGTTCTTGATCTAAATTTGTGAGGGCCAAGTGTTATAGATTTAAAGCATAGCACACCTCAAATTATTTTAAGAAAAGGTTTATATATTTTAAAGGCCAAACTAAAGATATTCTTATTTTTAAACTATTTAAAACTAATTATCACAACCACATCACGGGAGTCATACCCCGTAGTTATAATAATTTTAAATGCGCACTTAAAGAAAGCTACGAATGTTCATGAATTATTTTCTAAGCTTCTCAACAGGGACTCATGAGATGAACATTTCCAGCATTTGGTCTAAAGACAAAAATAGACGTGCAACGTAGCATGGAGAGGTATTTTGACTATTCAGGAATTGAGCATGAAAATTGCACTCACACAGTTTAATAGAAAAAATCAAAGGCCTTAGCAATAAAGGACAAAAAAATTTGAACTTGACGGGCCATGGAATTGAGCTTCACCAAAGCACATGTTGTGAATTAGTAGTAAAATAAAGCTGATGGCCTAGAATGATCATATCCGTATATTCTTGAAACAATTTAATAGCAATAGGGACTTAATTAATATGGGAGACAAGAACAACAAACAGAAGATAGACACATAATTTACATACGACGAGAATTTTAAAATTGCACATGAAAAAAGGTTATCACCGTAAACTTTAACTCATACTGCAACATGAGAAATCAAATGTGAGACTGTGACCTTTTATGTGGAACACATTTGACACTGTTGATTTACACAAGATGACCACTTAACAAAATCTTAAATTCATGTTCTTATGGACATTATTTTGAAATCTACAAATTCACCAATAGAACTCATTTTTAGCAACGAAATGTGGCAGACACTCAGCTGAAGGTTAACATGCCATAGAACTTCATTCTAAAAGAATGACACTCAACTAATTCAAACGAAATTAAGTCTCGGCCTTAAAGAAATGGGCAGACATATTCAACTCATATAAATAGATGAAGATCCAATTCAAGACACCCTTAATTAATCAGAAAATCACAGTGGTAATGCATTAATTCTGAGCAAACATAGTAAATCCATTTTTTCCGCTTAGAAAGGCCACAACAGGGCTGACCAAGAATTTAGCTCGTACTACCCAAGAAATCATCTTTTGAATTCCAGAAATTTAATCAGCATGAAGTGCTGTATGGACATTAATTAGAGGAATTGAAGTGTTAACCCAATCTAAGCTCGTCACAAGACAGTTTTTTTTTCCAAAAAAATGAAAACATAGCGATTACATTTGCAGATCTCAATGGTAGGCATCATTTGTTTACACAGACTAATAGAGAGAACACCTCCAAATCACTCAAACCATGCACGAACCCATCAGACAAACATAAAGAAAAGGGCATCATGTATTATGACATAAAGTAAACAGGGGAGGAAATAAAAAAAAATCTGCTATTACTTAGGTTTAAACTCATCTCTTAATGATTCTTCCAAGGCTTCAATTCAACATGAATAATAGTAGAGAAAGAAGAAGATAGGAGGTTAACCTGAATGCGAAATGTTTCAATTAATTCTGGAGTCGAATACAAAGAAATGTGACAACAAAGTTGAGCAGAAACTATAGCCAAATTAAAATTGCGAAAGACCTACTCGGACAGAATCAATAGAGCCTAGAAATTCAGAATCCCAGCCACAAACTTCAACTTGGAATTTAATCCAAAGCTTCCTTTTAGAACCAGAAATCAAGAAAAGAACCAAGGCTAAAAGGATATCTGTTTCAGTAGCCTTTTTTTTTTCTCTTAAAAAAAACTCGAATGAAAGCTGAACTCAAGCCATTTGTTTTCTTTTTGCTTTTTGTATCTTTTCTGGGAAAAAAAAAAGAAACAGACTGAGAAAAATCTTCAAGAGAAGTGACGACTTCAACCCTAGAAATTTTACTCGGCTAACTTTTTTCTGAAAATTTTTCTCTGATTTTTTTCTCTATAATTTTTTTTTCTAGCACATAGAACTTACCTCATATATATAGCTTTCAAAAATCTCCAAAAATCTGCCCAAATTCGAAAAATCCTTTAAATTCTTGAACAATTTTTGGGACAAATGAAGGGTGTAGATTGATTCATATCTATCCACAGCTCATATTCGTCCAACAAATCGTCCTTTTTGTACAAAAATCCACGGTTCTGAGGGAATAATCGTACTCCTCTATGACAAATCCGTTAGGAAATAGAGGTGACGTGGAGAGGAGGGGACCAATGAGTGAACTCAGGTGAGCTCCAGGCGAGTTGAGGGCATGCTCAGTGAAAAAGATGAACAGTAAAAGGGGGTGCGCCGCTTCGGTGTTATTTTAAATCTAGGGTTGGATTGGGAAAAAATTATAAAGTCTTTATATAGTAGGGGAGCCGAGCGGGTCAAAACAAACGAGTTTGGTCCGGTTTTTTGGGCTGGGGGAATTAATTTAAAGGGAAACAATTTGGGCCAAAATTGTATATGAAGTTAGCCCAATTTTTCAAGACATATAATCCTTTTCCTTTCAATTCTTTTCCTAATTCCTTTTTCTCTTTTTTTTTTTAAATTAAAAATCCTAAATTATCTAAAAATGCGAAATTAAACTAATCAACTAATTATAAAAATTGTGAACATCCCTTAAATCTAAATTAAAAGAGGAAAATCAATAAACTAAAATTAAAAGACAAAAAAATGTAATAATGAGTTATTTTTTGTGATTTTCAAATTTTTATACAACGAATAATTACTGATTACTTCTAAAATGTAAAAATAAATCCTAAATGCAATGCGCGATATTTTTTTGGTATTTTTTATGATTTAAATAAAAATTAAACATGCAAGAAAAATTCAAATAATTAATAAAAAATCTACAAAATTCCTAAAAATGGCAAATAATTAAGAAAAAATCTATTTTCTTGAATTTTATAGGAGTATTTCATATATGGCAAAAATCATGTGCTCACACCGCACTGAAGGGAAATTAAGCATGTAGACTCTTCCTTTTTCAAATACAACACATTGTGAGGAAGAATCTTGTATTGACTTTACAATATGCTACATAAATCTCCTATTCTCCTAGTTATATATTTTTTTGTAATTAGGAATAATAATTCTTTTTAAAAGAAAATTATGGACAAGCCTTTTTAATCCAGGTAGAATCAACTTTGTAGGGTTGGTGTATATGTAGTTTAAATCGAAAAAGAATTCCATCATTAGGTAATTTATAATTAGATCCTTAAATTATGTAAATATGTAAGGGCATAAAAGTCGATCAATATTTATTGGATATTTTAGTCGTTTAATATTTAGCATAAATTATATGTATTTTTATAATAATATAGATAGATATAAATAGATAGATTAACATGATCAATTAGTTGCTTTCTATTTTGTATTTTTTCTTCTTCCATTTGTCGAATTTTTTTAATTGTATGTGTTGAGGCCATTTTAAGGCGCTTGTACAATATTCAGTTGAACTATTTGACTTGAAATGGAAAAAGAAGAGTATTAAACTAGTCTACATATCACATTTCATATTGTCTTTTTTTCGATTCGGATAAATGAGGAGGATTGTCATAGATCAATAATGGTTTGAATTAACCTTATGAGAAATTTTGCTACCTTAGAACTGTTATAATAACAGGCGGCGGAAAAGGACTTCGATTGCCGGTTTTCCTGTCATCAGGTCACCAAATCACTGCAACCTAGAAGGTAAAGCTATAAAAAATTATCACAATCTTATACTAGTACACTTATTTTAAGTCTAATATTCATTTGGAATCTTTTTAATTTTGTTAGTGATTTATAAAATTGTAAAAGAAACTTAGAATTAGTTGTTACATGGAATATGGATAATAATTTGATACTATATTTATCCTAATGTTTTGACCTTAAAATATGGCTTAGAAAAAAAAATCTGAATTTAAAAAAAAAGAGAGTTTGTGTACCCAATGCCAACAGCAAAGATAGTAAGTAATCATTAAATTTGCTTTAAATAAACCATCTCTATAAAGCAACTTTTGGACAGAGAAATCAAATTTGCTACAAATTCAATTCGAAAAGCCTAAGCAGATTACAATTACATCCACCATGTTTACAGATCAAAATCTCTATCACTACAGTCTCCTCTCTCTCTTCTTCATCGCCCCACCCACCTTCCTAGCCTTGCAATTCCTCACCGCCCCTTATGGAAAACACCACCGCTCCGGTTGGGGTCCCACCATTTCACCACCGTTAGCGTGGTTTTTAATGGAGAGTCCAACACTTTGGCTCACGCTTCTCCTCTTTCCCTTTGGGCAAAATCATAACAACCCATTATCCTTTATCCTCATTTCGCCTTACCTTTTTCATTACATCAATCGCACCATCATTTACCCAATTAAGCTCGCCGGAAAATCAAGAATTGCTCGCCGGGAAATCAAGAATCCTCCGCCGGAAAGTGGTTTTCCGGTGAGTATTGCGATGATGGCTTTTGTGTTTAATCTCTTGAATGCTTATGTACAAGCTAGATGGGTTTCTCATTATGCTGACTTTAATTCTGATGAGTGGTTTGGGCTACGGTTTGCCAGCGGGATGGTGGTTTTCGCCGCCGGTATGACGTTAAACGTTTGGGCTGATAAAGTGTTAGTGGGCCTGAAGAGTGAAGGGGGTGGATATAAGATACCAAAAGGTGGGCTTTTTGAATATGTGAGTTGTCCAAATTATTTGGGGGAGATAGTTGAGTGGTTGGGCTGGGCTTTAATGACTTGGTCTTGGGCCGGGCTTGGCTTTTTTCTGTATACATTTGCTAATTTGGTTCCTAGAGCTTGTGCTAATCATGAATGGTACTTGCAGAAATTTGGAGAAGATTATCCTAGGAAAAGAAAAGCTGTTATTCCATTTTTGTGTTAAGTATTTTTCAGAAGTGGTTATGATTATGCAATAGTAATGACTTCTATTAATGTTATTGTTATTTCTGGACTGTATTTTGCTTTACCTTGGTATTTGACATTTGAGCCTTCTCTAAATTTTTAGTTGGCCAAATAATAAACAGCCACCTAAACTTGTCACGATTTTTCACTTAGACACCCGAGGATTTAAATACTCAAGCTACCATCAAAGTATATCTATTGGACACAAAATGCTGACATGGCAAATGTAGTGTTATTCACCCACATCTGAGCGCGTAAGTTAATATGGATCTATTGACCTAACTTTTGTTTTACGGTTTATTTCGTCCCTCATCTTCACCTTCTTAAACAAAAATATTACTGTTGCCAAACTCGTTCCTCTCCCATTTTGTGCCCCTTTTTTTCTCCAGCAAGTTACTACCTTTCCATCAAGCCAATGTGTTTCATCCCAAAGAATACAGAAGGCCTGTTCCTCACTTGAAAGATCCAAATCCATGAGTTTGAAAAGTTTATCACTACATGATCAATAATTTCTCCTAAAAAAAGATAAAACAAATATAGTTTTTCATTCTTTCAACATCCTCACTAGACAATGAGGACTGAAATTTGTCTGCTCTATTGAAAGAACTAAATCAACAGATTTTGATTTTCCTTCCTTTTATCCTTGTCGAACCACATGGAGTGTAAGAAAATATCAGAGTTATATAAGAAATAAGATTTTCAGAAGCAAAGAAGCCATTTATAGTTGATAATAATAAACCAGTAACCTTTTCGAAAATAAATTAATTTGAGTGTATATTAAGAATAAATGTTGAATCCAACTTACATATGAAATCCTTAACTTCCACCGACGGAGCATCCAAACAAAGGAGTAAAGCCATTCTATTCTCTTTCCTTGAAGAACATGGTAACTTGAGAAGGGGAAAGGGGCGATACAATACGAGGGGTTTTATTTCGTCGCCGGAACGAGGGCAGGGGAGAAGAAGAGACAGGGAAAGGGGAAGGTAGCGGGTCTAATTGTGGGGATTAGTAAATTCAAGGTGGATTTCTTTTAATTGATGTGGCTTTTTGTAATTGGTTACTTTGCCACGTAAGCCACGTTTGAGCTTCACGCACTGATCTTTTTTTGGACATGAACATTAGTGTCCAATAGATACACTTTGATGGTAGTTTGAGTGTCTAATAGGAAACATCTTCCGTTAGGTGTCTAAACGAACAATCGTGACAAATTAAGGTGGTTGTCTATGTATTTGGCCTTTTTAGTTCATCTTTTTTGTCAGCTTGTTTCCACATATGTCATTACTGGTATTTCTATCTCCAGTTTGTTCTGATATGAATTCTCCAAGGAAAAATATAAAGTGCTCGATGCCACCCTTATGGGAGGCTTTTCAGTGTTTTTTGTTTGACGACGAAGGTAGTCTTGGTAATGCGAAGAGATTGGGGTCGAACTAAGGAAATAATCTCATATGGTCATTTCCAATTTTAGAAGTTTATGACTGTACATATAAATTTCATACTTACTGATCTTTTACTTCTTTTTATAGACCTCGTATGAAAAGAGTTCGTATAACTAAAATAATTTTTGTAATTGATCATAAAATCAATCTTCTTGCTGAACTCTAATTTTGAAAATAAGACAGGAAAAATAGTGGAGAATGCAATGGTGACATTTGAACAGTACTCGGTAATTTTTACTTAAACATTATAGATGTATTAGAAAATTTAATCGATATATATAAATATATAATTGCAAACCCGATAATTAGAATAAGCTATGAGTTCCGTGACAAATATTACCCTGTTATAACCCAAATCCTAGTCGCGAGCCGGCTACGTTGCTCTGACACGACATTTTAGGTGCGGTGCCCGTGTCGACACGACACTAGTATGAGTGTTGATTTGGGATCCGTACCAGATTTGGTCAAATAATTTTGGATACTTTGACCGTGACAGATAGAAAAAGAGAAGGGATACAATTTGATTCCCAAAATCAGAATCAAAACTAGGGTAAATTTGAAGAGAATAGTATACATTATCTAGGAAACATTAGCGACATAGACCTCGCGGACGCGATGCATAGCAGATGCAATGCTTCGCGAACGCGACTGCTACTTCGCGAACGCGAAGACATTTCGTCCAGTGCTGTCACTTGTTTTAAAAGTGAATTCTGCATTTCGAGGCCTTAAAAAATCTCTTTTAACATCACCTCGATTTGCGTGCGCAGTCCGGGCGCGTAGCCGGAAATCCTATATGTGAAAATCTGTGAAAAATGATTAATTTTGACTATAAAATGAATTAATTTGACTTCGGTCAACATTGTGGGTAAACGAACCTGGACCCGTGATTTGACGGTCCCGGAGGGTCCGTAGGAAATTATGGGACTTGGCCGTGTGCCCGGAATCGAATTCCGAGGTCCCAAGCCCGAGAAATGAATTTTTAAAGAAAATTATTTTCTGAAATTATTTATGAGGTTTGGAAATGAATTTTGATTAAAACTTGATAGTATCGGGCCCGTATTTTTGGTTCCGGTGCCCGATACAGGTCTTATATGTGATTTAAGATAATTCTGTGAAGTTTGGTAAGGAACGAACTTGAAACGACGTAAATCGGATCATTTTTGAGAAAATTGGAAATTTGAGGTTCTTGAGAAATTTCATTGATTTTGAGGTTTAATTCGTTGTTTAAGAGGTTATTTTGGCGATTTGGTCGCACGGATAAGTTCATATGATGTTTTTGAGTTAGTACGTATGTTTGGTTTGGAGCCCCGAGGGCTTGGGTGAGTTTCGGATGTGTTTCTGAACTCATAAAAATTGAAGGTTCTTCAGTTTCTGGTGTGCTGGTATTTTCTTCTTCGTGTTCGCGGGAGGACCCTCGCGAACGCGATGAGTTATTCGGGCTGAAGGAAATTTCCTTCTACACGAACACGAAACCCAGGTCGCGAACATGAAGCTTTGGGGGGGGGGGGGTTTCCCTTCGCGAACGCGGGCCTGGTATCGCGAACGCGAAGGCTATAAGCCTGGGCAGGGGGAAGGGATAATTTCTATACGCGAACGCGATCACCTAGCCGCGAATGCGAGGACTCGAGGAGTTAATGCTCCGTGAACGTGAAGGTCAATCAGGCTTAATTCATTGCGAATGCGAGAAGCTCGCGATCGCATAAACCAAATCCGCCCAGTTATTTTTAAGTTCAAAAACAGAATGTATTACGGGAGTTTCACCATTTTTCACAAACTTTTTCTTCTCCACACCTCGGGCAATTTTTGAAGAGGAACTTCACCATAGCTTCATAGGTATGTAATCCTAAGCTCGTTTTCTTCCATTTTTATCAACACTCACTAGATTTCTAGGCCTAAAACATGAGATTAAGGGTAGAAAATTAGAGATTTGGGTAGAGTTAGGGCTTTTTGATTATTTGGGAATTTGACCTCGTTTTGGGGTCGGATTTCAAAATAAATTATATATTCAGGCCCGTGGGTGAATGGGTGATCGGGTTTTGGTCCGAACCTTGTATTTTGACCAAGTGGGCCTGGGGTCAATTTTTGACTTTTTGGGAAGAATGATAGGAAAGCTATAATTAAGCATTGGAACCAGATTGTTTAGCTTTTATTGATGTTATTAAGTCGATTATATCTAGATACGATTGATTTGGAGCCGAATTCAAAAGGAAAAGAGGTGTTTGAGGCTTGAGTTGACCGTGGAATTTTGAGGTAAGTGTTCGGTCTAACCTTAGCTTGAGAGATTAGGAGTTGTGTCCTATTTGCTACTTGCTTCTTGTTGAGTACGACGTATAGGCATGATGACGAGTATCTATACGTTGGTGTCGAGCATGACCGTGAGTTTTAAATTGCAATTTATTTTGTTCTTAAATAATACTACGGATGCTTTAATTGATGACTCTTGGTATTGAGCAAGGATTAAGATTGTTCTCGTGGAAATTACTTATGACTGAGTACCAGTGTTAGCTGAGATGGTTAGATGTTGGAATAAGGTTGGTTATAGCTGTTTCTCCCTTGCCGGGACGTATTTACTTTTACTGTCGAATCTCTTGCCGGGATAGTGTAGTTCTTTGTTGATCCCTTGTCGGGACTCTTGGTATGATTGTTGTTAAATGTTATAATAGATCGGGTTGCACGCCGCAACAATGATATATTTGGATCGGGTTGCATGTCGCAACAATGATATATATTTGGATCGGGTTGCACGCTGCAACAATATTATATGTGGATCGGGTTGCACGCCGCAACAATATTATATGTGGATCAGGTTGCACGCCGCAACAATAGTATATGTGGATTTGGTTGCACGTCGCTACAGTGATAAATGATATGGATCATATTGCGCGACGCAACAGTATTGTTATATATTGGGATCAGGTTGCGCACTGCAACAATTGCTGATACAAGGTGTTTATAGATTTGATACAATTTTCTTATTGTTTTGCTGTGAAATCTGAGTTGTTCTTATGCTGTCACTCTCGATTTACTATTGATATTGGTAAACCCCGTAGCATGTACCCCCTCCCATCTTTACTTGTTTATTTCTGTTTATTTTCCGCCGTATATTATATAACTGCACAGGTTTATTTGGTAGTCTGGTCCTAGCCTCGTCACCACTTCACCGAGATTAGGCTAGACACTTACCAGCACATGGGGTCGGATTGTGCTGATACTACACTCTGCACTATGTGTAGATCCCGGAGCAGCTCTTGGACCATAGCATTTGGGTGACTTCCTTTAGTCCAGCTAGAGATCCCGAGGTAGCCCTGCAGGCGTCTGCAGGCCCGGCGTTCTCTTCTATCCTATTATGTACTCTATTTTCATTTGATTTTGAGACAGATTGTATTTCTTTCAGACATTTGTCGTAGTAATCATAGCCCGTCCGTGATATTATGACACCGGATTCCGGGTAGAGACGTATGTTGGCTTTGTCGTACTGGTTTTGGGTTATTATATTAGACTAAGTCTTCCGCTTGATTTCATTTATCATTAATATTTACATGTTGATTACCCGTTAATTCAGATTGTTAAGAAGGGTTAAAAATGAAAGAGTTAGTAATTTCTATATTTTGCGGCTTGCCTAGCTACTACGAGTAGGCGCCATCACGACTCTCGAGGGTGGAAAATCCGGGTCGTGATAAGTTGGTATCAGAGCTCTAGGTTACATAGGTCTCACAATTCATGAACAAGCTTAGTAGAGTCTGAGGAATCGATACGGAGACGTCTGTATTTATCCCCTAGAGGCTACAGAGTTAGGAAAAACTTCACATTTATTCTTTCTTGTCGTGCGGTTTGGTTTCTCAATGCTAATTGAATTTCTACTCCGTTCTTTCGTAGATGGCGAGAACACGTGCTTCCTCATCCACTGATCAGCAGCCCAAGCCCCCAGCAGCAGCTCCCACAAGGGGCAGAGGGCGACGCTGAGGCCGTGCTAGAGGCCGAGGTAGGGGCAGAGCTTAGCCCAGAGCAGCAGCACCAACGACGGAGCCTCAGGTTGACTTTGATGATGAGGTTTCGGCCCAGACAGTTCCGGTGGGCCCAGCTCAGGTTCCAGAGGGGTTTATTTCTACCACAGTACTCCATGACGCTCTAGTCTGTCTAGTGGGCCTTATGGAGAGTGTCACCCGGGCCGGCTTGCTTCCTGTAGCACCAGCCGTCTCTCAGGCTGGAGGAGGAGCCCAGACTCCTGCTACTCACACTCCGGAGCAGATGGCTCCCCAATTTCAGACTCCAACAGTTCAGCCGGGTATGGTAGCTTAGACCGGTGATGGAGCAGCCATGTCTGCCGATGCTTTGTGGAGATTGGATAGGTTCACCAAGCTTTTCACTACTACTTTCAGCGGTGCATCTTGATGATTATTAAGAACAAGTGCCCATTGCCGTGTATTGATGATTTGTTTGACCAGTTGCAGGGTGCTAGTGTGTTCTCCAAGATAGACTTGAGATCAGGGTACCATCAGTTGAAGATTCGGGACTCGAATGTTCTGAAGACTGCTTTTCATACTAGATATGACCATTATGAGTTTTTAGTGATGTCATTCGGCTTGACTAACGCCCTAGCTGCATTTATCGATTGATGAAAAGGGTTTTCAAGCCATACATTGATTCGTTTGTCATTGTCTTCATTGATGATATTTTGATCTACTCGCACAACATGGAGGAGCACGAGCAGAATTTGAGAGTGGTGCTTCAGACATTGCGGGAACAGAAACTATATGCTAAGTTCTCCAAGTATAAGTTTTGGCTAGATTCTGTAGCATTCTTGGGGCATGTTGTATCAGTGAGGGTATTAAGGTAGATCCTAAGAAGATTGAGGCAGTTCAGAGTTAGCCTCGTCCCACATCGGCAACTGATATCAGGAGCTTCTTGGGGTTAACACCTTATTATCGCCGGTTTGTGAAGGGCTTCTCATCTATTGCGACACCTTTGACTAGATTGATCCAGAAGGGTACTCCGTTTCGATGGTCTGATGATTGTGAGGAGAGCTTTCACAAGCTCAATACAGCTTTAACTACGACACCCATTCTAGTGTTGCCTTCCGGTTCGGGGATGTATATTGTGTATTGTGGCACTTCACGTGTTGGATTGGGTTGTGTATTGATACAGGAGAGGCGAGTTATTGCATATGCTTCACTCCAGCTGAAGACCTATGAGAAGAATTATCCTGTGCATGATCTAGAGTTAGCTGTGATTGTTCATGCTCTTAAGATCTAGGGCATTATCTTTATGGGGTGTCCTGTGATGTTTACAATGATTATCGCAGCTTGCAGCATTTGTTCAAGCAAAATGGATCTCAATTTGAGGCAGCGAAAATGGCTTGAGTTACTGAAGGATTATGATATCACCATTCTTTATCATCCGAGCAAAGTGAATGTAGTCACGGATGCCTTGAACAGAAAGGCCGAGAGTATGGGTAGCCTGGCATTCATTTCAGTAGAGGAGAGGCCACTAGCCTTGGACATTCAGTACTTGGGTAACATACTTGTGAGGTTGGATATTTCAGAGCCTATCCAAGTTCTTGTATGCGTCGTTACCCAGTCTTCACTATTGGAGCAGATCAAGGCTCGACAGTTTGATGATCTGCATTTGATGGTCTCAGAGAGACGGTACTATAGGGTGGTGCCAAGGAGGTTTCTATCGGCGAGGATGGTGTTTTGCGACTCCAAGGTCGTCTATGTGTTCCTAATATCGATGGCTTGAGGGAGAGGATTCTAGAGGAGGTACATAATTCTCGGTATTCCATTCATCCAGGTGCTAAGAAGATGTATTGCGGCCTGAGGTAGCATTATTTGTGGCGGCAAATGAATAAAGACATAGTTGAGTATGTAGATAGGTGCCTAAATTGCCAGTAGGTTAAGTATGAGCACTAGAGGACAGGTTGCCTACTCCAGCAGATGACTATACCGGAGTGGAAGTGGGAGTGCATTACTATGGACTTCGTAGTTGGGTTTACGCGGACCTTGCGGGAGTTTGATGTTGTTTGGGTCATTGTCGATAGGTTGACCAAGTCGGCACACTTCATTTCAGTTGTGACTATGTATACTTCAGAGAGGTTGGCCCAGATTTATATTCAAGAGTCGGTTGCATGGTGTGCCTGTTTCCATCATATCAGATAAAGGCCCTCAGTTTACTTCATATTTCTGGAGAGCAGTACAGAGTGAGTTAGGGACCCGTGTAGATCTCAGCACAATATTTGATCCACAGACCGACCGGCAGTCGAAGCGGATAGTTCAAATCTTGGAGGACATGCTCAGAGCATGTGTGATTGACTTTGGAGGGCAGTGGGATTGATCATTACCTTTGGCCGAGTTTGCTTACAATAACAGTGATTAGTCCAGTATCGAGATAGCTCCATTTGAGGCTTTATATGGTCTGCGATGTCGTTCTCCCATCAGGTGGTTTGAGTCCGACGAGGCTAAGTTATATGGTACTGATTTGGTGAAGAATGCCTTGGAAAAGGTAAAGTTAATTCAGGAGCGACTTCGGACAGCACAGTCCAGACATAAGAGTTATGCGGATCAGAAGGCACGTGAATTATCATTTATGATGGGTGAGAGGATTCTCTTGAAAGTCTTACCGATGAAGGGGATCATGAGGTTCCGGAAGAAGGGCAAGTTGAGCCCAAGGTTTATAGGCTCATTTGAGGTATTGAGATGAGTTGGGGAGGTTGCTTATGAGCTTGCTTTACCTCCTAGTCTATCGGGAGTTCATCTGATTTTCTATGTGTTTATTCTCCGGAGGTATCATACCGACTTGTCACATGTGTTAAACTTCAACACGATTCAGTTAGATGAGAGCCTGGGTTATGAGGAGGAACCAACTGCCATTGTTGATAGGCAGGTTCGCCAGTTGAGATCGAAGAAAATTTCTGCAGTAAGGGTTTAGTGGAGGGGCCAACCAGTCGAGGAGGCGACCTGGGAGTCCGATGAGGACATGCGAAGCAGATATCCACACTTATTCAGCACTCCGGGTATGATTCTAAACCAGTTCGAGGACAAATGTTTGTTTAAGAGCTGGAGAATGTAACGACCCGACCGGTCATTTTGCTTTTAGAACTCTGTTCCCCTAAATAAGACTTCTCATACGTGTTTCTACTGTTTTATGACTTGCTGGAATGGTTAGTTCGGGATTTTGAAGGTTCGGGTTGAAATCGTAACATTTGGTTCCTTAAGGTTGGCTAAAAAGGCTAAGTTTGACTTTGGTCAATATTTTGTGCAAATGACTTCGGAATTAGGATTTGATGGTTCCAATAGGTTCGTATAATAATTTCAGACTTGGGCATATGTTCGGATCGGGTTTCGGATGACCCGGAAGCGTTTTGACGCCTAATAGTGAAAGTTGGTTCTTTGAAGGTTTTTGAAGTTCTTTAAATTTGGTTTGGAGTAGGTTTTGGTGATATTGAGGTCCAAATGGGATTCCGAGATCAGTAATAGTTCTGTAATATCATTTAAGACTTGCATGCAAAATTTGGTGTCATTCCGAGTATTTTAAGTACGTTTTGGCGCTTTGGGAGTGCATTGAAGAAGTTGAAGTTCATATTTTTTATTCAATTGGTTTGGGGTATGATTCTTAGTTTTGATGTTGTTTTATGCATTCTGAGAGTTCGAGTGAGTCCGTTTTAATAATCCAAACTTTTCAATATGTTTGGACTGGGCCTCGGGGGCCCAGGGTTAATCGAACGAGGCTCGGACCAAGTTGGAACTTGGGAGCAACAACTGAAGCTCCCAACTTCTGGTGCAATCGCACCTGCGATTGGCCAGCTGTAGGTGCGAGCTCGTAGAAGCGAGCCTTTTGACGTAGAATCGGCCCATTATGGGTTGCCCAGTGACCGCAGAAGCGGGGCATGTACCGCACCTTCGAAGACGCAGGTGCGAAGAAGGCCAACGCAGGAGCGAACAGAGATCGCAGGTGCGACGCACGTACCGCAGAAGCGGTCTCACAGAAACGAGCCGCTGGTCGCAGAAGCGAGGGAGCCGGCTAAGGGGAAAGACTGCATTTGCGAGGCCTTTCCGCAGATGCGGAGCCACAGATGCAGCTATTGATCCGCAGAAGCAGAATCGCTGGGGCAGAATAGTTCATTTAATACGGGACTTAAGCCATTTCTAACCCATTTCTCTCGCTTTTTGGGCGATTTTGGAGCTTCTTGAGAGTGGTTTTCACCTAGCACTTTGAGGTAAGTAACTTCTACATAATATTAGTTTAAAACATAGATTTTGGGTAGATTTTAACATTTAAAATTAGTGAAAATCATGGGTTTAGGTGAAAACCTAGGGTTTTGATAAAAATAGGATTTAACCACGAAATCTTTTATGGAATTTAGTGAAAATCATATATTTGAGTTCATGAGGTTAGTAACAACTTTCTTCAAAAATTTCCGGAATCCAGGCACGTGGGCCCCGGGTGAATTTTAGGGATTCTTCAAATAGGATTGAGAAATCACTTTGAATAGTTAGGATATAAACTTTTGAACATGTATTGATTAATTTATATAACATTTGACTAGTTTTGGATTGTTCAGCACCAAATTGAGGGTTTAAGCACAATCTTGGACCGGAAAGTAGGCTTTGAGACGAGGTAACTCTCTTTTCTAACCTTGTAAGAGGGAATTAACCCTATAGGTGAATTGATTAATATGTGCTCCTATTTGTGGGGGCAACGTACGTACGAGGTGACGAGAGTTCGTATTGTTCGGGTAGTCTAGGACCCATATCATGCTATACTTATAATTTTTGCACCCTACTTGTTAACCTAATTGCATAAATCATGTTGGAACTTGATAAAGGAGTTTTTTAAAGGTTAAATTTCATTTACTTAAATTCTTGGACGTGTCACTTGACTGTTGTCACACCTCCTTTTTCCGCGCCCGTGGGGCGCAAGGGAGTTTTTTCCAATTAAAGGACAATCGAAACGGGATTGGTTTATTTATTTCAGAGTCGCCACTTGGGAGATTTAGGGTGTCCCAAGTCACCAATTTTAATCCCGAATCGAGGAAAACAATGACTCTATATTACAGTCTGCGTACCAGAAATCTAGATAAGGAATTCTGTTAACCCGGGAGAAGGTATTAGGCATTCCCGAGTTCCGTGGTTTTAGCACGGTCGCTCAACTGTTATATTTGGCTTATTTATCTGATTTTTAATACAATATGAACTTATGTGCAAATTTATCTTTTTACCGCTTTACTATTATTTTTTTAGGAATGTGAACATCGCTTAAAATATACCTTTGGACTGTGTCACATGAAATGCACCCACAATCCGAAACATATTTTATTTGATATTTTAGGATTTGGATTTGGGTCGCATGAAATGCACACCCGAGTTTAAGAAAATTAAATTATTAAAGGTGCGCCTAAAGAGACTATCGCGTTATTATTTTGCGGAGGCCGTGAAATTCGTTAAACGACCCTCCTGAATTCTAAGTAATTTTAAACAAGTATTTACTGAGGGCCCCTCAATTTGTATTTTTATTCGGCGAGGCTCATCTCATTCTTATTTTTTTTAAAAGAATTCGCAACGTCATGGAAATGCATCTCGGGCCACGCCACAATCAATGCGCCCGTGACTAGAGACATATTTCGACTCCGTTGAAATTTGGATTTGGGTCACATAAATGTGCACCCGAGTTTAGGGAGATAACATTATTAAAGGCGTGCCTAAAGCAACTAGCGCATTATTATTTTAGGTGGGGCCGTGAAATTTTCTAAACGGCCCGTCCCGGAATCTAAGTGTTTAATACATACATTTAGAGGGCCCCGCGGCTTGTGCATTTTTTCTTTTCTTCTTTTTTTTTCTTTTTTTTTTTTTTTTTTTTTTTCTTTTTTTTTTTGCGAGGCTCGTCTCATTTTTACTATTTAAGGGCAAACTTAAAACAACTACGATTTCCTACTAGTGAAGCCATCCGAGATTAAACAAAAAAGCGATTCTAACAGGTAATAATATCCATGGTAAAAATGAAAAAAAATAGAATAACCTCGTTCATATGCTCATATTTACTTTAAGCATGCAGTAACCAAACATAAAAATACCATTTTTAACACAACAACAAAAATTGCATCGTTGACATTCATAAATATAGAATATTTTCATTTATTGCCTTGAATCATAACATGCGAAACGAACAAAATGAAACAAGGGACGAAGAACACCAACCTTCGAACCTCGACAATCCTAGAACGACAAACAGTGCCTCCTACGGAACTTGAACCGGACTTCACCGAACAAGGAACAACAACGAAAACTCGGAACGACCTCGACGTTCCGGACCTCGACGAGCAAAACAACCTCACCGGACTGAAGCAACGACTGAGCTACTCAGCAACGCAGCGACGCAGCAACAGCTGCTATTTTTCGGCGCAGCACTATCGCGTGAAGCTGCAACAAAGAAGTCGTTGGACAGTTGACGATGGGGGGTGGTTGCGTGGTCGACGACCGGACTGGGACGACGAACAGCTGAGGTCGTCGGGGTGCAGCGATGGAGGGAGTTTTTAGCGGTCGTCCATGGTGGTTTTGACAATAGGGTGGTGGTGTTTGGACGATGAGGGGGGGCTGTTGGTCGTGGTCAGTAGGGTCGTTGATGCTGCAGCTGTTCCGGCGAGGAAGCAACAGCTGCTGCGTGATAGCAGTGGACGTGGGGGTGTGACCGGTTCAGTTGCGACGCAGTAGGGTTTTTGGACGGGTTTTTTGAAGAAGACGGAGGAACAGTGGTCGTTTGGGCAGCTGGGAGGTTGTCGATGGTTTGGGATCTGTTTGGTGGTGACAGGGAGATGAACGGAAGGTTGTGTGGTTGTTCACGGCGAGGGGGGAGTGACGGGGTGGTGTTCGGACAGTGGAGGTGACGACGCTGCTGCTACTCGTCGGACTGGGTAGTGACGATGGTGGAGCTGGGAGGAGGAGGGTCCGTGTGGTGGTGGTGTTTGGAGCGTTTGGACGTGGGGAAGGTGAAAAGGGGGGGGGGGGTCCGGTAGGTTTTTTTTTTCTTCTTCTTCTTTGTGAAGAAGATGAACAGTGCCAAAGAATTTTTTCCGTTTTTTTTTTTTCCTGACCAAAATCCCAAAAGTCCTCCCCTTTCATGTTTTGTCCGTGTATTTGTAATGTTTTGCCCTCAAAAAATGAGCCCCACGCGTGGTGGGGTTCAAGGCATATGTCCCCCACGCGTGGTGGGGTTCCCCACGTGTCCTGGACACGGTTTATTATGGGCTAGGTCCGAAAATTAGGCCTAAAACCGGGTAGTTTGAACCCGAATATTATTCTTTTGCCCGGACCCGAGAAATAGGAACACGTTGCTTAACTAGTCCTATGTAAGCAAAATAACTACCAAAAATAAGACTAGTATTTAAACAAAACTATATATTTTTTAAAATATTTTTTAAAGATTTAAAATAGCTACAAAATATTAATGAAACTATTTTTTTTTGTAATTTTCGTTTTTCTTAAATATTAAGATAAAATATGAAGTAATATTTTTTGTATTTTTCAAAGTTAAAATGACTATAGAATATTAATAAAAAACTATTTTTTGTAATTTTCGTTTTTAATAAAGACAAAATATAAAGTAATATTTTTTGTATTTTTCCAAAATTAAAATGACTACAAATCATTAATAGAATTATATTTTTTTGTAATTTTCGAATTTTATATAAAGTACCAAAATAAAGTACAATTTTTTTGTATTTTTCAAGTTTATGAGAAATACATAAACTAAAATTTATATATATATTTTGTGATTTTTTCTTTTTGCAACAAAATAAGGTAAAATAGTTAAAATAGCTATACTAGACCCAATTTCACATATTCACGCTAAAAATGTGAAAATTCTCGGGGAGGGTTAAAAATCACGTGCTTACAGCTGCCCCTCTTTGACTGGAAACACGAAGAGTTTTCCGACAAAGAACGACTAGACGTGTTTTTGACCCGACCATTGCTTGGACGGACTACACTTAAGGAAAGGGAGGGATTGTGACCGAGCCCTGGTATCTGAGCTGCCTACATATCCTTGGTTATACAGGAATCAGGCCACGTGTAGTTCGGAAATGAGAGAGATAGTGAAGTGTACCGAGGTGAAGAGCCGATCGAGGTGCCGTTCCGTCGAGGTTCCGGTCCGCGATCCTGTCATTACAACAAAAATGAAAACTGAAAAAGACTAACTAAGCCTATCAGCTACTAGTTACAAGGATTCCTATCTCTTAAGTCTTCTGAAGCTTGGTCTTGAGTCTTGAATGGTGCTTCACGCAGACTTTGGATCTGAACCTTGATACTTGCTAGTTGTAGGTGCTAGTTCTTGAGCAGACCACATTTGCTCTCCACTTTCGTGTTTTTCTCCCTTTTTGTTTTTCTCTTTTCTGACCAGCCTTTTGTGAATGCTGGGGATTTTTATTGCTTCTTGCTGGGGATTCCTGTTGTATTCCTCTGCTTTATTGATTATGAGTGTGCTCCTTTCTCATATGAGCGGGCTTTTGACTTCAATACTTCAATTGTATTCCCTTATTCTCCAGGTGGGTGCCTGATTTCTATTTCTTTTGTCCTTGTTCTCCAGGTGGATGCCTGATTTCTTCTTTCTTTTGTCCTTGTTCTCCAGGTGGACGCCTGACTTCTATTTTTCTTTGTCCTTGTTCTCCAGGTGGACGCCTGATTTCTTCTTTTCTTTGACACGCAACAACCTCCGTTCTACAGGCGGGTCCCTGACAATCAAAACAAACAAAACAAACAAAATTTCCTAACCCAGTTTGTACTAGGAAGATTCGTGAGTCGTTAGCAAAATGGTAACTCATTTATACTACTGATGCAATGATGAGTAAACTAAAGACTAGGCTAGGATGTGCATCTCCTACGGGTAAAACAAAACTTTTGTTAGCAAATGCGTCTGCTAAAATAAAACCTCAATGACTCAAACAAAAGTATTCCCGCATTATACTGGTGGGCGACCTAGAACTTAAATGTATTCCCGCATTATACTGGTGGGCGACCTAGAACTTAAAATGTATTCCCGCATTATACTGGTGGGCGACCTAGAACTTAAAAGTATTCCCGCATTATACTGGTGGGCGACCTAGAACTTAAATGTATTCCCGCATTATACTGGTGGGCGACCTAGAACTTAAAATGTATTCCCGCATTATACTGGTGGGCGACCTAGAACTTAAATGTATTCCCGCATTATACTGGTGGGCGACCTAGAACTTAAATGTATTCCCGCATTATACTGGTGGGCGACCTAGAACTTAAAATGTATTCCCGCATTATACTGGTGGGCGACCTAGAACTTAAATGTATTCCCGCATTATACTGGTGGGCGACCTAGAACTTAAACGTATTTCCGCATTATACTGGTGGGCGACCTAGAACTTAAATGTATTCCCGCATTATACTGGTGGGCGACCTAGAACTTAAAATGTATTCCCGCATTATACTGGTGGGCGACCTAGAACTTAAATGTATTCCCGCATTATACTGGTGGGCGACCTAGAACTTAAAATGTATTCCCGCATTATACTGGTGGGCGACCTAGAACTTAAATGTATTCCCGCATTATACTGGTGGGCGACCTAGAACTTAAATGTATTCCCGCATTATACTGGTGGGCGACCTAGAACTTAAAATGTATTCCCGCATTATACTGGTGGGCGACCTAGAACTTAAATGTATTCCCGCATTATACTGGTGGGCGACCTAGAACTTAAACGTATTTCCGCATTATACTGGTGGGCGACCTAGAACTTAAATGTATTCCCGCATTATACTGGTGGGCGACCTAGAACTTAAAATGTATTCCCGCATTATACTGGTGGGCGACCTAGAACTTAAATGTATTCCCGCATTATACTGGTGGGCGACCTAGAACTTAAAATGTATTCCCGCATTATACTGGTGGGCGACCTAGAACTTAAATGTATTCCCGCATTATACTGGTGGGCGACCTAGAACTTAAAATGTATTCCCGCATTATACTGGTGGGCGACCTAGAACTTAAATGTATTCCATTGTTTCCCCGTTCTTCCGAGAAAATTTTCGACAATCGGCAGAAAATTTTCTGCCCCGGTTTTTGGTAACTTCCATGGCATTGCATCTTGTTGCCGTCATCAATTCTTTGCTCTCCTGCAAAAGACAAAAGGATTTAGTCAGTTTTAATCGTGGTGGTAGAGGGTGCCTTTCTGGCGAGCAATTTTCCTCTCTTCCCCTTTTCTTGCTCTTTGTCCCCATAATTGGTTGGCAGGCAAAGTTGCCTGTTGGGGGTCTCTAGCCTGCTGGGGATTGGTTTTCAATTTATCCCCTTTTCTGCTTTCTCTTTAAACACATGATGTGGGAGTCTGCTTCTAACTCCCGAAACCACTCCCTTTTGGAGCTTACTTCTTCCAAAATTTCCGGGCACAATCCCTGCATTGCCTGGGACCGGCCTTTAAGACTGTTTGTATCATCCTGCATTGGATGAATTCTCCTTTGGTTTCTGGTAGTAAGCTTTGAAAAATCCTTTCAAGACACATTTTAGGAAAAGAAATAAAGACATGGAAAAAAGAAAAACTTTCTGAACCAATATTTTGTGGGAGGAGACAATCCAAAGAACTTATCTGGAGGACACAACTGGTCCCCGTGATCATGACGTGCACCATAGATTCCCGACCCAGTCTATTTGTATCAATCGATTTGTCCGACGGTCTGACTTGCTGGGGATGATAAATGGATGTTCATCTTGTTGCGAATGTGGTAGCTTTGCTGATCTGTTTCGTCGCCTCATAGTGCCCTTCGAGGGGTTTTCACTAATGAGACTCTCTCTTTTCTCTCATCTCCCGGCGCCTTATGGTGCCTGTGAAGGTCTTCACCAATAAGACTCTCTCATTTTATATCCCTCATCTTACATCGCCTCTCGGTGCCTGCGAAGGTTTTCACCGATGAGACTCTCTCATTTTATTTCTTTCGAGGAATCGGGGTGTTGTAGATACGACCCTCTTTTCTGGAGATTCCTTTGACTATCAATTCGTTCCCAATCTTACGATCCTCTTCTTTGCTGGGGCTTGGTGTATTATTCTCGGTCTTATTCGCCTGACTCGACATCTCTTGAACATTGATCGGGAGGTCTTTTGGACGTTGATGTTGGTGTGGGGTTAAAGAAAGGCTATGAAAGAAATGAAAATAATTTGATGGGTGATGTGCTACAACTTTTGGAATCGAACCTTTGTTGGAATTTTAAAAACATAACTTCTGCCCCAGTTTTCTTGCTTGGGGAATTTATTATTTATACTTATGTTGCGCTATGTGCGTTACGCACGCTGTGCCTATTACGCACACTATGTACATTATGCATCGGATATCCCCTATGATGCATACTATGACCGAGCCGTGAGGCGCCTACGTATCCTTTTTGAGGAATCAGGTCAAACGTAGTTCCCACGGTTTTGTATTTCTTATGATTTTATCTTCTTTTTTCTTCTTTTTTTCTTCTTTTTTTTTCATGTCCTTTCCATTAGTGATTCCAAAAGAGGGGTATGAAAGAATTACTTAAGGCTCAAAGGGGGAAGCAAGAGTTAAACAGTGTTTGGATAGAAGAAAGAATTGCCTCCGTCATCTCATTATCCATCAAATGCCAAATACAAACAAATAAACCAAAAATTGCCATAATTAAAGATATTACGCATAATATCTCTTGACTGCATCTGAATTGATAGCCATGTCGACACATCTACCCTCGATATCTGTCAAACACAGAGCGCCGTTGGACAATACTCTGGTCACGATATAAGGCCCTTGCCAATTTGGGGCGAATTTGCCTTTTGCTTCGACCTGATGTGGGAGGATCTTCTTTAACACCTGCTGCCCTACCTCAAACTTCCTGGGGCGCACCTTCTTGTTATATGCTCTTGCCATTCTCTTCTGATACAGTTGACCATGGCACACTGCTGCCAATCTTTTCTCATCTATCAGGCTCAACTGTTCCAATCGAGCTTTTACCCATTCATCATCATCAATCCCGGCTTCAGCGACAATTCGGAGGGATGGAATTTCGACCTCCGCTGGGATCACGGCCTCAGTTCCATACACCAACAAATAAGGAGTTGTGCCTATGGAAGTCCGGACGGTAGTGCGGTAACCCAACAAAGCAAAGGGCAATTTCTCGTGCCACTGTCTGGACCCTTCCACCATTTTTCGCAGTATCTTCTTGATATTCTTATTGGCTGCTTCGACTGCTCCATTTGCCTTAGGACGATATGGGGTGGAATTGCGGTGTGTAATCTTGAATTGTTGGCATACCTCTTTCATCAGGCTGCTATTAAGATTCGCACCGTTATCTGTGATGATCACTTTTGGGATCCCAAATCTGCAGATGATATGGGAGTGAACAAAGTCCACCACTGCTTTCTTAGTTACTGATTTGAAGGTTTTAGCCTCAACCCATTTGGTGAAGTAATCAATGGTCACTAGAATGAACCTATGACCGTTGGACGCTGCTGGCTCGATGGGCCCAATGACATCCATGCCCCATGCTACAAACGGCCAGGGTGCTGACATCGTATGTAACTCTGTTGGCGGAGAATGAATCAAATCTCCATGTATCTGGCACTGATGGCATTTCCTTACGAAAGTGATACAGTCGTGTTCCATGGTTAGCCAATAACACCCTGTTCGAAGGATCTTTCTTGCCAATATATATCCGCTCATGTGTGGCCCACAAACTCCGGCATGTACTTCCGCCATAACCGTCGTTGCCTGCCCGGCATCTATGCATCTCAACAATCCCAAATCCGGGGTTCTTTTGTACAATACTCCTCCACTGAGGAAGAAACCATTCGACAAACGCCGAAGGGCTCTTTTTTGGTCCCCAAAAGCATGTTCTGGATATATCCCCATCCTAAGGTATTCTTTGATATCATGAAACCAGGGTTCGCCATCCGCTTCTTCTTCTATGGCATTGCAGTAGGCGTGCTGATCACGGACCTGGATGTGTAGAGGATCAACATACATTTTGTCAGGGTGGTGCAGCATTGATGCCAAGGTGGCTAAGGCATCCGCAACCTCATTGTGAACTCTCGGGATATGTTTGAACTTTACCGATCGAAATTTCTTGCTCAGATCATGCAAGCATTGTCGGTATGGTATGAGCTTTAGATCTCGTGTTTCCCATTCACCCTGAATTTGATGTACCAAGAGGTCCGAGTCTCCCAAGACCAAGACGTCTTGGACACCCATGTCAGCAGCCAAGCGCAGACCCAGAATGCAAGCTTCATATTCGGCCATATTGTTGGTGCAATAGAAGCGTAGTTGAGCCGTAACAGGATAATGCCGTCCTGTTTCAGAAATGAGTACTGCTCCTATTCCAACCCCTTTTGCGTTTGCCGCTCCATCGAAGAAAAGCTTCCAACCCGGTTCCTCGGGTATTTCCAACTCATTCGTATGCATCACCTCTTCGTCAGGAAAATACGTTCTTAAGGGCTCGTATTTCTCATCGACGGGATTCTCTGCCAAATGGTCTGCCAGTGCCTGGGCTTTCATGGCCGTCCTTGTCACGTAGATGATATCAAACTCTGTGAGCAGAATTTGTCATTTTGCCAACCTTCCCGTGGGCATAGGTTTCTGAAAGATATACTTCAACGGGTCCACACGGGATATGAGATAAGTAGTGTATGAAGACAGGTAGTGCTTCAACTTCTGAGCTACCCAAGTTAGGGCGCAACATGTTTTCTCGAGTTGAGTGTACTTGACCTCATGCACTGTGAATTTCTTGCTAAGATAGTAGATGGCCTGCTCCTTCCTCCCTGTGTCATCATGTTGCCCCAATACACAACCAAATGAATTTTCCAAGACCGTCAGGTAAAGGATTAGGGGTTTCCCGGGCTTAGGTGGGACCAATACGGGTGGATTAGACAGATACCCTTTGATTTGGTCGAAGGCCTCCTGACACTCTGCTGTCCAACCTACTGCAGCATCCTTTCTCAGTAGCCGAAATATGGGCTCACAAGTTGCTGTGAGTTGAGCGATGAACCTGCTGATGTAGTTGAGTCTACCCAGCAAACTCATTACCTCTGTTTTGTTCCTTGGCGGTGGCAAGTCTCGGATGGATTCAATTTTGGATGGGTCTAACTCAATCCCCCGTCGACTGACGATGAATCCTAGCAACTTTCCTGATGGAACCCCGAATGCGCATTTGGCCGGGTTAAGCTTGATATCATACCTCCGGAGTCTTTGGAAAAATCTCCTTAGGTCTGCCACATGGTCCTCCTGACGCCAAGATTTGATGATCACATCATCGACGTACACTTCTATTTCTTTGTGTATCATGTCATGGAACACAGCAGTCATTGCTCGCATGTACGTTGCTCCTGCGTTCTTTAATCCGAACGGCATTACCCGATAGCAGTAGGTTCCCCATGGCGTAATAAACGCTGTCTTCTCAGCATCCTCTTCGTCCATTAGGATCTGATGATAACCCGCATAGCAATCCACAAAGGATCCGATCTCGCGCCCAGCGCAATTATCGATCAGGATATGAATGTTGGGTAACGGGAAATTGTCCTTGGGACTTGCTTTGTTGAGGTTGCGGTAGTCGACGCACACCCTGATTTTTCCATCCTTCTTTGGGACTGGTACCACATTGGCCAGCCACTCGGGATACCGAGTGACCCGAATGACCTTCGATTGCAACTGCTTAATCACTTCTTCTTTGATCTTTACACTCATTTCTGTTTTAAATTTCCTTAGTTTTTGCTTGACCGGAGGGTATGCCGGGTCAGTGGGCAATTTGTGAACCACTAAATCGGTGCTCAATCCAGGCATATCATCATATGACCATGCAAAAACATCTTTGAATTCCCTGAGAGTTTCGATCAATTCTGCTTTGACATTCGGCTCAATGTGGATGCTAATTTTGGTCTCTTGGATGTTATCAGCGTCTCCTAGGTTCACAGCCTCAGTGTCATTTAGGTTAGGCTTGGGTTTCTCTTCAAATTGGCACAGTTCTCGGTTTATTTCTTCGAAGGCTTCCCCTTCGTCACCTTCGGGTTCATTATCACAAACGACCTCTTGCATCATTGAGTCAGATTCAGATTGATTATTTAGACTAGGTCGAAGATCCGCTGTGCATGCCATGTCATTAGGACCAGTAAAAAGAGAACTGTTCAGAAAGAAAAAGAACAAAACAAGAAATTAAAAACGGGACAAAAGAAAAGAACTTTATTAAATTTGCAGGATAAAAAGGGTTCACACTTTTACAAAACGAAAGTAAAATTGGGATTACACCCTTGAATAATCCGATCAAACAAACAAACAAACAAAACATTAATCAAAGCCTACTACCAAGACTCCCCTCGGACAGGGAGAGGAGTAACCGTCCAATTGTTGGTCTTGGCCTCAGGCCCCACAAATTGTATCTCTGCTCTGCTGGAACCCTCTCCAGCTTCCACCATACTGACATCCGCGAATAGTCTCTCAAAACTCTGATT
Source organism: Nicotiana sylvestris (assembly GCF_000393655.2). Classification (NCBI taxonomy): domain Eukaryota; kingdom Viridiplantae; phylum Streptophyta; class Magnoliopsida; order Solanales; family Solanaceae; genus Nicotiana; species Nicotiana sylvestris. The sequence continues at coordinate 142,431,337 of NC_091063.1, forward strand.
CAGGTCTTCACTTATGCCGATCAAAGGTCCTCGAATCTTTGGGATCGCTGACCCCTTGGCACTAGCTTTAACAAAAGACCTTGAGAGGCGTGGCACTGGTTTAGGCAGAAACCAGACCCTCTTCTTCATTTTTCGCGCTTGCTTCCTGTCTGCTGCGGTTGGTTTGAACCCCAACCCGAAAGTTTCCAGATTCTTAGGAAGGGAGACAGGTTGGACTATCCCTTGAAGTTCAACTCCCAGGCCTTTTCCCGGCACAAACCCATTACCCAGCATTTCTGATACCATCATTACTGTTGCGGCAGTCACCCTAGGGTGCGGGATGATTTCTCCTTCAGAAATTTTGTTGGCCGACCCTGTATCGAGAATCTGGTAGACCCAGGGACCCTTGTCATCAGTGGTCTCTATGAAAGGCACAATGGTTCCGCCCATGGTGCATGTCGTATCCTCGCCGTGCAACACGACCTCTTGTCTTTCCCACTCGAACTTCACTGTCTGATGTAGGGTGGAAGGCACCGCTTTAGCTGCATGAATCCAAGGTCGTCCTAACAGCAAGTTGTAAGATACCGTGGCGTCCAACACCTGGAATTCCATGGTAAACAGGACCGGGCCAATGGTTAGTTCAAGTACAACATCCCCCACAGTGGCTGTTCCGTTTCCGTCAAACCCTCGGACACAGATGCTATTCTCCCGGATTCTTCCACGGTCAATCTTTAACTGGTCCAGGGTGGATAATGGACAAATATTGGCGCTTGAGCCATTATCCACCAATACTCGGGTTACCACCGAGTCTTCACATTTGACAGCTAGGTATAGAGCTTTGTTATGCTCCGTACCTTCCACCGGTAGGTCATCATCTGAGAATGTCACTCTGTTCACCTCGAAAATCTTGCTAGCAATGGTTTCCAGGTGGTTTACAGAAATCTCACTGGGTACATGGGCCTCGTTCAATATCTTTAACAGGGCCCGACGATGTTCCTCGGAATGGAGGAGTAATGACAATAGTGAGATCTGGGCAGGTGTTTTTCTCAGCTGCTCAACCACAGAATAGTCTTGTACTTTCATCTTCCTCAGGAAGTCTTCAGCCTCTTCTTCTGACACTGGCTTCTTGGTTGCCACTGGGTTTGTTTTTCTTAACTCCACCGGAGCAAAGCATCGACCTGATCGAGTCAGCCCTTGCGCTTCACAACTGACTTCTTCCACCTGTTTTCCTTGGTATGTCACCACTGCTTTTTCATATTTCCAGGGCACAGCCCTGCTGTCAAGCATTGGCAGTTGGACCACCGGCTTTATGGTCACCCGTTCTCTACATACCCCTTTCAACATGACTGCCGGTGTGGGCAGGATCCCTGGTATTACCAACTTGCTTGGCTCGGGTTTGCTTGCTATGGCGGACGGGTTCTTCCCCCATATTACTACCGGCTTGACGCCTTCTCCCTGCGACTGTACATTTGTTCCTCCACTGGTTAAGACTTCTTTTGGGGCAGCTTGGATCATCATCACTGTTTGTGAGGGTTTTCTTAATTCACCTCCCTCACACACCAACTCAATCATGTGAGCTTCGTGGTGCGCTGGCAGCGGGTTTTGGTTGATGTTAGGAGCCTCCGGTGTCTGGACCTCGATCTTATTGGTGTCAATAAGATCCTGTATGGCATGCCTTAACTTCCAACACTTCTCGGTATCGTGCCCGAGCATCCCTGAACAGTATTCACAACTGATTGAACGATCCAAATTCTGAGGCGGAGGATTTGGTTCCCGAGTATGGACAGGACTAACCAAACCTAATTGCCGCAGCTTGTGGAACACAGCGGTGTAGGTTTCTCCCAGTTCGGTGAAGGTTCTTTGTTTCCGCAACCTGTCATTTCTGGCATCTGGATTTCCCCGGAAACCTGCCCCTGAAGGATTTCTATATGCCCTTGGTGGAGGGTAAGTGTTTTGTGGTGGTGCATATATGTTCTGGGGAGCCGGTGCGCGCCATTGTGGGCGAACCGGGGGCTGAGTGTATATCTGGGCTTGGTGTACGGAACAATGCGGTTCTCGAGGTGGATAGAAATTTTGTGGTGGGTTGTATGGGTAGTTTGACCTGTGAGGCCTGGGTTGGTTGTAGTGCGGCCTGCCAGCCCTGGACCAACTGCCTGCCTCGATCGTGGCAACCTCTTCTTTCTTTCTTCTTAGCGCACCTCCCGTGCCGCTTTGAATAGCCTGGGTTGTGGCCTTAAGTGCCGAATAGTTTAAGATCTTGTCCGACCTCAAACCTTCTTCTATCATGACCCCTATTTTGACCACCTCGTTGAAAGATTTTCCAACCGTTGTCACCAAGTGACCAAAGTAGGTTGGATCCAATGTCTGCAAAAAGTAGTCTACCATTTCTCCCTCTCTCATGGGAGGATCGACTCTAGCTGCTTGTTCTCTCCAGCGGAATCCGAACTCGCGAAAACTTTCCCCGGGTTTCTTCCCAGTTCTCAATAATGTGAGACGGTCGGGGACTATCTCTAGATTGTACTGGAAATGACCTGCAAAAGCCTGTGCCAGATCATCCCACGTGTACCACCTGCTGAAATCCTGCCTGGTATACCATTCCAGTGCAGATCCGCTCAGACTTTGGCCGAAGTAAGCTATCAAAAGCTCATCCTTGCCTCCTGCCCCTCTCATTTTGCTACAGAATCCCCGCAAATGTGCCATGGGATCACCGTGCCCTTCATATAAATCAAACTTGGGCATCTTGAACCCAGCCGGGAGTTGGACATCTGGGAAAGGGCACAGATCTTTGTATGCCACGCTGACTTGATTGCCCAGCCCGTGCAAGTTTCTGAAGGATTGCTCCAGGCTTTTGAACTTTCTTAACACTTCATCCTGTTCAGGGGCCTTAACCGGCTTCTCAACCTCTGCCGGTACTTCCAAATGGGGATTGTAAACCTGTGGTTCCGGTGCGTGGAATGTAGGCTCAGGGGGATAGTATTGTGTATCGTGAGCCTGAAACAATGGCTCACTGGTCGTTCGCTGCAAAGGGGCTGATGCAGGTCCCACAAAAATGGGAATATTGGATGTTGGGAGAGGTTGATGGGGTGGTGGAGCTTGGGAATCATGAGGGCTTCTTTCTTGATGATAGAGGGGGTTTGGGCGGCTTGTGGAAGGGCCAGAGTGAGGGTACTCCGGCACGTGTCCCAGTGTCTCAGGGCTCTTTTGCGTTTTGGCCAGGGCTAGCTGCATTGCATGCATCTCTAGTCCCATCCTTTCAATCTTTTCCATTGCCTCTTTTAGCAACTGGCTCATCGGCCTTTCTTCCTCATTACTATTCTCAGAAGTGGTCATGCTTGTTGCTACCGGTCCTTTGGATCTGGTTTGGTATGAATGTGTTGCCAGAATTCTTTAACAACTAACTGTCTTGTATCAGACAACAACAAACTTTGTTAGTGTTAGAGCTTAACAGATTTGATCATAACACATAGAGGATGCAATGCACCTAGGCAATTAATCGTTTCTACATGCCTTGCCTCAAACAACATACGTCATCCCGGTTTGCTCATTCATCCATTTTTAAAGTACTTTGGGAAACCCTGTGTTTTATTTTGTATTTTTATTTTTATTTATTAAAAGCGGTCGAATCTTATGGGGATTGCCTACGTATCACGTCCCCGCGTGAATCAGACCAGGCGTAGTTCTGCCTTAAAGTAAAGAAACACAAAATTCTTGTGAAATCGTTAAATTCATTCTCAAAATTTTGCTATTACAAATTACTTCAAGCAAGGAATAGCAATAGTACAGACTCCACAGTTCTTAAGCCGTTTTGACTAAAAGAAAAGAAAACAACATATGGAAAAACAACAAAACCAAATAAACAAGACTCAACCAAAGATTAATTTTCCAACTTAGGGGCCCGCGAGGCATCATTCGGCCTTTCCGCGGCCCTTGGTGTGAGGTCTCTCTGCAGACCTTTCAACTCATTCATGATTCGGTGGACGCAACCCATGATGGAAACAAGGAGGGTCTTCCGAGGCATTTGCTCGCATGCCAGGCATCTCATGTAGATGTAATGCCCAATCTCGTCGATCCTTCCTCGAATGTTGTCCCTTTCTGCGAACAAATGCCTTATCTGTCGGTTCTTCAACCCCAGTGTTTGCGCATTGTTGGCAAGCTGATCCTGGAATATCTCCATTCGTCTTTCCATTCTGGTCATTGCATCGTAACATCGCCTTCTGTCGGCTTGGGCATCTCGTGCTTGTTTGACGATCCGATCATGTAGAGTGGAGTTCGTCTCCCTCAATATTCCGATGCTCATCTCATAATCCCTTATGACCTGTTGCAAACGCTGCTTCCGGGCCATTGTGTGCCTTGCCCATCTGACCTTCATCCTTGCTATGCATGCTTCTGATTGTTCTAATTCTTCTTGGCTCTGGATGACCTGACTTCTCAAACTTGCTATCAATCTTTCGTCAGAGCGACGCTTCTGTCGGTCAACGTCACTCTTACTGTCTTGGTGAAGGCGGGCCTTCAAGATTTGGTTTTCTTGGGCTAGCTTGTTTCTTTCAGCCTGCTCCGAAGCGGCTTGCACATTGTTCTCGAATGTAAGTCTTTCGACTTGTTGCTTTAGCTTCCCGATTTCAACCCGGTAACCTTCCTCCCTTTTTAACCATCCCCATTGCTCTTGCGAATCATCTGTGAAGTGTTGGACGTGTGCCCTTTTAGCAGGTCTTTGCCGAATCTGAAACCTTCCTTTGAACCAAGCATCGTACTTTGGGTCTACCTCACCTTTGGCTAGTTCTCGCACCATGGTCTTGGGCTCCAAGAATCTACATTCATGCCACAGTTTTCTAATCTTCCCCTCGGGGAATATGACTCCCGGGCTTAATTCTAAGGCATGCTTGCTCATGTCTTCGTCAGTAGGGACTACTTGAAACCTGCCCAATTGTCGTAATACCCGATGAGGGGCATATGGCTGGATGCTGCGAAGGCCTATTAAGAGAACATGACATTCTTCAGCCGACATGTAGATCACCTCAGTATCAGCCAACCAACCGAATGCCCATTCAATTTGGTCAGCTGTTGTTGACCTTAACCGTGTAAACCATGCTTCGACGCCTTCAGGAAATCTGGCGCCTGTCATGCGCTTCTTGAATCCGCTGATACAATTCCTCTCGGTCAACCCGTGGTTCATGTATCCTACTCGGTGATGGAGATGTTCCTGCATCCATAGCTGAAGTAACAGGTTGCAACCTTGGAAGAACTTGCCTCCTTCTCGGCATATAGTCAGAGCCCGGTAGATTTCGGACAAAATCAAAGGAACCACAGTACTATTGGTTCTTTTGATTGCCACGTCGGCCATCCCTACCAGACCTATCTCTATCTTTTTATCCTTCCTTGGACAGACCATGACTCCCAAGAATGCTGTGATAAAAGCCAAAGTACGTCTTGCTTCCCATTTGTTTCTGTTCCCTCCGTGAGTTAACCCAAGGTTTGGTTCCTCAAAACCCTGCGGGGTTCCGTACCGCTGATACAAGAAATGGAGATCACAATATCCTCTCGATAAATCGTCATGTTGTACCTTCCGACTAATGCTTAGTAGATCCAGAAACGCATGCGGAGACACTGGCCTTGGCGAAAGCAAATATTGCCCTCTTAACCTCTCATTCAATCCCGCATATCCGGCGACTTCCTCAAGTGTTGGTGAAAGTTCAAAGTCAACAAAACGGAATACATTGCGGGTTGGGTCCCAAAATGGTATTAGAGCTTCAAGAATATCTGTCCTTGGCCTAACGCCCAACAAATTTACAAAACCTCCCAATATTCTTCCTACTACCTCTTTGCTATTGGCTTCCAAATCATTCCACCACATGTGGAGTTGTAGGGGGACCTCGCTGAGGGCCGAGAATGGTTCATTTTTCTCTGTGCTCATCCTGCACATTTATTAAGGTGACCTTTTAGGCCAAAACAGAAACCTTTATTTTGACTCTAAACAAAAATCTTGGAAAACAAAACAAACAGTATATGTATTTATATACATGTGTGTACATATATGCTTTATGGTATATCATTATTGGTAAAATGGAAAGGGGAGTTGGACCCGATGAGGGTTGCCTACGTATCTCACATCCGGTGAGAATCAAACCCGCGTAGTTCGGGCGAATAAACTATTTTTGAGAGGACCCTTTTCCATTTTCTATATTTTTTGTTTTTGTTATTTTTCCCACAACAATCAAATAGACTATTATTTTTCATTCATAACAAACAAACAAATTAACGAAAAACATAAAACATTCCTTCTTTTTGAGAAGGTGGGGTTGGACCCGATGAGGGTTGCCTACGTATCTCACATCCGGTGAGAATCAAACCCGCGTAGTTCGGTCAAATAAGAATAAGTAGGCAAATAATAATAAGCAGATGGACTAACCCTTTTTTTTTGAATTTTCGTTTAAAAGAACTACTTTAAAAGAAGCAAGGAAATATTATTTTTTGATTGATTTTCTTTTTAAAAGCAAAACTAATATTTTTGAATTTTCATCATTTTTTTTTATTCTAAAAAAGAAGAAAATATTTTCGGAATTTTACCTTCAATATAAGAAATGCTTCTAACATGTTTTTTTTTTGAATTTTCTAAAGAAGAATCTATTTTCGGATTTTTCATTTATCTTTTTGAATTTTGAACCTTCTTTTGAATTTTTTTTTGGATTATATATATACTTATTTTTGGAACAAATAATAAAATCACATTCAACGCTGGACTCTTTTTTTATTTTTATTTCTGGCGTTTTCATAGACAAACAAAATAAAATAAAATAAAACATTTTTTTTTAAAAAAAAAAACAAACTCTTTTTCATTTTCATTTAATGGCAAAACAAACTATTTTCTTTAATATTTTTTTAAAAAAACAGATAGAACAATGGTGATTTTTTTTTTATTTTTCCTTTGCTTTTAATATAACAAACTAACAAGACATTTTTTCATTTTTAAAATTTCGGCAGAGTTTCGACTCTACTCGGACTTCTATGCTGTTATTTTCTCCTCTTTTTCACGATTTATTTTTAATCTGTGGAAAATAATGAAAACATACAAAATCTTTTTGAATTTTCATGCTTTGTTTTATTTGTAATTTTTTATTTTATTTATTATTTCTTTCAAAAATGTGGCATGGGAGACATAACGATTTCCAAGACTTCTTGGATTCCGCAAATGCTCCTCATGCGCTTTTCCCAACATATGAAGCGTGGGGGACATATGGGAATTCCAAGACTTCTTGGATTCCACAAATGTTCCCCATGTGTTTTCCCAAAAAGCAAGCGTGGGGGACATAGGGAATTCCAAGGCTTCTTGGATTCCACAAATGTTCCCCATGCTTTGATTAAAATAACATTATGCTGGGAATGACCCAATGACCCATACGCCCTTGACTAAATACAACATGTAGCACATAGGATGCCATAAGATGGTCTATTATTTTCAGGTTGCTTGTCCTAGACGGACCCAACCCCTGTGTTGAGTCCCCTAAGTCAAATGCACATGATGCAAATAAACGTTCCTACTAGGGATCCGGCATGTGGCTTTGTTATACTAGGTTCAGAACCTGGGTGTTTGTTCTAGACCTGGCTTACCCGAGCGGACAGCTCGAGCCGAGGGGGGGCAGCGTACCGGGAATACAGAAGCTTCACCGGCTTAGCAACTTATCCGAACCTCGTTCTAAATTGGGATTTGACACTATACAGAAAAGAAGTCATACGAAGTACGCCCTTCTTCATGATTTAGAAGACTCAGAGAGAAGATGGGTTTCGGCACAATTTATATACAGTTCACATAATATCAAAGCGGTAAAAGCAACATTTAGCACATTAGGCTTAAAACATGTAAAAAATCAGATAAAGCCAAATATAACAATTTATCTAAGCTCGAATTTCTAACCCTGAACCAGTGGTTCTGGGTTATTAGTCCCCAGCAGAGTCGCCAGAGCTGTCACACCTCCTTTTTCCGCGCCCGTGGGGCGCAAGGGAGTTTTTTCCAATTAAAGGACAATCGAAACGGGATTGGTTTATTTATTTCAGAGTCGCCACTTGGGAGATTTAGGGTGTCCCAAGTCACCAATTTTAATCCCGAATCGAGGAAAACAATGACTCTATATTACAGTCTGCGTACCAGAAATCTAGATAAGGAATTCTGTTAACCCGGGAGAAGGTATTAGGCATTCCCGAGTTCCGTGGTTTTAGCACGGTCGCTCAACTGTTATATTTGGCTTATTTATCTGATTTTTAATACAATATGAACTTATGTGCAAATTTATCTTTTTACCGCTTTACTATTATTTTTTAGGAATGTGAACATCGCTTAAAATATACCTTTGGACTGTGTCACATGAAATGCACCCACAATCCGAAACATATTTTATTTGATATTTTAGGATTTGGATTTGGGTCGCATGAAATGCACACCCGAGTTTAAGAAAATTAAATTATTAAAGGTGCGCCTAAAGAGACTATCGCGTTATTATTTTGCGGAGGCCGTGAAATTCGTTAAACGACCCTCCTGAATTCTAAGTAATTTTAAACAAGTATTTACTGAGGGCCCCTCAATTTGTATTTTTATTCGGCGAGGCTCATCTCATTCTTATTTTTTTTAAAAGAATTCGCAACGTCATGGAAATGCATCTCGGGCCACGCCACAATCAATGCGCCCGTGACTAGAGACATATTTCGACTCCGTTGAAATTTGGATTTGGGTCACATAAATGTGCACCCGAGTTTAGGGAGATAACATTATTAAAGGCGCGCCTAAAGCAACTAGCGCATTATTATTTTAGGTGGGGCCGTGAAATTTTCTAAACGGCCCGTCCCGGAATCTAAGTGTTTAATACATACATTTAGAGGGCCCCGCGGCTTGTGCATTTTTTCTTTTCTTCTTTTTTTTTCTTTTTTTTTTTTTTTTTTTTCTTTTTTTTTTTGCGAGGCTCGTCTCATTTTTACTATTTAAGGGCAAACTTAAAACAACTACGATTTCCTACTAGTGAAGCCATCCGAGATTAAACAAAAAAGCGATTCTAACAGGTAATAATATCCATGGTAAAAATGAAAAAAAATAGAATAACCTCGTTCATATGCTCATATTTACTTTAAGCATGCAGTAACCAAACATAAAAATACCATTTTTAACACAACAACAAAAATTGCATCGTTGACATTCATAAATATAGAATATTTTCATTTATTGCCTTGAATCATAACATGCGAAACGAACAAAATGAAACAAGGGACGAAGAACACCAACCTTCGAACCTCGACAATCCTAGAACGACAAACAGTGCCTCCTACGGAACTTGAACCGGACTTCACCGAACAAGGAACAACAACGAAAACTCGGAACGACCTCGACGTTCCGGACCTCGACGAGCAAAACAACCTCACCAGACTGAAGCAACGACTGAGCTACTCAGCAACGCAGCGACGCAGCAACAGCTGCTATTTTTCGGCGCAGCACTATCGCGTGAAGCTGCAACAAAGAAGTCGTTGGACAGTTGACGATGGGGGGTGGTTGCGTGGTCGACGACCGGACTGGGACGACGAACAGCTGAGGTCGTCGGGGTGCAGCGATGGAGGGAGTTTTTAGCGGTCGTCCATGGTGGTTTTGACAATAGGGTGGTGGTGTTTGGACGATGAGGGGGGGCTGTTGGTCGTGGTCAGTAGGGTCGTTGATGCTGCAGCTGTTCCGGCGAGGAAGCAACAGCTGCTGCGTGATAGCAGTGGACGTGGGGGTGTGACCGGTTCAGTTGCGACGCAGTAGGGTTTTTGGACGGGTTTTTTGAAGAAGACGGAGGAACAGTGGTCGTTTGGGCAGCTGGGAGGTTGTCGATGGTTTGGGATCTGTTTGGTGGTGACAGGGAGATGAACGGAAGGTTGTGTGGTTGTTCACGGCGAGGGGGGAGTGACGGGGTGGTGTTCGGACAGTGGAGGTGACGACGCTGCTGCTACTCGTCGGACTGGGTAGTGACGATGGTGGAGCTGGGAGGAGGAGGGTCCGTGTGGTGGTGGTGTTTGGAGCGTTTGGACGTGGGGAAGGTGAAAAGGGGGGGGGGGGTCCGGTAGGTTTTTTTTTTCTTCTTCTTCTTTGTGAAGAAGATGAACAGTGCCAAAGAATTTTTTCCGTTTTTTTTTTTTCTGACCAAAATCCCAAAAGTCCTCCCCTTTCATGTTTTGTCCGTGTATTTGTAATGTTTTGCCCTCAAAAAATGAGCCCCACGCGTGGTGGGGTTCAAGGCATATGTCCCCCACGCGTGGTGGGGTTCCCCACGTGTCCTGGACACGGTTTATTATGGGCTAGGTCCGAAAATTAGGCCTAAAACCGGGTAGTTTGAACCCGAATATTATTCTTTTGCCCGGACCCGAGAAATAGGAACACGTTGCTTAACTAGTCCTATGTAAGCAAAATAACTACCAAAAATAAGACTAGTATTTAAACAAAACTATATATTTTTTAAAATATTTTTAAAGATTTAAAATAGCTACAAAATATTAATGAAACTATTTTTTTTTTGTAATTTTCGTTTTTCTTAAATATTAAGATAAAATATGAAGTAATATTTTTTGTATTTTTCAAAGTTAAAATGACTATAGAATATTAATAAAAAACTATTTTTTGTAATTTTCGTTTTTAATAAAGACAAAATATAAAGTAATATTTTTTGTATTTTTCCAAAATTAAAATGACTACAAATCATTAATAGAATTATATTTTTTTGTAATTTTCGAATTTTATATAAAGTACCAAAATAAAGTACAATTTTTTTGTATTTTTCAAGTTTATGAGAAATACATAAACTAAAATTTATATATATATTTTGTGATTTTTTCTTTTTGCAACAAAATAAGGTAAAATAGTTAAAATAGCTATACTAGACCCAATTTCACATATTCACGCTAAAAATGTGAAAATTCTCGGGGAGGGTTAAAAATCACGTGCTTACAACTGTTATTGAGAATTTGTGTTTCTTTAAATATGAACCTCTTAATAAATCTTAGATCAGTTACTATAAAATATTTTCCCTTTTGTGGAGCGGGCCGAACGCCTCGGTAACAGATAGATGCATCTATGATTCGTGACGTTCGACCCTCGACAGTGCACAGTTTAAATATTTCATGTTGGATCAGGCTGTACGACCTCGACATAAATTGCACGTAATAAATCTTTGGAACTAATTAAAAATTGATATTGCTTCATTGGCTTGAGATATAAATTGTTAAATGATGGAGACAAACTTGAGATTTATTATTAGTGAGAGGATTGCCTATTATTTTCTTGTGATTTATCTTTCAGTTATATTTATGTAATCCATGTTTAGTTATAATTTTGACATTTCATTGTTATCCCATAGTAAGTGTCAAAGTCGACCTCTCGTTACTACTTCTTCAAGGTTAGACTGGATACTTACTGGATACATGTTGTTTATGTACTCACGCTACACTTCTGCGCTAAATGTGCAGGATCTGAGGCAAGTGCATCTGGATATTAATTCGGCGTGCATCCCTGATTTTCGAGACTTCGCGGTGAGCTGCCCTTCTAAGCCCATTCTGCAGCAGCCAGAGTCTTTCTTTTGCTCGTATTTTTTGTCTATTTCACTTCAGATAATAGACTAGTATTCTTTTGTATATTCTACTAGTTGCTCATACACTTGTGACACCAGGTCTTAGGGATGGGCATCGGTCGGTTCGTTTTGTTCGTGAATGTTATTGGTTCGTCATATCGGTTATCGGTTTATAACTATATTAAACCGATAATGGAACCGATAAGATATCGGTTATTGGGTATCGTTTAGTTGGTTATCGATCCTTATCGATTCGATTATCGATTTACCCGTTAAGATAAAAACTATCCAAAAAATTCATGTTTTTATTATAGAAATCATGATCGAACTATTAAGAGAAAGGAATTGAATTTTTACTCTTAAGATAAAAGGGATTAAATTTTAAGTTAGAAAATAAAACTTTCTTTGCATTTGAAAATCCCAATTAATGATCTTAATTTTCAAAGTTATAAGTTAATATGAGTAAGGGATAAGATATTCAACAATTTAATCTTACTAACTATCTCACTGTGAGCGGGCATAATTCACAGGAAAAGAATAAAATCCTAATCTTGTAAATACTAAAGAATCAGTGCAACAAAAGAAACAAATAGAAAAACTAAAATCTGAACAATTAATTCTTTAAAGTTTAAAACTAAAAACCTTAACTGGAGAATTAAAATGAGAAATTCAGAAAAGTTTAAAACTTACCCTAAGGATTAAGGTGAGAAGATGAAGAGTAACTACCGAGAGAATTGAGAGAATGAGAGAATGAAGCCATAAGGTGGTTTTATATATTTAGTGGGTAAAATTATAATTTTGTTAAAGCTTATGGGGCTATTGGTTAAACCATTAATAAATTGGGCAAACCGAGACCCGAATCGATAATCAATTAGTCAAATAATATTAAACCGTTATCGAACTATTTACCCAATAATCCGATATCGATAACCCAATAACATTTTATCGGTTCGGGCTATCGGTTATACCCGATATATGCCCAGCCCTACCAGGTCTTGGCACACACTAGTAGACTTGTGGTTTTGATTTATTTCTATGGTTATGATTGCACTCAACTACTTTTCTTTTATTTATTTTAAATATGTTATTTCTTAAATCTTTTAAATTCAGGAAAGTTTAATTATTTGGAAATCTATTAAAAAGGGAAATCACGTTGTTAGTTAATTGTTGGCTTGCCTAGCGGAGGCTTTGGGAGCCATCACGGCCTATAATAGAATTGGGCCGTGACAAGCATGGCTTTGGTTCTGCAGCTCAGCTATCGTTGCCTGTAGCATTTCGAAGATAACCCGCAAGTTAATCCCAGCACCTTCGCCGTCGTGCGTATTTTGGGCAATCAATCGGAGTCCCCCCCCCCCCAGACGCTGTTTTCAGGATCGGTAGGCAAATTCACAATGATGGCCACATGTGAGTTAGCGTCAATCGGGTCCACGACTAAAACTCCATTGAGATCGACAGGAGGCACCTCGTTTCCGGGTGCTATATTGTTGTTCTCGCCATAGTGATCGGACTCAGCATCCACATTTGGAGAGGCAGATTGGGAGTTCGACATTTTAGACTTTGACCTGAAATTAAAGACATTTCAAAGAACAAGTATAAAATAAGATGTGTTATGGAAGTTTGTATCAAATAGCCACTATTATCCTTAGCCCCACGATGAGCGCCAAACTGTTTACCTTCAAAATCGGATAACAATTAAATTTGTAAGTAGTTTTAAGGATACGCAGATTAATTTGATACAAAACAATAAATTGAGTTAGATTGAATAAATAATGATATAGTAAATTTAAATCACGTGAGGAGGAGGATTCCAGCCTTAATAAAATATTTACCCTCGATCCGGGCTTACAATGGCCAGTACTGATGAACAAGAAAAAGAGCTTTCAATAACAGTGAAAATAGTTGTATATTGTTTTGGAATGCATGTTACAATGTGTTCAATGAATTATCAAACCCCCTTTATATAATAGAGGAATTCTAATCTAGGTACAATTCCGTAAAAGGTAAAAAAATCTTCTGTTTAACTGATCGCCGGTTCTTCATTGATACGTGCTGAGATCCATGCCATGATATCCGACCGGTCGCTGATATTTCGGCCTTCTGTTGGTCGTATTTGATTGCCTGACAAAATTCTTCGGAGTCTTTCGGGGACCGATCTCGGATCATGACCCCGATATTCTCGAGGGCGGGCATCATGCCCCTAGACTCTAACTCGTTGAGACCTCTGCCTTGACTTCGGTCCCTCGTCTTTATGTCTCGAGCTTAATTTATCCGATCGGAGATCGAGGTGTACCATGAGCCCTGTTTTACACGTATACAAATAGTACTATTCTGGTTAAGACAAACTAAAACGAAAAGCTTAAGAGACATAAGTTTTGAGAAGTACTGCTCATCAAACCGAAATCCAATCACAGTAAGAATTATGATGGATTGATAAGTATTTCTTCACTCTTAATTAAATATGTCAAAAAATAAATAGATAAACATAAATACAAATCAAAACAGGCTAATTCCCCCCCCCCCCTCCACGTCCCTTCCGAAACCTTTATATACTCATCAAAAATTCCTTCATCTTTCTCCGCCGCACCCTTTTCTCTCTTTGTCTGACGGAATCAAAAATTTCAGGTACTCTTTCCCACAGCAAATTAAATTGTACGTTCTCAATTCCAATATCATTGCTGTTGCTTATACAATTTATTTACTTTCTTATTTGCTTATTCCCATGTGATAATTGCTCGAAGGTTTTACTATTACGTACTTGGTTATTTGCTAATTCATCTGTACTCCTATTTTGTGTGATACACTTTTCTTTTAGGTCTATCAATGAAAGAAATGATACCTTCCTGTATTTAGAGATAATTTTACTTTAAACTTTATGTTTTATCAATGGCAGAGCTAGGATTTTAACTAAGAGGGATTAAAATACAAGGAAACAAACTCAGGAAGAAGTCAAGGAGTGTGAATAAATAGTGTATATACATAATGTAATTTTCGACAAAGGGACACCCCTTTAGTATATGTGGCTCCACCACTGGTTTTGCCTATGATTTATAGTCACACAAATATTTATGAATTGTTTTAGACCACAAGTTTCAAAAATCTTTCTTTCTTCTCTAAACTCCATATCCAGTCAAAATGCATGACATAAATTGGATCGGAGTAATTGTTATATGTCTGTAAGGCAAATATGCATGGTTGAATTATAAGGCAAATATGGACTAGGAATTAAGAGGTAATTTGGGTTGAAGAGGACATTAATTAGAAATTGTCTTATTTTAAGTCCAGATTAAACTTGAGAAATTTCTAAGTATGTCAATATGAATAGCTGGAAGTCTGTGATTCCTGAAGTTTAGTAGTGTTATGTTCGTAATGTTCATAGCTTCAATGGCATAAACAGTTTCTCTAATTAAAAAAAATACTAACACATAATTAGATGCGGACCCAAGATTTAAACTTCATATATTCGAGATCAAAATTCTACCATAAGCCATTTGGTTTATTGAGTTTGAAATCTATTATGTGTACTTATTTAGTAGTTCTTTTTACCACTATACGAGGTGTGAGACAAAGCTATTGGGTTCAGATGAACCAATAACTTGTGCATAAACTCGCTCCTGCACATAATCCTTTTTTATTTTATTTAATTGTTGCTAAAACTAAGGTTAAGTGAAATGTAGATCAAATACTTCTTTGTCACTACTAGAAATCCGGAAAAAAGTGACCAACAATTTGCGACCAAAATTGGTCTGTCAAGAAAAGCGACCAAAGTTGGTCCCTAAATTGGAGAAAATTATTAAATAATTATTTAAATACATTAACGACCAAGGTTGGTCGCTTTTTGGTCGATAATGTGGTTAAAATGTTGACCGGACTGGTCAGACTTGCTTGGTCAAAGAAATATTGAAATTAACGACCAACTTTGGTCACTAAAGTGGGACCCAGTTATAAAATTTTAATAATTATATTATTATTTAAAAAATTATAAAATATAAATAAATATAATTTAAAATTAGCGACCAAAGTTGGTCGTTTACGAAAGGGGAAGCAGATAGAGACCAACTTTGGTCGCTAATCTGGGACTAGTGGCGAAGCTAGAAATTTTCTAAGGGTATTCAAATTTAAAAGAAGTGAAAAAATTTCCGGACAAAGGGTGTTCAATATATGTTATATACCTCTAAAACGTAATATTTTACCTACATACACAATACAATTTTTCGGCGAAGGGTGGTCAGTTGACCACTCTTGTGATCATGTGGCTTCGCCACTGTCTGGGGCCCAGTTATAAAATTTTAATAATTATATTATTGTTTAAAAAAATTATAAAATATAAATAAATATAATTTAAAATTAGCGACCAAAAGTTGGTCGCTTACGAAAGGGGAAGCAGATAGAGACCAACTTTGGTTGCTAATTTGTGACCCAGTTCTAACGTTTAACAATTATATTATTATTTTAAATATTATATAAAATATAAATAAATCTGATTTAAATTTTAATTTCTGAATAATTAACGACCAAAGTTGGTCTCTTTTCAAGTCAACATTGGTCAAAATTAAAAATCACTTTTATATTTATTATCTAAATAATATAAATGTAATCCGTTAACACTTTTGTAATACAAGAGATGAATACACTAAAATATATTCTACATACTATATATGCAGTTAAAATTGTACAACGAAGTGTGTTACATATATATATATATATATATATATATATATATATATATAGAGAGAGAGAGAGAGAGAGATAAGTCGAGACGTTTTGTTTTTAATATTCAATGATGCATCTGAGCAGGTTATAAGTCGACAAATCAATTTACAAGTGTATAAATCCCTAAAATAACCCGACCTTGTGTTACTAGAGCTTCATGTATATATATATAAGAACATGAAGCGCTAGGAACACATGGCCGGTTTATTTTAGGGATTGATACATATATACAACTATCAAAGTGTGTGTGTGTGTGTATATATATATATATATATATATATATATAGTCACACACACAGACACTTCATTGTAATACTATAACGTATATATAACTTGTTATAGTATATGTTAGTGTGTGTATATATATATAACACACACACACTTTGTGTTGCTTTAACTACATATATAGCATGTTATAGTATTGTATTCATTATTTGTATTATAATAGAGTTAATGAATTACATTCATGTATATTTGATGAAATATTATATTATATAAGAACATGAAGCGCTAGTAACACCTGGTCGGGTTATTTTAGGGATTTATACACTTGTAAATTCATTCATCGACTTACAACCTACTCAGATGCATCATTGAATATTAAAAACAAAACGTCTCGACTTGTATCAATTAATATGTTATAATTGATTCATCGATTTATAACCTAGTGATGAATGAATGTAATTCATTAACTCTGTTATAATACAAATAATGAATACTATTATATCAACTAATAGAATAATATTATATTGGTTTATCAATTCATTAATTATTCGTACGTAGTAATGTATAAGATTGATCATCAATTACAATATAATTTATGCGTGTGTATGAAATTACTCATATACTTAAATATAACTTAAAAAATTACTTTACATAGATGTTGTATTATAAAAGTAATTACATAGTTAATAATTATTTATAGTAATTGTAGTTAAATAAAATAAATATTTATAGCTAAAAATAATTTTTTTATAGCTTATAATATTTAAAAAGAAAAAAAGAAAAAAAATAATTTAATTTTTTTTTCAATTTTTTTTAAATAGTAATCAATGTTGGTCGTTATTTTTGGTCAAACGGTCAAAACTTATTTACAGACCAAAAATAGCGACCAAAGTTGGTCGCTTTTCCTAATTCCAGAGACAAAAACAGGTTTCCCCCCATTTCTCTTATTTCCTTCCCCAAAATTTTCCCAACTCTCTCTCTCTTTCTCCCTTTCTCTATTTCACTCACCCAAATCCCATCCCCCACCTCGCGCCACCACTGCCCCCTTGCTCGCCGCCGCCCACTGCTCGCCGGCCACCACCACTGCCGCCCCCTCTCTCTCCTTCTCCACCTAAAAAAACCAAGGTTAGAATTATAACCTTCAATCTTTGTTATTTCTAGTGTGTGTGTTACAAATTTGATGTATTGTAGTTTATTGTTTCAATTAGTGTTTCAATCCTTTGAACATTGTATTTTATTGAGGATTAGGGTTTAGGTCTTGTTTTAATTAGTTTTGTTAATTAATTTTATTAACTAATTAGTTTAATTAGTGTTGAATTTAGTTTAGTTAGATTTGAATTATACTTTGTATTGTCTTGATAATTTAGTTAGAATCTAGGGTTTAGGATATGAATTGAACCTTTAGGATATGAATTGGACTTTTAGTTTATGAATTGGACTGCAGTTTATAAATTGTAATTTTAGGATATGATTTTAACCTTTTGGATATGAATTGGACTTTTAGTTTACAAGTTAAAATTTTAGGATATGAATTGAACTTTTAGGATATGAATTGGAATTTTAGTTTATGGATTGGACTTATAGTTTATAAATTGTAATTTTAGGATATGATTTGAACTTTTAATTTATGAATTGAACTTTTTGGATATGCATTGAACTTTAGTTTATAAATTGAGTATTTTAGGATATGAATTGGACTTTTAGTTTATGAATTAAACCTTTTGGATATGAATTGAAATTTTAGTGTATGAATTGAACTTTTAGTTTATGAATTGAACTTTTAGTTTATAAATTGAACTTTTAGGATATGAATTGAACTTTTAGTTTATAAATTGAGTATTTTAGGATATGAATTGGACTTCTAGTATCACGACCCAAAATCCACTAAGGGTCGTGATGGCACCGGACACCATTGTCAGGCAAGCCAACAACAAATAACTATTAACTTCTTGTTTTAAATATTTCTGAAATCACTTCTTTTATACGTTTAAACAATACATAATAACTTCCACTGAATAAATAATGAAATATTTAACAATTTTAAATCTCTGAATAAACCCATAGCCATCCCAGAACCCGGTGTCACAAGTGTATAATCATTTACTAGGGAATGAAATAAAATACAATAACTGTCTGGAATACAAGTAGACAAAAATGAAAATACAGTACAATACTTTGAATGAGACTCTGCTAGCTATGGACGTCTCGATAAATGCAACTCACCTAAGTCTCCGTATCAACCATGCCGTTATGCCACTAATCCACTAGACACATAAACCTGTGCAACAAAAATACACAGCAAGTGTAGTATGAGTACGAAAACAACGTGTACCCAATGAGTATCTCGTCTAATCTCGAAGAAGTAGAGACGAGAGGTCGACTTCGACACTTACTAGCGGTCCAATAGTAATATATTATTAATGCGAATAATCATGAATTTATTAAGAATGACAGTAATTTCAAATAAGTCACGAACAGGTTAAAGTTCCTTTTTAGATTAAAAGTCTCTGGATTCATAATCCATTAGTTTTCAATTATCTCAAGACTAGGAGGGCAAATATCAATATCAATAAATTTCAAGGCAAGCAATATAAGCATGCGCAAATCATGCCGAGGACGTACGACCCGATCAAACAATATTTAAATTGTGCGCTGCCAGAGGGTCGAATGGCGCGAACCATAGATGCATCTATTTAATATACCGAGGCGTTCGATCCGTTCCGAAATTAAACACACACGGATAGTCAATCAAGAAGTCAACATGGAACAATTATCCAAAGAAACGCCAATTCTCTTTTAAAGATTTTTTGAAAATGAAGTTTAAATCTTTTTAGAAGTTCATTTACAAATCCGATAAGATTTAAGTAATTCAAATTGTCAACTGGGTTACAAATATTTCAAGTACAACATGCTTTTGGGTCCTAGACTACCCGGACATTAGCATAATAGTAGCTACGCACGGACTCTCGTCACCTCGTGCGTACGTAGCCCCCACAAATAGGAGCACATAACCAATTAACTCACATATAGGGACAATTCCCTCTTACAATGTTAGAAAGGAGACTCACCTCACTCCGAAGCCTATATTCCGATTCAAGAACGCGCTCAAACCTCCAATTTGGAGTTGAACGATCCAAAACTATTCAAATAGGATAAGAACTAGTCAATACATGCTCAAAAGTTCATATTCTAATTATTAAACCAATTTCTCAACCCTAAATGCAAGGTTCCTAAAATTCATCACCGGGCCCACGTGCCTGGATTCCGGAAATTTTTGAAGAAAATTATTACCCATAACCCAAGGATCAAGAATGTATGATTTACTCCACTCCCTAGCAAATTTTGTGGTTAAATCTTGTTTTTACCAAATTCTAGGTTTTTCATCTAAAACCCTTAATTTTCCCGATTTTTCACACGTTAATCTACCCATAATCCATGTATTTAACTTATGATGTGTAGAAATTACTTACCTCTTTGATGATGATGGAACCTCTCCTCAAATGCCCTCAAAAATAGCCTAAGACCAAGTGGGAAATGAGGGAAATGAGCTAAGTTTCGGAATAAAAAGTCATTACACCAGACGCAGAAGTCGCATTTGCGACTCCCAGCTCGCAATTGTGATGGTCGCATTTGTGACAAAGGCATCGCAAATGCGAAGCCCAGCTCTCCCTGCCATGGTCGCATTTGCGACAAAATTCTTCGCAAATGCGAAGAGGACAGCATCGCAAAAGCGATGGCCCCCTCGCAAATGCGATCTCCCCTCAGTAGCCCCCAGGTTCGCAAGTGCGAGCTCCCTCTCACAAATGCAATGTCGCATTTGCGACCTAAACACTGCAAATGCGGTCATACCAGTACCATCTGCATCAAACCTTCTCCAAATTCCATTTTTGATCCGTTAACCATCCAGAATCCACCCGAGGCCCCCGGGACCCCAACCAATTATACCAACTAGTCCTAAAATACATTGTGGACTTTCTCGAGGCCTCAAATCATATCGAACAATGCTAAAACCATGAATCGCACTCCAATTCAAGCTTAATGAACTCTAAAATTTCCAACTTCTACTTTCGGTGTTTAAACCTATCAAGTCACGTCCGATTGACCTCAAATTTTGCACACAAGCCATATTTGACATTACAGACCTACTCTAACTTCCAGAATTGGATTCCAACCCTCATATCAAAAAGTCCACTTCCGGTCAAACTTCTCAAAAACCTTCAAATTTCTATCTTTAGCCAAATGACTCCAAAATAACCTACGGTCCTCCGAATTCACTTCCGATCGTGCTCCTAATACCAGAATCACCATACGGGGCTATTCCCAGACTCGGAATCCCAAACGGACATTGATAACCCTGAAATGCACTCCAACCCAAACTTATGAGATTCTTCCAAAATGCTAACTTCTACAATAGGCGCTGAAACATTCTTGGGTCTTCCAAAACCCAGTCTGAATATACGACCAAGTCCGAAACAAACATACGAACCTGCTGAAACCTTCGAATCCCGATTCTGAGGTCGTTTGCTCTGAAATCCAATCTTAGTCAATTCTTTCAACTTAAATCTTCTGAAATGAGAATTCCCTTTCCAAATCAACTCTGAATTCCCCAGAATTCGATTACAACCACGCGTACAAGTCATAATACCTGAAATGAAGCTGCTCATGGCCTCAAACTGCTGAATGGTGCACTAGAGCTTAAAACGACCGGTCGGGACGTTACATTCTCTCCCACTTAAACATACATTCGTCCTCGAACGTGCTGAGAACTACATTGAAGTAGTATGAAATCACTGTTTAACATCTCGTGCACCTACCCGTGCTACCACAACTCAGTTTAGCATGTTAGCTCGATCAATTCTGGAGATATCCCGAATATCGAATATCGGTCACAAGCATGCTAAGTGCATAATACCATCCTTGGGGAGACATATAATGCCATAAGCTACAAAACTCAAGCACAACTGAGGTGCGGTATACGATCTGAATCTCAAGAGCCATCCTGCTCATATAACATCATCTCTACGCGGAACCTCAACACATAAGAAATTCACCGAGCCGTCTCACAACTCACACGGCACAATACATCATTACATGAAATAGCCGATGACGAATTAACACCCCGACTACCATTCCATAAGGAGCGCATTGCTGAAATGAACACATCTAGCATGATATAGAGCCTATTTTCACATTTGAATCCATCCACAGACCTCAAGCTGATTTTGATCACACCGAACTGGGCCATTAACCTTTCATGGGTCCATAATAACCTCCCTTTTCTCATAACACACAAGAACAACCATCATAACCGGAGTAATCCTCAACAGTCAACAACCCAATAAACCGAGTTCCCTTTAGGCATCAATTCTCAATTTAACGACATCACTACAATCTTCATACTTGGTTTAACTCTTCAATCAACCAAGTGACTACATGCCACACTTTTACAACCTTCCTGTGGGGCACACTCCCACAACCTTCCGTAACAGATGACAAGTCGGTACATCCAAACCATCGGCTGCACTAACGCTAAAAAGCAATTAAGAATCCTTAACCAGGATGCAAAGCCTTTTTCACAAAACACCGATCTCAAGTGACGCCGAATACAATACCAACTTACTTTAAACATCGAAACTCCTTTCCTGCTCATTCGAGCTCGTGACATCCTTGTCAACACCGAACTGCAACCTTGATCCTCACTTCAGATTCCACGCCACTCACTTCAGGAGAACCATAGCACACACAGGTGAATTCTCATAACCGTAGAATATACAAATCTCTAAGTAGTGGTCTAAGCTACCATAGCCCTTCTAGGACCCGCCTACACACAATAGGTCATAATAATAGAATACTTCTTAATAACATCAATTACGGCGGCCGACCGGCCTCACACGTACCATCACGAATCACTTGCATAACTTGGTCCCGCTGCAGGAACTATTCGCTACCACCAATATACAAATTCAACTATGGCTAGTCAATCTATATTCTTCCAATTTATCCTGATTGCCTTAGAAACAATAATAACTCCATTAATTACATAACACACCCCATCCGCACTCATCCCAAGTGACCTGGAATTACGAGACCACGATGTCTCCAAATCCCACGAACCATTTCATAACTCCCTTGTGCACACATTCGCATCCTCAACCAGTATGTCCATTCTGATAATCCCTCTACGAATCCGAAGTCTTTTCTCATTTTCCTCCAAAATGCTACACTGTGAGTCAAAACATCATAGAACAATTTGGGCCTCTACTCATAAGCTGCTACAAAGCTTGATTCTTAACCGTACCTCTAGGCTCGAAATCATTAGGCGCCACACTTTACCCCTTTGAATCCACTAGGACCGTTGTGGAGACCCGCTCTGACTTGGCCCCGAATATAATCAACTCCATATATCTTCTAGCACATGAATACTCCCTCGACGAAGCACCCAACAGAATCACTTCCCTTGAAACCCGCATCTATACAAGGCATAAATTCTGAATCCTTCCCCAAGTCTGAACATGAGCCAATAAGGCTAACCATAGCACACCTTTAACAATCCCTTTGCTCAAATTACCACTTAGGTTCTTTTCCCGTAGCTGAAATAACCCATCAATATGCTAATAACCAGAAGCCGCGCAAGTAGTTAACCATGCAACCCAATCATAGGCGGTAGGACTCTCCCACTTAGCTTGAAGCCACTATTACACACCTTTGGAATTCACCAAGATTCTTTATCTCTTATTGACATGACCTCGTGCAATTAAACCGCCAGATTCCTTGAAATCCTTCCATTAGCACTTCATGAATACCCTGAATTTCCATCAACATTCACACATTCGACCTCTTACCGGAATGGCCAGTAAAATCCTCCGCAGAAGCTTCGCCAACCACGCGACCGCTAACCTGCTCACATGGATTAACCCAGTTGTGGAAATCACTTTCCGACATCTTTCAACACTGCTGTACGGGGTACAATCACTACATCATCAATAACCCATCCTGAGTCCGAGCTCACTTTATAGCTGCATAAGTCCATTCACTCCTCGTGAACATTAACTAAACGTGTGACAATATCTTCAAATTCAAAGTTAGGTTGTATCCTTCTTCATTTCAAGCAGTTCCTTTTCGTTATATCAAATCTCCAGCCACATAATAGCCCATACTTCAAATTAAATCCGTAGACCCCCAATCACCAATCACTAAAGTTCCCAAGTCATTCCAAACTCTCCTTAAGGTGCGTAGTCATCCTACCACAAAGTCCATATGCAACTCCGCCACTCTCCCACTTTGGTGGAACTCACCCCCTTTAATTGATTACTCGACCTTTGCCTCTTATACCTGGCCTTCTAGAAATTTTAGCCATCGCCTGACATTTCCCACATGTTCTTCCTCATCCTTTTCTACTCAGTTGTTGCCTTAAATATAATCTATCTTCGTAGCTCTTGAACCCATGAACTGCTACTAACTTTAAATCTCCCCGAGGTCATCTTTCTTGGGCCATCAACACAAGATATACCGATTCAATCCTGAACCACCGCACATCGTGATCTCTGACAATCGCCTCTCTATTATTATTTCACAATATCCCGCCCCAAAAGCGAATTGAAGAAAACTATAACACCGGTGAACTTAACACATACAATCGAGGACGACGATACTACATCACAGATGAAAATTCCACCACGCTTAAAAATACCCGGTCTCGTTACTCCATCACCCCAAATCTGGACATCCATAGGCCAATCACTTTTCCTCCGCCGACAATGAAATATCAGATCTCTGAATCGTGCACTGAGTAGACTTACTTTCAATTCATTCTCCGCCCCAACACATAGGCAAGTATCCTTCCATCAAGTCAATACTGTGCGATAACCACTTGTGACACCATAGCAACCTGTGCATAGCCTCCAAGCTCTTAGAAGCACAACCACTGAGCCGAAATGATAGAAAAATCCTTCTGCAAGGCGACGGCAATAGCCCAACCAACTATACCGGGAGAAACATCCAGCACCACATCTGTAGTACCATTACAATTCTTCAATTCTCGAGTTATAACAAGCGGTTCGCGTCTCGTAAGATTGAGTAGGAAGGAAACAAGGGCATAAGCCTCGAGGAATGAAACCGCATGATGAGGAATCAATAAGGGAAGTGCTTCTAACAGCCCTGTAACCTCTCAAAGATAAGTACAAACGTCTTCGTACCGATCTGCAAGACTCTACTAGACTCGCTCATGACTCGTTAGACCTAAGGGAACCTAGTGCTCTGATACCATGTTGTCACGACCCAAAATCCACTAAGGGTCGTGATGGCGTCGGACACCATTGTCAGGCAAGCCAACAACAAATAACTAGTAACTTCTCGTTTTAAATATTTCTGAAATCACTTCTTTTATACGTTTAAACAATACATAATAAATTCCACTGAATAAATAATGAAACATTTAACAATTTTAAATCTATGAATAAACCCATAGACATCCCAAAAACCGGTGGCACAAGTGCATGGGCATTTACTAGGGAATGAAATAAAACACAGTAACTGTCCGGAATACAAGTGGACAGAGATGAAAATACAGTACAATACTCTGAAGAAGACTTTGCTGGCTACGGACATCTCGATAAATGCAACTTACCTAAGTCTCTGTATCAACCATGTTGCTATGCCACTAATCCACTAGCCACACATAAACCTCTGCAACAAAAATACACATCAAGTGTAGTATAAGTACGAAAACAACGTGTACCCAATGAGTATCTCGTCTAATCTCGAAGAGGTAGAGACGAGAGGTCGACTTCGACACTTACTAGCGGTCCAATAGTAATATATTATTAATGAAAATAATCATGGATTTATTAAGAATGACAGTAATTTCAAATAAGTCACGAACAGGTAAAAGTTCCTTTTTATATTAAAAGTCTCCAGATTCATAATCCATTAGTTTTAAATTATCTCAAGGCTAGGAGCGCAAATATCAATATCAATAAATTTCAAGGCAAGCAATACAAGCATGCGCAAATCATGTCGAGGACGTACGACCCGATCCAATAATATTTAAACTATGCACTGCCAGAGGGTCGGATGGCGCGAACCATAGATGCATCTATTTAATCTACCGAGGCGTTCGTCCCGTTCTGAAATTAAACACACACAGATAGTCAATCAAGAAATCAACATGGAACAACTATCCAAAGAAATGCCAATTCTCTTTTAAAGATTTTTTGAAAATGAAGTTTAAATCTTTTTAGAAGTTCATTTACTAATCCGATATGATTTAAGCAATTCAAACTGTCAACAGGGTTACAAATATTCCAAGTACAACATGCTTTTGGGTCCTAGACTACCCGAACATTAGCAAAATAGTAGCTACGCACGGACTCTCGTCACCTCGTGCATACGTAACCCCCATAAATAGGAGCACATAACCAATTAACTCACCTATGGGGAGACTCACCTCACTCTGAAGCCTATATTCCGATTCAAGAATGCACTCAAACCTCCAATTTGGAGCCGAACGATCCAAAACTATTCAAATAGGGTAAGAACAAATCAATACATGCTCAAAAGTTCATATTCTAATTATTAAACCAATTTCCCAACACTAAATGCAAGGTTCCTAAAATTCATCTCAGGGCCCACGTGCCCAGATTCCGAAAAGTTTTGAAGAAAATTGTTACCCATAACCCAAGGATCAAGAATATATGATTTTTACTCCACTCCCTAGCAAATTTCGTGGTTAAATCTTGTTTTTACCAAATTCTAGTTTTTTCATCTAAAACCCTTGATTTTCCCTAATTTTCACACGTTAATCTACCCATAATCCATGTATTTAACTTATGATGTGTAGAAATTACTTACCTCTTTGATGATGATGGAGCCCCTCCTCAAATTCCCTCAAAATATCGCCTATGACCAAGTGGGAAATGAGGAAAATGGACTAAGTCTCGGAATAAAAAGCCATTGCACTAGACGCAGAAGTCGCATTTGTGACTCCCAACTTGCAATTGTGATGGTCGCATTTGCGACAAAGGCATCGCAAATGCGAAGCCCAGCTTTCCCTGCCATGGTCGCATTTGCGACAAAATTCTTTGCAAATGCGAAGAGGATAGCATCGCAAAAGCGATGGCCCCCTCGCAAATGCGATCTCCCCTCAGCAGCCCCCAGGTTCGCAAATACGAGCTCCCTCTCGCAAATGCGATGTCGCATTTGCGACCCAAACATCGCAAATGCGGTCATACCAGTACCAGCAACATCAAACCTTCTCCAAATTCTATTTTTTGATCCGTTAACCATCCGAAATCCACTCGAGTCCCCCGGAACCCCAACCAATCATACCAACTAGTCCCAAATCACATTACGAACTTGCTCAAGGCCTCAAATCATATCGAACATCGCTAAAACCATGAATCGCACTCTAATTCAAGCTTAATGAACTCTAATATTTCTAACTTCTACTTTCGGTATTTAAACCTATCAAGTCACGTCCGATTGACCTCAAATTTTGCACACAAGCCATATTTGACATTACAGACCTACTCTAACTTCCAGAATTGGATTCCAACCCTCATATCAAAAAGTCCACTTCCGGTCAAACTTCTCAAAAACCTTCAAATTTCTATCTTTAGCCAAATGACTCCAAAATAACCTACGGTCCTCCGAATTCACTTCCGATCGTGCTCCTAATACCAGAATCACCATACGGGGCTATTCCCAGACTCGGAATCCCAAACGGACATTGATAACCCTGAAATGCACTCCAACCCAAACTTATGAGATTCTTCCAAAGTGCTAACTTCCACAATAGGTGTTGAAACGTTCCCGGGTCTTCCAAAACCTAGTTAGGACATACACCCAAGTCCGAAACAAATATACAAACCTGCTAGAACCTTTGAATCCCGATTCCGAGGTCGTTTATTCTTAAATCCAATCTTAGTCAATTCTTTCAACTTAAAGCTTCCGAAATGAGAATTCCCTTTCCAAATCAACTTCGAATTCCCCGGAATTCGATTCCGACCACGCGTACAAGTCATAATACCTGAAATGAAGCTGCTCATGGCCTCAAACTGCTGAATGGCATGCTAGAGCTTAAAACGGCCGGTCGGGTCGTTACATTCTCTCCTATTTAAACATACATTCGTCCTCGAACGTGCTGAGAACTATACTGAAGTAGTATGAAATCACTGTTTAACATCTCGTGCACCTACCCGTGCTACCACAACTCAGTTGAGCATGTTAGCTCGATCAATTCTAGAGATATCCCCTTTTATTCAAGCAAATAAGCCTTAGAGCCCGATTCCAATATCCGAAATTCTCTGTCAGGCCTGCTCCAACATACAATCACCATATCAATAGCTACACGCAGCACCAAAACATGACTACATACCTTAGCTGAATTCACACCTTGCACAACTTTACTCACAGGACCACAATAACATTCTCTGATACATTTAGTCAAAATTCTATGAATCTGATGCTCCCATTGCACCTCATGGCATACATAGGTCTTGATCTAACTCTTATAATACTGCCACGACAGAAGAGATGTGTAGAAATTCATAACCAACTGCCGAATCAATAATTCATTGGGTTTATACTCCTGACAAGAGCCATCACCTCATTCTAAACTAAATAAAGGTTTTTGCTCTTTAATATACTTCATATAATACGATTGCACTGTTCCTAGATCCAATAACCTCATCTCACCCAGTACGAAATGCTCAGGCAATAAGCCACCCCGGGCATGATCAAAAGCCTCATATGATGCCACAATGTGCCAATAGGCTACCAATTCGAACGTGATACAAAGGAAAATGAACTCTAGAAGGAACTACTCAACTCACGCACTAATATGGACTTTTCTTAGAAAATAGGGAACCAGGCATACAAAAATAGCATATAGAAAGCTATACTCAACATCACACTATTGCGGCGTGCAACCCGATCCAAATAACATACCCATGGCGGCGCGCCACCCGATCCACACATAGAATTCACATAAGGAGATATACATCAAGCTAAATTGCTCATTACAACAAAATACCGAATATTGGTCACAAGCACGCTAAGTGCATAATACCATCCCTGGGGAGACATATAGTGCCATAAGCTACAAAACTCAAGCACAACTGAGGTGATACAAAACGTTTTTATGAACAGTTAGAGGAAGCTAGTCGTCTACTACATATTGGAAGTCCGCACTCTGAGTTGTCTGTTGCAGTTAGATTATTAAGTATCAAATCTGATTGGAATATTTCTCAAGCAGTCATGGACTCTTTCATTGACCTTATGAGTGAACTAGTTGACCCTAATATCAAATTACCTGGTGATTTCTATAAGGAAAAGTGATTAGTTTCTAAGTTAGGACTTTCGTCAATGAGAATTGGTTGTTGTGAAGATGGTTGCAAGTTATATAATAAAGATGATGCAAATTTAAACAGTTGTAAATTTTGCGAAAAGCCTCGTTTCAAGAGGCTTTCCAGCAGGAACATGGTCGCTATCAAGGCGATGCATTATTTGCCTCTTATACCTAGGTTAAAGAGGTTATATGCGTCGATGAGTTCTGATCCTCATATGAGATGGCACTTTGAAAATAGAAGACCACCTGGTGTTATGTGTCATCCTTCAGATAGAGAAGCTTGGAAGCACTTTGATAGGACATATCCAGATTTTGCTAGTGAACTAAGGAACATTCGGTTAGGTCTGTGTGCGGATGGCTTCACGCCTTTTTCTGTATTTGCGACACCATATTCATGTTGGCCGGCCTTTCTTACACCTTATAATCTACCACCCGAGTTGTGCATGACTAGTCCATATATATTCTTAAATTGTATTATCCCCGGTCCACGTAATTCGAAAAGTTTGATTGATGTATATTTGCAACCTTTGATTGATGAGCTAAAACAATTATGGTATGATGGTGTTGAAACATATGACATATCAACCAAGCAGAATTTCAATTTGCGTGCTAATT
Organism: Nicotiana sylvestris; assembly: GCF_000393655.2. Taxonomy (NCBI): domain Eukaryota; kingdom Viridiplantae; phylum Streptophyta; class Magnoliopsida; order Solanales; family Solanaceae; genus Nicotiana; species Nicotiana sylvestris. The sequence continues at coordinate 142,460,788 of NC_091063.1, forward strand.
TAATGTGGACAATTAATGATTTTCCTGCGTATGGAATGTTGTCTGGGTGGATGACTACTGGGAAGCTAGTTTGTCCTTACTGCATGGAAAATAGTAAAGCGTTCACTTTGAAACATGGCCGAAAGCAATCATGGTTTGATTTTCATCGTCAATTCTTGCCTCCTGATCATGAGTTTAGAAGGATGAAAAATACATTCAAAAAGAATAAAATGGAATATGATTCTCCACCTCCGATACTTTCAGGTGAGGAGATTTGGGAGAGGGTCTAGAACTTCAGTAAAGTTACTGAAGCTCCACTTTATAGATTCCCCGGATACAGTGCTACTCATAATTAGACGAAACAGAGTATATTTTAGTAGTTGCCTTATTGGAAGGATAATCTTCTCCGTCACAACCTCGACGTCATGCATATGAGAAAAATTATTTTGACAATTTGTTCAACATAGTGATGGATGTTAAAGGTAAGGCAAAGGATAATACGAAGGCTAGAATGGACTTACAAGAATATTGCAGGCGGCCTGAATTATACTTGCAGACAGAAAACAATGGTAAGATATTCAAGCCCAAAGCAAGTTACACATTCACTTTGGAGGAAAGACGGCAAATTTGTGATTGGGTAACAAAATTGAAGATGCCTGTGGGTTATGAGTCGAATCTTGGAAAAAAAGTTGATATGGAGGTAGGGAAGTTGAGCCATTTGAAAAGTCATGACTGTCATGTTTTCATGACCTTAGTGCCTTTTGCATTTTGTGGTTTGCCTGAAATAATCTGGAAACCCATCACAGAGATTAGTTTGTTTTTCAAAGGCTTGTGTTCATCCACATTAAGGGAAGAAAACCTACTCCGGATGGATCAGAACATTCGCGTAACTTCTACGAAGATGGAAAAGATATTTCCATGTGGTTTTTTTATGTGATGGAACACCTTCCAATCCACCTTGTACACGAGGCACGACTTGGAGGGCCTGTTCAATGCAGATGGATGTATCCCTTTGAGAGGTAATATTATAAGTTTGATGTGATTTTCTGTTATTATTTGAATGTTCTTGGCTAACCTGAAATTATGTAGGACAATTGGCAAATGTAAACAATTTGTTAAGCAGAGGAATAGGATTGAAGGATCTATATGCGAAGCTTATCTTGCAAGGGAAACTGCTTATTTTTGTTCTTATTATTTTGAGAGTAATGTGCCATGTGCTAGGAATAGGCCCAATAGGCACACGGTCGAATGTGTGAATGATCCATTATATTCACCTTTGTCCATATTCAATCAACCAGGCCGATGTTCTAAGGATGTTAGAAAAAGAAGTTTGAGTGATATGGAGTACAAGTCAGCTACACTTCATGTGTTGCTAAATTGTCCCGAAGTTATACCATTTCTCAATAAGTATTGATTTAGTAGTTATCAAAATATAAAATTTATTGTGACTACATCTCAATGCAACTACTAAAAATATTTGATGTGTCACAGTCACTTCGTGGGTCAATTTGGCCATGATGCTGTATATACGAGATTTGATACATGATTCAAACAATTTGTAAGTTTATCCTTATAATATTCTAACACTATGTAGGTAAACAATGTTTCGAAGTTATGCTAACTTATGATTTTTTTAACAATATGTAGGTAAATGATCCAAATAATTGTGTAAATCAATTTTTGAAAGATATATCTTGGGGACCTGGGCTTCAGGTCACAACAATGTCTAAGTACGTTATGAATGGTTATAAGTTTCATACAGAGAATTGCTCTAAAAATAAAAATAGCAACAACAACGGGGTTTAGGTTCAAGGTGGTGATGGCAACCAAGTTGGAGATATTGATTATTATGGTGTGCTCAAAGAAATAATAGAACTAGAATATACAGGTTGGCCATTTAAGAAATTGATACTCTTTAGATGCAAGTGGCTTGACCTAAATCCAACAAAAGGTACAAGAGTACACAATCAATACAATATAATTGAGGTTAATCATACGAGGGAGTATGATCGCTATGATCCTTTCATAATTGCACATAATGTTAGGCAAGTGTATTATGCTTCTTATCTATTGCGGCGGAATAAGTCTGATTGGTGGGTTGTAATAAAAACTAAGCCTGTAGGTAGGGTGGAAGTCGAGAATGTGTTAGATGTTTCATATCAAAACGATATCTCCAGTGTTCACCAAATAGTGGACGAACTTTTAGAAAATGATTTGGAACATCCTGAACACATATTAGAAGAAGTTAATATAAATGAAGTAAGAATTATAGAAAATAAGTAAGAAGAATCAACTGATGAAGCTCAAACTAGTGAGGAAGAAGAATTCTCGGACGAGGAACAATACGTCGATGAGCTTTAAAAAGTTGGTTTCTTTAAATCTCATTTTATAACTAGTTTATTATATGTTTCAATCTAAATATGTATTATATTATGCAGATGACAGGCAAGGGTCGAGGTAACAATGACTCTACTGGTATTCAATCTAATTATTTATATTTATGATATTTCCATATAATATTTAACTTTTGAAATACAGAGCAAGTGTGTATGGAAACACCGTTATAGCTCAGAAGTGACTGCAAATTTTCATCACAAAGCTCGCAAGCGGTTGTCGCATAGTTTCTCCAAAGCTAGAAAGTTGAACCAGAAGCATGACTGGTTGCTTCAGAATTTATGGGAGGATTTGCAAAGGCAATGGCTTACCGCAAAGTTCTTATAGAAGTGCGAAAAAGGAAAGAAAGCTCGCGCATCTGAGAAGGGAGGATCCTTGCACACTGGAGGTGCAATCAGCCTAGGGACAATAAAAAGAAGATTGGTACGTAATTGCTTAATTTATTTTAATTTTCAAAGTATATCTATTCTGTTTATTAACTAAAATTTATGAGTTTTCAGGAAAAGAAGTTGGGGCGTCCAATTAACCAAGATGAGCTATTCAAGGAGACTCATATTGTAATGAAGAAGAAAGAGACGGATCAAGAAAGGTGGGTCGAGGGCCGAGCCTCGACTGTACATGTAAGTTTTCACTTTTCATTAAGTATTTTGATTTACTTTTATATAAATTTTGAAATACTAATTCAATGTAATTTTTCTTATAGGGTCACTTCACAGCTGACGTGGAGGAATTCATACACAGTCAGCCACCTAATGAGTCGGGCGAGCCAATCCAACCTTCGGACGAGGATGCTGAAAGAATGTGGACGGAGGCTGCTGGCGATCCAAAATGGGGGAAGGTATACGGGCTTCCTACTAAGAAATTCCATCGCTATAAGTGTGGAATGCAAGGAATAGGGACTTCCTCGCAAGGCGACCAACTTGATGGGGAGAGCCTTTCCACTATGCGGGAGATTGTGACAAAGCTCACATCAGAGCTAGAAGCGGCCAAGGAAAGAGAAAAGCTTAGAGATGGTCAGTACATTGGCATGCAAGCTCAGTACCAGGGCATGCAAGAGCAGCTCAAATCTCTCCTAGCTTCTGGAGGTTTTTTGATTCCCCGGTCTCGTGAGTCATCGCTAGAGGCTCGACTTGGACGTGAGCGTTCCTTCCGTCCTCCCCGTGATCGTTCCTCCCATCCTCCACGTGATCGTTATTTCCATCCTCGATAAGTATACCCTTCTGTATACCGTCTTGGTGATGAAAGTTCATCAAACGGTGATGATAATGATGTTGTACAAAACACTCCTTGACTTTTATATACTTTGAATTAGACAAATAGAACCGATTTTGAACTAGGTGTAATAAGCATTAACTTAGTTTAATTTGTTAGTTCTATTGAACTTTAATTTGTTGGTTTTAATATGTTTTTTGAATTGTGGTGTTGTTGTTGTTGTGGTGTTGTTGTTGTTGTTGTGATGTTGTTGTTGGGTTGTTGTGGAGATTTTGGTATTGAAATTGTAGTTTATCAATTGATTATATTGTTATTTAGGGAATTTGGTATGCTGACAGGTGGTGTAGCTGCAAAACAGGCAGTTTCTGCCAAAATTATACCCAAGTTGGTCGCTTTTCTATTTAAAAAAGTATTTTCTTGGCAATAGCGACCAAGGTTGGTCGCTAATTAACCCAGATTTCCTAAAAAGCGACCAACTTTGGTCGCTATTCTATTTAAAAAAAAATTCTTGAAATTAGCGACCAATTTTGGTCGCTTAAGTTTAAAAAAATTAAGAAAATTAAAAAAAAAAAGCGACCAACTTTGGTCGCTATTTTCCAGATTTTGAAATATAATATTTGGTTTACAGACCAAAGTTGGTTGCTATATTTTGATTAATAATAAATAAATAAAAAGTAATTTAAATATAGAGACCAACTTTAGTCGCTAAATTTATACTATTAAAATATTAAAGCGGCCAAAGTTGGTCGGTATATTGTTTACCCGGAATATTTGGTCCTTTTACCTTAGAGATCAAAGTTGGTCGCTAATTAGCGACCAACAAAATAGCGACCAAGCCAGTTTGGACGCTTTTTGGTCGCTTTGTGACTTGTAAGTGGTCAACTTTGGTCGCTTTTTGTGGTCACTTTTTTCCGGATTTCTAGTAGTGACATGTGTTACTTGATGCATGTTCTCTTTGGGATCGAAGTTCAGTCGGTACTTCTCTTTGGGAGATTAATGTTCAGTCAGTTTTACTTTCTAGTCTTGGTTGCAAATCATTATAGCTGAAAATCCAATTTATGGAACCAGATGGCTAAGTTTATGCGTGAAAGGATTTATCGAGCTCCATCCTTGTTCAAAAGTTGATAGGCTGATCAAGTTTTAATCTTGATTTCTTTGAACTTAGTTTTCTGACCCTTGTTTCTCTAAGTTTAGTTTCCTCAAGAAACCTATATTGAGCTCGTTGCTAGCGCACACACTACAATAATGGGGGATAAAATCGATGACATTGAATTTGCGCAACATATGCTGAGCTTAAAAGAATACGAGTACGGTGAAGATAAAAGAAGCGGAATGAAAAAAGTAGAGAAGAGTCAGAAGATTACTCTTTCTAAATTTCCAGAAAGAATCATAGTTAACATCCTAGTGAAGATTCCACCAAGATACATTAATAAGAATGTCATGCTTGTCTGCAAAGCATGGCAAGAAATGGTCTTCAGAAGGCCTTTCATTGAGCAAAATTTCATGGAATCGAAATCAGAATTGCTAATACAGGATGCAGCAGGAAGGCATATGAAAACAAAGCTGATAGTGATTGGAAAAGAACTTGAATGTGAATCGCGTGATCTTGGAATAAATCAATTACGTAAGATTCATTCTAGCTGTGATGGATTCCTACTGATGAATGATCCAAGGATCGCTTGGAAGCTACAAGTGATAAATCCAGCAACAAAGTTCTGCCTCACTATCCCTAAATGCCCTTCAGGTTGCCAACATACAGCTTGTAGTGCAGCTCTTGGATTTGACTCTTCGACAAAACAGTACATAAAATAGTGCATGTTATGCCAGATGTTTGGTAAGGTGATTAAAACGAACAAGTATGCATTGGTATGGATTTCTTTCTTTTATCAACAATGATTCCGAGACAATAATAGATGTTTGGATTTTGGAGGATTTTCAAGGGCAAGTTTGGTCCAAGAAACACAGTATCGTGGCAGAGTCGATAAATTATATCTGTCCACACAAATCAGCAAGACAGAATGAGAGAGCAACGCCAGAACTTGGGAAACTTGTCGTTGTTGCCGGAGCGAGGAATGGTGAAGTATTGATTCTAAAGCATAAGAAGAACTCGATCTAGTGGATACATATACCACATAAAGAGTAGGGTGATGAAGATTTTCAGCAGTAACATGAGGAACTTAGAATCACAAGGACAGCCTCTTTAGCTAGTGTCATGGTTTAATTTAGTACAGCCTGCTGTTTAACTTACTTAGTAGGAAGACTTCAAGTTTGATTTTTAATTGTATGTTAGTTGCTCGTACTTTGTCTAGCGTTAATGGTGAGTTTTTCTTGCTTATACAGCTAATTAGTTTCTTGCGTTCGTTCGTTGCACGTGTATCCCTAATTATTCAGTACAAATTTCTTATCTCATGTCAATCAGTTCAATCCCATGTCAAGTTCAAAATAGTAAATTATATATGAGCCTAGTGTTTAATGTTATCCATCCGTTTTCCCTGCCTATGGAAGCTTTTTGCTTTAATCTTTTATTACTACTTAGGAGCAATTCAACTATTTTTATATGAATTATCTATCGAGTTCCAAAATAATTAACCAATACCTTTACAATTGCTAGTTTCATCCTTTTTGTTTAATCGTCTTTCTAGCAAATCCGTACTAATTTAATTCCCTTTTTAAGCGATTTCACTTGCATAACTATCACATGCTCTAAAAGAATAGAGATATCGCCAGTACTCACCCATCATAAAATATATGAAACCAATCAAAGATATCAACCATAATAAAAATCAAATTGAAACTAAGAAATCATATTTTATTTATCGAAATTTGGATTAAAAAATTATTGTCAATCTTCGATAAGTTTTGAGTTTATTTACTAATTTGTCAATTTTAGTGAAAGAGGACTGTAAATTGGTCTTAAAGAAAGCAGTACGCCGCACTTTTAATTGGGTTTTCATTTGCAAAATCTTGTACTTTTATGATAAAATATGTCGAAATCTGAGTTATTTTTTAGAATTTTTTATCTAGTAAATTATTGCTAGGAAAATTGTTTATCTTTCTCAAGTATTTTGATGGAAAACTACTTGTAGAATTAACCTTTTCATGTTTGCTAAGATTAAATCTCTATTGTGTTAGAAGTACCAATTACTTTACAGAATTATATTTTTATAGAAATAAAAGATACCTTCCCGACAAAAAGAAAATGAACATAGATCTACCTTTCTTACATGAAAGAAAGAAGTAATGAAAGTACAATACAATATATATATATATATTTGAATGAGAAAACTGAAACACTATATACTTGAATGACAAACACGCTAACGTTAAACAATATTGATAGTGATATACAAAGATTCTTTGCCTAAAAAACTTATGTTACGTTTTTCTACCAAGAAGAATAGAAAATATGCTATATATGAACATTTTTCTCACCACCACAACTAATTGATGCTCCACCGCACTTAGAAAATACAAAATTCTTTGATGAACCCAGCAAGATTCTAAGAAAGAAATGCTCAAGAGCTTTGAATTTGAAAGTATTCATTGAGAAGACTTGTTAACTGTTGAAGTTTGGCAAAATGCCAAAGTCCCACATTGGTTGGGAGTTAAGTTTGGGGGGATTTTTCCCCTATAAAAGAAGGCCTAATGTTTAGGATTGAAACACACCTCTCATTTGCCTTCTCATCTGTTTAAGGCATTTGTATCTTCTCTCTTTAGTATTATTTCACTTGTATTTTTGGAGTGAAATAAAATATTGGTTGTGTCCGAGGAGTAGGCAAAATTAGCCGAACCTCGTAAATTCTGGTGTTCCCTTTTATTGTTGTTTTATTGTCTTATTTATTATTTGGTGGCTGTCATAATTTTTGGTATAGTAGTTGTGACTTATTCACACTATATACATTTGGCTTCCGCAACAATTGGTATCAGAGCCAAGGTACTGTCTAAGTATGCTCTGTGGTTGCAGCATAGTCTGATCTTCCACATCAGAAAAGATTTATCTTGGTAACTGAGTCAAGGTTCTGTCTGAGTATGCTCTGTGGTTGCAGCTTAGTCTGATCTTCCACACCAGAAAGGAAATAATCTTGATTTGTGTCGTCAGCTATTAAATAATATTTGTGTCAAAGATGGGAGACAATAAACAAGAAGAATCTACATCAAGTGTCAACAATACGTCATCATTGGCATCTTCGCTTATGACAAGAATTGTGTCAAATGCGAAATTTGCGGTCGAAATATTTGACGGGTCCGGACATTTTGGGATGTGGCAAGGCGAGGTTCTAGATGTCCTTTTTCAACAAGGGCTAGATCTGGCCATTGAAGAAAAGAAACCAGATGTTATTGGAGAAGAAGATTGGAGAATTATCAACCGTGTTGCTTGCGGTACCATTCGATCCTACCTTGCTAGAGAGCAGAAATATCCATACACAAAGGAAACTTCTGCAAGTAAATTATGGAAAGCACTGGAGGATAAATTTTTGAAGAAAAACAGTCAAAATAAATTGTACATGAAGAAGAGACTGTTTCACTTCACCTATGTTCCTGGTACCACGATGAATGAACATATCACCAGTTTCAATAAGTTGGTCACAGATTTGCAAAATATGGATACAACTTATGATGATGGTGACTTGGCCTTAATGTTGTTGGCGTCACTTCCTGATGAGTACGAGCACCTTGAAACTACTCTACTCCATGGAAATGACGAAATTTCTCTCAGAGAAGTTTGTTCAGCTTTGTACAGCTATGAACAAAGAAAGCGAGAAAAACAGAAGGGCGGAGAAGGAGAAGCACTATTTGTGAGGGGTCGTCCTCAAAATCAAACGAGGACAAAGAAGGGAAGATCCAAGTCAAGATCCAGACCCAGCAAAGATGAATGTGCCTTTTGTCGAGAAAAAGGGCACTGGAAGAAAGACTGTCCGAAGTTGAAGAATAAGGCCAAACATAACAATGGAAAGGCTATTATGGATTCAAATGTAGCTGATTGTGATGATTCAGACTTCTCATTAGTTACAACAGAGTCATCAACATCATCAGACATATGGTTGATGGACTCGGCTTGTAGCTATCATATGTGTCCCAACAGGGACTGGTTCATGGAATTTCAAGAAGGAGAATATGGAGTCATCCACACAGCGGATAACAGCCCTCTTACCTCATATGGCATTGGTTCAATACGATTAAGGAACCATGATGGAATGATCAGAACATTGATAGATGTTCGATATGTACCGGATTTGAAGAAGAATCTCATCTCTGTGGGAGCCCTAGAATCAAAAGGGTTCAAAATCATTGCAGAAAATGGAGTGATGAGAGTATGCTCCGGTGCACTAGTGGTAATGAAGGCTAATCGGAAGAATAATAATATGTACCGCTATCGTGGCAGTACAATTATTGGGACAGCGACAGTAACATCCAGTGACGACAAAGAGGCAGAAGCAACCAAGCTATGGCACATGCGCTTGGGACATGCTGGAGGAAAATCCTTGAAAACTCTATCAGATCAAGGATTGTTAAAAGGAGTAAAGGCTTGCAACTTGGAGTTTTGTGAGCATTGTGTTAAAGGGAAACAGACAAGGGTTAAATTTGGTACAGCGATCCATAATACTAAAGGCATTTTGGATTATGTACACTCTGATGTTTGGGGTCCTTCCAAAACACCTTCATTGGGTGGGAAGCACTATTTTGTAACCTTTGTTGATGATTTTTCCCGAAGAGTATGGGTGTATACAATGAAGAGCAAAGATGAAGTGTTGGGAATTTTTCTCAAATGGAAGACGATGGTGGAGAATCAGACAGGCAGGAGAATCAAGTGTATTCGCACAGACAATGGAGGTGAATACAAAAATGATCATTTCAATAAGGTCTGTGAAAATGATGGCATCGTCCGACACTTCACTGTTAGACATACACCACAACAGAATGGAGTGGCAGAACGTATGAACCGGACCTTGCTGGAGAAGGTACGGTGTATGTTGTCCAATGCTGGCTTGGGCAAAGAATTTTGGGCTGAGGCAATTACATATGCATGCCACCTCATTAATCGTCTACCATCTGCTGCTATTGATGGCAAAACACCATTTGAAAAATGGTACGGAAAACCTGCTGTAGATTATAACTCTTTGCACGTGTTTGGCTCAACTGCATATTATCATGTGACGGAGTCAAAATTGGATCCAAGGGCAAAGAAGGCTATTTTTATGGGAATTACTTCTGGAGTCAAAGGATATCGCTTATGGTGTCCTATGACAAAGAAAGTAATATTCAGCAGAGATGTTACCTTTGATGAATTTGCTATGGTAAATAAGGTAACAGAAGATACCAAACAAAATGAAGGTGCTTCTAAGCAGGTGGAGTTTGAGGGAAAATTTATTTTTCCTACACAAGAAGCAGAGGAGGAAACAAATGAAGATTACCCTCTGGAAGGAGAGCCAGTAGAGGAGATTCCAACTCAGGAATCTCAACAACAACTTGAATCAATAGCAACCAGCAGGCCAAAAAGAACAATAACGAAACTTGTTCGTCTCATAGAGACGGTTGCTTGTGCAACCTCAATTGTAGCTGATGATGTTCCTACTACTTATAAAGACGCTGTTCAAAGTTCAGAAGAAGATAAGTGGAGGATTGCCATGAATGATGAGATACAGTCCCTTCATCAGAATCATACATGGAGATTGGCCAATCTCCCGAAGGGAAAGAAAGCAATTGGGTGCAAATGGGTATTTGCAAAGAAGGAAGGATTTCCTAACCAAGTAGATGTTCGCTACAAAGCAAGATTGGTGGCCAAAGGATATGCTCAAAAGGAGGGAATTGATTACAATGAAGTGTTTTCTCCAGTTGTAAAACATTCCTCCATTAGAATTATGTTGGCTTTGGTAGCACAATTGGATTTGGAACTAGTTCAGATGGATGTAAAAACTGCGTTTTTACATGGAAACTTGGAGGAGGAAATCTACATGACTCAGCCAGAAGGATTCAAAGTTGCTGGAAAAGAAAATATGGTGTGCAAACTTGAAAAATCGTTGTACGGATTGAAACAATCTTCTAGACAATGGTACAAGCGATTTGACGAGTTTATGTTGCGGCAAGGGTACAAGAGAAGCAAATACGATCATTGTGTGTATTTGCACAAGCTTAAAGATGGTTCCTTTGTATATCTTCTCCTATATGTTGATGATATGTTGATAGCTTCCAAGAATTCGGAAGAAATTGATAAGTTGAAGATTCAACTGAAGAAGGAGTTCGAGATGAAGGATTTGGGTGAGGCAAAGAAAATTCTTGGCATGGAGATAATTAGAGATAGACGTTCAAAGAAACTCTGTTTATCTCAAAAGGAATATTTGAAGAGAGTACTTCAACGTTTTGGCATAGATGACAAGACTAAGCCAGTTAGTACTCCACTTGCTTCCCATTTTAAGCTAAGTACTACTATGTCGCCAATGGATGAAGCTGAACGAGAGTATATGTCAAAGGTACCATACGCAAATGCTGTTGGTAGCTTGATGTATGCAATGGTTTGCACAAGGCCTGACATTTCACAAGCTGTTGGAGTTATTAGCAGATATATGCACAATCCAGGGAAGGAGCATTGGCAAGCTGTGAAGTGGATTCTACGGTATATTCATAATACTGTAGATGTCGGGTTAGTTTTTGAGCAGGAAGACAATCAGTTTGTAGTTGGATATTGTGACTCAGATTTTGCGGGTGATATGGACAAACGAAGATCAACTACTGGTTATGTGTTTACTTTTGCAAAGGCACCAGTTAGTTGGAAGTCTACTTTGCAGTCAACAGTTGCTTTGTCTACAACAGAGGCAGAGTACATGGCTATTACAGATGCTGTGAAAGAGGCAATTTGGCTTCAAGGATTGCTAAAGGAGCTTGGTGTTGAACAAAAAGGTATCACAATTTTTTGTGATAGTCAAAGTGCTATTCAATTAGCGAAGAACCAAGTTTATCATGCAAGGACGAAGCACATTGATGTTCGGTATCATTTCGTACGAGAAATCATAGAAGAAGGTGGAGTCACGGTGAAGAAAATTCATACTACAGAGAATCCTGCTGATATGCTGACAAAGGTGGTGACTGCGGTCAAGTTTCAACATTGTTTGGATTTGATCAACATTGTTGAACACTGAAGATTGAAGATGAAGACACAACCAAAATTTGTTATTGAGAGAGAATTGAAAATGTGGAATTTTGCCAAGGTGGAGATTTGTTGAAGTTTGGCAAAATGCCAAAGTCCCACATTGGTTGGGAGTTAAGTTTGGGGGGATTTTTCCCCTATAAAAGAAGGCCTAATGTTTAGGATTGAAACACACCTCTCATTTGCCTTCTCATCTGTTTAAGGCATTTGTATCTTCTCTCTTTAGTATTATTTCACTTGTATTTTTGGAGTGAAATAAAATATTGGTTGTGTCCGAGGAGTAGGCAAAATTAGCCGAACCTCGTAAATTCTGGTGTTCCCTTTTATTGTTGTTTTATTGTCTTATTTATTATTTGGTGGCTGTCATAATTTTTGGTATAGTAGTTGTGACTTATTCACACTATATACATTTGGCTTCCGCAACATTAACCTGCAAGAAGTTTTAAAGTTCAAAATCATCACCTAAAAGTTCAGATTAATTGGCATGGGGATGGTAAGGGTGATGATAACGAATAACATGATGAAGATTATTAAGTTGAAACAACTAATTATATCGGCCAAGATATATGATTTGGTATGCCTGCAAATATACAAATAACACCGCAGAGAAGACAAAAATAAAAATAAAATGAAACAACACTTGTCTTAATCGGATGAAACTTCTAAATTTCATGAAAAAAATAAATAAATAAAAAAACTTGAACGCACCACAAGCTTTGTGGACAGATTAGCTAGTTTTTTTCAGATTCCAAAGTGCTTCACATAAAACAATCAAGTGCAACAAAATCCAAAACCAGTAAAGGAAGAATCTTGATATTTCATTGCAAAACAAATGGGAATGAATGGTCTCCCATGAATGAAGACTATAAATCCATAACAATTTATCCAAACAACTTTTGGCTTTCTCCCTTACATTTTTTTCCAAACGTAACCTAAGCCCTTAATTATGCATAACTTACAGTTGTGAATTCTAAAATATTGATAAAATACATACTCCAAGAGCACCTCATACATCGTAACCCATAATAAATTTTCTGGACATTTATTGGGAAATTGCTCTACCCATTACAATATGAAAGGTCGTACTTATGAATGCACCATCATTATACATTTATCATTCATTGAAAGATAAATTTACTATTTAGTACAAAAATATTATAGGAGTAATGTGTAGATAATGGGTAAAAATGTCATTCAGTTTTTTGATGGACATTTTGGTAATTTAACTTTACACCTGAAGTCTTCCTACTTTCAGTATAATACTAGTATCTGGGCGCATGCGTTGCACGTGTATCCCATATCAGTATTTACATAATGTACATTTATAATTATATATTTATGCATATATATATATATATATATATATATATATATATATTCTAAAGAAATTTTATTGAGCTATATATTAAAAATTAAATTACACATACAGTTAACATTATTAAATATCCATAATACTAGCTCTTAGCAGAAACGCATATGTAAGAACCAATCTGCTAAATTTCACAAAGCGATGCTCAATTCATTCATTCTAGCAAGTAAAAAAATGCGCAAAACCCCAATACAATAAATGGCAAAGGGTCAAATATGTCCCTATACTATTGAAAAAGGTCTAATATTACCCTCCATTATACTATCGGTCTAAATATATCCCTAACGTGATACTATCGGTTCAAATATATCCCTGACATCATAAAAGTGGTACAAACCTACCCTTCCTCCGTTAACTGCCTCTATATGACAAAATTTATTTGCTACCTCGCCATTATACTCCCATTTTCATCCCTTCCCCACAAGCTTTCTTTCCCTTTCATTTGAAGAAAATCACATATCATAGATCTTAGATATACAAACAAACTATATCAAAAGAAATGCTAACAGCTAAAGATAATATGAAGCAATGTGAACTGAGAAAATTCTAATTTTGCCATTCAAAATTCATGCTTATACGAACGAAAATACATTTTGTTTTATATAAAAAAAAACTAAGCAAAGATACAGGCAAACTAGTTTAAGGTTTCAAAATTGACCATGGTGAGAAAGAAAAACAACTTAGACACGAGAGTTAATTTTTTTTGTTTCTTTCTCTTCAACCACATTTCTGGAAGGCTACCATTTTTTCCCTCTTTATGTTTTATGTTAAAATAAAAGTGCTACTAAATGTTCCCTAAATAAGTCTTACAAATTCATCGGCAACACAAGGAAATGCAAAATAAAACACAAAATTGTAAGATCAAGTGAAAGGTACATACAATTTCAGGATCGGCCGGAGAAGCAACAAGTATTTTGAAAAGCAAGAGGAAGTAGAGGCAGTGAAGTCTTTAAAATAATGATAGAACTTTAAAGTAATTGAATTTGGTAGCTGCAAACAGGGTGAAATGGTGAGGTAGCAATAAAATGTGTTCATAGGGAAGGTAGTTAATGGAGGAAGGGTAGGTTTGTGTCACTTTCATGATGTCAGAGATATATTTGGACCGATAGTATAACGTTAGGGATATATTTGGACTGATAATATAACGGAGGGTAATATCAAATTTTTTTCAATAGTATAAGGACATATTTAATCCTTTTCCGTATAATAAATATGCAACAAACAGAAAGCATAAAGCCAAAAATCCAACAGAAGGAATTAAAGCAAAAGTAGAAAGAAAGAAGAAGACGACAAACATATCATATATAGTAAATTACTGTGGTAAATTCTTCCAACACCTTTCTCCAGAATGCCTAAAAACAGCACAAATACTCTCAGTTGTTAGCAGAAATTCTTAAAAAATAACATAAAAGTTGAATCTTGAACAATCTGAAAAAGAAACTAACTTGCTGAACTTGAAACTGAACCTCTTGTAAATTCGGAATGGGAGAAACTCAAAAGCTAAACAAAAAAAAAGGATCTATGAGAGAAATGATTCAAAAGGCCCTTAATAATTTGAAGGGATTCTAAAAAATACAATGTAATTTCTGAAAAGGAATGAGAAAAATAATTGATCAATGGGAATTAATAAAAAGAGGTAAGCTAAAAAGGTACAATTTATTGCTAATAAGGAGTAAGATAAAATTCACACATTATATGAAAAGGCTACACGAATACTTAGCATATCAAATGGTTGGGAGAAGTTATTACAAGATGAAAAGCTCTTCCAATTAAGTACATGCCAACATTAAGTAGCTAAAATTAATCATTTAATGGAAGATAATTTTGCTTATAGATTGAGGGTAAATTGGTCGTTTAGCTTTTAAAGGATATTTTAGTATATCAACTTCACACTAAAGGGCTTCCCGCTTATAATATAGTACTAGTTTCTCGACACGTGCGTTACACGTGGGTGTCGAGTTATGATCGCACAGTATTATAAAGTTACATTTCTAATATCTATAAGCTTTTATACACAAAAGAACAAGGTACCAGTTACTACATGTGATGATCAGTGTGAATTTTCGTATAGAGACTTGTTTGTCGAAGTCAAGATAATTAAATATTGTCTGAACCTACGAAAAGGAATGATCTGAATTTAAATAGATACATGTTATTTTTTCACCAAGCTCAATGTCCCTATCACTTCACTTAGGGCTTTGATTCCCGATCCGTTGGATTATGCTCACTCTATACCTCTACCCATAATTCTATTTTCTGGTCCAAAGCTTACATTAACGATCAAGTAAACAAGGAAATAAGCGAGGAAATAATATGATTTGAAGCTCATGTTTGTGCGGTCGATATTTTTTTTTTTATTCCATAAATAAGGTATTTAGGTTATTTAGAAGGATAATTAGATTTCTAGCATTTTTGTTTAGGAGTTCGTGCTTTTATAATAACATAAATATTGATTTAGATTTAATGTAGAGTTAGATTTATATATACTTATATTGGCTTTTTATTTGATGCTAATTCAGCATAGTATTCTTTATTTGCTCATAATAAAGTTTATTTAAAATGTAGTAATTATTCAAGTGTACTGATTTATTGATTTAGAGTACTGATTAAGGAGGATCAAGACCCTTTTATTTATTTAAATAAATAAATAAGGAGCACAAAAACTACCTTTTTCAGAAGACACGATTTTTCATGAGTTTGAACTTGTGTCTTTTGAAATTTGAGTTTGAATATGTAGATGTATTGCAAATAATAAACATGACTCAATAGAGCTTATTAACTATTTCGTTCATTTTTTGTTATTCAATTGTTTTTGTTCGATATAAAAAAGTTAGACACTTTTAATTTTATTCTCCCTTACGTTTAATTTTCTTAATGTTCAGTACGTACAACTGGTAGACAAAAAATAAGTTATTATCATCATAAATCAATACTAATTTCTTAGTTCATAAACACCAATGTAAAATTACATCGAGTTGTTATATATATCAGTATTATTTAATAATTGTATTACTATAAATAGAAGAAAAAAACCTGTATCTTTTCTCTCTCAAGAGTTGTGTCGTTTAGTAAAATAACTAAGTACTTGAAAAATTCCTAATGGCTAAACAACTAAATGATTTCTTTAAAATTTAATTATTAATGAAAACATTAACTATTTAGAGAAACATGATAAATCTATATCTAATATAAGAGATTTTAAATTAATAATAAAAGGTCACCAACCTTTAAATTATGTCTAATGTAACCCTAATTTATTTCATAATTAATCTCAAAAATATGTTCAAATAATAATGAAGCCTAATCTACGTCTTACTAACCTTGAAACTATAATCTTTCACATAACTGTAAATTGTATGACAATAAACCGATTCATATCTCAAAAGGAACAACTATTATAGTCTTTCTTGTTTCTAATCATAGCATTTATACAAGGCACAATAAAAAGTATGAGATGACGATCATCCACCATAACATCTTTAAAAGTTGTATTTCATAAAATATTAAGGGAAGAAAACAACAAATAAATTATAAGTTGAGTGGAAAAAATAAAACCCATTTTTTGTTATCAAACTGTTCCAATATATCCAAATAAGGGCCTGACAGAATATAGTCTTTGTCAATTCACCTTCTCACAGTTTGACTCATTAGAGTCGTGTCTTTTGACATATTCACCGCTCCATAGTATATCTCTTTTTGTAATGACGCATCACTATTCTCATTCCTTCATCCTCTTAAACTTCTTTTCAGTTCCTCTACTCCCATTCCGTGACTTCATCTTTTTAGAATTGCATTATCAAATTTGATATGCTAATATTCATATTTTTTAGTTCCCTAAGAGCAAAACTACTGTTTTGTGTTGTACTCGTAGAGCAATTTTGCATTTTGCTTTAATCCCTTTTTCTCTGTCTCGTGGAAGGCCATTATCTTCTATTTGGTTTCAAAGAGGCACGATCATACTTGGATGACTTATTATCTGAAGAGTAGTATAAATACAAATTAATTAGAGAGTACCTAGGAATTCAGTTAAGAAGCATTTTAAACATTACGTAGTAACTAATCTGAAGGGTTGTATCTTTTCGAATAAATTTGATGTTTTATTTATTTTATACTAATAAAATATTTTATTTTAGAAGGATATTTTGGTAATTCAACTTTTAAGTTATGGGATTCCCACTTTTAATATAATATAGATAGATATAGATAGATGATGATATTATATTATGATACTTATGCATTTTACATTTGAGTTGCTTCTTTGATCCTTGCTGTTAGATTTTCTCTTAGAACAGTTATGTTTCTTACTTGTATAAATGAGGATCATTGAGAAGTTCTTGCATAAATGTTGGCGCTCCTTTGTGAATATATCGATGTTAGAGGCAGTGTAACATATTTAAAAGCTGTTTGAACAAGAAGCTATATCTATTATCTACAATAACAACAACAACATACACACACAGTATGATCCCACAAGTGGGGTCTCGGAATGGTTAATGTATCCAAATCTTACCTCTACCTTGTGTGAGGTAGAGAGGCTGTTTCTGATAGACCCTCGGTTCAAGAGAAGCGCTCCATAACAGGATCGAGAAAAAACAGTAGCAATAAAATTGGAGAATAAGGAGCAGAACGTAGTAAGTTATCTATTATCTGGATACCATTAATGTCAATATTGGCTTTGGAACATTGAAAGAAATATAACTGACTAGTCTTTCTATTGTATTAGTTTCTTCTTTCAGAAAAAGAAATGAAAACATCTACATTTATTTGAGAGAACTACAAAAATAAGCCACAAATAGACACTACTTACCAACAATTAACCATTAAGTTATGCTACCAAAAAAAAAATTACCAATGATATATAGGAAATTACACCCAATGACCATGCAAATGGATAGTCTTGATTTTTAATCCAAGCTTTCCCCATGGGCAGACCTTTAAGGTCAGAAGTGTTGCCCATGAAGCAAGCGAGAAGCAACACTTATTAAACTTAAAATTGTGCCCGTAGGAAACATTCTCCAATCTATGAATTGATACCACCAGATTCGGAGGGCTCATCATAGGATGGTTTAGCGCAGGCTGCATTTTTCCTCTTTCCAGTTATATTAAAAAAGGAGACACTTTAGTGTTTGTTTTTAAATTATCAGTAGTAGAAAAATTGTGGTATTTGACATTTGAGTTTTACTTTGATATTTGAACCTTGTCCAATCTGCAATTCATGTTTTCAGCTTGCTCGCACATATGTCACTACTGGTTTTTATCTCCAATGGGTGAAGCATTTCAATTGATATGAATATCCAACAGAGTGGGATGGTAGTTGACAGTGGACTTGATTTCTTTAAAAAGGTAAAAGCTATGGCAAATACGAGGACGCAAGGTATAGGATGGAATGATGGCCTTTGAACATATCATCAGTTATGTTTATGTTAACCTCGCACGTTCCATACTTTTTATAGGGTAAAAGAAAAACATCTAACAGTAGAATAACGGGACAAGCACTTAGTAGTCTTGGTTTTAGTTTCCCACACATAATAGAAAACTTGACAAGTCGGAAACACTGGTATTACATTCACCGTTTACCAAAGCCGTAGCTATCTTACGAACTGTTTAACAGACATTTTACAACACTCTACTTATCCTTCAGAAATTTTGCCCCAAGTTAATGTTCTGCTCTCTTGATTGTTTAAATATTTGAGCAAAATCTATTCAGACATCCAAAAACATATAGTATATGGAAGACAACATTTATGATAACTCTATCGATAGAAATTTCGCAGCATGTTCTAACCTTCTCTTCAAACACATCATTTATACAGTATCTTGCCTCTAAAGATATCAATTAAAGGAACACTTCAATCTAACTTAAACTCTTAAAACAAATGTCAATTATTCTAAAGTAACAGAAAAAAAAATCCAGGAAAACATGGCAGAGCCTAGCCAAAAAAAGAATCTGCAGTTCCATACATTCAGAAGATAAACTCCAGAAGAAAATACTGATTGCAAATTTGAGTGCACTGCGAAGAAAGAGGCTCCATCTGTAGTTCCATACATTCATAGATTTATCCTTTGCAACAGCTAGTAGCTAACCTGCATCATGATTGAACTGCAAAGATTTCAGAGTTATTCAATCACGCGAAAGAAACCAAGAAATGTGGAGAAATTGTATGAACTCACATCATGCAAAGCTACGGTTTGCATCTACATTAACTTCTACGTCTGGTTTAGAACCATCATTATCTGCGAGCAAACTTCCGTTAGATCCTTCAGGGGATTCAACAGTTTCAACAATCTCTGCCTTCAGCTTCTCATGTTTCTCTTTCAACTCAGGGAAACTCATAGCCTCTGCAAGACTCTGCTTTATTTGCTGTTCTAAGGCCTGAATTTTTGCCTTTGACTCTGCATCTGCTATCTTTCCAGCCTTTGCTACCTCCATTTTTAACAACTCAATCTTGTTTTTCAAATCTGTCGAACTCACAACGTCTTCCATAACCTTGGTGATTTCATTGTTAAATTCATCAATTTTTCTCTTGGCATCAGGAAGTGATGGTGGGTTGACATGCAAACCTAAAGATTCAAAAACGCCAGCAAATTCTGTCTCCATTTCATCTTTAAGTTGCACAATTTTCTCCTTTAGCCCCTGGTCTAAATCCATAACTGTTGATACCCCAGTACTCTCGATTTCAGCCTTCAATTTATCAATCTTCTCCTTCAAATCAGGGCGATTCATGGTTTCTTTTAACCTCTTATTGATCTCCTCCTTCATTTTGTTTACCTTGCTATTTTTCTCGGAGAGTTTGTGGGCTTTAGACATTTCTTGTAACATCTCAAGCTTATTCTTTAGACTAGCATAATTCGGAGCAGCAGACATGTTTCTATTGAATTCATCCTTAAGCTGGTCAAGCTTTTCCTTCAGAGCAGGATGCATTGACTGGTCGTTTGAGTTCCTTGTTTTTGCAAATTCTTCTCGCACCATGACAAATTTTTCCTCCAAATCTAAAGCTTTAGCAGCCTCAGAAAATTCATAATCAATTTCTCTTCTCAATTTTTCTATCATCTCATTCACGCCTGACTCTGGAATCTTCCCGGATGATTCCTTTGCTTTCAGGATCTCTTGCTTTAACTTTTCAACCTCATCCATTAACTCCACATCCGGAGTCCCAGGTGGAAGAAGAGGTTCTTCTTTCTTTTTCATGTTGACCTTCCTTTTTGGATCAATGGGAACTCCCTCCTGGAAGCCACCCAGTTTTCGGAACTTAAGCATCCTGTGCCTTAACAACTCTTGAGTGTCCAGTTTCGTAAGTTCCTACAAGGATGGTGTGTTTTAGCAACTTAGCTAAAAGTTCAATTTCTGGAAATAGAAATTCTGATATACTCACATCCATTGATTCTTCAATTGCAGTTTTTATCTGCTGTGAAGTCCAATATGGATCAGCATGTGCACCACCAAGAGGCTCCTGCAACACGATGAAAACCATTTACTTACCACCAATGAAAGTGAATCACTCTTCTGTCTCAAATGACATATATGCACCCAAATTTACCAACATATATTCACCCAAATTTACCAACTGTCAAGGAATAGTTGCAAGGCAGATAATAAGCAATATGGTAATTCAGAGATGAAACATCAATTATGACTTTGCTAGGATATTGCAAGGGTCAGAAATGGAAGACAACTCACAGATGAGTCACATTTCTTCTTCTTTTAGCATTTTAAATTTGATAGCTAATTGGAAAAATATGGAAGTTATGAAGAAGAATGAGATTTTGATCAATTAGGCAGATACAGCAATGAAGTAATATTACAGGAATGGAACCATCAGCAATTTGAAGCTTGCACAGCTCTTGAGCAGTTATCTTGAGTTTTTCAGCTGCCTGAAATGAAATGAAGCCATACTCAGCAATAATTTTCACAGCTTTTCTGGATTAACACTATTGAATTTTAACTATAGCAACCTTAGGAGAAGCTTTTGCGGTCTTCCATAGAATTGCGGCACATGCTTCTGGGCTGTAAATTACAAGTGGGAATTGAGAGTGGTAAGCATACATCACTATCAAGTATGACAGTCAAGAACACTATACAGGAAACTGGGTCTGAGCAGGTGAATCAAAAAATACAAAAGAAAAGCACCACGATTATCTGATTGAAAGATTAAGGGTGCGTTGCAGCAGGATATTCACTAATTGTATTGAGTTTGTTAATAGTTATATTGCCAAAAAGAAGATTGCCCTCCCAGGTTCGTTTTTCTGCAGAGTTTATTGATTTGAAATGAGATTGGGTAATCCAAGATAAGAACAAAAGGAATAAGATTAGATGGTTCAGCATTAGGACATCCAAACAGAGATTATGTTTTTCAAGTATCGGTCTGGTGTTTTACAGCTAATAGTCGATGTATTAAATTTGTTTCTGAAGTAGACATGGCCTACCGCCAAGGTGCTAACCACCTTTAAAATTGATGAAAAGCTGAAACTATAATTTCTTATGTTGTTTATTTACTTTTTAATATAGGTGGTGTCCGGGCCAACTTGTGCACACCTCGACTATTCCACCAAGCACCTGCTACTCCTCACCAGCACAGGTACTCGATAAATCTGTCCACCAAGGCTTAGACAGTTGGGAAGCTGAGACAATAATATTGACGGAAAAATTCTTGAGAGCTTATGATTATAAAGGACATGATGAATGTCATTCACCACATATTTAGTTTGCAAGCAGCATACACCTCTCCATATCCATCTAAAAAATATATCATAAAACACCATTTTTCTTCATAGTAAAAGTCAACAGTTTTAGAGGCACCTGGCAACATAGAAGACAGCATTTTCAAGCATTAACAATTTATTAGCACAACCAATAGCCAGAGCTCCACCAGAACCCCCTTCTCCCATAACAATGGAAATAATTGGTACTTTCAAACCAAACATAGTCCTCAAGTTATGAGCTATGGCTTCCCCCTGCATGAAAGCATTACAAACTATTCAGTTTAGCAATAACCAATGGGGAAAAGGCATGCTACATCAGTTTTGTGTACATACTTGGCCTAGTTCCTCCGATTTGAGGTCAGCATATGCCCCTGGTGTGTCAATGAAGGTGATAATCGGGAATCCATGATGATCAGCATAGTACATCATCCGCAGAGCCTTCCTATAGCTGTTTAACAAGTATTCTTTTATTACTATTGTAGGCTCACAGACTACAAAGAAGTGGCTTTATCTAAACTCGTACAGAAATATTCAAAGCTCAAACATGATGGAACCACATACCCATGCGGCGTAGGCATCCCAAAGTTACGTTGTATGTTCTCCTTTGTGTTGCGTCCTTTTTGATGACCCATGAACATATAGCTTCTACCATTTATTGTGCCAAGGCCAGTGACAATGGCAGGATCGTCATACCCAGCTCGGTCACCATGAAGCTCCACAAACTGCAAATTCGGCATTTACAATTTTACATTGTTAGAATTTCCATCAGTAATTAGCATATGGAAAAGAGAACAGAAACGGAGTCTGCAATTTTTTTAAATTTATTTGGTAAGCAAGCGAGAGTCGTTGAATTTACTAGACCTTCTCAGTAATATTAAAGATGTGATCAAGGAAAGTTGGCCTGTTAGGATGCCTTGCAATATTCACTCTTTGTATAGGAGTCAGATGTGTGTAAAGATCTTTTAGAGCCTGAAAAGGACAGTAAAGATGTCAGTGTACCAGCTACATTATATTGTTAGCAAAAATAATGTTGACCTTCGAGGTTAGTGCTGATAAAATGTTCTCACCTTCATACCTTTCTCCAAACATTATAAAAGAATAAAAGGCAAGTGTCACAAAACACGAATCTTTTCTATCCTTTATTTAAGCATCCAACTCAAATCAAAAAGTAGGTAATTTTATCACAAAAATTCAAAATCAAACTCTTTACTAGAGATCAGAATCTTATGATTTCCCTGTGAGCTCCCCAGATTGCTCTTGTTGTCTTCTCTAGTTCCCCCTAGCATGTGTGTGAAAATACATCCCATACAGAGCATTAAATGATGATGATGCACTTGGAAAGGATTTCAGTGAAGGACCAGTATTAGTTTCTCCGCAAATGATAACATATACATGGATTGAGACACATTTCTTAGCAATTTAGCAACAATTGCAGTAATGCAACAAATATTTCTCACAAAAAAGAAAAAAAAAAAGGAAAAGGGCTGTCCAAATTTTCTACTTTCTTTTTATTTGATAAGTATTATCCTAAAATACTTTTATTCAGGTATAACATTTTTCACAAAATGTACAGTACTGACCAAATTTTTCCTAAACAAAATTGGAAAAAAAAAAGGATGAGATTACAAGTACTGTCTCATGGTATCAATACTGAAATTCAAAATAATCTGAAGATATTCTGTAAAGAAGATTGTGGAAACACCTAGAATTGACCTCCAATAGTAACTTTTTCTTAATAACAGCAGAAGTACATTAAGCAACAAAAGGCCACTTGTCTTGTTTTTCAATTAATAAGTGGAAGGCCATTTTGGTCATTCAAACCTGTTGGTATTTGTTCTCGAGTGAGATAATTTGGTCACTGAAATCCAATCCAGTTTCATTTGCCATCTTTTGAACCTGCATCCAAGAAACAGTTACAATTGACAAATGTTTAGTGTTCTACATTGATATAAGAGGTAATATCTCTTGAGACAACATATATGGCATTAGGTCATGAAACCTACGTCAATGATTTTCTTCTGCAGATCCATAAGAGGTTTCTCAAAATCCAATGTCACCGGCTTTTGCTTTTCTTTCAATGGCTTGAAAGGTGATAAATGACTGAGGACTCCACCCTTGACATTAAGGTCAGGATCCTCTGGCCAAGGATACTCGTGCTTCTTTACCTTGCGAACCTTTGCAGAGACGGCAAAATCTCTCTTTTTAGAACCCAATCGTGCTCTGCCGAGGGCTTTCAATGGCACACCGCAGACACCATTTCTTGAGCTACGAAGAAGGTCTGAAGCCGAAGTTTTAGAAGCCAAACTTCCACTGAATGCCACGGGAGGATGTGAAGTTGAAGCCATTCTCCAGTTTCTGCAATAGGTTAACCTAATCAATTTCATGTAAAGAGGGGAAAGTGCACAAAATTTAGAATCTAAAAGAATATAGCCCACCAATGACATAATTGTGAAATCAATTAGCTTCAAAGCATAGTCAATGTTTCACTCGGATACTTTTAAGCATACATGAATGACGAAACTAACAAACATAAATTTCACTGCACATAGTTAGACCTATCACCTACCTATGCAGAGAAGCTAAAGATTTAATCTCTACGCACCCTTCAGCAGTAAACTCAAAATCAAACTAAAAACAGTTACTAAATCGATAAAAACAGCTACCTGCACAAGCTAGAGATTGCAGTAAAGGATATTAAAAAAAAAAAACATATGCAAATAAACTCCAAATTAACAAAAACATCAAGCACCAAAATTTTTGAGGTAACTAGTACCAGCGGCAGATATACCTTGCTCCAAGTGGTGTGACGGGACACCGCTTCGTCGAACCATTTACTAGATATGTATATATAGATAATAAGCAAATTGAAAATTTTGGAAATAAATATAGAAAATGACACTGCTTGTCATTATACTGATTTATCCATTTTTTCACTTTTTTATATGTTGACACCGCTTAAGAAAAATCCTGCTTCGGACTGGTATTGTGCCGAAACATAAAGTACATTTGCATGAAACACAAGAATCAATCAATCAATCAACTACACATTAATCTAAAACTAGTTGGGGACCACTTTATGAATCTAATATATCCATTCAGCTCCATTTGGACACATTTAATCCAATATTGTTTTAAAAAAATTCATAACATCCATGACTATATAAGGTCATAATTTGACTATGTTTACACTTGAACCGGCTATGCTAATCAGATAGGCGGATAAATACAAATTTCACTGAATAAACATTAGGAAATAGAGAAACACGCCTACACGCTTACCAAATTTATTAAATGAAATCAAATCTATATATCTAAAATCAATCAATAAACCGAAAATTAATGATCAAATGCAAAGAAAACAAATTGAGAATGAGAGCTCCAGATTCGGCAAAAATTGACTATTTTACACTTGAACTGGCTATGCTAAGCTCAAATAGGTGGACAAATACAAACAAGGAACAAGAAAAAAATATTAATTGCATGAACATTACGAAATAGAGCACAACAGCAACAAGCTTAGCGAATTTATTAAACAAAATCATAGCTATAAAGCTAAAATCAATCAAATAAAACCGAGAAATTACTGATCAAATGCGAGAAAACGAACCGAGAATTAAGAGAATGAGAGCTCCAGATTCGGCGGAGAGAGAGATCTGAGGAGACGATGAGAGGAGTACTCTGTGGAGAGATATTAGTAGTTTTATGGAGCAGAGAGCATCGAGAAGATCGTCGAAAGAGCTGGGCTTGGGTTTATTCAACAAACAAAAATCAGTGTATAGATATAGATAAAAGCTATGCAGAAGCAGCAACTTATGAGTGAGTTTGATTTCCGAGTTTTCGATACTTCTTATGCGGAGGAAAAAAAAAGAAACAGAAAAGGGCAAAATGGAAAGAGTATAGAATAGAATATATATAATTAAGGAAAAAACCTACCTGTGTGCTAGTTAATAAGAGGAGCCAGCTTTTCTCGGTTCAGCCGTTAAATGTGTTGAACTGAAGCTGGAATCACTTCTCACCTTTGGATTTGGATTTTTCTGCACCTGTACCACATCCATTGATTTGGTTGTTTTATATTTGCAATATTAACAAATAAATAAATTGAAATTATTCGATTAATTCATGATATAGATGGTAATTTGGTAAATATTTATTAAAACATAAAATTGCTCAGTTTACTCCTGAAGATTTAGTAGGCGTTTGGACATAAATTCAAAGATCCTTTTCACATTTGGAATTTCACAAAAATTTGATTTGAAAATAAAGTTTTGTTTGGTTATAATTTTTGCAACATATTTGCATGTATTTTTTCCAAAATCATGAAACATGACTTATATCCCATAATTTATAAAAATATCAAAACCATCCAGACTTGATTATCCTACTTAAAACAAACAATGAAACATGTTGATTGTTTAACTGTACGGACAATCTCTAATAAACTCTTTCAGGTAAAAGTACAAAATGTAGATTTAATAGTGGATATCAAAATATAGTCCAAGACCACTCAATCAGATGGTGGGTACTTGAGGTATTACCTAGGTTTAATAACGGATTGGGGTCCTTTTATAAATTTAAAAAATATTGGTAAATTTGTAAGACATAAAAATACCAAAATTCTAATTGAAAATGAAGTTGTGTTTGGTTATAATTTTTACAATATATTTGCATGTATTTTTTTCAAAACCATGAAACATGATTTATACACCATAATTTATAAAAAAATATCAAAATCATCCAGACTTGATTATCCTACTTGAAACAAACAATCAAACATGCTGATTGTTTAACTGTACGGACAATCTATAATAAAAGTGATAGTGACTCTTTCAGGTAAAAGTATAAATTGTAGATTTAACAATGGATATCAAAATATAGTCTAAGGCCACTCAATCAGATGGTGGGTAGTTGTAGGTATTACATAGATTTAATAACGGATTGGGGTCCTTTTATAAATTTAAAAAATATAGGTAAATTTGCAAGACATAAAAATACCAAAATTCTAATTTTCCATTGAAAAACTAGTTTTCAACAGTTTTTCAAATTCGAAAATGCATTTTCAAGTTGGATCTGAAAAATTGTAAAATCTTCATAACCAAACATTATTTCGAATTTTTTTGTTTGAAAAAAAAAGGATTTTTTTTAATATCCAAACAGGCTCTTAATTACTCTTTATATGATTCTCTGGCTTAGAATCATTGTTCTTAATTCAATATTTATGTCAGTAAGAGGAGGTACAATTGCACCTGCTAATTATTCACGATGATACGTACAAACAACAATAACAATAACTATGTCTTAATTTCAAAAACTGGGATCGATTTTATGAATTTTCGCATCTTAAGCTCAACTCATTTCACGATAAGTGCAAAATTAATATAATTATCTATATTCTTAAAGAGTTCAATCATATATGTTGTTGTTCTTAACAAGTCACATCTACACCTGCTTCTTCTTTTCTTTGAACTAAAAAGAAGTTGAAATATAAGTATTTAGTTTCATTTAGTTCTGTATTTTTTTTATCTCCTCGGGTTAATTGAAGCTTAGAATAGTGAATGGTAATATTAAGAGCCTGTTTGGCCAAGCTTTTGGAGGCCAAAAGTATTTTTTTGTTAAAAAAGTATTTTTGAAAAATTTAAGGTATTTGATCAAAATAAAAAAGTACTTTTAGCTAACAGCAAAAGCAGTATTGCTTTTGGGAAGAAGTAGAAAATTCTAACTTCTTCCAAGAAGCAGAAGCAGAAAATTAATTTATTCAAGACAAAACTATCCTCACTATAAATTTATATTTTCCAAATTATCCTTTACATTTTCTTTCCTTATATAACTTTTCTACCATCAGATACATGAATCATGTAAACTTTTCAAAATCGTTTTTTGTCTTTTCATTTGTTTTTGCTTCTTTCACTTGGATAGTATGTAAACTTTTCAAATTCATTTAAATATTTAGTACATATGTTTATTTTATGTTTATATTTTAATTAAATTAGATAAAAAATAATAACAGACTCTTATAATATATATTTAATTTTTTTTAAAAATAATTATAAATTTTGGTATTATCCTTTTTGGTAATTTGACACTCAAAACACTTTTTATAAAGATTGACCAAACACAATCTGTTTATCAAATATTGTAAAAAGTATTTCTTAAATGAATTAGCCAAACACAAATTATTATTTTTCAAAAGTACTTTTAGTAAAAGTACTTTATAAAATAAGCAATTTTTGACAGCTTGGCCAAACGAGCTCTAAGTAGAGAATCAGATGTGTTTGAATGAATATTTGATAGTTTCATTACATGTGCAACCTTGAATAACAATTTAAAACAAATGCTTGCAAAAATAAAATAGGAATAAGAAAAATAACCAATTTTGATATAATTGTGCAAACTTTTTTAAAAAGTTAAGAAGCAGTTTGACTATTAATGTGAACATCCTTTCAATTAAGTTTTACACGTCAGATGGTTAATAAGCCAAATGACTTTGTGTTTTTTTTAGAGTTACTATAAACAAAATTGTAAAATACTTTTTGTACTTGTCATCAAATTCGCCTCATTTATTTGCAATTAATGGAGATATGAATCTTAATCATTCAGATCTCAGATATTAAGTGTGTTTATTTTTAAAGTCTGAATCTTAATTATTCAGATCTTAATTATTAAATATGTTTATTTTTTTTTTACTTCAGAACCACTTAATGAGTCTGAATAGGTCTATATGATTAAGATCCATAATATAGACTTAATTTCATTAAGATGCTATCATCTATATTCATTATTAATTGTCGCCACCGTCAACTATTATCAACTACCATCATGCCACCACCACCATATTCAACCACCACCACCTGTCATCCGCACCACTCCCACCACCATCATTCTCAACCACAAACAACGCTCATCCACCTCACCTACCACAACTAACCACCCCATCACCATCAACAACCATAATCGGCACTACCCATTATTATAAACAACAACCACCCACCACCACCTTCCTCAATCACCACTACAACCACTACCCGCCATTATTAACTATCACCACTCATCACCGCCATCCTTAATCATAATCGTCACCACTATTAATTATCACTAGCTACTACCTTGAACCACCACCATCAACCAAACCTACCACCAACCGCTACCTCTAGTCGTCATTCGCAAGCACCAACGTTAGCCATCACAACCAGCAACTACTATATTTTAAAAAAATTATATATTTTATTGATAGAATATTATATTAATTAATATTTCATTTGAATATTATGTTTATTAGTTTTCAAATAAAGATAAATTTTATACATTCAGATGTTAAAAATCAAATAGTGTTAATCATTTAGTATTGAGATTTTAATACACATCTCAAGATTTAGATGTGTATTCAAATTCAGATGTCTTAATCTTAATACACATCTTAATATTCAGATATGTATCTGGAGGGGGGGGAGGAGGGTAAATAATCCAAACACTGATGCATGTGATATGAAAGTGGAAGAAATACGTAGCAACAAATTACAGAAAAAATTGTAGAGTAATTAAATGAAGGATCTTTAATGCCAAATACTACTAGTAATTAAGTAACAGTCAAACATGTTTGTTAAGTTTAGGTCCTCAGTAGGTAGGGTTTATTGTTTCTTTAGTGTTTGAAAGTTGTACTACAAAAGTTTGATATCTGCATTTGACCTATTGAGGGGAACTAATGGAATAGAGAAGCATAAACTCATAATCTATTAATATACTACCTCCAGTCATAAATAATTATTGTCTTCACAAACTTAACTCGATAAAAAAAATATTTAATATTTTAAAAGAACAAAATGTCCTTACTGTTTCAATAGTGAAGTGTTAATTAATTGATTGAGATGTTTAAGGGTAAGATAAAATATAGTTTAGACAAATACTCTCATAATTAAGATAATCAAGCATTTTTTTAATAGGTTGTGCAAAAATTAAATATGTAAAATTGAGTGACAACATAAAACTGAATCTTCGGGTTGCAATACAAGAGTTCCATCAACAAAATTAATGGCTCGTACTAAAACAAAAACCTAATTGACGATTTCTTGTATGTATGTGATATTTCTAATTGTTTTTACATCAAAAGCTTTCATAAATGCTAGAGAAATTTGCGAGTTCAGTTTCTTAGTTATCAATAAAATTTGATTGTGGCCGTCATTGTAGTATATGCATTAGTATATATAACCTTCAATTGCAATTTTGATCCATCCTTTTTGTGAATTTTCACAACTGCAGCAAATTAACCATTACACTACTTAATTATTCATGTGTTATTTCTAATTATTGTTACATCAAGAGCTTTCATAAATGTTAGAGAAATTTGTGAGTTTAGTCTATTAAATATCAACAAAATTTAATTTTGGTCGTCGCTATAGTATATGCATTACTATATTTAACGTTCAATTGCAATTTTGATCCATCTTTTTTGTGAATTTTCGCAAATTTAACCGATTAACCGTTACACTACTTAATTAATAATTATTCATGTGTTATGTTAAGTTTATAGTATTATCTCATATTTAAGGATATAACTCTAAAATAAGTCTACACATAACATATTTTTTATTAATAAAGAAACCAACAATAGAAAATTAAACTAATTGAAAATTAAATATGCTTAGTCATATATTACAAGGATGAGCCAAAAGTGTTATGATCCTTAAATGTTACTCTCTATTGATGAAGTTTATATTCTGCAGGTCTTAAAAATCGAAAGCAACTTTTTGAAAAAAAAATCGTTGTCAGAGTATTAAAGAGTTTAAATGCTATAAAACTTTAATCAATGAGAATTTAGGAAGGGCAAAAGGCACACGGTAATAATAATTAACTGCCTCTGTTTTCGAAGGTATGATTAAAATTGTTTCTTATAAATAACACGGAATATTGATAGCTCTTGGGGTGTCAATGGTTCGGTTCGGCCGGTTATTTTATAAAATTTGTACCATATCAATTTTTCGGTTATTCTATTATGTTTAACCAAAATTAGATTTTTCGAAACCGTCTCAATCATGTCGGTTTCTCTTCGTTATTGGTACGATTTGATTAATTTTTGGTATTTTTTTAAATATCATGTAAAATAAATGCAATAACATATGTTCTTTTATAGGACTTAGCAAAAAAATTTAGATATTTTTACTGTTTAAAGGACTTAAATTAAAACAAATGAAAAATGACTAGAGTATAGATTAAAGGGGCGGCTGGATACGTGCTTCTCACATGACTTGTCCCTATTAAAAGTAGTCCAACTAGATCCTTTGTCTTTGAGGTACACTTTAAAATAATTCCTTGTGTATAGGATAAAAACATTTATAGTCGGTTAAGATTTCAAAAGTCGATAACAATTAGGATATGTTTGGTATGAAAGGAAAATATTTTCTAATTTTTTCATATTTGATAGGTTTAAATATTTTGGAAAATATTTTTCTTATGAACTCATTTGGAGGAAAATATTTTTCTTATTAAGAGAAAGGAAAATATTTTCCAAAACTCTTTCTTAACCTTCCCCACCTCACCCCTCTCTCCAAAAAAGGTTTTTTTTTTTTAATTTTTTCTTCAAATTTCAGTTTTTCCGTTACCATTCACCCTACTACCCCTCCACCCCACACACCCCTCTCGCAAAAAAAAATATTTTTTTTTACCTTTTTTTTTGCAATTTCAAATTTCTGTTTTTTTGCACCACTCACCTGCCCCTCTCCCCACCCCCTCCCGCACAATTTTTTTTTTGTAATTTTAAATTTCTAATTTTTTTGTTTTTCTGCCGCCCCGCCCCTCTCCCCTCCCCCCGAAAAAATTTTTTTAATATATTTTTCAGTTTTAATTTTTTTATTTATCGGTGTAAAGGTTCAAAATTTTACAAGTTCCAAAGTTATGAGTTCGAAGGTTTATGTGTTTGGAAGTTTAGAAATTATAAAGTTTACGGGTTAGAAATTCCATGGTTTTGTAAGTTTAGCGGTTCGAAAGTTTATGAAATTTGTGGGTTCGGAAGGTTGTTGGTTTGAAAGTTTATGGCTTCATATTTATTATATTTAAATTATTTATGAATACTCTTGAGAAATTATTTTTCTTAATTTGCATACCAAACACCAAAAAATGAATAAGATTACTACTTGTTTTTCAAAAAATATTTTCTTGGAAAATATTTTCCACGGAAAACATTTTCCTTTATACCAAACGCATCCTTAAGGAAAACCTACACGGTATATAAACAATTTTAACGAAAACTAACCCAAAAATAAAATATTTACCAGAAAAGGACCAAATGTCATTTTATTCCAATCAATTTTCATTTTGTATCAATTTTTAAAGCATACAGTGAGCTAAAACGAGTTTCAAAGAATCGAGCACCTTAATTTGATTTAGAAATCACTATTAAACATTAGTTTATTGGATTGGGTCGAAAGGTTGAACTGAAAATGTCATGAAAAGCCATAGAAGCTTGTTTAAGCTTGAATTGAAAATTTTGGTTTTTCAAATTTGGAATTTATTAGTGGATGTTGTTAGAATAAATTAGGTATAATTTAAGGAGTGTGAACCTCAAATTTTGGACGATATGGCAGAGATTTTAGGTAGTTTGAATTGAAATTTGAGCAAAATTCGAAGTACACAAAATGAACATGGAAGAAGATGATGTGTATTTTTTGTGTATCACTTATATATCAAATATGTATCTCTTGTATATCCATATATACATGTATATTCATGTATACATGTATGTGAGATGTATAATGATTCATATGCGTTAGAGAATATTTTTATTCTCGATTTCAACTACAAATTTTGACTCTAAATCACCTTCAATCTTCCTCAAATTTTATATATTGACCAATCTATATGTTTTCATTGAATTTCAATCATACCCATGGAAAAAGGTCCCTTTTTGCTTAATTTTTAAGAATTTTGTATTTTTTCTTTGTGTTTCATCTTTGCTACCTCATCCATGAAATTTTTTTTCCGTCTTGCATCTTATGTTACCGATCACTCTTAAAAATATGGAAGTAGATCTTTGTGTGCGATTCTTGAAGAGAAAGAATCCTTGTTTATCTAGGTTTTATTTTTTGTATGCGCTTAACTAGTTTTGACAAGTATATAATTAATGGCTATATGTTGGTAAGTTTGGGCTTATTTTAGATATTTTGGTAAGATACCGAATTATATATTTTTTGGCATTGACCAAATGTATTAAAAGTCCAATATTTAATAGTGCTGCATTACGGTCCCCAAGCACCAATATGGGGTGTCGATAGCCCACAATATGGGTTCAAGGCTCATATGAGATGTTGATGAAGATCCAAGATTTAAAATTTATGAGTTCTATATCAATTTAATTTGCAATGATAACTAAGTTTAATTATAGTTAAATAATTTAGTAAATCTTTTAATGCATATAAAGGATCTGGCAAAAGCTATTAGATTCACCTGAACACAAAAGCTAACATATTATAGATCTACTCCTGATGGGAACACGAGCAATATGTAGTTGATCTCAAGCGACAACCTCCAAGGCCAGGTTGTGTCACGATTCGAAATTCCAACCATGAGGTCGTGATGGTGCCTAATGTCCACTTGCTAGGCAAGCCAATATTAGTACATAACTATACATTTTAAAACCAAATTGAAAATAATTTAATGAGAAATAAAGCTATAAAGTTTCAAAGTAGACATAATATCTCAAAACGCTAATTAGTCGAACCCCGAAATCTACTGTCACAAGTACAAAGCATATTAGAAGTGCTACAACCAAATGGCCGAATGAAAATACAACAGTTCGAAACAAAGTAAATAGTAAAACTAGATAGGGAAGGGGACTTCAGGGGCCGCGATTGACGTGCAGCTATATCTTGAGTCTCCATGAAACGCTAATCTGAGCGAGCCTCCACTAATTACTGCTGGGACCAACACCAGAATCTTCACAAGAAGTGCAAAAGTATAGCACGAGTCCAACTGACCCATGTACTCTGTAAGTACCGAGCCTAACTTCGATGAAGTAGTGAATAGACTATAACAAGGCACTCACTACGAACCTGAACGAATATAAAAGCAATAATAGCATAAATAGAGAGAATGAGAATTTAACATAAAACCGGAACTAAAAACACATAACAGAGGGTCCCAGAATAACACTTACGCTTAACTTCTCAAATCAACACTGATACAGTAAGATTAGTCAAATACAGTAAAATAAGTATTTTCTGTTGCAACGCGCGTAACCCGATCCATAAATATATATAAATGACAAGTCTTCTCTGTTGCGGTCACCTAATCTAATATATATAAATAATAATTCTTCATCATTGCAGCGCGCAACCCGATCCACAAATATACATATACGAACCGTTAAGGCATGCAATCCGATCCCAAATAGTAATATCAATATCAATTGCAGCGTGCAACCCGATCCCACACTATAATACCAATAATTATTGCGGCGCACAACCCGATCCCAAACAATATAAATTACATGTATAAACTACACCCAATTACGACGTATCACAGAATAAAACATACTTAGGGAAATTACATAATTAAAGTCATAAAGTGAACAAAAATATCTAGTTAACAACACACTAAATCACAAAGTAAGTAAAAGCAGTCAATAAATAAGGATCCACGGATACATGAAAATAATTAACAATTAAGGCATGTAACGGATAAAGCATGAATTTAACAAGTAAGGGCAAGTAGCAATTAAAATATGTAACAAGTATTAACATAGATTAAATGAAAGCATGAAACAAATTGAATACAATAAATAAATATCCCAAACTGTATGCCTAACCTGTGACTACGCATATATACTCAACCTTGCATATACGTCGTCCCCACACAAAAATCAAGTTGCAAATAAATCAATCAGGTCTTAATTCCCTCAAGTCAAGGTTAACCACGATACTTACCCCTTTTTCTTTAGAATTAGCCTCCAAAACCAATCAAATCTAGCTAAATATAGTTTAAATAATTTAAAATAAGCTTTAGAAACTACCCACAAGTGAACAAGATTCAATATTTAATAAAATTAGAAAAGTTAACAAAGGTCAACCCCGGGCATGCTGTCACGACCTAAGTTCTCCCTCCGTGAACTGTCGTGACGGCACCTAGTTTCTACGACTAGGTAAGCCTAACAATTTGTGGAAAGGGAATTTAAATGTACAAATTAGTCATCTAATAGGTAAATATAGATAAAGTATTTAAAATGCCGCTCAGCATATACAATAATAACACTCTCGACCAATAATAACACTCTCAAAACCTGGAATATCATGAATCACAAGCTAAAGAAAAATACATAAGGTGTCTAACTCCAGAAGTCTAATAACAAAGGAAATACAGGGGAAAGCCTCTAACTGAAGGGAGAATAGAGAGGGATTTCTAGGTCTACGGACGCGGTATATATACCTCGAAGTCTTTAGATCGCCTCGCCTCACGGGTAGTATGACTGAGCAGAAGAACTTGGATCTGTGCACGAAAAATATATGCAGAAAAAGGCATGAGTACACCACATCGGTACCCAGTAAGTGCCAAGCCTAACCTCGGTCGAGTAGTGATGAGATCAGGTTAGAGCCCTACTCGTTATATGTATAACAAGGTAAAATAATGTGAAATGAGACAGTATAACTAAAGATGCTAACCGTCAATAAAGATGAAATCACAGGAAGAAATAACTCAACACACAAAGATAGCAAATAGGGGATCTCCCAGGATAACGTCCCGTAGTCCCAAACGTAAATGAACAAAGGATCTCCCAAGATACCGTCACATAGTCCAAATCGTAAATGTGCAGGGGGATCTCCCAGGATAACATCCCGTAGTCCCAAATATAAATGTGCAGGGAGATCTCTCGCAAAACCGATCTGTAGTCCCAAAGTAAATAGGCAGAGGGAATCTCCCAGAATACCGTTATGTAGTCCCAAAGTAAATATGCAACCAAATCAATATGCACAACAATCTCAGCCAGGAAGTATACAGTTCTAATCAAATTAGCATCAAAGAAATAGGTAATTCCTACCCTAATCATGCTACATGATATCCAAGTAAGACAATTTAGACAGATAAGACAATTAAGGCACATAGACATTCTTTCCTAAGCTAAGCATGAGACTACATGAACTAGTATTCTCAATTAAAGGAAAAACATATATATATATATATGCTTAATGAAACGGGGTTTTCTCAACAATTAGCACGTGTACGCACTCGTAACCTCACGTACACGACATTCATATAACAACATAACCAAAATCCTAAGGGGAGTTCCCCCCACAAGGTTAGGCAAGCCACTTACCTCAAACCAAGCTCAAATCAATCTGAAACCACGCTCTTGCCACGAGCATCCAACTTTGAGTGGCTCAAATCTAATCAAATCAATTTCATAATGTAAATATAACTACAAACAACTAATTTAGCTAAATAAATCGAAGCTAAGGCAAGAAAATAGAAAAATGCCCAAAATATCTCCCCGGGCCCATGTCTCGGAATCGGGTAAAAATTACGGATTATGAACACCCATTCACTCACGAGTCTAACCATACCAAAATCACTCAAATCCGACACCAAAATCTCGATCAAAATCCCAAAATTCGGCCTAAGAACTTTTTTCAATGTTTTCCAATTATTCACCCCAAATCCAAAATTAAATGATAAATCCAACAATACATTCGTGCATTTTAGCCAAAACTGAGTTAGAATCACTTACCCCGATGAATTTCTTGAAAAACCTTCGAAAAATTGCCAAGTCCCGAGCTCTCTAGGTCAAAATATAAAATAAAACCTTGAACCTCGTATTTATAGTACACCCCTCGGATTCTCATTTTGCGGACCGCTGAAAACCACCACACCCGCGCTCACCGCTCCACAGTCCGCGGAATTCCCACTGCTGTCGTGAAGGCCTTCAACTCCTGGGGGCCGCGCTCCTCCTTCCGCTGTCCGCACCAGCCGTCCCCGCTGACCGCGGATTTTCTACCGCCCCCGCGAACTTCCTTCGCTGACCGCGAGATTCCGCCGCGATCTGCACTCCCAACTTTAGAGACCAACCCCTGAACACCAGCAAGAGAGAATAAAGAGAGACTCCTTGGTCTACGGACACGGCAGATATACCTCGAAGTCTCTGAAGGGTCGCCTCACCTCAAGGATGGTAAGTCTGAGTCAAGGTACCTGGATCTGCACATGAAAAACATGCGCAGAAAGGGAATGAGTACACCACAGTGATTGTCACGACCCCAAACCGAACCCGGTCGTGATGGCACCTCTTGTGAAGACAAGGCCAACCGACACAATTCCCAAATCAACCATTTTCCAATAAAAGTTGTTTTTATACCATTTATAAACCAATAATCTCATAATGAACATTTAAAAGAAAAATACGGAATAATTACACAAGTCTAGCATCGGAGTGTTATTAGTCATGAGCATCTACCAAGGTTTATATACAACAAGAGTCTAAAAATGTACTAAATACAATAATGAAAATGAGAGGAAGGAAACAGTGCTGCGAACGTCGTGCAGCCACCTTGATAACTCTGATGACTCCGCATTTGAGCAATCAACACCCGCTATCGGTTCTGAAATACTTGAATCTGCACACGAGGTTTAGGGAGTAAAGTGAGTACTCCAACCCAATAAGTAAGAAGAGTAAATAAAGACTGGGTAGTAGGGAACAATGAATCCACATTTATGATAAACTCAATAAGCACAACAGGCTTTGAAATCAAAATACGAGTCAATCGTCTCATTTAAAATCCAGCTTTTGGTAAAAATCATTTGAAAATGCTTTCCAACAGTTTCAGTAGGGATTCAATACCATTTATAATAAAAGAGATGAAAACCATAATAGGCCCCTCGGGCAAAACATAGTTCATATATAGCCCCTCGGGCAAAAACAGAAATTTATACCCATTTCATAACTTAAAAACTTCAGTTTGAATGAAAGTTGTTTAAAGCATTTGTTCAACATTTTCAATAGAGGCTCGATCTAAAGATGAGTGAAAGCAGTAATTAAATTAACATATTCGATAAAAACTCACTTTAAGGGGGAGTGAAAAACAGTAAGTTCATAAACAGACCCCTCAACAAAGCATCACTCATGTACATGTATGTCTATAGCCCCTCGGGCAAGCCTCTCAGTCACTCGAGACTCAACTCTCATCAATCAACGCTCACACTCAGCACTCACACTCAATAAGTACCATATAGTAACCGTTGCGGCGTGCAGCTCGATCCATATATCGCTCTGGCATGCAGTCCGATCCATATATATAGTCGACTGCGCTCACTGGGGGTGTGCAGACTCCGGAGGGGCTCCTACAACCCAAGCACTATATCGTTGCGGCGTGCAGCCCGATCTATATATATATATTCCTGCAGCGTGTAGCCCGATCCACAAATATATAATCCTCACAACCATGCCTTTGGCCTCTCTCAGTCATTAACCTCACAATCAGACTCTCGGTCTATCTCAGTCATCAACCTCACAATCGCTCGGACCATTAGTAAAATAGGGAACTCAGCCCAAACAGTTTTCACATTTTTAAGAAGTAAAGTGATAAAACTAGATTTAAACAATAAACAGGTAAAACATGATTGAAGATATGCTTTCAAAATAAATAGAGCGAGGAAGAATAGTAAAAATGCTCCTAAGGATCTCAACAGGTCGGCACAAGGCCCCAAACATGGCATACAACCCAAAATATAATATCAATCTCTAAAAATATGGAATATGATAAGATTTCAAATAAAATACGCGACTTAACAGTCGTACGGGATGGACCAAGTCATAATCTCCAACGGTGCATGACTCCACGCTCGTCATCTAGCATGTGTGTCACCTTAAAGTAGCACAACATTATGAAATCCGGGGTTTCAAACCCTCAGGACAGCATTTACAATCATTACTTACCTCGATCCGGTCCAAACTCTAGCCCACGATGCCTTTGCCCACACGAATCGACCTCCGGATGCTCCAAATCTAGCCATAATCGATACATAACTATTCAAATATGCTAAGGGAACAAAGCTCACTCGAAAATATCCAATTTGCATAAAAAATACGAAATTGCTCCAACCCGGCCCCCTAGGCCCACATCTTAGAATCCGACAAAATTAACATCAATGGAATCCTCATCCTCTCACGAGTCTGTACATACCAAGAACATCAAAATCGGACCTCAAATGGCCCCTCAAATCCCCAATTTAACTCTCCAATTTCAAGCCCTAATTTCTCCAATTTTTGCTACTGATTTTCCATAGATTTCAAGCTTAAAATGTTAAAATTCATCACAGAAACAAGTTTAGGGTCCAAAATTCTTACCTCCACGAAATCCTCTTGAATATCCTCTTCAATTAGCTCTCCCAAGCTTTCTCCCGAATGAAATATGGTGAAAACCCTCTCAAAATCGCGAAGGGTGAAATATATACATTATGACCCAGGCATTTTCGCACCTGCAATCAATCCACCGCATCTGCGGTACTGCATTTGCAGTCAATTAGCCGCTTCTGCAGCTTTCACTTAAAATCCAAAAATCGCATCTGCGACCACGTAGTCGCACCTGCGCCATCGCAGGTGCAGTCAGCCAACCGCATCTGCGACTCCTGCACTTCTCTTCCTTGACCGCTTCTGCGGTCATTTCCTCGCATCTGCGGCGTCGCACCTGCGGTCCCCAATCCGCAGGTGCGGAAATACCAGAACAGAAAAATCTGCAGCTTCTCAAATTTCCCAAACTCTTCGACATCCATCCGAAATCACCCCGAGGCCCCCGAGACTTTAACGAAAAGAACAAACAGATTCCATAACCTTATTCAAACTCATCCCAACCTTCGGAACGCTCAAAACAACATTGAAACACCAAAATCACATCAAATTCAAGCCTATGATTCCAAAATCTTCCGAATTCCGCTTTTGATCAAAAACCCAACCAAACCACGTCCGAATGACCTGAAATTTTGCACACACGTCACAAATGATACAACGGAGCTACTGCAACTTTTGGAATTCCATTACAACCCCTATATCAAAATCTCACCTATCAACCGGAAAATGCCAAAATCTAAATTTTGCCAATTCAAGCCTAAACCTTCCACAGACTTCCAAAATGCATTCTGATCATGCTCCTAAGTCCCAAATCACCTAACGGAGCTAACTAAATCATAAAAATTCCGATCCAAGATCATATACCGACAAGTCAAATCTTGGTCAAACTTTTCAAATTTCAAGCTTCAAATTGAGAACTGTCCTTCCAAATTCATTCCGATTACCCTGAAAACCAAAACCAATGATTCACATAAGTCATAATCCATTATGGGGCAAATCATGCTGAGAATTGATAAGCAAAGTGCAAAAGCTCAAAACGACCGGTCGGGTCGTTACATCCTCCCCTACTTAAACATACGTTCGTCCTTGAACGTGCCCAGAGTTGTTTCAAAAGCCAACCAATCGCTGAATAACCTTACCATGCATATACCCAGGGGTGATCCCACGTCACCTTATCCAATATAGGTCCGATAACACAATGTAACTGAAATTCCACAATGTAACCTAGTCTATAAACCTTAGAACC
Organism: Nicotiana sylvestris; assembly: GCF_000393655.2. NCBI lineage: Eukaryota > Viridiplantae > Streptophyta > Magnoliopsida > Solanales > Solanaceae > Nicotiana > Nicotiana sylvestris. The sequence goes on from NC_091063.1 coordinate 142,501,145, forward strand.
ACATTTTCACTTCTGATATCATCCACAGGATCAGAATCTCACATCCATACTCTGAATAAGCCCGAACAAACTGCAATAACCCATACCTGCAACCTCAGGTGCAATTACATGATATACCACATAATTCAAACACTTGTAGCGATAACTTCTAATCACAGCAGCTACACACAAAAACCGAATACCGATAGTAAACCTCTTATCCACTAAAGCCTAACTCCAACACTTTCATATACTGCCAATGATAAATGAAACACATATAAAGTCAATAACCATTCCTCATATCAACCATTCATGCAGCCATTACTCTTTTGGCAAGGACCCCTAGCAAATTTCTGAGCCGAACATCGATATTATCCTTCCAACATACTAAAACCGAATCCGTTTGTATTCATTTTAGATCCCGACGATCTCATCTAATCCAACACGACTACTCAGGTGACATGACACATTAATACAATCTAAAGCCACAACCCGTGCAACCCACACACTAATAAGCAACAATCCGAACTTACTCAAATCATGAAAATGACTCAAATGAAAGAGTTGTACCGCAAGCTCACTAGTACCACCACAACACAAGGCTGAGAACCTACCACACATTGTAGAAATAGAACTCACGAATCTAACTCGCAGGATCGTACTTCCACATAGCTTCGCTTCACTGCGCGACCTCATCCAAACACTGGTCCACATGAGACACCTTAAGTTACTATGCTCAAAATCGACAACCGTGCACAATATGATGTCTAAAACCAAAACAATCATCATAACCACCACGAGGCAATTATATAACACCACACAACTTGAATGGACATAACCGATATGCCATGCACCATGCAATACCCAGTGCTCTTCCCGCTCAAATTCCACTGAGAGGCCCTAATAACACCGCACCAGATGTGCCTATAATCAACAAATCCTAACGGCTCGCAACACGGAAAGGTTACTCATAGATCCCCCTAATTACTAATAGCTCAATAACAATCGAATCAACACATCCCTCACCAATGGCAACTCGAAGTCAACAAAGCCGTCTTGATGCAAAACACACATCCATATAGGTCTTCGAAGGTTCACAATGACCGAATCATAGCACATGCTATCATCTGACTATTTACCCACATCTTTACCGTCCACAACCACGAGCTAACTTGTTTATGAGAACTTTCAGTCTCTCAGTCCATAAAGAATATGAATCACCATATTTGATCCCAATTTCGCCATCCGAATACATACCGTGCCTCTAATACCCAATCATTCCATGAGAGATACTCTAAAATTCTTTTGTGCCACCAAACAAAGTCAAATATCAGTAGTAGATCTAACAAGAGAATATCGCAATACTATCGAAGTACCATCAACTTAATCACCCCAATTCGCATTACCATTTCCTTAATCATCTGAAGATCATTTCTCTAATTATCTGAAGCTCATTTCTCTAATTATCTAAGCTGCCCATGCTACCTAAGAATTGTGACCTTCCCTTCAGAACTGATCCGTGACCTTACACATGTAAATCTAAGTCTTGCACAATATACCACATATACCATACCATCCTAAGGTAAACATGAGCACTTCATATCCATTCCGAGCCACACGCAACTACGTACTCAACTAGCCAAGAACTTTTCCATTGGATCCCATCTGGGAGAAAATCACTATACATCCCATGCTCCTCATGCCCGTGGAAAATATACACCTCTAACCGTGGTAGAAATCATCAAGAACTTTCCGAATTCCATTCACACAAAACTAAACCTATCAGGACTGAATCCCTCTAACTCAACCAAGCTACGTAGGCCACTAAAACCTAAGGGCATCGCCGTGAAACACCTGTATAAACTCATTACCTCATAAGTATCCAAAGAGCTAATCATATCCTTATCATACCTATCTAACCTACTACCAAGCTACCCCATCTATCCGAGTTTTGTTCTGATTTACCTTCAACTTGATATTCCCTCTTGCTGTAGCCCCACAATTCCTCAACCCTGACTTATCACACGAGACCCAAGCATAAAACCACATCGTCTAAGGCCCATAAGCCGCTAAATACTTTCTTAAATATTCCCAAAAGCACCACGTTAAAAATTCCTACCCCGACGAGACTTCCTGCGAATCCGAAGCCATTACCTTCCTGATACTGATATATAGAATCCCATAATTGATATAGAAATGAGACAAGTCTTGGCACCTTCCAATGCAAACCTCAGTTTCTAGCCAAATTATACAACTTGAAAATCCCCAATTATTACACGTAAAATTTGAACTCCTTAGAACCATTCTCGAGAGTCACCCACTCTACTCAACTGCAATTAGACCGATCAAACGAGTCGACGACCTGTGTTCCACTAGCACCCCGACATCGCAGAATGTAACCTCACCTTAATGTAACCAAGCAACTTCCTGTTCTATGCATCGAGCATCCTTTACCAATAACAACTCAAGTCATTTCGTGACTCTCATACACCCATAAAGCATAGCATAAACTTTATTGAAATTTCCTTTACTCGAGCCATCCTCGGTCTCAACCTCTGTAAGACATAACTAATTCACTAGTACGCCTCAACCTGGAACCAACATAGCACCTAACCGTGCAATCACCTAATCAATAGCAAACTCCCCCACTTCGCTCGAAACCATAGATCAAAACACACACAATAACTCATAACGCATATACTCTATTGCATGCCATAATACCATAATGAGATTAAACTCAACCCTTTATAAGCTCGTGAAACACAGACCATCTAGTACTTTAAATCTTCTACAAATCTAGCATTCACTCTCGTAATAGTTAAACCCACTCTCTTAGGCAACCCAAATCCAAATTACAACACATATATTTCCCTGGTAATAGAGATCTTCCCATAAACGACATAAATGATTACACAAACTTCAGAACAATCCGCAGGAGATAACCCACCTGCTTCGCCTCAACTAACATCTCCTTATACCCTTCCACCGTCATAGACACTATGCAGTCACTTAATCTTCCTGAGTCTGAACTCATATCACAACGTGAAATCCACTTCACTCCCCCAACTAGAAAACATGAAAAGATTCTTCACACCCCCATAACTCGGGGCTATACCTCAAATCAAGATGGAAATCAAGCACCTAATAGTTCTTCTATCCTCCAGCAGCCCCTTCTCGTCACTTCCAAATCATATGAATACATCTCGTCCCTCGATCAGGGAATCACAAGCCGTTGATGCATAGCTGATACAGAGCACTCATGCACGTATACGAATGCGTGGAAGGAATTCAAAGAGTTACATTTCAAGCTGAATCAAGGATGCACGATAAGAATTCAAGAATGTAAGATTTCCTAAAGGTTCTGCAGCCTCCCGATGATAAGTACAAATGTATCCGTACCGATCCGCGAGACTCTACTAAACCTGCTCATGACTTATAAGACCTATGTAACCTAGGCTCTGATACCAACTTGTCACGACCCCAAACTGAACCCGGTCGTGATGGCGCATCTCGCGAAGACAAGGCCAACCGACATAATTCCCAAATCAACCATTTTTTAATAAAAGTTATTTTTATACCATTTATAAACCAATAATCTCATAAAATATTTAAAAGAAAAATGCGGAATAATTACATAAGCCCGACATCGGGGTGTCACTAGTCATGAGCGTCTACCAAGGTCTGAATATAACAAGAGTCTAAAAATGTACTAAATACAGTAATGAAAATGAGAGGAAGGAAACAGTGTTGCGAACGTCGTGCAGCCACCTTGCTAACTCAAATGACTCCGCATCTGAGCAATCAACACCCGCTATCGGGTTCCGAAATACCTGAATCTGCATACGAGGTGCAGGGAGTAATGTGAGTACTCCAACCCAGTAAGTAAGAAGAGTAAATAAAGACTGAGCAGTCGGAAAAAATGAATCCACATTTATGATAAACTCAATAAGCACAACAGGCTTTCAAATCAAATAGAGCGAGGAAGAATAGTAAAAATGCCCCTAAGGGTCTCAACAGGTCGACACAAGGCCTCAAACATGGCATACAACCCAAAATATAATATCATTCTCTAAAAATATGGAATATCATAAGATTTCAAATCAAATACGCGACCTAACAGTCGTACGAGACGGACCAAGTCACAATCCCCAACGGTGCATGACTCCATGCTCGTCATCTAGCGTGTGCGTCACCTTAAAGTAGCACAACGATGTGAAATTCGGGGTTTCAAACCCTCAGGACAACATTTACAATCATTACTTACCTCGATCCGATCCAAACTCTAGCCCGCGATGCCTTTTCCCTCACGAATCGACCTCCGAATGCTCCAAATCTAACCATAATCAGTACATAACTATTAAAATATGCTAAGGGAACAAAGCCCACTCGAAAATATCCAACTTGCATAAAAATCACGAAATTGCTCCAACCCGGCCCCCGGGCCCACGTCTCGGAATCCGACAAAATCAACATCAATGGAATCCTCATCCTCTCAAGAGTCTATACATACCAAGAACATCAAAATCGGACCTCAAATGGCCCCTCAAATCCCCAATTTAACTCTTCAATTTCAAGTCCTAATTTCTCCAATTTTTGCTACTGATTTTCCATAGATTTCAAACTCAAAATGTTAAAATTCATCATAGAAACAAGTTTAGGGTCCAAAAATCTTACCTCCACGAAATCCTCTTGAATTCCCTCTTCAATTAGCTCTCCCAAGCTTTCTCTCGAATGAAATATGGTGAAAACCCTCTCAAAATCGGGAAGGGTGAAATATATACATTCTGACCCAGGCATTTTTGCACCTGCGTTCAATCCACCGCATCTGCGGTACCGTATTAGCGGTCAATTAGCCGCTTCTGCGGCTTTCACTTAAAATCCAAAAATCGCATCTCCGACCACGTAGCCGCACCTACGCCATCGCAGGTGCGGTCAGCCAACCGCATCTGCAGCTCCTGCACTTCTCTTTCTTGACCGCTTCTGTGGTCATTTCCTCGCATCTGCGGCGTCGCACCTGCGGTCCCCAATCCGCAGGTGCGGAAATACCAGAACAGAAAAATCTGCAGCTTCTCAAATTTCCCAAACTCTCCGACAACCATCCGAAATCACCCTGAGGCCCCCGAGACCTCAACCAAAAGCACAAACATATCCCATAACCTTATTCAAACTCGTCCCGACCTTCTAAACGCTCAAAACAACATTGAAACACCAAAATCACATCAAATTCAAGCCTAGGATTCCAAAATCTTTCGAATTCCGCTTTTGATCAAAATCCCAACCAAACCACGTCCGAATGACATGAAATTTTGCACACACGTCACAAATGACACAACGGAACTACTGCAACTTTCAAAATTCCATTATGACTCCTATATAAAAATCTCACCTATCAACCGGAAAACGCCAAAATCTCAATTTCGCCAATTCAAGCCTAAACCTTCCACGGACTTCCAAAATGCATTCCGATCACGCTCCTAAGTCCCAAATCACCTAACGGAGCTAACCAAATCATAAAAATTCTGATCCAAGATCATCTACCGATAAGTCAAATCTTGGTCAAACTTTTCAAATTTCAAGCTTCAAACTGAGAACTGTCCTTCCAAATTCATTCTGATTACCCTGAAAACCAAAACCAACGATTCACATAAGTCATAATCCATCACACGGGGCAAATCATGCCCGAGAACTGACGAGCAAAGTGCAAAATCTCAAAATGACCGGTCGGGTCGTTACAGCGATACTCAGTAAGTGCCAAGCCTAACCTCGGTCAGGTAGTGACGAGGAAGGTCAGGACCCTACTGAGGTTAAATAAAGTATAAAGTCCAACAGTGTAGAATAGAACAGTATAATTAAGTACATCAATAAAAGTAACACAAGATATAAAGGGCAACAACAACTATTACAGAGACAAGGTAAACATAGAAAGAAATACGGTTCAGCACCAAAATAACAATCAGGGATCTCCCAGGATACCGTCCTGTAGTCCCAAATATACATATCTAATGGATCTCCCTGGATCTCGTCCCGTAGTCCAACTCATAGTGCGCGGGGATTTACCGGAATCCTGTTCCGTAGTCCAAAATGTAAATACCCAGTACTGGGGGAATCTACTCGGTGCATTCCCGTAGTTCCATTTAATTGTGCAGGGGGATCTACCGGAATCCCACATCCATAGTCCCAAAATAAACAAACAAGGGGGAGCTACCGGAATCCCACATCCATAGTCCCAATGTAAATACACAGCAGCAACGGGAAAATATTTAGAAATGACAAATTTCATATTAAGGTAAACAAGTAATTTTAGCCTAGCATGTTGCACAGAATTCAGGTAAGGCAGTTTGAGCAAGTAAAACAATTAAGTAACTTAGACATGCTTCTCTAAGCTAACAACAGGCTTAATGGTGCAAGTAATACAAATAGGAAAGGAAACATACTAGTAATTACTTAATGAAAACCGGATTTCCAATAATTAGCACAAGTACACACTCGTCATCTCACGTACAAGGTATTTCAATTACCAAATATACCAAATCCTAAGGGAAAGGTCCTCCACACAAGGTTAGACAAGCCACTTACCTCGAACCCAATCCGAAACCACGCTCTTGCCACGAGTACTCGACTCCAAATGGCCCAAATCTATTCAATTCAATTGCATAATGTAAATAACACTTCAAGTAACTGATTCTACAAAGAAATTCTAAGCTAATACGCAAAATTAGGTAAAGTGACCAAAATTCCCCTCCCGCCCACGTCTCATAATCAGGTAAAATTTATATTTTCAGAATCCTCATACTCTCACGAGTTCGTGCATACCAAAATTATCCAAATCTAAGGTCAAATTCCCAATCAAAAGTCGAATTTTAGGTCTAAAAACTTTCTACCAACTTTTCCTCAATTTTCATCTCCAATCCGAAACTAAATAATGAAACTAACTATAGATTGATGGAATATAACTAGAAAGGGTTAAAGAATTACCTACTGATCTCCTCTTCAATTTACTCTCAAAATCGCCCTCTCCCGAGCTCCAAATCGAATTTACAACTTTTGAAACTAAACCCTCAAAATTTCATATTTCTGCCTAGCTATTACCGCATCTGTGGTCCCGTTTTTACGTAACATGGGTCGCATCTACGACTTCTAACTTAAAACCAATCTTCCGCATCTGCGATTCCCCATCCGCAGATGCGGTACCGCTCCTGCGGAAATCCTACCGCTTCTGCGGTCCCTGCTGAACTTCCCCATTTCTGCTTCTGCGATAGATCTGTCGCTTCTGCGGTTCCGCACCTGCGGTCCCACACTGGCAGGTGCAGTTATGAACAGCTGAAGCTGCAACTCCAAATTCCAAAAATCTTCTCGTCAACCATCCGAAATCATCCCGAGGCCCCCGAGACCTCAACCAAACCTACCAACATATACCATAACTTCATTCAAACTTGTTACAACCTTCGGAACGCTCAAAACAAAATCAAAACACCTATTTTTAATCAAATTCAAGCCTAAGAATTCCAAAAACTCTAAAAATACGCTTTCGATCAAAAAGTCTATCAAACCTCGTCCGAATGACCTGAAACTTTGCACACACGTCACATTCAACACTACAGAGCTACTCCAACTTCCGGAATTCCATTACGACCCTCGAATCAAAATCTCACTATCGAACCAGAAACTTCAAAATTCAACCTTTTGGCATTTCAAGCCTAAATTAGCTACATACCTCCAAAACACAATCCGAACACGCCCCTAAGCCTGAAATCACCCAACGAAGCTAACAAAACCATCAGATTTCCATCTCGAGGCCGTCTTCACACTATTCTGACTATGGTCAACTTTCCAACACTTAAGCTCTCATTTAGGGACTAAATGTCCCAAAACTCTCTGAAACTCAAACCCAAACATCCCGGCAAACCAAAATAGCAGAAATAAACTCGGAGAAAGCAGTTAATGGGGGATTGAGGCGTAAATATTAAAACGACCGGCCGAGTTGTCACATCCTCCTACACTTAAACATTCATTTGTCCTCGAACGAGCATAAAGACATACCTGAAGTAGTGAAAAGATGAGGGTAACGACTGCACATATCCTGCTCGGTCTCCCAGGTCGCCTCCTCGATCGGCTGACCCCGCCACTGAACCTTTACTGATGCAATGTTCTTTGACCTCAGCTTCCTAACCTGCCTATCCAATGTTGCCACTAGCTCCTCAACATAGGATAGATCCTTGTCCAACTGGACTTAACTAAAATCCAACACGTGCGACGGATCACCGTGATACCTCCGGGGTATCGAAATATAAAATACCGGATGTACTCCTGCCAAGCTGGGAGGTAAGGCAAGCTCATAAGCAACCTCTTCAACACGCCTCAATATCTCAAAAGGGCCAATAAACCTCGGGCTCAACTTCACTTTCTTCCCAAATCTCATAACGCCCTTCATAGGCGAAACTCGAAGCAGAACCCGATCTTCAACCATATAGGAAACATCATGAACCTTTCGATCCGCGTAACTCTTCTGTCTGGACTGGGCTGTACGGAGTCTATCCTGAATCACCTTAACCTTCTCTAAAGCATTCTGAACCAAGTCTGTGCCCAATAGTCTAGCCTCACCCGGCTCAAACTAACCCATCGGAGATCTACATCGCCTACCATATAAAGCCTCATACGATGCCATCTGAATGCTGGACTGATAGTTGTTGTAAGCAAACTCCGCCAATGGTAAGAACTGATCCTAAGACCCTCCAAACTCGATCACACATGCACGGAACATATCCTCAAGAATCTGAATGGTGCGCTCGGACTATCCGTCAATCGAAGGGTGAAATGTTGTACTCAACTCCACCCGAGTACCCAACTCATGCTGAACGGCTCTCCAGAATCGTGATCTGAACTGAGTACCTCTATCTGAAATGATGGAAATTGGAATACCATGCAGACGAATAATCTCCCGGATATAGATCTCCGCTAACTACTCCGAGAAATAAGTAGTACACACAGGAATAAAGTGAGTGAACTTGGTCAGCCGATCCACGATCACCCAAATAGCATCGAACTTTCTCAAAGTCCGTGGGAGCCTAACTACAAAGTCCATGGTGATCCGCTCCCACTTCCACTCCGGAATCTCTATCTACTGAAGCAACCCACCCGGTCTCTGGTACTCATACTTCACCTGCTGACAGTTGAGGCACCAAGCTAAAAATCCAACTATATCTTTCTTCATCTGCCTCCACCAATAGTGCTGCCTCAAATCCTAATACATCTTCGCGGTACCCGGATGAATAGAATACCGCGAGCTATGGGCCTCCTCCAAAATCAACTCCCGAAGCCCATCAACATTGGGTATACAAATCCGACCCTGCATCCTCAATACCCCATCATTATTATACCCCATTTTAACACGGGTCAAACTAGAGTATAACATATGGGTAATTCCGAGGTTTAATTAATTAAAAAGAGAGTCGCCACCTAATTATTTTAAAGGTGAATTAGGACACCTATTTACAAAATAATGCTTAAAATTAACTCTGTTTTATGGTCTGCTTAACCTTAAGATCTGAGTAAGGGTTCTAATTAATCTTATAGAGAAGGTTATTAAAGAACCCTATATGATCCATTAATAACAGTTAACCGACCAAACTTAGGTTAATTTATCTAAAAATTAATATTATTACATATATGTATATATCTAAGTGTTTATAAACTTGCCTTTCACTCAAAAGATACGAATGAAGGCTATCAAAATTTGATTTAGAAGAATCTGACTTTGGTTTAGGTAAACGTCCACATTAACTTTCGAAGAACAAGTTTACAAAGAAGCCATTTGCTGCTAATAAATTTTAAATCTAAACTTATAGGTGCTAAAGAAAGTTTAAGAGAGCGTTTCTAATTTAAAATGCTATCTCCAAAATTAAGTACTTTGTAAGAAAAACGTTAGGATAGCAAAATTTCATTAATCTATTGTTGTAAATAGTACTTAAAATAGACGTTGTATTCCAAGTGACAAATTGGTGATTAAATAAGACTCAATTATTTCTTCTATGTCAGTAATAGACTCCAACACAAAATTCAAAATTAAGAAAACATAACAAAATAAATAAATCGATAATGACAAAAAAATTAAGATAAAATGAATGATAGAAACAAAAGAAGGACGTCATAGGCGCCCCCAACCGTTTCGCTTGTTTTCTTGCTATCCGATATATTTAGGGAAGACACGTAATGTGATGGCTCCATACTCGGGGTATGGCGGCGAGTCTTGCGTTAAGACTCCAAGGTTTGCTCCAAGTGCACATGCAAAGAAAGAGAGAAATAAATTAAAAGTAGAAAGGAGCAGATTTATCTTTATCATATGTGAAAGACAACGTAAATCAATAAACAGGATCTAAGTTATCATTCATTTCTCATGAGTCTACTACTAGATTTATTTTATGTAATACTAGAGGACAAAACTCAAGAAGGTTACAAGTTATCTTATTGCAGACCTTGAATACATGCTTAACAAGAAACATGATTGTCTTTACTCTTTCTAAATACACTCTAAGCAAGATTGTCCAAAACTAATAGAAGAGAAACAAATTGAGATTAATCATTCTCTAATATTTTATAACGTACATGGTCTATATACCAAATGATGTCCAGCCAAATATGGATTTGCAAAATCAGCTTTATTAAGGCTCATATGAAGTTCTAAAGCCGTAATATTAGCATGTCATTTAAGATCCCAAACACAAAGTTCATTTATGCTATGAGTTAACGAGTCAAAAGGTAACATGACTTATTTTAGTTCAATTCTAATTGATGGTTCATAAGGAATAAGTTCTGACTTCTAACACAAGAGATGCAATAAACAGAAAATCACATTTTATACTTAAACAAGCAATTTTTACATATCAGGCTGACCAAACCCATAATGAACCTAGCTTTACCTACAAAAACAGATTGTATCAGTAGTCAAGATCAAAACATTTGCATTCCTTGTTCAATAACATCCTAACATGTCTTCTGTGATTTAACCAATCTTAATCTAATATGTGAATAAATAAATAAATAATGCTCAAGTACGTAAAAGGGGAAATTCTAAAACCAAACTTTCATAAGCATTTCATAATCAGATTTAAGAAAAGAATACCTAAAATCATGGTTTCTAATAGATTATAAGTAAAGCATTATCGACTAACCTTCAGTAGCATTCAAATAGAAATAAATATAAGAATATGTTAAGTAAAGCATTATAAGAATACGTTATTCCTAAGAGCATGATTGCACACATAGAAGTGAGAGCAAATTCCTAAGATATGATTTCTAGCGAGAAAACCAAAACACGCAGAATAACGACTCGAAATTAAACAACATCAAGCAAGAATGAGGGGGCATACTGACTATCTATTTCTAAACAGAATCAAAGAAAGCTAACAACAATTTCAGAGAATGTACTGCAACATAAACATATTTTAAATTCCAGAATCAAAACAAACAAAGGGAAGAAGAATTACTAACTGTGGGGTCCAGCCCTTGAATTATGGAAGAATTCTCTTCCTTTGTTAACTTTTGTCAAATATGGCTGCTAAGCAGCCCACGTTCGATTTCTTTGTCAAATTAAGCAGTCTACAGAACCTGTAATATCAAATGAGGTAGGATGTATTCTGCCTATAAAATGAGAGCTTCGGCTCTCATTTTTGATATCACAATCTCAGAGGAAAATATATCTGAGAGCTAGAAAGAAAGAGTGAGGTTTCACAGACAGGGTATAAGAAAATAGTCTGTGAAGAAAACAGAGAGTGTGAGCAATATTGTAGTGAGGTGAAATATCAAAAGAGGGTTATTTCTTTTGAGTATTGTAGTGGTCTTTGTAGTATTTTACTCGGGCCTACAAAGTGTAAATTCCTTACTATAGTGATATCAGTTGCTCCTCTCGGGGTCGTAGTTTTTCTCTTATTCAGAAGGGGTTTCCACGTAAAAATTTTGGTGTCATTATTACTCTTTTATTCTTGTTAATTACCGTATCTCGGTGCTACATTATTATTCCACTTTTATTACCGTGAATATTATTTTGGTAGGGGTTTATTCCCAACAACTGGTATCAGAGCACAGGTTCTGCTCGTTCACTGAAATACTATTCACTGTCGGTAGTACTATACTTGGTGAAAAATAAAAATGTCCGGAGTAAAGTACGAGGTAGCAAAATTCAACGGAGATAACGGTTTCTCAACATGGCAAAGAAGGATGAGAGATCTGCTCATCCAACAAGGATTACACAAGGTTCTAGATGTTGATTCCAAAAAGCCTGATACCATGAAAGCTGAGGATTGGGCTGACTTGGATGAAAGAGCTGCTAGTGCAATCAGGTTGCACTTATCAGATGATGTGGTAAATAACATCATTGATGAAGACACTGCACGTGGAATTTGGACAAGGTTGGAAAGCCTATACATGTCCAAAACGCTGACAAATAAATTGTACCTGAAGAAGCAGTTATACGCCCTACACATGAGTGAAGGTACGAATTTTTTGTCACATTTAAATGTGTTTAACGGACTAATCACACAGCTTGCCAACCTCGGAGTGAAAATCGAGGAAGAAGATAAAGCCATCTTGCTATTGAACTCGTTGCCATCTTCGTACGATAATTTGGCAACAACCATCCTGCACGGTAAGACTACTATTGAGTTGAAAGATGTCACATCGGCTCTTCTACTCAATGAGAAGATGAGAAAGAAGCCTGAAAATCAAGGACAGGCTCTCATCACAGAAGGTAGAGGCAGGAGTTATCAAAGGAGTTCGAACAACTATGGTAGATCCGGAGCTCGTGGGAAGTCAAAGAACCGATCCAAATCAAGAGTCAGAAATTGCTACAACTGTAATCAACCAGGTCACTTCAAAAGAGATTGCCCAAATCCAAGGAAGGGCAAAGGTGAAACCAGTGGCCAGAAGAATGACGACAACACAGCCGCCATGGTGCAAAATAATGATAATGTTGTCCTCTTTATAAATGAGGAAGAGGAATGCATGCACCTGTCAGGTTCAGAGTCGGAATGGGTGGTTGACACAGCGGCATCTCACCATGCCACACCGGTAAGAGATCTTTTTTGCAGATATGTAGCAGGTGATTTCGGCACAGTGAAAATGGGTAACACAAGTTACTCAAAGATTGCGGGGATTGGTGACATTTGTATCAAGACAAATGTCGGATGCACATTGGTTCTAAAGGATGTGCGGCATGTACCTGATTTGCGGATGAACTTGATCTCGGGAATTGCTTTAGACCGAGATGGATACGAGAGTTATTTTGCAAATCAAAAGTGGAGACTCACTAAGGGATCATTGGTGATTGCAAAGGGAGTTGCTCGTGGCACGTTGTACAGGACAAATGCAGAAATATGCCAAGGTGAATTGAACGCGGCACAAGATGAGATTTCTGTAGATTTGTGGCACAAAAGAATGGGTCATATGAGCGAGAAGGGATTGCAGATTCTTGCCAAGAAATCACTCATTTCTTATGCCAAAGGTACAACGGTAAAACCTTGTGACTACTGTTTATTTGGTAAGCAGCATAGAGTCTCATTTCAGACATCGTCTGAAAGAAAATTGAATATACTTGATTTAGTATATTCTGATGTTTGCGGCCCAATGGAAATTGAATCAATGGGCGGTAACAAATATTTTGTTACTTTTATTGATGATGCTTCACGAAAATTATGGGTTTATATTTTGAAAACCAAAGATCAGGTGTTTCAAGTTTTCCAGAAGTTTCATGCTCTAGTAGAAAGGGAGACGGGTCGAAAGCTAAAGCGTCTCCGAAGTGACAATGGAGGTGAGTACACTTCAAGGGAATTTGAAGAGTATTGTTCAAGTCATGGGATCAGACATGAAAAGACAGTTCCTGGAACCCCACAGCACAATGGCGTAGCCGAGAGGATGAACCGCACCATTGTGGAGAAGGTGAGAAGCATGCTCAGAATGGCTAAACTGCCTAAGTCATTCTGGGGTGAAGCAGTTCAGACAGCCTGTTACCTGATCAATAGGAGTCCATCAGTTCCGTTGGCGTTTGAAATCCCAGAGAGAGTTTGGACCAACAAGGAGGTGTCCTACTCGCATCTGAAGGTGTTCGGTTGCAGAGCTTTTGCACATGTACCAAAAGAGCAGAGAACAAAGCTGGATGATAAATCTGTTCCCTGCATATTTATCGGATATGGAGATGAAGAGTTCGGGTACAGACTGTGGGATCCTGTAAAGAAGAAGGTCATCAGAAGCAGAGATGTAGTCTTCCGAGAAAGTGAAGTTGGAACTGCTGCTGATATGTCAGAAAAGGCGAAGAATGGTATAATTCCTAACTTTGTTACTATTCCTTCTACTTCTAACAATCCCACAAGTGCAGAAAGTACGACCGACGAGGTTGCCGAGCAGGGGGAGCAACCTGGTGAGGTTATTGAGCAGGGGGAGCAACTTGATGAAGGTGTCGAGGAAGTGGAGCACCCCACTCAGGGAGAAGAACAACCTCAACCTCTGAGGAGATCAGAGAGGCCAAGGGTAGAGTCACGCAGGTACCCTTCCACAGAGTATGTCCTCATCAGTGATGAGGGGGAGCCAGAAAGTCTTAAGGAGGTGTTGTCCCATCCAGAAAAGAACCAGTGGATGAAAGCTATGCAAGAAGAGATGGAATCTCTACAGAAAAATGGCACATACAAGCTGGTTGAACTTCCAAAGGGTAAAAGACCACTCAAATGCAAATGGGTCTTTAAACTCAAGAAAGATGGAAATGGCAAGCTGGTCAGATACAAAGCTCGATTGGTGGTTAAAGGCTTCGAACAAAAGAAAGGTATTGATTTTGACGAAATTTTCTCACCTGTTGTCAAAATGACTTCTATTCGAACAATTTTGAGCTTAGCAGCTAGCCTAGATCTTGAAGTGGAGCAGTTGGATGTGAAAACTGCATTTCTTCATGGAGATTTGGAAGAGGAGATTTATATGGAGCAGCCAGAAGGATTTGAAGTAGCTGGAAAGAAACACATGGTGTGCAAATTGAATAAGAGTCTTTATGGATTGAAGCAGGCACCAAGGCAGTGGTACATGAAGTTTGACTCATTCATGAAAAGTCAAACATACCTAAAGACCTATTCTGATCCATGTGTATACTTCAAAAGATTTTCTGAGAATAACTTTATTATATTGTTGTTGTATGTGGATGACATGTTAATTGTAGGAAAAGACAAGGGGTTGATAGCAAAGTTGAAAGGAGATCTGTCCAAGTCATTTGATATGAAGGACTTGGGCCCAGCACAACAAATTCTAGGGATGAAGATAGTTCGAGAGAGAACAAGTAGAAAGTTGTGGCTATCTCAGGAGAAGTACATTGAACGTGTACTAGAACGCTTCAACATGAAGAATGCTAAGCCAGTCAGCACACCTCTTGCTGGTCATCTAAAGTTGAGTAAGAAGATGTGTCCTACAACAGTGGAGGAGAAAGGGAACATGGCTAAAGTTCCTTATTCTTCAGCAGTCGGAAGCTTGATGTATGCAATGGTATGTACTAGACCTGATATTGCTCACGCAGTTGGTGTTGTCAGCAGGTTTCTTGAAAATCCTGGAAAGGAACATTGGGAAGCAGTCAAGTGGATACTCAGGTACCTGAGAGGTACCACGGGAGATTGTTTGTGCTTTGGAGGATCTGATCCAATCTTGAAGGGCTATACAGATGCTGATATGGCAGGTGACATTGACAACAGAAAATCTACTACTGGATATTTATTTACATTTTCAGGGGGAGCTATATCATGGCAGTCTAAGTTGCAGAAGTGCGTTGCACTTTCAACAACTGAAGCAGAGTACATTGCCGCTACAGAAACTGGCAAGGAGATGATATGGCTCAAGCGATTCCTTCAAGAGCTTGGATTGCATCAGAAGGAGTATGTCGTCTATTGTGACAGTCAAAGTGCAATAGACCTTAGCAAGAACTCTATGTACCATGCAAGGACCAAACACATTGATGTGAGATATCATTGGATTCGAGAAATGGTAGATGATGAATCTCTAAAAGTCTTGAAGATTTCTACAAGTGAGAATCCCGCAGATATGCTGACCAAGGTGGTACCAAGGAACAAGTTCGAGCTATGCAAAGAACTTGTCGGCATACACTCAAACTAGAAACTGCGGTGTTACCTCCTTCGGGTGAATGGGACTGGAGGGGGAGATTTGTGGGGTCCAGCCCTTGAATTATGGAAGAATTCTCTTCCTTTGTTAATTTTTGTCAAATATGGTTGCTAAGCAGCCCACGTTCTTGGTCAAATTAAGCAGTCTGCAGAACCTGTAATATCAAATGAGGTAGGTTTTATTCTGCCTATAAAATGAGAGCTTCGGCTCTCATTTTTATATCACAATCTCAGAGGAAAATATATCTGAGAGCTAGAAAGAAAGAGTGAGGTTTCACAGACAAGGTATAAGAAAATAGTCTGTGAAGAAAACAGAGAGTGTGAGCAATATTGTAGTGAGGTGAAATATCAAAAGAGGGTTATTTCTTTTGAGTATTGTAGTGGTCTTTGTAGTATTTTACTCGGGCCTACAAAGTGTAAATTCCTTACTATAGTGATATCAGTTGCTCCTCTCGGGGTCGTGGTTTTTCCCAGAAGGGTTTTCCACGTAAAAATCTTGGCGTCATTGTTACTCTTTTATTCTTGTTAATTACCGTATCTCGGTGCTACATTATTATTATTCCGCTTTTATTACCGTGAATACTATTTTGGTAGGGGGTTTATTCCCAACACTAACCTCTTTCGAGGCAGTGAACTGGGGTCGCATCAAGGTCTATTATCTACGGCCTCTACTCCGCAACCTCGGACAATCGTCAAACTCCGAAACGAGCACGCCGCCACCTCTATACGGATAAAAAAAGAAACCAATAGAGGCTGACTAAAAAGAGCCCTTGAAGTGTGGTTCTAATGAGTAAGAAATGAGAGAAGAAGGCTAGGAAAAGCGTATAAAAGCGACGGATCCAAAGGTTTAAAGCGGCCAGCCAAAGGTGCTGAAAATTTTCACCAAATCTTGTATTTATAGGTGTAAAATTAGGGTTCTTGGTTCCTTTGAGCGGGAATTTGAAATTTATATTTCAAAGATGTCAGACATATTCATTAAATCAGCGTTGAAACCTTAGGATGGATTCAATCTCCGCCTGATTCTTTATTGATATGCTTCAGGTTATACCTGAAATGGTGGGATATGCTCTTGTGCGTAGGGGTTTAAAAGTCAAGAATTGGTTGAAGATGGGGAAAAAGCCAAGAGAGAGCTCTACCATGGCAGAGATTGAAAGCGACAATGAAGAGGGGAAAGGGGGGCGTCTGTTTTGGTGAGAGAGGAATTAAGGTTTCTAGAATAATCTTTATGGATTAGATTTTTGGGACTAAAAAATAAAACAATCTGATTGGGCTGATTGGGTCCGCTAGTCGAATTGGGTCTGTTCTTGATGGGTTCATGAGCAAGATTTGGGCTTAACTTGCTGATTTCTTTCTTCCTAAATTCCTTGGGCTTATAATTAGGACTAATTAAAGAAATATTGCTAGCTGGTTAAATAAAGAGAAGTGATATACTCTTTGCAACAAACGATAATAATAATAATAATAATAATAATAATAATAATAATAATAATAATAATAATAATAATAATAAGAATGATAGTAATAATAATAATAGTAGTAGTAGTAGTAGTAGTAGTAGTAGTAGTAGTAGTAGTAGTAACATTAATAATACCAGTAATAGTGATATTAAGTAAATAATAATAATTAGGTCTAGTTTGTGCTAAAAATGGTAAAATAATTATTCTTACATTATTAGTGATATTAGAAGCTTAAAGAAATAGTTTGGAAGAAAGGATGGACTAAATTGGATGTCAACAATCATCACCAATAGTCACATCTCTGACATCACCGTGCTGAACCTTGTCCTTGAGGACAAGCAAATGAGGGTTATCTTACTGCCGCTCCCTGATACGATCAAATAAGGAAGACCGAGAAACCACACAAGCTAGAACCCGACTGGGCTCCGAAAGATCCAATCTCACAAACAGGCTGGCTAGGGCCTGAACACCCATCGCCATAGGTCTCTCCGATGCTAGTAAATAAGCCAAGCTCCCCAAACTCTCTGCCCGGCGACTCAAAGCATCGGCCACCACATTGGCCTTGCCCGGGTGATACAAAATAGTGATATCATAGTCCTTCAGCAACTCTAACCACCTCCTCTGGCGCAAATTTAGATCCTTTTGCTTGAACAGGTACTGCAAGCTCCGATGATCAGTATAAATCTCACAAGGAACCCCGTATAAGTAATGGCGCCAGATCTTCAGGGTGTGAACAATGGAAGCTAACTCAAGGTTGTGGACCGGATAATTCTTCTCATATACATTCAATTGTATGGACTCGTAGGCAATCACTCTACCGTCGTGCATCAACACCGCTCCGAGGCCAATCCTCGAGGCATCACAA
Source organism: Nicotiana sylvestris (assembly GCF_000393655.2). Lineage (NCBI taxonomy): Eukaryota > Viridiplantae > Streptophyta > Magnoliopsida > Solanales > Solanaceae > Nicotiana > Nicotiana sylvestris. Next base: position 142,519,582 of record NC_091063.1, read on the forward strand.
TAAATCGTATAAGACCTTGAAACTGTAGGCAGTATCAAAATTGGGGTTGTAGTCAAAGCTGTCTTGAGCTTCTGAAACCTCCCTCACACTCCTCCGTCCACTGGAACGGAGGTCATAGGGGTTGCAGTCGATGAAAACCCCTCCACAAAATGACGGTAGTAACTCGCCAAGCCAAGGAAATTGCAGATCTCTGTAGCTGAGGATGGTCTGGGCCAACTCTGCACGATCTCTATTTTCTTAGGATCCACCTGAATACTCTCACTCGATATCACGTGGCCTAAGAATGCCACTAAATCCAACCAAAACTCATATTTCGAGAACTTAGCATATAACTTCTTCTCCCTCAGAGTCTGAAGCATAGTCCTCAGGTGATGCTCATGATCTTCCCGACTCCGGGAATACACCAGAATATCATCAATAAAGACAATGACGAACAAGTCAAGATACGGTTGGAACACACTGTGTATCAAATGCGTAAAGGTTGTTGGGGGCATTGATCCGCCCAAATGACATAACAAGGAACTCATAATGACCATACCGAGTCCTGAAAGCAGTCTTCGGGATATCTGGCTCCCGAATCTTCAACTGATGGTAACCTGAGCGCAAGTCAATCTTAGAAAACACCTGTGCGCCCTGAAGCTGGTCAAACAGATCATCAATACGAGGCAAAGGATAATGGTTCTTAACTGTAACTTTGTTCAACTGGCGATAATCAATACACATACGCATAGAACCATTCTTTTTCTTCACAAACAAGACAGGAGCACCCCAAGGCAATACACTGGGCCGAATAAATCCCTTATCAAGCAATTCCTGTAACTGATCCTTCAACTCTTTCAACTCAGGAGGAGCCATACGATACGGAGGAATAGAAATGGGCCGAGTGCCCGGCAACAGATCAATACCAAAATCAATATCTCTATCAGGCGACATGCCTGGGAGATCAACTGGAAACACATCGGGAAAATTCCATACTATTGGAACTGAATCAACCGAAGGGGTATCAATACCGACATCTCTCACATAAGCTAAATACGCATCACACCCCTTATCAACCATACGCTGAGCTTTAAGAAAAGAAATAACTCTACTGGGAGTGTGATCTAAATTACCCCTCCACTCAATACGCGGCACACCTGGCATAGCCAGCGTCACGGTTTTGGCATGACAATCAAGAATAGCATAATGGAGCGACAACCAGTCCATGCCCAAGATAATATCAAAATCTACCATACTGAGCAACAATAAATCAGCTCCGGTCTCAAACTACTAAGAGCAACCAAACACGATAGATAAATGTAGTCCACAACAAGAGAATCTCCCACAAGAGTAGAAACATAAATAGGGGAATTCAAAGAATCCCGAGTTACACCCAAATGTAGAGCAAAATAAGAAGACACATAAGAGTAAGTGGAGCCTGGATCGAATAGAACCGATGCATCTTTGTGACAAACCAATATAATACCTATGATGACATAATCGGGGGCAACAGCCTCGGTACGGGCAGAGTCGAGGGACTTGGATTTGCAAATCAATACCTCACCACAGAAGCTATAGAATTGCTAAAGAGACAGAGTCAAGGGCCCACAACAACCTTAGCTAAGATTTGAGCAACAGAAATGGTTCCGAGAAACCACTCGATGATTGTTTAGTCAATGCAAGAGTCTCAAGGTCACAACTATCACCATCTTATACACACCAATTTATTTTTAACCATAAGATCAAAGGTAAATGTGTTAGGCCCAAGTGAAGCTTTGTGTGAGGCACCGTTGTTCACTAGCTACTATTTACACAAAAATGAAAAGAAAACAGACTCAAATCCTTAAGAAGGTTATCATGCCATGCATCGGGAAGAGTCACCCAGTTCATACAAACTCCACCTTTGGAAAGAAACGTGGCATTAAGAAAACCAAAGGCTTATTGATCACAAAAACTTGTAAAATAAGAAGCTACAAACCGAAAAAGAAGCTACTAAATGAAATAAGAAGCTATACTATTAAGGAAGATTACAAAAGAAGTTATGAAGTAAAATGTAGAAAGTAAACTAAATATGTACAATAGGGAATTTAGACGAATATACATAAGAGGGAATGGATATATACATGAGAGAGTAACTTTATATACAGACCAAGATTGAAAAATAACAAAAAGTGAAATAAATGGTAAAGTTATATACATACCAAAAGTGAAAAATAAGCATAAAGAAAAAATAATATCATCATTAGAACCCAACTATCAAATCATCAAATCAAAATACGACCACCCCCTCAAATGAAAACTAGCATTGTCCTCAATGCTAAATAACTAAAAATGAGATCAAAAAAGGGTTAGAAAGTAAAGAAAACTCCCTATAGGTCCTCTATCTGCATGGGGTCCTATGGCTGGGTGCCTGGATCACCTGGCTCGGGGTCTTGTGGCTGGCCCGAGGCACCTCCCTCAGGGTCCTCTAGCTGAATCTCCACATCATCAACCTGAGGCATCACTCTCCTCCTTCTGGGTTCTCCCGCAGTCTCCTGCTCCTGAACATGCTCTTTCTTAGCTGCTGGAAGCTGGTCCTGTAATAGTAGCTCTAATGGTAGGTCGCCAACTAACTTCATCTTTTCCATCTCTCCCCTTAATTGCTTTACCGACTCCTTTGAGGCCTTAGTCTTTTTCAACTTCTTTGTCTGCTTTTCCAGCTCCTTAATTGATCTTCCTTGAACTGCAAGAGCATCTATGATAAGCTTTTGGTTGTACAGGAGCTTTTTCTGGTTGTCCAGAAGCTCCTTAAAGGACTCCTCCACTGAAGCTGGCACCTAGGGCTGTGCAGGAACTGACTGGGCTTCCACTGAATTGGATAGCACAGATAGCTTAAAAGTTGCTGCCTGTATCCAGTTATTGATGCTGGAGAGTATTTGGTTCAACCTGTGAGCAATCAACGGGTATGCTGAGGAGGAGAGCACTGAGGACGACATGGAAGTAGATGGTATGGAGGTAGGATCCGGTATGGCAGTGGGAGGCTGTGAAGTAGTGACTACCACTGCTAGCTCTTCAGACTGGCCAATATAAGTAGTAACGTTGCCCTTGGATCCCTTGGATTTGGGGTTGCCTAAACCCTGAAGGCTATACCATGAGAAGGGCTTCTTGGGCTTTACCATGATATCAATATCTCTTTTCTCCACCTCCTGATCCTCCAAGTACATGGTGAGGAAGTTCGGAAAAGGGTAAAATCTGTCACCCTCGTTGACCATTCTAGTGATCACCCTAGACATGATATTTCCGACATTGATCCGAAAACCCGCCATGATAGCTGCACTACAATCGCCCGAGAAACTAGCATGTCACTATCGTGAGTAGTGGGGTCTAGTCTGCTGCACACAAAGGTCTCCCAACCCTTTTCCTTAAAGTTCAGGGTGTTCCTCAAGATAGGAACCCATGTTGTCAACCATGCTGGAGTAGTATCCGGGAGAGCCAGTAGTGATGCCAACCATGGACCGGCTGCCTCATCCATCGCCACCTTCTCTAAGTACAATGACTCATCTTCATCATTGAACCCAAGATAATCATTTACAGTCTTCCCATCAAACTTGACCTTCAGGTTCTGTACCTTAGTCACTTTTGTAACCTTTTGATGTGGGAGGCGTTGGCGTAGAATTCCTTGACTAGGTGCTCATTAGCATCCGGCACCTTGCTAGTGAAGTACTCACATCCCACTCTTTCATTGAAGTGCTGCTTCACATTGGGGTTGTGTGGCAGAAGATCCCGCTCTATGAACTGACGCTCATGTATGAGTGATTTTTGAGGCCACCACTTCCTGAACTTGTGATATGTCAGCTCACTGACAAACCTCTGTTGCCACACCTCCGGATTTTTTGTCCTTTCCACACCTCCGGTCTGGGTATCACCCCCTCTCCCCTCATTCGGTACCTCGGCATCTACATCTATGGGATCCTATGCTGGTGAGAAGCTGTAGGTGAGGCTAAAGCTGATGACTCACCACTCTTCGTTGAGCCATCAGGCGACTCAGAAGAGGCATGAGAAGTAGGAGAGGCTGAGGGTGTAAGCTCATCTGTCAACCTAAGTTTGCCTGGGAAGTCTGGTACATATGTTGGCATAGAGTTGCCCTTTGAGGCCTCCCGGAAGGGGACATAGTCACTCCCCTTTGAGTGTGATGCAGCTTTGTCTGTAGCTCTAATATTTTTCCTCATTTTCCCAATTGATTTCCATATTGCTGGGGTTAACTTAATTTGTCCTCGTCCCTACCCTGGGAGGACTCCGCTTTCCCCTTTTGTTTCTCACCGTCACCTCTAGATTTAACCATTGTCTGCAAATATAATTAGTGGAAAATGTTAGTACAGGTGCTAGAAGAAGCAGTGCAGAAAAGCAGAAGAACAGTTGACAATGATTGAAAAAGTTGCAGACCGCTGACAGCGGATAATGAAGCGCGGCCGCGAAATGAGCACCGCTGACTGCGAAAAATGCATCTCGGCTGTGGAGGTGTGGGAATCAGACCACCCACCCTCTAATTCTCTGGTACCGCTGAGCGGGAAAAATTGGGCGCGACCACGGACCCATGTTTCTACTTCTCTGAACTTAAGCACCGCTGACCGCGAGAAAAGAAGCGCGATTGTGGTAGTTGGATCGCTGTCAACGGAAATTCTCACTGATGACCGTGGTCATCAATACTTCCAAACTCAGACATGAACGCTGACCATGGAAAAACTTCCGCGGCCGCGGAATTCAAAATCGGCCTAAGTCAACCTAGGGTTTCAAATTTCCATGCATTTAGCAATATCATCTACATTGTTAATCCCACTAGGTATTCATTAATAAATATTAACTATTTTAAGCCTAATTTAATTAACACTAATGAACCCTAGGTCAAAATTTAAAATAAAAGAACAAGAAGAAGTAAAAACTAATAATTAAAAAAAACAAATACAAAATTAAAGAATAATGAAGGAGTGAAATTACCAGATGTGTAAAATGCGATGAAAATGAACTCTAATTTTGTGTTTTGCATATTAGGGCATGGATGAACAATGATAATTTTACTATGAGAGTCAAATGAGCGAAAAAGGTAAAAGGATTATTGAACTCGTATTTATAGAAATTACCCTAGAACCCACCATACTTACCTGGCGCGGCCACGGTAAATCACCGCGGTCCGCGCTTGTGATATACAGAAGACCTGTTTGATTTAAACTACAGCTGAGAGCGGTAAATGGTATGCTACCGCGGTTAGGCACCACTGACCGTGAAGAATGTACCGCGGAAGCGGTTGAAACTTCAGAGAAGACTCATTTTGGACTTTTCAATCCCGTTCCGCTGCCAATTTCTGCCTAGCGATAAGGCCATCGCTGACAGCAAAAAATAGAGCATTGTCATCAGTCCAACTTCAGGCTGTTGCACAATTTTTCCAGCATAGTTCTGCACTGCATCAGCCATTCCTACACACATTGTCACACCTCCTTTTTGCGCACCTACCCCGAAGGATAAATGCGTGAGGGAGTTTTTCCATTTTAAGTGACATTATTCGAAAATGGGATTATTTATTTATTTCAGAGTCGCCACTTGGGAAAGGTTTGGCTTTTGGTGTCCCAAGTCACCGGTTTATCTTGAATCTCAAATCGAGTAAATTTTCTACTTTCCAAATGAAGTCTGCGAACCAAAAATTCTAAGTAAGAAATTCTGTTGACCCGAGGGAAGGTGTTAGGCACCCACGAATCCCGTGGTTCTAGCACAGTCGCTTAAATTGTTATAATGGCTTAATATCTGATTTTAATACATTTTATAGCTTGTGTGCTTTTATTAATTTTAAACCACTTTTATTATTTTAATAGAATTGCAACGTCGTGAAAACGCGTCTCGAACCACGTCGCAATCAATGCACCTGTGGTTGTTGACACATTTCGACTCCGTTGAGATTTGGATTTGGGTCACATAAATGTGCACCCGAGTTTAAGGAGGTAATATTATTAAGAACGCGCCTAAAGAGGCTAGCGTATTATGATTTTGGGGAAGGTTATGAAATTCGCTAAACGGCCATTCCGAATTCTAAGTATTTTATTATGACCAATTATTGAGGGCCCCGCAATTTGCATTTTTATTTGGCGAGGCTCGTCTCATCATCCTTTTTTTTATTTTTGGAAGCCAACCTAAAGCAAACTATGATTTTTCTATTTAATTTGTCTCTAACAATAAAAGAAGAAACCCTAATTATTTAGCCTATTTGAAAGAACCAAATCCTTATAAATCCATTTCAGATCAGCCAGGCCCAATAACTAAATAAATAAAAATACATCCTTTTAGCAACTCATTCAAGACAGCCCATATTGTGTTCATAATGGGGGGTTGGACGGTTTGAGCCCATAGTGAGCCCAGAAACATGACAACGGTTTCAATTTCGAGGCCTGCCAGTATTTTATGCCCAAATAAGCCCTTTTTGATTCAAATTGCACGCTAGTCCTCAATCAATGGACACTCAGACCATTCAATTCATTTAACAATGCACATATATGGTGAACGTGAACATTAATTTCATTTATAAAGGGGTGGGGATGAGATGGCCTTTCAACATGCAAATGCAGCGTGTATTATTTCAGATAGGAGATGTATCTAGTGCTTTTGAATCCAAAACGTATATAGTTGTATAAACCCGACAATTCAAGTTAAAACTCAACTTCATGCTATTAAACTAACAAACTGCGTGAGTTATTAACAGATTCCCTTAAGCACGGATTAAATTATGACTCACTGTCTATGAATAAGGTATCTAATGCTAAATGAACTTGAATCATACTAAATCTATACTAAGCAACTGTATTGACACAAATTTCCAATTACGCCAGCCCAAGACAGTCCAAGACTAACTACAAATGAATTGAAATTAGTCCACTACTCGACTATTTAATGATTAATTGCAAAATGCAGATCTAGAACCAGTTAATTTTGTTGCTAAAACTTTCAGTTAAACTAATCAACAAAATGACGTTATCAAGGTTAGTAACTAAACAAATTCCAGCAACTAGATAGTCCATTAACAGTCCAAAACAAATCTAATTATACAGTATACCCTCTTAACCAATATCAATCGAAACTAAGCTATATTAAGTAATTACACATCAACTAATATCTATTTTTGAAACACAGGTGCAGGGTAAGCTACATGAGCACAGATGTGGAGGCCAAAGCATAAATATTTCCATTTTTCATCTTTCAAGTCAAAACTACATCAAAGCTTAATTCAAGTGTATACCTGGAAATGAAACAAAGGGAAGGAAAAAGGGGTCAGTAGATGGAGTAAGATGAGCAGCCAACAACAACCAAAACCCAGCAGTACAAAATCAAAGAGCAATCCAGGAAAGTGATTTTCAAAATCCAGAAATGTTCACTAATCAAACAGATTCCCACAAATCAATCCAACACACATTCAAAATGCACTCAAAGCCCTCGAAATTGAACTTAGACGCCTCGGGACTTCACTGGTTGGGAACTTAACCAAATCCAAGCTAAGTAGACTCAAAAATCACTCTAACAAACCATTAAACACCTCTAAATATCTTTAGAATTAGAGCTTAGAACAGGAATGAAGCAATCTAAAAAAAAGAATTTAAAAAAAATGATTAGAATGAGCAATGAAGCAGTGAGAAATGTTTGGTTTTCTGTTTTCTAGTGTGTTTTCTTTTTGTATTTTTTGTAAATTTTGAATGTCAAATGCAGACTCAAAATTGAAAATCAGAGAGAGACTTTTCAAAATAGGAATCTTTTTATGGCTGAAGTCCTTCTTTTTTTCCTCCTCCTCCTTTTGTTTGATTTTATAGCCCTTTTTGAAAAGAGGAGCCCTCCCCTTTTAAAATAAACAGGCTGGCCAGACTTAAAGTATATTTTCTAGTGTGTCATTTCCACCTTTTGTTGTCTAGGCATGGGTTTTCTTATTTAAAAATCTCCTGAAGTTCAAAAAAGTAATGCATATCCTACTGTACAACAGGTTTCACTACCTATTTTCATGTGCATTCTCAACTTTTATTATTTAAAGTCATCCTACATCTGACTTCCCACCTTTAAAGATGTCAGTCAGGATGTATTTGTACTAAGATTTCCTCTTTTGATTAAATTATTCATTAATTTAATGGTTCACTACATACTCAACTGGCAGTCCACTTACTCTAAACCCTTTTTAGGTTTTCAAATCCTAAACTAAACTCTAAAATCTATATTAAAACTGCAGCTATAACCAATTCAACTTCCTAAATTCTGGACTGAACTTCAACCACAATATGATCTTGACTCAAAACTATCCAATTATCCATTAAAACTCAGCAGTAAGCATATTAGGATTAAACAAACCCAGACAAAAATCAATTAACATTGAGCTTAAACTAATGAGTCAAGCATCAGCAAAGTGAATCGAATTCTTAAATAAAAAAATGCAAACAGAAATTCCAACACAACCTAAAAATCAGAATCAGTAAAGTTTAAACTATCGATTAACATTCGTGTCCAATTCGTAACGGATTAACTAACACGATTGATTCATAGTCGATAACTGTATACGAACAACCAAACAATCGACCTAATTATACGGGCAGAACCGGTGAAACTGTGAAGAAAAATAAATCGAAAGAAAGGGTAGCAGGAGAACAAGACGACATCAAACAACTAAAAAATAAACAAGAAAAATGGAAACATAAGTACCAGAAATCGATCTAAGCAAGAACAAACTTGATTTTTCCGCATCTCTCCCATTTTGGTCCACTTAGACATTATTCGTGTGTTTGTTTTAGCAAAACACAAGAATAAAGTCCAAACGGACCTAATCCGTTCACAATAACCCCCACTCGCCCATTTTTGGGATTTTAGGGTTCATCTTCGATCCAATATTCGAAGGGTTCTACGAGGATTCGAAGAATAAGGTTCAATGTTTTGGAAAGAGGGTGCTTTGGTGGTTCAGGTGTGTTATTTTGGTCGGATTCGGAGTGGTTGCCACCGGGTTTACGGTGAGGGGATAGATGGGCGGCGCTTAGGGTTCAGAGGTCGTTTGGTTCGTCTCTTTCAAAGACGAAGGGGGGGTGGTGTTTGGAAATGAGACGGGTAAAAGGGGTTTGGGGGGTCTTTTGACATATTAGAAAATGAACTCTTGATCTGGGCCGTTGGGTGATGGGATCTAACGGCTCTGATTTAAAAGAAATGATGGGGCAGTCCGGTTTAATAACGGGTCAGGGTCTGATAATGGATGTGGGTGAGGGTTGGACGATCTGGACCGTTGATCAAGTGAGATCAACGGTCAGGATGGGGCATGACGGAACGACGTCGTTTGGGACGTCTGTGAGGCTTGGGCCAATTGGACCGGGTAAAGGGATGTTTGAATTGGGCTGATGATTATTGGGCCTGGTCCGATTTCCTTCTCTTCTTTTAATTTGTTTCTTTTTCTTTCTTTTTCAAACTAATTTTTTTTAAATTTTAAAAGCCTAAAATCCTATTCTAACTTATAAAAGCCAAATTAACTTAAATAATATTAGGTTAAGTACAAAAAACATAGTTAAACACAAAAAAAAATACAAAATGCCTATTTTTTATGATTTTCCGATTATTGCCAAATAAATTATGATTTAAGTTTTAACCCACAAAATATAAAATTAAATCCTAAGGGTATTTATTTATTTTTTTGTATTTTCCTTTTATATGACTAATTAATTCTAAAAATGCAAAATTAATTACTAAATGCACATGCACATATATTATTTATTTTTTGTATTTTTCATTAATTAAGAAAAAATAAACATGCACGTACAAAAAATGCAAATAATTAATAGAATACCACAAAAAATTCTCAAAAATTGCATGTAAAGGAAAATTATTTTACTTTTTTTTTTAATTTCTTTTGGAGTAATTGTTGTGAAGTAAAAATCACGTGCTCACAGCTGCCCCTCTTTGTTTGAAAACACGAAGAGTTTTCATACAAAGATAAAGTAAGCGGATACGAGCGATTTTTGTCCGTTTGACTACTCCGTGTGAAGCATTTTTTTTTGAAAGATTTGACCGAACCTCTGCTTCGAAGGTTTCCTACATATCCTTGGCTAAAAAGGAATCAGGTCAACGTAGTTCGGGAAGTTTTGGTAGCTGGGACTACCAGGAGCTGTGGTTTTACTGTTACCGCTGTTGCTGCTGCTGCTACTGCTTGCTGACCTCCTTATTACACCAAAAGGGAAAATCGAAGTTAAGCTAGCTATGCCTATCAACTATGAGTTACAAGATTCCTATCTACAATTCTCTTGAAACTTGATATTGAGTCTTAGCTGATTTTGCTGTAAACTTCGATCTGAATCTTGATGCTCGCAAGTTGTAGGTGCTTGTTTATTTCTACAACATTGAGTAAGACATGATTGGTGGAGCTTGTGACTTCAATCAGATTTCGAGCAATCCGCACCTTTGTTTGCTCCAATATTTGAGCTCATTTCTTTTTCGTTCTTTTCTTCTTTTCTTTATTCTGGATTGAGACTCACTCCGCATGTCATCTTGATCTCTGTGCCTCGAGGTCAAACCTGCTCAAGCATCAAAACAAACAACCGAACGAAATTTTTCTGCCCAAGTTTTACTAGGAAAATTTCGTGAGTTATTTGCAATAAAAATTCGCGGAATCGATGAGGGGATTGGAAACCCCAAGTCTAAAAAGCGCAACTCAGGGATTGTAGCCCTAATGTAAACTGCTCAACTCAGGGATTGGAGCCCTAATGTTGGCTAAGGAAAACCGCTCAACTCAGGGATTGGAGCCCTAATGTTGGCTAAGGAAAGTCGCTAAACTCAAGGATTGGAGCCCTAATGTTGGCTAAAGGAAATTCGCTCAACTCAGGGATTGGAGCCCTAATATCGGCTAAGGAAAGTCGCTCAACTCAGGGATTGGAGCCCTAATATTGGCTAAAGGAAAAACGCTCAACTCAGGCATTGGAGCCCTAATGTTGGCTAAGGTAAAAGTGCTCAACTCAGGGATTGGAGCCCTAATGTTGGCTAAAGGAAAATTGCTCCACTCAGGATTGGAGCCCTAATATCGGCTAAATAAAGTTGCTCGACTCAGGGATTGGAGCCCTAATATCGGCTAAGGTAAAACGCTCAACTCAAGGATTGGAGCCCTAATGTTTCCTATGAAAAACTGCTCAACTCAGGGATTGGAGCCCTAATGTTGGCTAAGAAAAAACTGCTCAACTCAGGGATTGGAGCCCTAATGTTGGTAAAGGCGACTAGGGGATGGAGGCCCTATGTCTAAAATCTCGACTTAGGGATTGGAGCCCTAATATTGGTAAAGACGACTAGGTAATGGAGGCCCTATGTCTAAAAATCTCAACTCAAGGATTGGAGCCCTAATGTTGGCAAAATGCGACTAGGGAATGGAGGCCCTATGTCTAAAAATCTCAACTCAGGGATTGGAGCCCTAATGTTGACAAAGGGCGACTAGGGAATGGAGGCCCTATGTCTAAAAATCTCAACTTAAGGATTGGAGCCCTAATGTCGGTAAAAGGCGACTAGGGAATGGGGGCCCTATGTCTAAAAATCTCAACTTAGGGATTGGAGCCCTAATGTTGACAAAAGACGACTAGGGAATGGGGGCCCTATGTCTAAAAATCTCAACTCAGGGATTGGAGCCCTAATGTTGACAAAAGGCGACTAGGGAATGGAGGCCCTATGTCTAAAAATCTCAACTTAGGGATTGGAGCCCTAATGTTGACAAAAGGCGACTAGGGAATGGGGGCCCTATGTCTAAAAATCTCAACTCAGGGATTGGAGCCCTAATGTTGACAAAAGGCGACTGGAGAATGGAGGCCCTATGTCTAAAAATCTCAACTTAGGGATTGTAGCCCTAATATTGGCAAAAGGTAAAAGATTGATTTTGGGGCTTCTAAACTACCTTTTTATTTTTATTTTTCTTCTTATCTATTTTCTTTCAATTCATTTTTTAGTAAAAAAAATGCAGGAAAGGATTTTGAGGAGACTTCCTTTTTGGGTTGATTATTGTTGCTAAGCTATTTCTATCGCTTGTACATTTCTTTTTCCATTTTGGTTATACCTACTTCTTGCACTGTTGCTTTGGATTGCACCTGTTTCAATTTTCAAACAAAGAACAATTGTTAGTTTGAAACGGTGGTCAGTTTTGTGGCCTTCATTGTTTTTGATCTCTTGATCTCGGCCCAACTCTTTTGGCGAGAACCTCTGCCGCTTGCTGGCTTTTCTTAAAGATTGGTCTCTCTCCTAAAACCGAGGAACTCAACTTTTCAAAATTTATCATGACGGCTCAACCGTATAGGGCTTTGGCCCTTTCATTTTAATCTGCTTCTAGGGGATTTTGACTTTGGATTTCTTTCATTTTCAATAACTCTGATTTTTCGAGCATCGGCTATCATGGCCAGTTGGGATTGACTTGATGCACCGACTGAGGCTGGGTACTTTTCTTTGGACTTGGCTTTTATTAAACAAAATCCTGTAAAACCAATCTTGCCACCTTTTCTTTGTATTAGTTTCGGAACAAAGTTAGACCGAAAGGGATTCAAGGAAAAGTAAAGAAAGGACAAGAAAAATGAATTTAAGGAGAAGCGTCCCTTTTGGGGGAAAGAAGGACTTATCTGGGGTGCATGCAGACTTCAATAGACATGACATGCTTCTTGGACTGGATACCCGATATGCACAACTATCCAACTCATTGTGAACCACATCTCCAAATCGAGAAACCTGGCCAGGACTCTTTCAGTGGTGGGGGTGTCTTCTTTTTGATCGACGGCGCCCTTTGCGGGTTTTCGCCAATCGACCTCTCTCATTTCTATTCTCACCATCGCCTGATAGTACTCTTTACGAGTTTTCACTAACCAGGCTCTCTCATTTTCAATTTTTCTGCTCACCGTCGCCTTATGGTGCCCGTGTGGGTTTTCACCAATAAGACTCTCTCATTTTATTTCTCTCATTTTATTGCATCGGATCCAAGTAGTTGTATTCTCTGATCCTTGAACATTCTCACCGATTGATCGGAAGGACTTGAAAGGATTTGGGTAAAAATGATTTGGATCGAATTACAACTTTGGAACCATTCAAGCGGGATTATTGCAGGACCATTACAACATCTGCCCCAGTTTCACTTTTGAGGGAATTTGGATTTTTATTTTGGTGTGACTGAACCCCATAGAGAGGCTACCTACGTATCCTTTCGGAATCAAGTCGAACGTAGTGCAGGAAAACATCTTCTTCTCTTCTTTTTTTCTCTCTCTTTTTTTCATTTTTTTTTCAATAACACTTTCAAGTTCCAAAGAGGGAAATCAAAGAAGAGTAACCGGCACAAATGGGTTTGCAAAGGGTACATAGTGTTTAGGTAGCGAGAATAAAAGCCTTCGTCCTCCCAATCGGACAATGTTGTTGTTGCAGAAAGACTAAACATAGTACCTTTTGACTGCATCCGCATTTACAGCTGCTTCAGGATCATTTCCTTCGATATCGCCCAGATACAATGCTCCTCTCGGCAATATCTTTCTGATAACGTATGGGCCCTTCCAATTAGGAGCGAATTTTCCTTTTGCTTCCTGGTGATGGGGAAGAATACGTCTTAAAACGAGTTGCCCCACTTCAAAACTTCTAGGCCGCACTTTCTTGTTATAGGCACGAGCCATTCTTTGTTGGTACAACTGCCCGTGGCAGACCGCAGCCATTCGCTTTTCATCGATCAAGGTTAATTGTTCTAGACGGGTTTTAACCCACTCTCTGTCTTCAATTTCAGCTTCAACAATGATTCGGAGAGAGGGGATTTCAACCTCGGCGGGTATTACGGTTTCCGTGCCATAAACCAAAAGATACGGGGTGGCTCCAATTGATATGCACACAGTAGTGCGATATCCCAACAATGCAAACGACAACTTTTCATACCACTGCCTGGAACTTTGAATCATCTTTCTCAAAATCTTTTTGATGTTTTTGTTTGCTGCTTCAACGGCACCATTGCCTTTAGGCCGATAAGGAGTAGAGTTCCGGTGCATTATCTTGAATTGCTCACATATCTCCCCCATCAAATGACTATTCAAGTTTGCAGCATTGTCTGTGATAATAGTTGCAGGAATGCCAAAACGGCAGATAAGATTGGAGTGCACGAAATCTACCACAGCTTTCTTGGTGACAGACTTGAGAGTGATTGCTTCAACCCATTTTGTAAAGTAGTCAATGGCAACTAGTATGAATCTGTGTCCATTTGAGGCTTTTGGCTCGATTGGCCCAATGACATCTATGCCCCAGACAACAATTGTCCAAGGTGCAGACATGGGATGCAGTTCTGTGGGAGGTGCATGAATCAAATCACCGTGCACCTGACACTGATGACACTTCCGAACGAAACTAAAACAGTCCTTTTCCATGGTCATCCAGTAATAACCCGCTCGAAGGATTTTCTTTGCTAAAACATACCCATTCATGTGGGGCCCGCATACTCCCGCGTGTACCTCATGCATGATTCTTCCAGCCTCTTCTGTGTCAACACATCTTAACAAATTGAGGTCCGGAGTTCTCTTGTACAAGACATCCCCACTCAAAAAGAAGCCACTCGCGTGCCGTCTAATGGTTCTCTTTTGGTCTCCACTGGCTTGCTCGGGGTATTCTTGAGTTTTCAGAAACTTTTTTATGTCATGGTACCATGGTTGGGTATTTGGTGCTGCTTCAATTGTATTACAATAATCATGCCTTTCCCGGATTTGAATTTCCAAGGGATCTATGTGAGCATTGCCTGGATACGGCAACATTGAGGCCAAAGTAGCAGGTGCGTCGGCTAATTCGTTGTGACAACGAGGAATGTTCCTGAACTCTATTGACTTGAATCGCTTGCTGAGGTCTTCCACATGCTTCTTGTAAGGGATAAGATTAACATCTCGGGTTTCCCATTCTCCTTGGGCTTGCCGGATAATCAGATCTGAGTCTCCCATGATCAACAACTCTTCGACATTTTGGTTGATTGCCATGTTTATACCCATAATGCAAGTTTCATACTCAGCAGTGTTGTTTGTACAAAAGAAACGAAGCCAAGCTGTGGCTGGATAGTGTTGACCAGTGGGTGAGATCAAAATTTCCCCAATTCCAACACCTTTTGCGTTTACCGCCCCATCAAAGAACATTTTCCAAGCATGAGTGTCTTCAGATATTGCCTCAACTGAATTTACTTCTTTATCTGGGAAGTAAGTTCTCAAAGGTTGGTACTCATCATCAAATGGGTTCTCAGCCAAATGATCCTCTAATGCCTGTGCTTTCATTGCCGTGTGAGTGACATAGACTATGTCAAACTCCGTGAGCAAGACCTGCCACTTTGCTAATTTCCCAGTGGGCATTGGTTTCTGAAATATGTATTTTAAAGGATCCAACGTGGTTATGAGGTAGGTGGTGTAAGCTTGCAAATAATGCCTCAGCTTCTGAGCGACCCATGTCAAAGCACAGCAAGTTCTCTCCAATAAAGTGTACTTGGCTTCATAACTAGTAAACTTCTTGCTCAGATAGTAAATGGCCTGCTCCTTCTTTCCGGTCACATCATGTTGTCCGAGGACACAACCAAAAGAATTTTCCAAGACGGTCAGCTATAAGAACAGAGGCCTCCCTGGCTCAGGTGGGACCAAGACTGGCGGATTTGACAGATATTCCTTGATTTTATCAAAAGCTTCTTGACATTCAACTGTCCATTTGATTGTTGCATCTTTCTTTAACAACTTAAATATGGGTTCACACGTGGAGGTCAACTGAGCAATGAAACGACTGATGTAATTCAATCTTCCCAAAAAACTCATAACATCTTTCTTGGTTCTTGAAGGAGGAAAATCCCGAATAGACTTTATCTTTGTTGGATCTAACTCGATGCCCCTCCGACTGACTATGAATCCCAAAAGTTTGCCGGATGGTACTCCAAATGCACATTTGGTTGGGTTCAGCTTCAAATCATATTTGTGCAGTCGCCCAAAGAATTTTCTCAAGTCCCGAACGTGGTCGTCCTGGGTTTTGGATTTGATGATTACATCGTCCACATACACCTCTATCTCTTGGTGCATCATATCATGAAAAATGGCAGTCATGGCCCTCATGTAGGTTGCCCCGACATTTTTCAGATCAAATAGCATGACTCTATAACAGTAAGTGCCCCAAGGTGTGGTAAAAGCTGTCTTTTCTGCATCTTCTTCATCCATCAACACCTGGTGGTATCCTGCGTAACAATCCACAAAAGACTGTATTTCATATTTGGCGCAGTTATCAACAAGGATGTGGATGTTTGGCAAAGGGAAATTGTCCTTGGGGCTTTCTTTGTTCAGATTTTGGTAGTCAACGCACACCTAGATTTTCCCATCTTTCTTTGGCACAGGAACTATATTAGCCAGCCATGTGTTGTATCGGACCACTCGGATCACTCCCGCCTTTAACTGTTTTGTGACCTCTTCTTTAATCTTGTCACTGATATCAACTTTGAACTTCCTCTGTTTTTGCTGGATAAGGGAATAATCAGGGTAGGTTGGCAACTTATGGACCACTAAATCGACACTTAATCCTGGCATGTCATCGTATGACCAAGTAAATACATCTTTGAATTCAAACAAAAGTTGGATCAATGCGTCCCTGGTTCTTTCATCTGTATGAATGCTTATCTTGGTTTCTTTGACTTCTTCAGAGCTACCCAAATTAACCGGCTTGGTTTCATTTAAGTTTAGCTTAGGTTTATTCTCAAATTGTTCCAATTCTCGATTTATTTCCTTAAAAGCCTCTTCTTCATCATATTCCAGTTCTTGGTTCATTATTTCGCAGTTAGACATCGTGTTTGGATCTGGGCATGAAGTTCGCAAGCATGTCATGTTATTTAAAGCCACATTATTAGAGCTGAAAGAAAGAAAAAAAAGAAAAAAAAATAACAAAATCAAAAAGAATAAAGAAGGATGGACGATGAAATATGATTTCCTTTATTTGAATTTGAAGATAACAGGGTTTACATTGGAAATTAAAAGACAAGAAACTAAATAAAAACATCCGAGTTACACCCTGACATAACTCGCGATGCAGAAAAAGTGGCAGGACAGGTCTACCAGGACTCCCGCCTGATTGGGAATGGCGTAGCCTTCCAATTCTGCAGCTTGGCATTGGGTCCCATATACAGCACCTCAGCGGTGCTTGAGCCCTCCCCTGGCTGGACCATGTGGGTTTCATATAGTATCTTCCTCATTGCCCCATAGATTTCTTCAATATCTTCGGCAGTAAAGGCCTCATCTTCTTCTTTCTTCTGGTATTTTGGCTTGACAAATGTTCTGTACAGATGCGGAACCGGCTGAGGCAAGACCCAACCATCATTCTTTCTATCATCTGCCCATCTTATATCAGCTGGAGTGGGTCGGAAGCCTACCCCGAAGAACTTTTCACTGGTGGGCAGGGTGATAAGTTCAACTATCCCTTGCAATGATTTCCCAAGTCCCTTCCCCAGTTTGAAGCCATGTCGGATCATTTCTTTGGCCACCATGATTGATGCATTAGAAAGGAAGGGTTAGGGGCAAGGGTTTCCTTCTTTGTACTGGTCTGCAACCACAATTTCAAAAGCTTGATAAAACTATGTGCTCACTCCCCTCTCTTGCTTCAAGACATGGGACTGATGGGTCCCGATAAATTGATTGCTCATCTTCTCCGTGGACCACGATCTCTTGATCCTCATGCTCGAACTTCACCATCTGATGAAGAGTAGAGGGTACAGCCCCCGCTGCATGAATGCATGGCCTCCCCAAAAGAAAGTTGTAGGATGTGTCTATGTCTAGAACCTGGAAGGTTACTTCAAAGTCTACTGGGCCGATGGTCAGAATTAGATCGATCTCTCCAATTGTGTCCCTTTTGATGCCATCGAAGGCACGTATGCAGACATTGTTGGGTCGGATTATTTCGGTCCCGATTTCCATGCGCTGTAGAGTTGAAAGTGGGAAAATGTCTACTCCAGAGCCTCCGTCCAACATAACCCTTTTCACGTAGTGCCCTTTGCATTTGACTGTTAGGTGCATGGCTTTGTTATGTGTGGCCCCTTCTGAGGGTAAATCATTTTTGTTGAAAGTGATCTGGTTGAATGCGAAAAATCTTTCTGCCATTCTCTCCAACTGCTCTACAGAAGTGTCAACATGCACATATGCTTCGTTAAGGGTCTTGATCAATACCTTCTGATGTTCGGCGGAGTTCATCAACAAAGCCAATAAGGAGACTTGTTCGGGAAATTTTCGAAGCTGGTCAATCACCTCATAATCTGCCATTTTCATGTTTTGAAAGAAAGCCTCCGCTTCTTCGGCACTCACGGGCTTCTTAAGTGGGAAGCGCTTTCTAGTAGCGTTGTTCACCTCTTCCAAATTGGAATACTTTTCAACAGGGTTATTTTCTTGAACTTCTCCTGGGATTTCTTTGCCCTTATAGGTCACCACCGTTTTGTTGTAGTTCCAGGGCACAACAGTAGGATCTTTCATAGGCTTCTGTGGCGCGCGTCCAATAACCACGGGCTCATTCAGCCTCGATGGCTTAATTGGCCCCCGCATCATATAAACCCTCTTGGGCACATACATCTGGGTTGTTTTGTTCAGCTCGAATCTCCTGGGAGGACTCAATGTCATCTGCTTTTCCTTACGGCCCTGAGGGACGTAGAGAACAACATCTTTGGGAGGCGTTGCCCCGGTCTCAACTTCAATTTTCTTCTCTGACTTTGGAGGGGTGGTTTCTTTATTTTTTCCCCTTTATCTTGTTTTGGGGCAGCTTTTGGTTTCTTTTCTTTGTCAGCAATGGCAATGATGGCCTTCAATGCTGGGTCAAATTCCTTATCCTTACAAATCATTCCAATTATCGGCCTATTGTTGTGGGCTGGCAGTGGGTTGTTGGTCACATTGGGAACATCTTCATCCCTTAGCACTATCTTTCTTTGTTCTATCAAGTTCGCCACGGCTCTCTTTAGAGTCCAACAATCATCCGTGTCATGCCCTTCTGCCCCTGAGTGATAGGCGCATCGAGTACCGACTCTGTAAGCGGGTGATGCTGGGTTTTGCCTGGTTTGAGGAACATGCTGTAGCAGACCCATTTGAACAAGCTTTGGTAACAGGCTGGAGTAGGTTTCGCCAATTGGTGTGAAATTTGGCCTCTTGGGTGGTTCATGAGGGTGAAAATTATTTTGTGGAGGACGGGGGTTGTAGTGGGTTTGGTAAGGAGGTTGGTTTCTAGGAAATGGAGCTTGATTTCTGTTGGCTTGTTGTTGTGGCCAGACATAAGGCTGAGCATTCATGACCGAGTATGGCTGAGGAGTACAGGCCAAGTCTTGGTGAGGGTAATAGTGCTGCGGGGTCCTTTCTGAGAAAAAGGATCTGGGAGTACAGTTTCTCCTTGCACCCGACACTGCCATGAATGTTTCTTCCTTTTTCTTTCCCTTTGCTATTCCTCCAGACCCACCCTGAATGGCTTGGGAGGTAGCTTTGATAGTGGATTGGCTTAGAATTCGACCCGTTTTCAGCCCATTTTCAACCATTTCGCCAATCTTGATAGCTTCAGCGAACGGTTTACCCATTGCGGACATCATATTTTGGAAGTAGTCAGCTTCCTGAGCTTGAAGGAAAACTGTGACCATTTCAACCTCATCCATCGGAGGTTTTACCCTGGATGCCTGCTCACACCATTTAACTGCGTACTCTCAGAAGCTTTCTGAGGATTTCTTTTTCAAGTTTGTCAATGAGTTCCTATCTGGAGCAATATCAATGTTGTACTGGAACTGCCTGACGAAATCTCTAGCAAGATCATCCCAGATGTACCAGCGGGATATATCCTGGTCCATGTACCACTCAGATGCGATGCCAACCAGACTTTCTCCGAAATAGGCCATGAGTAGTTCTTCCTTTCCACCGGCTCCTCGCAACTGATTGCAATATCTCTTGAGATGAGCAATAGGATTACCATGCCCATCGTACTTCTCAAATTTTAGGGTTTTGAATCCCAATGGTAGGTGCACATGAGGGAACATGCATAAGTCGGCATAGGATACACTTTTCTGTCCACTCAAGCCTTGTATGCTTTTGAGACTCTATTCCATACTCCTCATCTTCCTCACAATCTCTTCTTGCTCAGGAGTTTTGGTGGTTTTTTCTTTCCCCGCAGTGAACTCAAACTGGGGTGGTTGAGGGTAAGTATAAGTAGGAAACTAAGGAGGTTCCACTGGGAAAGATGGTGCTTGAAATGTGAAGGAAGATGAATCAAAGTTAGGCCTGGGTAAAGCAGGTTGTGTCGTAGCTGAACAAGGTGGCGCGGTGAATATGTTTGAAGCCTCACTTGAAGATAACACCTGGGGGCGAGACTTAGAAGGTGTTCCAGCAAAGTGGGCTGAAATTGTAGGATATCCCAATGGGGTATTTGGATAACTTATGGGGATGTTGGAGGTCCCACGTGCCCTGGGGAAAAGCTCAGGGAATCCAGGGATCGCACTTGGCTGTTCTTTTCCATTGGCCCAGGCGTCCCACATTTCCATCATGCGGAGACGCAGAATTCTATTTTCCTCAGCCGTTGTTGACTCAGAAGTTGTGATGGCCGAGATTGAACTATCCTCTGGAATAGGAACTGTTGGCAGAGGAATTTCCGAAGACATTTCAACGCTTACTTTTGACCTTATGAAGTATGAATGTGAAGCCAGACTACCACAAAACCAACCACCTTACTATAGAACCTGGACAATAGTAGACAACAAACCAGTTAGTTTGAAGCAATTAACACACAGGAAATCACACGTTGGGGTGTGATGTACCTATACAGTTAAATGTGTTTCTACATGTTTCGCAACGGCTGCATGTTTCATCCCGGCTCTGCTTATTTTTCCCAATTTTCTTTTTCTTTCCACTTTGGCTTTTGTACTTCTCCTCTTATTCCCATTTTCACTCTTTTCTTTCCTCTCTTTCCTTGCCCTTTTTTTCGTTTTTCTTTTGGTTTTTCTTTGGCTCTCTTTTTCACATCCCTCTCTTATTTGAGTTATTTACTAAAATCGTGACCGTATCCGATGAGGATTGCCTACGTATCACGATGCCACGTGAATCAGATCATTACGTAGTTCAAGAAAAACAAGTGCGAAAAATAAAGAAACAGTTTTTTGGGAATTTTCAAATTTTCATTAATAAAACTCCTAAACTTTCTATTACAAAAGGCTTCAAACTACTCATTTTCTTGGAATTTTAAAACTACCAACAGACTAAAAAATTATTTCCAAAATACAGACTCAATAAGTGAAAAAATCATGAATACATCAATGCTTTTACTCCTGGGGCCCGTGGGACATCATTCGGTCTCACGGGCCTACGTGCGAGATCCCCTTGAAGCTGCTCCAAATCACTCATTATCTGGCGGGCGAATGTCATTACAGCAGTGAAGAAAGTGGTCTGAGTCATATCCTCACATGTGTGGCATTTCATGACGATGTAGTTGGCAATGGCTCTAACCCTCTCTCGGACAATACCCTTTTCCTGAAGTAAACGCCCGATTTGCTGATTTCGGGCTTCCAACACTTGAGTATCATGATGATTTTGATTCCGCAATTGTTGCATATCTTCGTCCATTTGGGCCATCAAAGCATAACAATGTTCCCTATCGGCTTTAAATTCCTGGCCTATTTGTCCGCCTCATTTTCAAGGGTGATTAACTTTCTCTTTAAATTGGCAATTGTCCCCTCATATTTTCTTTTCATTTGTCGCACAAACTCTGCCCGCCCTTCTGCATTCTCTGCCAATTGTGCTCGGACTTTTGCTAGACTAGCCTCAGATTTTTCTAGGTCATCTTGACACTCAAGTACTTTTTTTCTCAGACCGCTTATAAGCCTTTCATCTGCCCGGCTTCTTTCCGGGTTTCTAGCAGCTATTCTCATTTTATGGATTTGAGCTTTGAGAGCTTCGTTTTCCTGAGTTAGCTTTTTCTTTTCCCCTTCATCTGCAGCAACTTGGATACTGTGGCCAAATTTGAGGTCCCTGATTTGTCCCTCTAATTTACTTATCTTATCCCTATAGCTTTCTTCTTTTGCCAACCAGCCCCACTGCTCCTGCGAGTCGTTAGTGAATTGTTGGACATGAGGTCTCTTAGCAGGTCTCTCGGGCTCTCAAGGAATTTGAAATCTTTTGCCAAACCAAACCATATAATTGGGGTCCACCTCAAACGCTCTCCACCTAAACACTAATCCTCAGGCACCGTCACTAGTTTAGCCCTCCGTTCTATGATGTTTCTTTGTCGTATCAGGCCTATATTGGCCTCCTACTTGCTATGGTTCATCAGTTTCTTAGATCCTTGGGAAGATCTCAAGGGGACCTAGGCGGTCTGGTTTGCACCTTTGATTTCTTCGCCTGTTTCAGGCCATTTGCTTGACCATGAGTAAGAATGCCTCTCTTATTTTGATATAAATCCATGATTTCCTAGACCTATATTCTCGTCTATGTCATGCTTTCTAAAACCCTAATTTTTTATCTCTGATCTTCTCAAATTTGTATAGATTTGAGACGAATTGAACATATCTCACATGTTTTCCTTGAAAGTTTCTGGTTTTCAACTGATTCCCCATTTTCCTAAACTAGGGTTTACCCTGAGTCATCTTCTCAAAATGTTTTTCGGACTTTTGAACGCTTAGTCATTTGTTCTTAAGTGATTTGACTGATTTATGCTAAAGTTGTATAAGCCCTAAGTCAATTTGTGTTAAAACTATAATTGTCTGATGTTTTGCTTCAATTCTGAGCTTTTCAAGTTACCAGTCATGTTGGTTCATTTTGTATTCTAATTTACACGCCTTTCCTTAGTCGGATTCCTTACTTTGTGATTTTTAATCATAATTAGCCTCTATTAGGGTTTTGAATTATTTTCCGCCTAATTTCTCTATGTCCATAGAGTTTTGTTCAGTCTATTTTGTTTATGGAAATTGATATATTTTTTCCAGAATTGTTGAGTGATTTGCTTTGTTAACGTTCATGTGTATGATTCTTGATTATTACCGTGTTGATGACTTTAATAAGTTTTCTTGCCTTATTTAGTTGCCTATAGCATCTACTAATTCCTTGCACGATTATTTCCTTAATTAAATTCTTAATTATTCACTCTTTGCCTAAGTCTGATTTGAATTTCTTTTCTTAAATATTTCTTGTCCTTACTGTTGGTTAATTACCCTTAATTAGGGAAGATTATGGTGATTTTTTGTGTAATTGGTTCTATGATCTTCCCTTTATTAACTGAAGTTGATTCTTTTACCTTATTGACTCTACTCTTGAACTATTATATAGACTCCTCTGTTTTACTTCTCAACACACGCACATCAGTTCACAACACACACATACATTCAAACTCTTCTCCTTCTCTACTACTTGTGGTACTTGTGATATTGTGGGTCTAGCCGGCTGAAAGTTAAGGCTAGATATTGGAACTGCACTTGCTTTATATTCTGCACTCTTTTTTCTTCAACTGGTATGTCTCCAGTTAAATTTGAACCCAAACTCTATATGTTTCATTCCTGCACTAGTTTATTGACTATGAATTTAACCTATCCTCTTATTTACTTCTTTGTTTAGCATGCCTAAATTCTGCCATGTTTAATGTACAACTAGTATGTCTACACTTCACATGTTTATCTGATGCTTGACCAGCCTGTTTGTTGATTTGTGATTAATCCCTTAACTATGTGATCATGTTGGTTACTTAATGCATATGATTGATCCTACTTGTGTGTCTGATTTTGTCCTCTACATCTTTGCTCCATGTCTTAATTGCCTACTATCCTGGTTAATTTGTTAAGGCTATGAAGCTCCTAAGTGTTCTGTGCATATTGTTGTCTACATGCCTCCCTGCACTCTATTCATGTACCCTCAATGAGATTCCTATATATCCTCAATCCCTTTCACCCTTGTGTGCAAACCTGCTTGCTGAAGTACTTGTGAATCTGAACCATCTATGATTGACTGGTTGTCTACTGCATTTGCTCTCTTCAGAACTGTTTTCAAATATTATCAGTATTCTTCTAAAAAACTAGTTTTCATTCCTAGCATTTTTCTTAAACTGGTCTATTCCAAAAAATCTTTTTCACTCCTAAAAGTTATCTCCATACTGTTTTCACTAAGTCTTTCAAACTATGTCAAGCACTCTCACCTACTCTTAGGTTATTAAGTTCTACCCCCTGGTATGTGTACTGCTTAGGGATCCTTGAGATTTCTCTGAACTCTAGCATATCAGTGTTGGCTCTTCCACATTGCACATAACCAATCCCTATTTGAGAAAAGTCTCGGTGTGAGCACTGGCCGGGATCCTTGAGGTCCTTAGGGAACTCTGACACACCTGGACACTTGTTGGCTATGAGATTTCTGAGCATTTGAGACTACATTGAAGGCCTGGTGTCACACCTCCTTTTTTCCTACACCCCGTAGAAGGGAGTATATAAGGGGAGTTTTTTCCAACTTAAAGTGACAATCGAAACATGATTATTTATTTATTAAATTCAGAGTCGCCACTTGGGATAATTTATGGTGTCCCAAGTCACCGGTTCAAATCCCGAATCGAGGAAAAGATTGACTTTGTATTACAGTCCGCGAACCAAAAATCCGGGTAAGGAATTTTTTTAACCCGGGAGAAGGTGTTAGGCATTCCCGGATTCCGTAGTTCTAGCACGATCGCTCAACTGTTATAATTGGCCTATTATCTGATTTTTAATACATGTTTTAGCCTATGGTATAACTTTAACTTTATAACCGCTTTTGTTTAATTATTTTTAGGAAAGATTCAACGTCATCTAAAACACGTCTTGAACTACGTCACATAAATGCACCCGCGGTCCACGACACATTTTATCTAACGTTGTTGAGATTTGGATTTGGGTCACATAAATGCACACCCGAATTTAAGGAAGTTAATTTTAATTACGCGCCTAAAGCAACTACGAGCTTTCAGATTTGCGAGGGCCATGGAAAATTTAACTAAATGGCACACCTCGATTTCTAAAGGATTAAAATTAATTAAATGAGAGTCATGCATTTGTCTTAAAGCTCCTGAGCCTACACAAAGAATATCATTCGGCCTATTTCACGTGAATTGAAGTTAGCCCACTCCTACAGCTCACTTTTGATTATATCATAGTCTACTTAATTAAAATAATCTCTAACTACTAATTCAATGAAGAGGAAACAATAAGGCACTAGTAAGCATCAAAATAAAAGTAATAACATGAAATAACTACTGAATACATAGAGGAGAAACCGCATGCACCTATTTTACTTTAGCTTCAGATGATTTAACTCATACTATATCACTGAAATTAAGAGTTGAACATCCTAAGTTCATTTGAGCACAAAATTGAATTGTTAAAACCTTCTGGTATAGTGACCAACTTGAGATCAAAAGACATGACAGAACAATTCCAAAAATAATTTGAAAGGAATACATAAACATGAAGCATCATAAACTAGTAAGAAAGGGGTACAGATCTTTCAAGTTAAATAGTGACGGTACATACACGAACCAAAACGGAACTCTCAGCATCGTCGACGGAAACTCGACAAAACTCAAACGGGCCTCAAATTTCGACCTCTCTAACTCGACCAGAATGAGGTGACAAAGTC
This sequence comes from Nicotiana sylvestris, assembly GCF_000393655.2. NCBI lineage: Eukaryota > Viridiplantae > Streptophyta > Magnoliopsida > Solanales > Solanaceae > Nicotiana > Nicotiana sylvestris. Next base: position 142,545,162 of record NC_091063.1, read on the forward strand.
GAATCTTGCTGGGTTTAACTATGGGGAAAACAATTGGTTTTTCGGGTTGTTTTGGGGCTGATTTCCATGGCTTTTGATGGAGTTTGAAGGTTATTTCAATAACTGAAATTTCTGCTGGTTTTCATGGTGGAAAACAGGGGCTTTATGAAGCTAAATTTTGGGGAAGATGAGTTGGGCTTGCAGGGTTTCAAAACCGCATTTCCATGGATTTGGCGAAGTGTTGAAAAATCTGATAATCTAGAAGTTAGGAGGCAAGAAAGAGTTTTCCTTTCCTTTTACATTCTGTGTGTTTTTTGGCATGTTTAAGGGTGATGTTGGACGTTGGCTCTCTTTTGTTGCTGAAGAAGAAGACTGGAGCTTCTCAAATCAGAAAACGGCGGATCTCATGGATTTTAGGCATTTTTTTTTGTGTGTATATTTAGTTGTTAGGTGCTATTATATAGGGGTAGGGATTAGGTTAGGGATATGGGCCTAGGAATTACGGGCTAGGGAATTGGGCTAAAGACTAAAAAATGGACTATAAGATTTATAAAGACGGGATAAATCAACCTAAAACTAATTCCTCCTTCTAAAATTATGTACACTTATAATATAAAAATATAAAACTAATTTTAATTAATTGAACTAAACTATAAAACATAAAACTATTTTTTGTGTTTTCAAGATTATATAAAAATAAATATAAGGTACTGTTTTTGTATATTTTTTTTATTTAAATTTACGAAAGATATGTAAACTAATATATTTTTTATAATTTTTATTTTCTTGTGACGAAATAAAATAACAGAGTAAAAATTAGTTGAAATAGCTATATTTGGCCTAAATTAAATATTTACATGCTAAAATGGATGAAATTTCGGGGAGGGTCAAAAATCACATGTCTATAGCTGCCCCTCTTTGACTGGAAACGCGAAGAGTTTTCAAACAAAGAATGACTAGACAGGTTTTTAACCCGACCCTTATTTAGGGAAGAAACCGAAAGCTAAAAGAAAGGAGAATGTGATCGAGCCCTGGTATCTGAGTTGCCTACATATCCTTGGCTATAAAGGAATCAGGCCACGTGTAGTTCAGAGGTGAGTGAGATGATGGAGTGTGCCGAGGTGGAGAGCCGGTCGAGGTGCCGTTCCGCCGAGGTTCCGGTCCGCGGTCCCGTTATTACATCAAAATCAAAAATAAAAAAGATTAACTAAGCCTATCAGCTACGAGTTACAAGATTCCTATCTATGAGTCTTCTGAAGCTTGATCTTGAGTCTTGGTTGGTTTTTCATGCGGACTCTGATCTGAATCTTGATACTTGTTAGCTGCTAGTGTTAGTTCAATCTTCTTTAGCTTTTCAAACCATGATGGGACATGCAGAGCTTGTGACCTCAGCTCTGTCTTGAGCAGCTCACATCTTTCATTAACTTCTGTATTTGGATTCACTTCTTGTCTTTCTTTTTTTTTTCTTTTTATTCTAGATTGTGACTAACTTCTGTTGATCATCTTGGACTACTGACTCGCATTCTTGACGCGAGCTTCTTTTGTTGCTGACCTGAATTGCATTCTAAATTGAATTCCCCCTTTTTTTCCAAGTGGGCGCCTGATTGCTCAACTTGAACCGTCTTCTTTTGTTACTTGATACTGTTTTCCCTTGCACCTTGAACTATTTTCCCTTAAAACTTGAACTGTCTTCCTTCGAAACTGCTTTCCCTTGAAACTCGAGTTGTCTTCCTTCGAAACTGCTTTTCCTTGAAACTTGAGTTGTCTTCCATTGTTCTCCAGGTGGGCGCCTGATTACAACAAAACAGACAAAACAAAAGAAATTTTTTCTGCCCCGGTTTGCACTAGGAAGATTTGTGAGTTGTTAGTAAAATTGTAAACCACTTGTACTAGTGATGCAATGATGAGAGTAAACTAAATAATAGACTAGGAAAACTATAAACTAAGCTTGACTAAAGTAAAGACTGACCCTATTCTCCAGGTGGGACCCCTGATTTCAAGAAAACTAAACATTGATAACTAAAGAAAACTAAATATTGACCCCTTTTTTTTCAAATCCAGACTTCCTTTTTTTTCCAAAATATCCTAAGAGAAAATTCGTCAGACTAAGTTTTCTATCTTAGGAGAAAGATTCATCAGACTAAGACGTTAATCCTAAGAGAAAATTCATCAGACTAGGTCCTTTTTCTCTTTTTTTTTTTTGGTATCTTAGGAGAAAAATTCATCCGACTAAGATTTCTATCCTAGGAGAAAGTTCATCAGACTAGGTCTTCTATCTTAGGAGAAAAATTCATCAGACTAAGATTTTGATCCTAGGAGAAAGTTCATCAGACTAGGTCCTCTTTTTGTTATCTTGAAAGATTCATCATACTAAGACATTTATCTTAGGAGAAAATTCATCAGACTAGGTTTTGTATCTTAGGAGAAAAATTCATCAGACTAAGACATCTATCCTAGGAGAAAGTTCATCAGACTAGGTTTTCTATCTTAGGAGAAAAATTCATCAGACTAAGATTTTGATCCTAGGAGAAAAGTCATCAGACTAGGTCTTCTAATTTATTATCCTAGGAGAAAGATTCATCCGACTAAGATTTTGATCCTAGGAGAAAATTCATCAGACTAGGTCCTCTATCTTAGGAGAAAAATTCATCAGACTAAAATTGTGATCCTAGGAGAAAGTTCATCAGACTAGGTCCTATCTTAGGAGAAAGATTCATCACACTAAGACGTTTGATCCTAGGAGAAAGTTCATCAGACTAGGTCCTATCTTAGGAGAAAGATTCATCAGACTAAGACGTTTATCCTAGGAGAAAATTCATCAGACTAGGTTTTCTATCTTAGGAGAAAGATTCATTAGACTAAGATTTTGATTGGGAGGAAAATCCATCAGACTAGGACCTTTATCCTATGAGGAAAAATGTGAAGATCAATGACAAGATTTTATGCACAATAGCAAGACAAATAAAGGTAAAAATTTGAGAAACTTCCCTTTGTCGACTCTTCTCGTCTTTTTTTTTCTTCTCTTTTTTTGTTTTTTTTTCTTTTTTCATTTTTTTCTCTTTTTGAATCACTTTCCTTGCACCGCTTTGTTCCTGTTTCATACAAAAACAAATTTGTCAGTTTTGCAAATGGTGGTCGGTTTGTGGCCTTGAGTCTTGGGCAGCTTGGCTTCTGCTCAATCAGCTTGAGTCGGCTTCAAGAGACTTTGCTATGCATCAACCCTAATTGTTTCACACCCGGTACCATTGTATTTCTGGCTCAATCAGCATTATCCCAACTGGAAATCTTTTCTTAGATGACCTTTGCTGATATCTTGAATGACTTCCTACTTTTGAGCAATTTGTCTGTTAGAGAGAATCACAAGTTATCTTTGCTTACGCCAAATAGGCTGACAAGAGTCTTTTAGGGGAGCCTTTGCATGAATCCTCAAGGCACGTTGACAGTCCAACCGAGTGTACTGGCCAAATTTACTTTGTGCAACTGAAAAGCTAGTAGCAGATTTTGAAATCTTTTCTTGCTTGTTTTGACAAGGACTGACTCAGAGGGAAAGACAAAATGCTATGAAGAAACAATATTAACAAGAAATGCCCTGTCAGAAGGACAGAAGGAAGAGTTTTTTTTTCAATAACTTGCCTTAATGGTCATGACATGCATTTTAGACTAAACGACCTGATCTATCAAACTAATCCAATCTTCCCTTTTGCCATTCTTATGAGCTTTGAAGTCGGGCTTGTTCGTGCCAATTCTTTGCATCAGATTCGCGACTCACTTTCGACTAGTGGTGCCCCGAAGGGTTTTCACCAACAAGTCTCTCTCATTTATTCATTTCTGCTTACCGTCGTCTTACAGTGCCTGTGAGAGTTTTCACTAATAAGACTCTCTTATTTTTCTTTTTCTTTTTCTTTTCCTCTTTTTTGTGAGCAACTCGATGATGTTCTACGTTGTGTGACAACTGTTGCTCATTGCATGCGTCTTTTGGCATTCTTAAAGGCATATTGGGAGGTCTTTATTTGGAAGGTTTTTGGATAGGATTGGAAAGAGGTCGGCATGAAAGCTCAAAATAAACTCAAAATGAGGGGTTGTAAACTTACAACTCTTGGAATCGACTCTTTCAAAAATGAAATAAAATCTTTGCCCTAGTTTCAGATGCTGGAGATTTTTGGATTTTTCTATTTTTTCCTTTTTCTTCTAAATTTGGTTGGACCGAACCGTGAGGCTATCTACATATCCTTATTTTAAAGGAATCAGGTCTAACGTAGTTCAAACATCTGACCTAAACTATTTTGCATCTTTCTTTCTGTTTCTTTTTTTTTGTTTGCCCCAGCTTCTATTTTTTGAGGGCATGGACCTTCGACAGTTCTTTTCTTCTTTTTTTTCACTTGAACTTTCAAAGAGCTGCCCCAGTTTGTACTCTTGGGGTATGGACTTTTATTTTCTTTTCTTTTCTGTTTTTTTTTTCTTTTTTTTTTGTCTCTTGACTCCAAACTTGATTCCAAAATAGGGTGGTTAAAGAAAATAACACAGGCTCAAAAGGGGTAGTGAAGGATATAAAGTGTTTGGATAGCAAAAAAGGGCATCCCAACCTCGAGAACGCCAAACATAGTATCTTTTCAGAATTACAGCATTGACGAACATGTATGTCTTCTTGGTGTGTCGTGGTCACAAGACACTTTCTATCTCTTACATTCCTACAAACTTCAGTTGACTAATCATCCTCAAGCCCGACCTCCACAATGATTTGAAGGTGAATTTTACTCGACCTCAATTCCAAAGTATCTCAACTCTTTATTCATCCTCAAAAGTATCTTTTTTTCAATTATCCAATTCCATATTAAATCATTTTCTAATATCTGGCCAAAAATTTCACATGCATGTCATGTCATTAGAACTAGCGAGAAAAGAACTAGGAACAAAAGGACACAAAAGGACAAACTGTATTTTATTGAGTAAAGGATGAAAGGTTTTGACAATGAGACAAACAACCCAAGATCCGAGTTACAACCCTAAAATAGCCCGAATAATGAAAATAGCAACAGAACAAACGGACAAGACTCACATAGATAGAATGGAGGGATAGAAGGATTTGACTCAATAAAACAAATAAAATCTGGATCACAACCCTGAAATAACCCAGATAATAAAAAAAACATCAAAACAAGCTACCAAGATTCCTTCCTAGTGAAGAGGGAATGACTTTTCAATTGCTAGGCTTGACATTTAGCCACAAATTTGCTTACCAGAATCAACAGAGCCTTCTCCAATTTCAACATCATTAACTTCAGTTAGCAAGCTCCCGAGAGGCATTCTCAAACTCCATGTCACCAGGCATCTTCCCCACAAAGTGTGTATCATGATGTGCAGGTAAACGATTCTGCGTGATATTCCGGGTGTCACTGTCTTGGATCACAATCAGATTTTCCTGGATCATCCTTTCTATTTCTCTTTTCAAATCCCGAAGCTTTCAACATTGTGCCCCTGGGCGTTGGAATGGTATTCACACCTTTTAGAGGGTCAAAGCTTCTCGCACATGGGTCCACATGATTTGGAGGAATAGGTGCAATCATGTCATAATGCTTTGACTTCTCAAATAAGCTTGCATAGGACTCTCCTATTGGTGTAAAATTATCTTTCAACCTTTGTTCCCCTTTATACCTCTGGCTGGGATGTGGGTTATAGGGTACCTGAAAATTTTGTGGAGGCTGTTGGAGATTTTGTGATGCTCGTGCTCTCCTTCTGGGGTGTTTTGGTGGCTGGACAACATACTGAGGTGGAGTGATAGAGTATTGTGTGTTCTGAGGCGGATAGTAATGCTCAAGGGAGTCATGGGAAACCTGACGAGGCTGCGCATACCTTTGAGGTATTTTCCTGGGACCTCTTCTCGAACCTGTTGTCATCATGATTTCTTCATCCTTCTCATTCATGCCACTGAAATTATCAGATTCCACCTGGACAACCTGAGTTGTGGCTTTAAGAACTGCTTGACTTATAATTTTTCCTGTCTTAAGACCATTCTCTACCATTTCTCCCATTTTGATTGCTTCCGAGAAGGATTTACACACTGCAGACATCATGTTTTGAAAATAATCTGGCTCTTGAGCGTGAAGGAAGACAGTGATTAGCTCGTGGTCGGCCATGGGTTGCTTAACTCTAGCTGCTTGCTCTCTCCATTTAATGGCATATTCCCTGAAACTTTTAGTTGGTTTCTTCTTCATGTTTGAAAGGGAAATGCGGTCTAGGACAATGTCAATGTTGTATTGGAAATGTTTGACAAAGGCCTGTGCCATGTCATCCCAAACATACCAGCGAGAAGTGTCTTGATCCATAAACCATTCGGAGGCTACTCCCGTAAGGCTTTCCCCAAAATAAGCTATTAATAATTCTTCGTTTCTTCCTGCACTTCTTAGTTGATTGCAATACCTTTTCAGGTGGGTTATGGGATCTCCATGTCCATCATATTTTTCAAATTTGGGGTCTTGAAACCAGGCGGCAAGTGGACATCGGGGAACATACATAGATCTTTGAAGGCAACACTCTTTTAACCTGCCAACCCTTGCATGTTTTTTAACCGTTGTTCTAAGCTTTTCACTCTTTGGGTCATTTTTTCTTGTACCATCTTTCGGGCAAGCTTCTCAATGTTTGCATGAAGATCAAACGAGTACGATTGGTACTTAGGAGAGTGGTACTGCTCTTGTTGTGTAGCAAATTGTGACTCATGATGAGGCTGTCCTTGACCACTGGCCCATGCTTGACACATTTTGGTCATTTGCTGTTTCAGTATTCTATTTTTCTCAAACACAGTAGACTCTTCTTGAACCCTCTAACCCTGAGTTTCTTGAGCACTTGTAACAGCTTCGATGTCAGTTATCATTTTTCCTTGGATCTTGTGTTTCCAGCTTACCACAAACGGACCACCTCAACTTTATTCACAATTCAAAATAAAACATATTAAAATGGACTCAGTCGGTCCTTATTATTATCAATATTTTTTCATTTTTTTCATTTTCCTTTTCAATGGTTGATCGAACTTAATGTGGGTTGCTTACGTATCATGTGGAAACATAAATCAGATCTTGCGTAGTTCGGGAAGATCATGAATAAAGTAAATAAACTAATTTTTTTTGGAATTTTTTTTATTTTATTTTTTCGAAAGAAAGACTTATAAAGAAGAAATAGAATATTTTTGGATTTTGATTTTTCTTCTGCATTTTTGCAAAGAAAGACTTCTAAAGAAGAAAGATTTTTTTTTGGAATTCGAAAGAAAAACTTCTAAAGAAGAAAGAAAATATTTTTAGAATTTTATTTTGAGTTTATGAAATAAATGCTTCTAAAAAAAAGAAAATATTTTTGAATTTTGAATTTTCTTTTCAATTTTGAAAGAAGAATGAAAATATTTTTGGATTTTTGGAAGAAATTAAAAGAAAATATTTTTGTATATTCTTTTTAAAAAGAATTAGGGTCTAAAAGAAAGGCTTTCTAAAGAAGCAAGTAATGGAAAATATTTTTGGATTTCTTAAAAATTATTGGCCGGAACCGATGAGGTTTGCCTATGTATCTCACATTCGGTGAGAATCGGACCCGCGTAGTTCGCCCAGTTTTGACGGAATAAAAGAAAATATGACTTATTTTGAAATGATTTTTTTTTCAAACTTTCAACAGAATTTCTGGGTAATTCAAATACCTACCTCTCACTCTCTTTTCTTTTCTCCTTTTTTTTTCATTTTCATTTTTTTTTCATTTTCTTTCCCTATTCTAGAAGCAGTCAGCATGCAAGTCGAAATAGACAGATACACAAGTAGAACGTAAGATGCATCAAGATGGTCTTTAAATTTGGGTGCACTAGTCCTAGATGGACTCAACCCCTGTGTTGAGTCTCCAAAGACAAATGCACATGATACAAACAAACATTCCTACTAGGGATCCGGCATGAGGCTGAGTTATTCTAAGCTAAGAACCTGGGTATATTGTTCTAGACTTGTGTACCTGAGCGGAAAAATCGAGCCAAGGAGGGGGCTACGTACCGGAAACCAAAAGGCCATCCGGCTTTGTAACTTGTCCGAGCCTCTTTCTTATTTCAAGGTATGACACTAACAGAAGGAGGAGTCACGCCATCGTGCACATCCCCGAAGATGAGAAGAGAAGGGTTTCGTAACAGTTTATATGCAGTTCAAATAATATCAAAGCGATAAAAAGCAGCACTTAGCACATTAGGCCCAAACATGTGAATAAAATCAGATAATAAATAAAGTCAAATACAACAATTATTCTAAGCTCAAATTCTGAACCCTGAACCAGAGATTCTGGGTTTTCGTCCCCAGTAGAGTCGCCAGAGCTGTCACACCTCCTTTTTTCCTACACCCCGTAGAAGGGAGTATATAAGGGGAGTTTTTTCCAACTTAAAGTGACAATCGAAACAGGATTATTTATTTATTAAATTCAGAGTCGCCACTTGGGATAATTTATGGTGTCCCAAGTCATCGGTTCAAATCCCGAATCAAGAAAAAGATTGACTCTGTATTACAGTCCATGAACCAGAAATTCGGGTAAGGAATTCTGTTAACCCGGGAGAAGGTGTTAGGCATTCCCGGATTCCGTGGTTCTTGCACGGTTGCTCAACTATTATAATTGGTCTATTATCTGATTTTTAATACATGTTTTAGCCTATGGTATAACCTTAACTTTATAACCGCTTTTGTTTAATTATTTTTAGGAAAGATTCAACGTCATCTAAAACACGTCTTGAACCACGTCACATTAATGCACCCGCGATCCACGACACATTTATCTAACGTTGTTGAGATTTGGATTTGGGTCACATAAATGCATACTCGAATTTAAGGAAGTTAATTTTAATTACGCGCCTAAAGCAACTACGAGCTTTCAGATTTGCGAGAGCCATGGAAAATTCAACTAAATGGTACACCTCGATTTCTAAAGGATTAAAATTAATTAAATGAGGGCCATGCATTTGTCTTAAAGCTCTTGGCACAAAGAATATCATTCGGCCTATTTCATGTGAATTGAAGTTAGCCCACTCCTACAGCTCACTTTTGATTATATCATAGTCTACTTAATTAAAATAATCTCTAACTACTAATTCAATGAAGAGGAAACAATAAGGCACTAGTAAGCATCAAAATAAAAGTAATAACATGAAATAACTACTGAATACATAGAGGAGAAACTGCATGCACCTATTTTACTTTAGCTTCAGATGATTTAACTCATACTATATCACTGAAATTAAGAGCTGAACATCCTAAGTTCATTTGAGCACAAAATTGAATTGTTAAAACCTTCTGGTATAGTGACCAACTTGAGATCAAGAGACATGACAGAACAATTCCAAAAATAATTTGAAAGGAATACATAAACATGAAGCATCATAAACTAGTAAGAAAGGGGTGAGAAATTGAACCTCAAATCTACAGATCTTTCAAGTTAAACAGTGACGGTACATACACGAACAAAAACTGGAACTCTCAGCGTCGTCGACGGAAACTCGACAAAACTCAAACAGACCTCAAACTTTGACCTCTCTAACTCAACCAGAATGAGGTGACAAAGTCGAATCTTGCTGGTTTTAACTATGGGGAAAACAATTGGTTTTTCGGGTTGTTTTGGGGCTGATTTCCATGGCTTTTGATGGAGTTTGAAGGTTGTTTCAATAACTGAAATTTCTGCTGGCTTTCGTGGTGGAAAACAGGGGCTTTATGAAGCTAAATTTTGGGGAAGATGAATTGGGCTTGCAGAGTTTCAAAACCACGTTTCCATGGATTTGGTGAAGTGTTGAAAAATCTGATAATCTAGAAGTTAGGAGGCAAGAAAGAGTTTTCCTTTCCTTTTAAATTCTGTGTGTTTTTTGGCGTGTTTAAGGGTAATGTTGGACGTTGCTCTCTTTTGGTGTAGCTGCTGAAGAAGACGACTGGAGCTTCTCAAATCAGAAAACGGTGGATCTCATGGATTTTAGGCATTTTTTTGTGTGTGTATATTTAGGTGTTAGGTGTTATTATATAGGGATAGGGATTAGGTTAGGGATATGGGCCTAGGAATTATGGGCTAGGGAATTGGGCTAAAGGCTAAAAAAAATGGACTATAAGATTTATAAAGACGGGATAAACCAACCTAAAACTAATTTCTCCTTCTAAAATTATGTACACTTATAATATAAAAATATAAAACTAATTTTAATTAATTGAACTAAACTATAAAACATAAAACTATTTTTTGTGTTTTCAAGATTATATAAAAATAAAGATAAGGTACTATTTTTGTATATTTTTTTATTTAAATTTACGAAAGATATGTAAACTAAAATATTTTTTATAATTTTCATTTTCTTGTGACGAAATAAAATAACAGAGTAAAAATTAGTTGAAATAGCTATATTAGGCCTAAATTAAATATTTACATGCTAAAATGGATGAAATTTCGGGGAGGGTCAAAAATCACATGTCTACACCTGGTACTCCCAGGTTTATTTTGGGCCTATTGCAGGCTCCCTATAGTGTCATTTTACATTTCATCTGTGTAATTTATTTAATCCTGGTACGTAATAATTATTTGTAAATAGATATTGGGGTAACTAGTAAAAGGGTAGGGTTGCTATGTGATTCTGTGGGATAAATTTTGGTAGAAACCATGCTTTAGGTGTTACATTATGTTGAGTTGATGTAGAAATCATGTTCTAGGTTGTATGACACATTAGATATCATGCTTTAATATTTCTATGCTTACTCGCATTAAACCATGCAAAATTTGTGCATTAGATACCTTGACTTAGGACAATCACATTTATTGCTTCTGCATATCACATGTTATAGTTCATCATCTCATTTCTGATTCTGTATAAGTCGCTATCACTTAGAAATCCTGTCATTAAGTTACTAATACTGTTTAATAAAAATAACCTTCTCCATGTACATTAGAGATCCTGTTTTACGACTACACGTGCATTTTCCTTGAGACATGTCGCTAAAATAAATAGGCTAAAACAGCCCTCACGCATGTGTATCATGTTCTGGTATGAATTGGTGTAAAATCACCTGCTATAACATTCATCACTTAGATCAGCATGCCTATAGGATGAAAGAACTTCAAACTGTTTAAGTAGTTCCCATATTGTGACTGCATATACACACCTAGGCAAGCCCTAGGCCGTTAAATAATTATGAAACCAGTTCTGTTTATGTGTGAAATTATCCAGGCTTAACAGGCTATAAAACTAGTAGGCAAACTGGTTAGGATTCTGTCGCTTCCCTTAAAACAAACACTGCATATCATGTATTTGTAACATTCATCTAGATATCATGTTCCTAGGCTTTCTGAACTTCTTCAAAATTAGCTATTTGAGACGTGCTGTTTATTTGCCTATGTATATGTGGAGGTCAATATGAGCCTTTTACCTGCTTCCTTAATTGACAGTCCTATGTGTTATTTGTTGTCGCCTAGATTTTTCCCCTTTAAACACCTTAGGATTGTCTAGAACTGCCTAAGTCTAGAGATCCTAAATTCCTCCAGGGCCACAAGGAAGGGACGGGTAATAGCACGCTTAGAGGTTGTTAATTAAATTCGCTTATCTAACCACTAAGGGGAGGGTAATGGGTAGTAAAAGGATATGATGACCTGCGCGCTAATGTCACGTGTAACCCCTCTAGTTGAGGAGGATTATCGGGCATTACACAGATTGATCCTGTAGGCTAATCAACTTAGGACTCCCCTTTCCTAATTCCTATATGTGTTTAAATTATCTAAACTTCTTTCATATATGCGCATTGGACCATCTCAACTTCTTTGATCATATATGTATTTAGACTGTGAAAACTACCTTTATTTGCAAATATGTGCTAAGATTGCTTACTTGTTAATTAACTAATTCACATAGTTTAAGTTCGGTTGGGACCTACCATTGTGGCATTATGGACCGCGAAGGGTGCGTAACACCTTTCCTTCAAGGTTATTTCGAGCCCTTACCCTAATATCTGGTAATGCAAAACTGGTTACATGAGTTAATTGCTCTAGATGCCCTAACGCACCTTAATCCGTTAGGTGGTGACTCTTCAAATGCCCAATTCCCAAAAGGAAATGAGTTGTTCCCCCATGAATGTCGAAACTCGGACTTCCCCGCAAAAAGGGAAAAAAGGGGGCGCGACAAGCACCACCTCAAAAGGTCCACTCCATTTTGACTTGTGCTTTCCTAAGAACAGTTGTAACCGGGAGTTGAATAAGAGAACCAAGTCACCTTCTTTGAATTCTTTGCTACGGGCATACTTGTCATGTAAGTACTTCATCTTGTCCTTATACAAGGACGAGCTGGAATAGGTATGAAACCAGAACTCATCAAGCTCATTGAGTTGCTCCACTCGAAGATTTGCTCCAACATACCTTTCAAGATTTAACTTCCTCAAAGTCCACATGGCCTTGTGCTCTAGCTCAATCGGGAGATGGAAAGCTTCCCCAAATACCAACCGGTACGGAGACATACTAATCGGAATCTTGTAAGTAGTTCTGTAAGCCCATAAAGCATCATCCAGTTTCTTTGACCAGTCGGTCCTATTTGCATTAATAGTCTTTGACAATATGCTCTTAATCTCCATGTTGGAGACTCAACTTGCCCACTCGCCTGAGGATGGTAAGGGGTTGAAACCTTGTGATTGATACTATAGTTTGCAAGCAAAGTGTCAAATGCCTTATTACAGAAATGAGAACCCCCATCAATGATGATTGCTCTAGGAGTGCCAAACCGAGTAAAGATATTCTTCTTGAGAAAAGCCACCGCACTCCGGGCCTCGTTGTTGGGTAAAGTCATTGCCTCAACCTATTTGGAAACATAATCAACGGCCACTAGAATGTATGTGTTGCCACATGAACTCATAAAGTGTCCCATGAAGTCAATGCCCTACGCATCAAATATGTCAACCTTAAGAATAGTGGTGAGAGGTATTTCATCCTTCTTTGAAATTCTACCTGCTCTCTGACACTCATCACATCTCTTCACAAGATCACCCGCATCCTTGTACAATGTAGGCCAATAAAAACCACAACTAAGCACCTTTGAAGTTGTCCTTGTCCCACCATGATGACCACCGTATGGTAGGGGTGGGAGTTCGATCGGTTCGGTTCGGTTTGAAGAAATTCGATTTGGTTATTCGGTTTTCGATTTTGTAAAAGTAGTAACCGAAACCGAACTGAAATAAGTTCGGTTCAGTTCAATTTTTTTAATTTCGGTTCAGTTTTCGGTTTGAACGTTATCATATTGGGCTCCTTCTATGTAATAATAGGACCGGCGAATTTGTTGTTTTTTTTCAAAACTTCAAAATTGTTGGAAATATTGTGTTTATAAAAAAAATAGACTAAACTTTGCACACTATAATGGATCATAAAATTCAAACATAGTGTAAATTACAACTCTTTGTGAAATCCTCCCGGTATCTATCATATATGCTATGGAAGTTTTAATAGAGTGAAAGTCTTCAAGATTGGAAAGTTGATGGACTTACTTAATTGGGTTGAGTATTTGATAGATTGGACCTAATAGTATTAATTTATTACTTATGGGTTTAGCCTATATATAACTTAAAGAACCTATATGCTAATAATTCAATTTTTTGGTTAACCGAACTAAATAACTTAATAACTAAAAACCGAACTGAAAAACTGAAATTTTAAAATTTTAAACCAAAACCGACCGAACAAACCGAATAACCGAAACCGAAATAAATTTTTTTTTGGTTCGGTCGATTTATTCGGTTCCGACCGAAATATGCCCACCCCTACCGTAGGGGGAGGAATGACAAGCACCCAGAATACTCACTTGTTCTTCTTCTGGAACACATCTCCGGATCACACCATCATTACAAATTTTAAACAAATAAGGCTCATCCCAGTAATAGCCCAAGCAATCCCGTTTAAGCTTCTTCTTTTGGTTAGAAGAGAGCTCACACGGAATAATACTGGTCACAAGAAAGTTGACAACATCCACGAACCAAGGCATGCTATTCACATATACGGATAGGAGTTACTCATCAGGGAATGAATCATTAATTTTGAGGCTATCATAGGGCCTCCCCTCTTCCTCCAAGCGGGACAAGTGGTCCGCCACTTGGTTTTCACTCCCTTTCCGATCGACAATCTCAAGGTCAAACTCTTGAAGCAATAGAACCATCTCATTAACCGAGCCTTAGAATTCTTCTTTGTCAGTATGAACTATTACCTTGGCAACCATGAGATAAGGCCTAACATTTCCATTGCAAACACAATTTCTAGCAACTCTTTTTCTATCACCGTGTAATTCACTTGAGCATCATTCGTTTTTTGCTTGCATAATATACCGGGTGAAACATCTTGTTTACTCTTTGACCCAAAACCACTTCTATCGCAATATCACTTGCGTCACACATGAGCTCAAAAGGCAAGCTCCAATTGGGTGCGGTAATAATAGGAGTGGTTGTCAATTTGTACTTGAGAAGTTCAAAAGCCTTCATGCATTCTTCATTAAACACGAACTAGGCATCCTTTTCCAATAACTTGCACAAAGGATTCACTACCTTAAAAAAGTCTTTGATGAATCTTCCATAGAACCCCGTATGCCCAAGAAAACTCCTAACCCCCTTGACTGAAGTAGGAGGAGGAAGCTTTGAGATCACTTCAATTTTCGCTTTATCCACCTCTATTCCATTCTTTGAAATCTTATGGTCGAGGATAATGCCCTCCTTGACCATAAAATGACATTTTTCCTAGTTAAGCACAAGATTTGTATCTTCACACTGGGCTAACACCTTGTCAAGAATCTTCAAACACTCATCAAAGAAGTCACCCACAACACTGAAATCATCCATGAACACTTCCAATAAGTCCTCCACCATGTAGGTAAATATAGCCATCATACACCGTTGGAATGTAGCCGGTGCATTACACAAACCAAATGGCATCCTAGAAAATGCAAAGGTGTCATATGGACACGTGAAGGTGGTTTTCTCCTGGTCTTCCGAAGCAATCAAAATCCGGTTGTAACCTGAGTACCCATCCAAGAAACAGTAGAAGGCACGCCCAGCAAGTCTATCTAGCATTTGGTCAAGAAAGGGAAATAGAAAATGATCCTTGCGGGTCACTATATTCAGCTTGCGGTAGTCCATGCACACCCTCCATCTGGTGATAGTCCTGGTAGGAATTAGCTCATTTTTCTCATTGGTAACCACAGTCATACCACCCTTCTTCGGTATACATTACACTGGCGAAGTCCAAGAACTATTCGAGATGGGGTACACAACCCCTGCATCTAACCACTTGATCACCTCCTTTTTGACAACCTCTTGCATAGCCTCGTTCAACCTCCTTTGATGTTCCACGGAGGGTTTGGCATCATCTTCGAGTATAATCTTGTGCATGCAAAAGGGGGGGCTTATTCCCCGACTATAAGCTAGAGTCCATCCAATTGCCTTCTTCCTTCTTTAGAGCACCTCCAGTGTTGTATCTACCTACACGTTAGTAAGACAAGACGAAAGAATAACAGGTAAAATTGAACTAGGGCCTAAGAATTCATACCTGAGGTGTGAGGGCAAAGACTTCAACTCTAAAATGGGAGGTTCCTCAATTGAGGGCTTTATTGGCGGAGTCTTTCTGTTCTCAAGATCCAAATAAAGCTTATGGGGCTCATAAGAATAAGAGCCCATTCCGTGCAAAGCATTGACACACTCCACCCGACCTTCATCCTCATTCACATCAAGGTTCAACAATATTGCTTCTAAAGGATCCTTCACATTGGCCATGGTACTAATATCATCAACTATCACCTCCGTGACAAGATCCATAAAAGAGCACACTTCAGTACTATTCGGTTGCCTCATTGATTTGTACACATGAAAGGTGAGCTCCCCTGCTTCCACATCAACTAATATCTTCTCAGTTGTAAGGAAGGGCCTTCCCAATATTATCGGCACCTCATAGTCGAACTCGCAGTCCAGAATCACAAAGTCAGCAGGCAAAATAAACTTGTCCACCCGAACAAGAACATCATCAATCATACCAAGCGGCCTCTTCATTGTTCTATCCTCCATTTGCAATCTTATTGAAGCAGCTCTCGATTGACCAATACCCAAAGTTTTGAACATGGAGTAAGGCATCAAATTGATACTTGCTCCCAAATCACACATGCCTTTACAAAATCCGCACTTCCAATGGTACATGGAATGGTGAAAGCGTCGGGATCTTCAAGCTTTGGAGCCATCGAGTGCACAATTGCACTTACTTGATGAGTCATTTTGATGGTATCACAATCCATGGATCTCTTTTTAGTCACCAAGTCTTTCATGAACTTGGCATAACGCAACATTTGCTCAAGAGCTTCCACCAAAGGAACATTGATCGACAAGCTTTTCATCATCTCAATAAACTTCTTAAATTGGTTTTCATTATTTTGCTTCACAAGTCTTTGAGGGTAAGGTGTAGGAGGCCTTGTCAAGGGAGCCTTAGCCTTGGGCACTACCGTTTCCTGTATGTCTATTACATTTTCCCTAGATGGTTCACGTCATTTTGAGTCTCCACCTCATTATCATGAATATCAATTCTCACTTCCGCATTCAAATTCTCCTCACTCACTTGCTCATCAACTATAGGAACATCATCATATTGCACTTCAACCTCATCACTCACAACTTCCTTTTTCTTGGAGCTATTCACATCACCACCTCGACCGCTTCTTGTGATTATCGCCATTGCATGCCCGACATTGTTCCCACCCTTTGGGTTTACTACTGTATCACTAGGTAGAGCCCCCTTAGGGTGAGTATTCAAAGATTGCAAAATCTGGACAAGTTGAACCTCCAAGTTTCGGATTGAAGTATTATTGGATGCCAATTGGGCATCAGAGTCAGCATTCTTTTTCATCATTTGTTCAAACATCATCTCGATCATTCCCACCTTATCGTTTGACGAGCTAGGACCTTGGGACGGAAATGGAGGCGAGTTGTTTAGTTGTTGATACATCGGAGGTCTTTGAAAGTCTTGCCCCCAATTCCCTTGATTGCCATTATTCCAACCCCCTTGGTTGTTGTTTCCTCCCCAATTATTGGTGTTGCCACTCCAGTTGCCCTAGTTGTTCTGATTGCCCCAATTCTGATTGTTGTTCCCCCAGTTGCTATTTCCTTATTGGTTTTGATTCCCCCAATTTTCTTGGTAACTCCACTATTGTTGTTGGTTAGGAGCATTGCCCCTTTGTCCTTGATAATTGTTCACGTACTGCACATCTTCACTTTGGTCATCATACCCATCATCTTGGTTGAAACCACCACTACCCTACTCATATTGATCCGGACTACCTTGACCTTGTTGACCTCTTTTTCGCCTCTTGTTGATCAACATGTTGACACCTTGCATCGCATTTACTTATCTCGGCGCTTGAACTTGTTGCAATTATGCTTTTGCTAACTGGTTCATTATTGTAGTTAACTTTTCTATTGCCTGACCATGGTCGTGGAGTTCTTTGTTCAGGTGAATGACAGTCGAATCACCCTGTGGCACATTAGCTTGACTTTGCCAAGCTGAGAAAGTATCTGCCATCTCATCCAATATCTCTCACGCCTCAGCATAAGGTGTGTTCATAAAATTCCCCCATGCTAATTGGTTCACTACACACTGATTGGTCGTGTTAATGACATGGTAGAATGTCTGCTAGATCATTGCTTCGGTCATGTCATTGTTTGGACATTCTTTCACCATTGTCCGATATCTCTCCCAAATCTCATGAAGTGGTTCATTAGGTTCCTATTTGAAGGCAAAAATCTCATCTCTCAAAGTCACCATATGCCCTGGCAAGAAAAACGTAGTTATACACTTGTCCGCCAACTCATCCCACGTAGTGATGGAATGGCTGGAAAGCCTTTCGAGCCAGTCCAAAGCTTTCCCTCTAAGTGAAAAAGGGAACAATCTCAATATCAATGCATCCTCTGACACATTGGTCTGTTTGCTTCCCCAGCAGGTATCCACAAAGCCTTTAAGATGTTTATATGCATTCTGATGGGGAGCACCTATGAAGTACCCTCTCTACTCCAATAAAGT
Source organism: Nicotiana sylvestris (assembly GCF_000393655.2). NCBI lineage: Eukaryota > Viridiplantae > Streptophyta > Magnoliopsida > Solanales > Solanaceae > Nicotiana > Nicotiana sylvestris. The sequence continues at coordinate 142,563,192 of NC_091063.1, forward strand.
CAATATCACATTTGTAATTTGGAAATTGCCCGCCCGGCGGGTTAGGACAATTGCACTTGCGTACCCCTCATTTGGAAGCACCCGAAAGGCGACTCTTCGAGGAGGTGGGGGAGGGTCTGGAACATTGTCATTGGCTTGGCGGCCTCTTCTTTGACCTTGAGGAACTAGAGGCACCTCATCTCTACTTCCTCCCCTGGGAGAACATTTCCAAGAAGATCATTGTTTGCCATTTTGTACCTGAATTGATGACACGCACAAGTTAGTAACACAGATGGAAAGAAAAACAAGACACAAAACTTAGATATATAGCCAAAACCATTTATCTCCCCTGCAACAGCACCAAAAAGTGATTGGGTCCAACCCTATACCACTATAGAGTGGGAAGAGCGGTCGATGCAGCTTTTACCCGAAAGGTCGGGATCGAATCCACATAGAGCTAAGATATGTTTGGAATTGAGTTCCTATCTAATCTAGCGATGTGCGATATTCTTAATTGCACTTCCAATCATTCTTTGTTTGTTTACTATTCTACTATAATACTAATGATGTAGGAAAATAAGTTAAGTATGGTATTTTTGTCAGGTTTGCTCAATTGGTCTAAAAGTACTAGGGAAGTGACTTATACCTAGGTAGGTATCTAACGGGGTCTAAAACTTAGGGCAAACTTGTTATAATTGGGATCATGATATAGCCATTGCACGTAACTACTCACTCTATACCTCTCAGTAGTTTGAGTAACTTTGCCCTAACTGACTTTCTCAAGCCCAATTAGGTGTCAAACAATGCAAGCAAATATGGCTCAAGTCGGGTATTACTATCTCTAGGTTTAACCCTTTAATTGGGGCTATCAATCTCTTGAATGCACCCTAATTCCTTATTGGCCTGAATTTCCTAGACTTAGTCTCTCTTTCTCAAGAAGAGCCTAAGTAAAAAAGGCACAAATCAGTGTTTGCAACCACCAATTCAATATTTAAAGCATAAATCAAGCCAAATATCATTCACCCATAAACATTTAAGCCCTAGAATTGAAGACCCATTAAATACCCACACTAGGATTGATCCACAACCCTAGATAATGGGTTTAGCTACTCATAATCAAAGAAAAAATTAAAGATTTAGATAAAATTTAACCCATAAAAAGTAATTACAAGAGAAAAATGTAAGATTAATGATTAACCAAGCTCTAAAATTACTCAAAATAACAAAAAGTTGTTGTTCACGTACTCCATAAACAACAGATGACCTAAAAATCTGAAAAAGAACTATTTATACACAGCTAAATTTTCCAAACAAAAATGCCCATACGGAGGTTCCGCTGATAGCGAAAAATGGACCACTGCAGTACTAAGACGTTTGCGGCCGCGCAAAATCAAGCGCGGGCCGCGGTCTTCAATTTTTAGCTCCACCTCTGGCTCTCTGATTCTGACTTCCGCTGAGGGCGGTAACTTGACCGTTGTCGCTTCAGAGACACTGCTGCTGTGCAATTTCACCACAGGCAGCGGTAACTTATTAAGCCCAAAATAGCACTCTCTGAACTTGGCCACCGCTGAGAGCGAAATCAAGACCGCCTCAGCGGTGGACACTCCGCGTCCGCGTTTGTTTCTCCACTGTAAGCGCACTTTTGACTTAGCTTTGGACTTGTGCAAGTTTCACTCCTTTTTTAACTGGTTATGACTTCCTTGTCTCTTTTTGACCAAACACTGCAAACAAGCAAAATAAGTTAGCTTTCGGGAATACTTGTACACACTTTTAATCCAAAACCTAAGCAAAAAAGAGCATAAAATAAGCTAGAATCCCTAGTTATCAGAAAGCCACGCCGAAATAAACTCTACAAGCCTAACTTGGGATTGGAGGAACAAATACATCGAGTATCTAAATAATGGGAAGCTTCCATCGAACCCTAAGGAATCGAGGACTCTACAAACGAAAGTTGCATGATTCACATTGGCCGAAGATGGAACGTTGTACAGTAGGATGTTCGATAGGCCGTTGGCAGTATGTTTGGGTCCGGAAGACACCTACTACGTCCTGCGAGAAATTCACGAGGGTACTTGCAGGAACCATTCCAATGCCGAATCATTGGTTCATAAAATCATCCGAGCAGGGTACTATTGGGTCAATATGGAAAAAGATACTAAGGAGTTCGTTGAAAATGCGACAAATGCCAAAGACATGAATCGATGATCCACTAGCCTGGGGAATAATTTTATTTAGTCCTATCCCCATGGTCGTTCATGAAATGGGGAATGGACATTGTCAACCCTCAATCATTTGCCCCAGGTAAAGCTAAATTTACCGATTCGGGATACCCATCGAGATCGTATGCGACAATGGAAAACAATTCGTCGGTAGCAAAATAACAAAGTTCCTTGAAGATCACAAGATAAAAAGAATCTTGTCGATGTCATATCATCCTAGTGGGAATGGACAGGCCGAATCAATAAACAAGACCATCATTCAAAACCTAAAGAAAATGTTGAACGACGCTAAGGGGAAATGGAGAGAAACTTTGCCCGAAGTCCTTTAGGCATATCAGACTTCGACAAAATCCTGTACGGAGGAAACATCGTTCTCCTTAGTATATGGCACCAAAACTCTGATCCCGGTCTAAGTCGGGAAACCAAGCATCAGGTTTCGATACATAATGGAAGAATCAAATTACGAGGCTATGAACACAAGCCTCGAATTAATAGATGAAAATGAGAAGCAACCTTCGTTCGAATAGCCACCCAAAAATAGCGAATCGAAAGATATTATAATTGAAGATCCAATCTTCAACACTTCAAATTGGGGACTTAGTTATAAGAAAAGTCACCATCAACACTCGAGACCCAAATAAGGGAAAGCTCGGTCCAAATTGGGAGGGACCATTTCAGGTCCTTGACATCATTGGAAAAGGATCTTACAAACTTGGTACGATGAACGACGAACAATTACCAAATAATTGGAACATATCACTCCTCAAATGATATTATTGCTAAGGTATGGTTTTTGTAAGGCCCCGAAAAATTTCGCTAAGTAATTTAGGATTTCGTGGTGCTAGGTAGGCTAATTATAATATTTTACGTGATATTAACATGATGGACATCAATTGGATTTTGTAAATAAGTATATAAGTCATATAATAAGTAATTTGGGATCCAAGGAAAGGCCTAAAGTCTAAGTCAAATTGGAAAATTACATAATAGGCTAAAATTCTAAATGAGTTCGCACAAGTCACACTTTGAACGAGTATATATATATATGGTATTATGTGATGAAAACTCTATCAAATGAAAGGTCTTTGAGTATAGTTTCTAACGCTTCAAACCGTTTGTCATTTGGACATTCCTACACAAAGTTATGATCAAATTACCAAAGGCTGGATTTGCTATCAATTTCGCAATCACAAAATGACTCCGCGGACCGCATATGCGTCGCATATTGAAACAGAGTTGGGCAAAATATTATGCTATCGCATAATTGATTATGTTGCAAGTATGCTGACCACATATCAATTATGTTATAGCATAATTGTACCACATAATTGACTTTGGGGGTCATTTTTGGAAATTTTCATATCCGAACCTACTTTGATAAATAAACTTTGGGGATTCATTTGGGGCTATTTTATACTAAATCTAGAGAAATGTGAGAGCATTTAGAGAGAAAAGGAGGAAGCCTAACATTATAACCATTCAATCTTTCATCAATCTTCAAGAATCAATGAAACCAATCACAAGATCTTCATCTAAGAGGTACGGTTCTATACACTAGAATTTAATTTCGAGTTTTGGGTATAAGATGGGTTATTGAGGTATGATTCTTGGGTATAATAGTATTATGTATACATGCATGTACAAATTAGGTTTGTGGAAAGATCTCTGAACACAAATAAGTAAAGATTGGGTTGGGGAATAAAGGAAATCTTGTAGAAGAGTTTTGAAATTAAGATACATAACTAGTGTTTGATAAAATGCTCAAATGAGCTGAAACTATGAATATCTCCCTAATTTGTGTTCGATTTTGTTATGTCTCAAAGTAGATTGGGATTGCTAGAATTTTCGGAACGTTGTATTAACTTAAGGAAAGCTTAAACAAGGTATGTTGGCTAAACTTTCTCTCTTAGAATCGAATTCCATAAATGTTTTCATAAGTTCAAGCATGGTTGGCTCAAAGTTCATAAATCTTATATTCCGGGTTATTACCCATAAACATGACTATTCCGAAATGATCCTTATGAATAAAGATATATATATATTCTAAGTATTAGTTGCGTATTAAAAACATTACAGCTTTGAGTCGTGTTTCAAATAAAGGCTAGTATGCCAAATTGTGTGAGAAAACTCGATACGGTGATACTCCTAATTGCTCTTATGTGTACCAAATGTATTTGATTGATTGTGTCTAGTTGTGGTTAATCTATAAAGATGTTTGAAATGAATTAAATGAATTTGGGAAATAGAGTGTGGCCAACGTGCCGAGAACTTGAGTTATAATTGTGCTTGGTGATGCCTATGACATGAGAAAATGTGAATAGATTATGAAATGAGCCTTGACTTTACTTTCCGTAAATGACTTCAAAATAAGGTTGCCTAAAGGCTTTGTACTCAATTATGCCCATAAATGGCTGTTCGAGATAATGTTTTACCTTATAAGTACATCCAATGTGATCCGAGTTGTTACATACTCTGATGTTGAAATTGTATATTGTCGTGATTGGAAAAGGGTAATTCAAGAATAATCGGTGTAATTGCTTGTTTATGACTTTGATGTGTGTTTCTATTGTGGTTTGGTATGTCCCCTCCTTTGGGAGGAATCCTTTATGTTTAAAGTTCAATTGTTAATGAACTTGAGGTGTATGATTTCTGAAATACTCTATATGCCCATGATTCATAATTTTTCCTGTGTGTACTTGACATCTTGAATTGAATGGCTTGTTGTTGAAATTGATATTGATGTGAAATATGTGGAAAGAACTAGAATTATGAAATGCGGCGAAGTGCCAAGTGTGACATAACTATTGTGGCCACTAGTGCCAAAGGAATTGAAATGTGTGGGAAATATGGAATGAAATGATTGATGGAAAAATGGACACATCTTGAGTAAGACGGCTTAGCCAATCGGGACGAGATCAGATGCCATGCCGCAACACATGGTGGTACTGTGCTAATATTGAAACTGGAAAGTGACAATAAAATTGTGATTGAGGTACACGTCTCAAATAAGACGGCTTAGCCGATCAGTCTAAGATCGGATGCCATGCCGCACACATGGTGGAATTGTGCAGAAAAAAAATTGAAACCGAAATTGAAATGGGAATTGATATTGTGGAAAAATGTCTCCAAGGGAGATACCTAGCCGGTCAAGTCATGATCGGACTCCGTGCTAAGATTTACGGTGGAATATGTATATGTATATGTATATATATTGGCACAGAAAATTGTGATTGAAATTGGAGTTGGTTACGATGTGCATATTGTGAACAATGGTATTGTGAACAGTAGTATTGTGAATTGTGGTGAATTGTTATTAAATATATTCCATCCAATAATAGTATTGTCCACATATCTCGAGTTTCATTTTCACCATATGAACTTTCGTATATTAAAAAATTGTTATGTTTAACTTGGCCTTTGGATATCATTGATTGTTACTTGTTGTTTACATGGTTGTCTTTTCTTATATTGGCATTCTATTTTGAAAGAAGACTTTTAGCTATTCATACTAGTACTATTCGACAGTTTTAACATCCTTTTTGCCAGGGGAGTTACATCTTTAAATGGATGTAGGTGGTTCCATAGCAGACAGTGTTGGTCGCAGCTAGTGGTGCATCCCCTTTTCAGCCGACTTGGTGAGCCCCACTTCATTTCGGGGTCCTGTATCGATTGTTTATCATGTACTTGTATTTTGAGGTATAGCCAGAGCCTTGTTGTCGGCATTTCCATATTACTCTTCAGTTGTATTTAGAGGCTTCGTAGACAGGTTGTGGGTGGTGTTTGATAATGGGAAATTGAATTAGAAATATTGATATTTGGCAAAGATGTATAAAACTTGAAATATTTTGAAAATTATGAATGAAGTTGCTAATGGAAATGAAATGGAAGTTGTTAATGATATATTTTCAGAATTTGATTAATGGAGTACATTTCCTCTTTATTCAAAGACGAATTTGAGTAGTATGAAACCTAATAGGCTTGCTCGGTCGGGTTTACTCGGTTGAGCGTCGGTCGCAGATCCTCGATTTTTGGGTCGTGACAGTTTTCTCCTTTTTCATTCATATTTTATACTACCTTATTGAAGGTGTTTGGTCGAAGACGTCGAAGTTCTCTCCAAAAACGAAGTTCTTAGGTCTGAAAGCATGCGTTGCACTTTTTTTCCCTTCGACCTGTTTTTATCCCAAATGGATTTTTCCGGTAAGGTTTTTAATGAGGCAACTATTGTTCGTGCTAACTTAGAGCAATTCAATAATATCCGAGGCTCCTTTACAATCAACCTCGAATACTGGGGGCATCACCCTCGGATGTTATGTTTTCAAGGAAGATGCTTCGTGTCAACGAGGTCTCGATAGAAAAATTTTGTAAAGGGACAAACGGTCGAATGAACCGTGCCCATGTAGATTGACCGAGCCCTAATGACAAAATATGTACGCATGAATGATCTATTGAAAAAAGTACTTTTTCCTTATCAGATGTTCCATGCCTTAGTGAAATTTCTACTTTATAATTACATACTTATGAAACTGGCTCAAGCGCCGATCGCAACTAAAGCCCGAGCAATCAACCCCGCACTCGGGGAATGCCATTCGGAAATCGACATGCTCGAATTATATCATAAGACCTAAAAAAGGCAATCCTCGATTTTTTTAGGCCAAGGCCACCCAACTCGGGGACTAACGCTTCAAACAAAGTTCAAAGTATAATTGAGAAACAAACCCAAAGGGAAAATCTCAAAGTTAAAGCCTAAAGCCGAACTAACACGGTTCGGAGACGTCCAAATTCTGTAACAAAAATAGGCCTTCTAATATTTTCACAAAAACGGTTAAAAGGGCTACCCTTGGCAAAATTACAAAGGGTTTCGATAACATCAACCCTCAAAAACCTTAAGAGGTACCAAATTGCTCAAACTATAGAACAAGATTATGCTAAGGCATAATAAAGTAAAGGATTCCGATAGCACTAGCCCTCGAAAATCCTAATGGGTAAAAATTTGCCTCGTGCTAAGGCATAACAAATTTTTATAAACTTTTTAAGACGAAAGGGGAAAAAGGCACTCTCTTGAGGCCATATCGTCCCAACTCAAGAGCCTAAGGGACATTATATTTTTAAGCTCAAAAATCTACGCTCACTCAACTAAAACCTAAAGGTTTTTCTACTTCAAGTTCGAGCCAAGCACTCACCCGATTATAAAGACTAATATTGGTCTGAATTCGGTCAAGTTGCCTAAGTTTCGGATCCACAAACAAATTTTTGTAAGGCACTAAGTGAGTCGAAATGATCGCAAAGCACAAAGTGTATCAAAATTTTTACAAGGCAAAAGTCGAGATAAGAAAGAAAATGTTTCATAAATGCAAAAATATTTACAAAGACCACTTTGGGTCTTACACAAAAAATCCAAAAAAGGAAAATAATCCTAAAGGCCTAATCTTCCTCCGGAGCCCCATCTTCATCCCCTTCACTCTCGGACCCACTCGAGCTCCCGAATCATCATCATCATAGGAGAGCAACGATTTAGCTTCGGCCTCGAGTACTTTCGCATTCTTGATGTTGACAGTAAGGTCGAATCCACGAGCATGAATCTCCTCACGAGTCTCTCTCCGAAACTGGTATTTGGCATGCTCGACAGCCCAGTATGATCGAGTCTGGGCGGTGTCAGCCACCTCCTTTGCTCGAACTTGAGCAGCTTCAGCATCAGCTCGATAAACGGCCATGATCGCCTCAACTTCAGCCTTTACTCTTTCTGCCTCAGATGTGGCCTTTGCAAGCTCAACGGCCAACCGAGCCTCGAGCTCCTCAATTTTCTTAGCTCGAGCCAGACTTTCCTTTTTCATGCTTTGGAGTTGATGTTTGGCCGAAGACAGTTAGGCTCGAGTAGTATTTTTTACGAGACAAGGCGGTCCATGTTTTGCTTCCACCCCAAAGTCTCTGCCTCCTTCATCTTGGCCTCCTCATGAAGTTGCTCGATCTTCTCGGCCTTCTGCTGAACCTGCAGAATCAAAGTGTTCGTCGCCATAACCTAATTGATATGTCAAAGCAACCTCTATATCACAGAAAATGATGTCAGTAAAAAGGAAGTAAAGAAAACAAAACAGTAAATGAAAAGCTAGAGGAAGGATCGAACTTAGGCTTCATGTTCCACTTCTCAGGAAATGGCATCTTTTTGGGCGGAATGAGGTCGGAAGTCTTCACTCGGACAAATTGACCCATCCACCCTTTGTCCTTGTCCTCGTCTATACTCGAGAACAACACCTTGGTGGCCCGACACTGGAGCTTTATTAGTCCACCTCGGAAAAGAAGAGGCTTGTACAGTCTCATGAGATGATCAAGGGTGAAAGGCGTCCTTTCCTTTTTGTTAGCAAAAAACCAAAACAGAAGGACAATCCGCCATAAGGAAGGTGAATCTGACCTAAGGTTATTTGGTACTAGCGGCAGAAGTCGAGGATGACGGGGTCGACAGGGCCCAGCGTGAAAGGGTAAGTGTAAACACGTAGGAACCCATTCACGTGGGTAGTGATATCTTTCTCAGGAGTCAGGACCACCACCTCTTTCTTGTCCCAATTGCAGTCTTTCTTGACCTGCTCAAGGTTACGTTCGGTTATAGAGCATATGTATCTCGACATTGGTTCACACCGGCCAGGGACGGAGGATGTTTTCTTGACTTTGAAGTCGGAAGTGAGATCACCTCCCTCGGGAACACACTCTTCATAGCGTGGTCCACCGGCGTTTTATCGTCGGCCGGCCGCGACGAAGAGGCTTTTTCTTTTTGAGAAATAGTTTTTGATGTCTTCGCTATTTTTGTGTAAAGAAAAGAGAAGAGGATAAGGTTTGGTGTTTTGAGGAAGGTTTGGTAACGTAGCAGAACGGGAAGGCTTAGAAGATATGGAAAGCTTTGAAGATTTGCAGACAAACTTGAAGAACATAAAGATTGAAGATTAGCACTAGAAAAATCCAAAGTAAAGTTTGAGGAAGTGAAAAGAAGACTTATTTAAGGATTCACAGCGACGGTTCAAAGGCACTAGTGGCCGACCGCCAACTGACACTCATTAATGATTTTGGAAACTGTACCGACGGGACATTTCGGTCGCTTACGTTGCTTACGTCACAAGGATGGCGTCATGGTGGATCGAGGTACAAAATCGAAGGCTCAATACGTTTCTTCTCATTACATTCCAAGAAACGAGGGGACTATCTGTATACGGTTAAAACCGGACCTACCCGATTATGCTATTTGATCGAGACAAGGGAACTACATCGAGGGGTAGCCTCGCAATGAATCAAACTAGAGCACGAAGACGAGGCATCGAGTCCGAGGATCGAGGTGCCTGCCGAGATCGAGGCCAACGGCGACCAAGACCAAATGTGATAGACTTCGAACAAAGTGTAGTAACTGAAGGACGAGATATCCGTGACTGGCTGGAGATCATGGCGTAAATCTCGCAACAGATCAAATCAAGGGCAGTTATCTAGTTAATCATGGGATTTACTTTCATAGTTAGAATTGTATCTTAAATAGGATTCCTCTACTATATAAAGGGGGTCCTAATCATCTTGTACGCACCTTATATTCATACATAAAAACAATACAATATCTCTCTTTTATATTTTTTGTTTATCAGTTTGTTGCGTTTTAACTGTTCTTGCATAACTAGCTCGAGGGTTTCCAAGCTCGAGGGCTCCGCCCAAACGTTGGTTTACTTTATACTATTATCAATTTTCATTAGTTATATTTACGTTTATCGATTGGTATTAGGTGAAATCACATATCCTTAAAATCATATTATAAGTTTAATTATTATCCAAATTTTAGGGTAAACAGTTATATATACACACCTTCAAAAATAAGAGATCATTAAAAGATTCTTTTTTGCAATTTCGGTATGAGTCACATGAGAAGCAAGTTGATACTATTTGAGATACATAAAATACAATAAAATACTAAATAATAATAATTGAAATTAAGTTAAGATAGATCTCGACTAAGGTAATTAAAAAGAGTTTGAATAAACAAAATAGAGAAAGAGTCTAGAAGCCTAGATAAACCTCCCAGGCAACAATCATTATATTAACTCGATTGCCTGCCGAGAATGGTGAAATAGAAGTACCACAAATGTAAAAAAGAGAAAAAAGATCACCTTCAAGAATCTCAATTCTTAAAATAGGCAATCATGAGATTTAAATAGGACTAGAAAATAAGGAGGGAAGTCCCAAAAAGTTACAAAAAAAAATAAATGATATTAAGCTCGATTGGGAGCGAAACTGTGGCACAACATTTTTGCGTTGTAGCACATTTGCGCTGTAATTTACTGCTTGAGTGCAAATCTATGTAGCATATAGTTGTAACTTTTCTTTTGTGGTAGCACATTTTCGCAGTAATTTTTCATTTAAGTCTAGACTCTTGCACATGTCATTTTTGACTCTAAAATCTTCTAAGCGATCTACAAGCCCCCATACATAGTACTAGTATTTTTTTTTACATGAATCACTGAGATAGGCTTTTCAAACACCTTCTAACTACTTTTTGAAGATCACACAACTTCTTAATATGCAATCTTTGAATATTCTTGGTCTCGAAACGAGTCAACGGTCCATTAGGCATTGGGGATTCTCTGCTACATGCTCTGTGCTACCTGAACGATTCAGGATCATATCATAAATGACTGATTAATGTTATACATATAAACATGTGATAATTAACTAAAAGTGCTCCATTTTTTGAAATTTGCAAGACTATTAGTACTCTATATCTATACTCTATTATATAAATTACTTCCTCAATTTTAATTTTAAGAAAGAAACGAAGATTTTTGAAATATGTAATTTTAAATATGTCATAATATTTGTGTGTTTGTAGGGTTATAAAACTTTTGATATATATAGTCTAAACATATCATAATATTTTGGTGCCTATAAAATTTTCTTGTTAAAGATAATAAATTTAAATTAAAATGTATGTAAATTTAAGGAGAGGTCATTTTTATAAACAACAGAAAAAAGTAAATAAAAAATAGGGCCATCGACTAGAGTGAGCATTTCAGATAGCCTGTTTGGCCAAGCTTATTTTTGGCTAAATTTTTATTTTATTTTTTTGCCAAAAGTACTTTTGACAAAAAATTGAGGTGTTTGACAAAGCTTGGAAGGAAAAAAAGTGCTTTTGAGGAGAAGCAGAAAAAAGTAGATTCTTTCCAAAATCACTTTTTTGAGAAGCACTTTTGAGAAAAATACACTTAGAAGCAGTTTTTTAAAGCTTGGCCAAACACTAATTGCTGCTCAGAAGTGTTTTTCAAACTAATTAGTCAAACACAAACTGCTTCTCACCAAAAGTACTTTTGAGAAAAATACTTTTGAAAAAAAGCAATTCTCAAAATAAGCTGATTTTTGCGGCTTGGCCAAAGGGCTAGTACTCCAAGTTAAAAAAAAAAAAAAAAAAAGGAAGATCATTTCAAGGTTTTTCCAGCTATATCATACTTATCGTTATTGCTCAAAAACAATTTTACCTAAAAAGATTTTAAAAAAAAAGGATAAAAAGCACTAGCCGTCCGGTGATACGGCAGTTTTGGACTAATCATTAACGAGCTTTGAATTTCATGGCCGCCGTGCCCTCTAATGGTACTTAGCTCTCTTACACTTAAAATTATTCAGTACTAGAATGAAATGCGCCTAAATATAGTGCATTAGTATGTCTACCCTACTAGTTTGAAATTGAGGTGTAATCAACTGATTGATATTTGATTTTATTTTGAAAATTTTGGGTACAGAAGTTGTGCTGGAGGAGCTGAGACATGGATTGGCGCAGTTTGAGCTGGTTAATTCTCCAGTTGCTTCAGTTTCTGCTTCCAGTTATAGGCCTCAGCAAAGAGGCCTAAACCCCTTTGGTGTTTTCTCTGCTGCCACTGTTCATCAATCATTTGCTAGAATAGGACCCTCACTGTAAGTTTCTCCTCCTTTTTGTTTTCCAATTAGTGGGGTTTTGCTAGCTTGAGTTGTGTTGGTACATTTTGTTATTGCGTAGAATGATTATTTCGAGTTCAAGTTGTATACACTATCACTAATGAATTTTTACACCATTATGTCACCTTTACTTATTATAGCAGGTAACCGGTCTTGTTTACAAAATTACAAGTCTCACGTTATAAGGCTATGTTCCGCGGATTCTCCAAAATGCCGCCGCACCCATGTCGATCCTCCACAATTGCTCCACTTTTGGAGGATCCGACAAGCACCACTGTCATTTTCGGAGAATCCGAGAAACCTTCATAAGGAGACATATCCTTTAGGAGACCTGATAGTGTAAAAAATTCCTTACATTGACGTGTATATAACTTAAACTCAATCTTTTCATACTATATATTAATGGTTGAGGCCTATTCCTAGTGACAAGCATGCCTTAAACCTATGTTACATGGATATGTATCATATATGCGTGTTAAGTATCCTAGACCTATGTTACATGGACTTGTATATGTATGTGGATAATATACGAATGTCTGTAATTATCGTATATGAGTACGTGCAGTTTTTGTTAAATCTTTAGTGTAATTTGAAGAATCTCCATGAAGAACCTGTACCCATGACACACCTGTTGGAGACAGCTACATCAAAGCAAATACTATGTAACATAGCCTTTAACAACTAATATGTTCCCTAATACAGTGAAGGGCTTGAGAATTACCTAAATCAATCTAAATAGATTATAATTTAGTTCAAATGAAGTGCCTAATTTGATCTCACAATTGTGTATTTTGTGTGCCTTTTTTCCCTTCAATTTCTTATTGTAGAGGTGGAGGTTCGCCAGCTTTAAAGAAAGTAGAACGTTATTCAGTACAGAGAGTAACAGGTGATGGCCGCTGTATGTTTCGTGCTTTGGTATGAAGCATATTCCTTCCCTGATCCAAAAATCAATTTCATGTAAAGCTGTTGACTGCATAGCTTTATTGCTATAATTTTTAGATGTCTTTTTACCCTAATGGTCATGGTTTTAGAACATTTTGCTTATTCATTGAAAGGGAAGGAACCACAAACTTGAGAAAACAAGCTCCTCTAACGAGAATAGAAGTTAAACTAACTGAAGGAAACTGCCAAGTCATTTTACTGACAATGCCTCCCAACTCTGCAGTAGGCCCACATGTGCCACACCTTAAAGAATTATATTCTGTAGTCCATAATGAAGCAAAATAAACTGCCTTTTGCCAGGCGTTTGACACGACATTCATAATGTTGCATTTCTGTATAGCCAAATATAAAAATCATTGCTAATCAGGTAGAAAGCCACAAATTTTTGCCTTCACTCTGCTAGCAAAACCCCCTGAAAACCGGATTTGGTTTCTTCAGAGGTGCTCGCACACAGGAATAGGAGGTATCAATGACCCTAAACAACTTCCACCACAATGCCGCTGACAAATAATAATATAGAGACATGTATTTTTGGATCTCACTCTTTCTTTCTTTTTTGTTGTTGGGAAACATATAAATTAGTACATGTATTTATGGCTCCCACTATGCACATTGCAGTATTCAGGAGGTAAGATCTTGTTTAGGCTGTAACATGTGATCACGTTTATCCTTGTAGGAATAAGAACCTCTGCGCCCTTAACGTTTCATGGGTTCTTTGTTTCCGAAAGGGAGGGTCTAGTGTTGTCAGCTTAACTTAGAAGAGTTACATAAGAAGCCAAAACTATCTGAATCCAGTATCCTCCTATCAGGATGAGCTGAAAGTTAACAATCCCATCAATCATGAAGGAACTCTTAGAATTCATTTATCTTTTTATCGTTCAGGTTATGAAAAGTTGATGACTCTGAATTCTCTTCACATATGGTAAAAATCTGAAAATAAGAGTGCTATCAAGTAAATATCTGATAAATGTGGATTATTCCCATTTTGTACTTCATGCTATTTGTACCAAAAATGTTTTAGTGCCTTAGAACTTGGAAACAATACTTTATTTCTCTTACGAATTGCTGTTATTTCTAAATCAGGTAAAAGGGATGGCTTTCAACAAAGGTGTGAAACTTAACCCTCGAGATGAAAGAGAGGATGCAGGTAATATTATCCACAGCAGATTTTCATCAATCATTTTTGTGCTTCTCTTTAATACTACTGACAAGGTTAACAACAAATTAAAAAGAATAATACCAACAAGGTTAGAACTTCATAGTAGCTCTCTAACTTGTCAAAGTTATGAAGTTTCCTTTCATTTGTGATTTTTCTGTCGCTAGGAAACTATGCCTTCCACATATTAATAATCTCCAAAAAATTTACCCCTGATACACTAAGGCAAGTTATCAGTTCTCTTCTCATTTTGTGTGGATTATTTCCCTGAAGTTGATGAAAAATCTGCTTTTTTTCTTGTGTAACAGATGAATTAAGAATGGCTGTAAAAGAGGCTCTTTGTGATGATGAGAAAGAACGTCTTAAATATGAAGAGGCCTTGATTGCCATTACAGTTGAGGAGTCTTTGAGACGGTAACATGAAACTTCATTCATCAATTTTAGGTACTTTATGATAATACTACTAGTGATTCAGATAAGCGGCCTTTCTCACTACTTTGACTTGTTTTGTTAGATATTGCCAACGCATTGGACGATCTGATTTCTGGGGAGGCGAGTCAGAGCTATTGGTAAGCAAAATTTTAGCCCTGTTCTTCTAACCTTGAATATTATGTTGTATTTATCCTCTACCTAGTTTATCTGTCAGTAATACAAGATTAGTTGCTGTATGGGAACTGGGAAGTTCTTATGAAACTCTCAATCATTCTTGTAGGACTATTAGGGGTCGTTCGCTTACCGGGATAAGGATACTAATCCCGTGATAGAATTTGGTATTGTATTTATCGCATGTTTGGTTAAAGGTATTAGTTAATCCCTCGATACATTTTAATTTGAAATGGTGGTATTAGCTAATCCCATATAGAAGGTGGGATAGCTAATCCCACAATTGAACCAAACGTCCCCTTATTTCTTTTGACTCATTCCTTCTTTTCATGTCTTCAATGTTATACTGCTTGGCAAGTCCACATTGATTCCTGTCTTGTTTTGTGAGGGTGAACGAAAGAGATGGTTCTGATACTGATTCTATATGAAGTGCATCAATATTACTCCGTTCACACATCACAAATGGGATACTTGCATGCTACTTTAGTGTTCCATTTAGCTACATTTCCCCCCTATTGCTGATAGATATCTTTCTTTTTACATCAGGTATTATCAAAGTTGTGTTGCCAGCCAATTACAGTATACATACCAGAACAGGAGGTACTATCCCTTTGCTTCAAAAGATTAACTTCTAAAGTAGTCATAAGCCGGACTTTTTGTTTTTGATGGGTAAAGTCACAACTCGGACTTCTCACTTGGAAGTCAAGCTTATCCATCCTATCAACAAAGCATCGACAGCATAGACGAAGTAATTTGGGTCTTGCTGTCTAATTATATCTGTTTTCCTTTCCAACAATTAAAGTAGGCTTTGCGAGATCTCATTCAAAATAGCCCAGTGTATACATAAAGCAAATCGAATTCTAAGTGCATTAGTTCTTTCTAAAGCAAGCTAACTGCATCCTAGCTTCACCAGCTTCTTCCTTTGTGAAGTAGACTCTCATCTCTATTTCTCCTTCCATGAACTTTTCCTTCTTCGATTCTAATTTTCCCATTTAATTTGCTAACTCTTTTTTTATTTATGAAATAAGGTATTTCATTAAAAGGCATCAAGGAGATGCTTTTATACAAAATGAAACAAAAATACAAAGATTTGATCTACTAATTCTCCTCCAAAAGAAATAAATAAGGCAGCAAATCAAGTCAAATGTTCCCCCTTCAACTTATGTGGAAGCTGCTGTTGGCAATAGTGAGTTACATATGTAAAGTTAAAAGATAAAGAAAAAAGAATGTAAAGGCCCTTCATAGTCTCAGGACTAATGAACCAATTTGCCATAATGCTTAAACAGCATGAAGCAGAGAGAAAGCAAGTGATAATAATGTATTAATACAAATATTTTGTTCAGGGAATCACTAATAACATTTAATGCTCAAAAGAAACACATAAGGTAAAAGTTCCATTTAATTTTAATAGAAGAAGTGACTGTGAAAAGATCGTTATGACCTTGAAGACGTGCTACCTGGTTGGTAGATCAACCATAAACCCAAATACTGCAACTCCAACAATGTGATTATGTTACTGAACTAAAAAAAAATTGGATCCCTCATCTTATCTACCTTCACTGAGTAATTGTTAAACGCTGTCAGTAGCTTTGTTTTCTTAGCCATTGAATAATATCTAAGCTCTTAAAAGTACTCCTAAACTTCTCTTGCCTTTGTTCTTCTATATTTATTGGTTTAGTGTTTCCTTAAGAATTTCTGCTCTTTTCAATGAAACTGCAGCATGGAGGAGGGGGCTCTGGTTTCATTCCTATTGCAGAATATGGAGCTGAGTTCCGCAAAGGTTCAAAAAACAGAAAGGCCAGGAAAGCTGTGAGGCTTCTTTATAGTGGTCGGAACCATTATGACCTACTTGTATAGGATCTTTGTAACATTCAACAGAGTTTGAGCAGTGTACAAGTTTCTTACCAAGAGCTGCTAAAGCCAAGGGGAAGTTTGTGAAGTTTCCTAGTTGTGGCTAGAACCATTCTGCACATTTGATAATTTTGTACCGAAATGTTGATGATACAAACTTGTTATGTAGATGTATTTCCTGAGCTTCATAACTAATAGTAATTGTAAAAGAAAAACTGATTTTTAGATTGTTCATGTAGGAGACAATTTATGAAATTCTCATACTTGAATTTTGTTCATTGTTTTATGAAGTGATTCGTTTTTTCATGTTAGTTGTGTAATTGAGAAGGAAGATTCACTGTCTAAATATTAAATAAGCACAATGAAGAGGAAAACCTTGTTCTGATTGATTAATTTGCAGAATTATTGGTTGTATCCAGATTACTTTGGACATATGAATATTAATATGAGACAAGAATATAATATCTTGTAATATTACTGTACCATCAAAATATGAAATATAGCACTTGATAGTCGACGCAAAGGTCTAAAATCCGCCCTTTTTGCTAAAGAAAATTCACGAATGAAAATAAAACAAATTGAGATACGTTGAAAGATTTACTTGGAGAATTAGAGATGCAGTTCATTCACGAATCAATCCATGCAACAACTTTTCAACCGTATGAGAATAAATTCTACATAGTTAGAAGCAAAATAATGCGCAAACTCAAAAACAAATTATAAAAAATAAAAAAAAATCAAAATATAGAAAAATATTTGTTAAATAAAACTTGTTTTTACTCTCCAACAATAGTAGTGTAATGTAAAATTAGTTAAATGAATTTTTATAGAGCCTGTTTGGAAAGCCACATAGAAATTGGATTTTGGTGTAATTGGATGTAATTATAAAGTTTGGCATGTTTGTTTGGCCAAGTAGTTACCTGGTCAGCAGGGAATTGAGTGTAATTGGAGGAGGTGTAATTACACTATCCAATTCTCATGGGGATGTGAGAATTGGTGGTAATTACACTATGTAATTACAAGGTTGCTTTTTAGTTTATTTCCTTTTTGTTTTTATTTTAATTTATTTTCTTTATAACTTTTTATTTCTATTATTTTACTTTTTAATTTATTTTTACCTTTTAATTTCTTTTGAAATTTTAAAATATATTTTTCTTTGCATTATTTATCTTTTATTTCTCTACCTTTACTTCTTGTGATATTGCATATATATTATTTTTTTATTTATTTTGTTATTCTATTTTTTGAAACTACACCTCCTAACAAATAGGTCATCGTAATTACACAATTATGTAATTACTAGATTGTGTAATTACTACCCTAATAATTACACCAATTCTAATTACCTAATTGCTTTCCAAACAGACCCATAATGTCATTGTTATGTGAGACACAGAATCGAAGTTTGTGAGGAGAAGTACCTCCAAACCTTATTATTATTTCTTTGATACCAATGGTGTTAGGATCACTTGCACTCATTTTATATTTTTATTCTATTAAGTATGTGTTAACTTTCACTGCACAGGTATTAGATAGTTCTGTTCATCAAAACTTGCGTACATCAATAGAAATTATCTAATTTTTTCCGATTATATTGTGATTTGAACTCTAATCTTTCGTAATTATCATTTTATTCATTGACCTTATTGCAAAAATTAGACTTTGGAAACCCTTTTTAACGAATACTGTGTAAAACTTGCACCATTCAATTTTTCTTCTTTATTTCATACTCTTTATGCTAAATTAACTTTGTTAATGCTGTTTATTTTTCTAAAAATTTTGTACTTCAGTGTTTTCTGGTCAAAGTAGGGAATACTAAGAAGCTTCGTGAACAAAAAGCAAAATTTGATCTTCTCTCTTCTTTTTCGTGTGCATTCTTCTTCTTCCTCCCCTCCCCCAAAGATTATATCTATTCCAATTTATATGAATATATTTGACTGGAATTTTTTAAAAAAAAGGAAGACTTTTGAAATAATTTATAAAAACTTTTCATTAAAGGTAGAATTGTAATTTAAAGCTAAATTGTTTCAAAATTTAAAAATGGGTCATTCTTTTTGGAATTGATTAAAAAGGAAATAGGTTCACATAAACTGAAACAGAGGTAGTACTACTTTATAGTTATCATTCAAAAGGTATATTAGTTGAATTTAACTTTTACGACAAAGTAAATTCTTTAAGTGCATAAAAGTAAAATTGTTCTTGCTATATATTATAGTGTAATTTTTTTACACTATTTATATATAAACAATAAATCTATTTTTATTTTAAAATTTATTTTTTTCTTGAATACAAACTATTCCATTCAATTTTCTTTCTGTTTGTGAGCTGTAAATATTTCTAATGGTAATAATAAATTTTAATTCCCAAAGAAAAAATATTCCATTCAATACCCAAATCATTTACCTCTAAATTTCCTTACTGTTGAAAAGTACTAGGAAGACTAAAATTTACTAGAACAATTATTACAAAGACAGAAGAAAACAGGATCAGCAGCCCCACATGACAGCTTAGCTGTGAGAATCAGGGGGAATGTCCCTGTCTTCTTTATTAAAAAACATCAACCTCATATTTCTTTTTCTTTTTTTAATTTCTTATTTGATGTTTGGTATCCTCTAAGTAGTTCCCTAACAGTTTATTTGGATGATTATTATTTTAAATATAATATTTATTTTGATTACTATTTTAATTTTATTGCATCATGTTGTTAAATTCGTGATTATGTAATAATGGAAAGACCCCCTTTACGTAACGACCGATTTGGTATGATCGCATTATCTTATTTTTTTCTCATCTTACCCTTACTATAATTCTATTGTACTCTTCATCTTACATTTTTAGTAATTACTTTACCTCCTACGCTGCTTTTTTTCTTTTAACAATATTATACGCCTACTCTTCAAATTATTAGTGTGTGACACTATGAAATAGCGAAAAATAATACTCATCCGTTTCAATTTATGTGAACTTATTTCCTTTGTAGTCCGTACCAAAAAGAATGACTAATTTTCCTATTTAAAAATAATTTACCTTTATGCAATACTCATTTATAACCACACAAAATATATGTATCTCATTTTACACCACAAATTCAAAAGTATTCGCTCTTTTCTTAAACTTCGTGCCCAATCAAATGAATTCACATAAATTGAAACGGAAAAAGTATATTCTATCAAATATTATATAGACTAATATAATATAATAAAATAGAATATAATACATGCGACATATTAAGAAATGATAAGTAACAATATCCAAACAAACTGTAATTTAAATTCAGTCATATTTTTTATTTGGAAGTAAAACACTTCATACTAAAAACGTCTCTATTCCTAGATCAACCTCATGTTTCACTTCCTCTCCTGGACCCATTTTTTTTTTTTTTCCTTTTACTTCCCAAAAATCAAGTCTCAAAGGCAACTTCCTCAACCGGCCAGCCCCCACTTTCCATTTTAAAAACAAATCTTTATTCTTTGGGGTTGAAAACACAGTGCAGAAAATAAAAGTCATGAGTATGTTTTCATGCTTTTAGGCTGTAATCTGAGTGCCACCAATCCCATATCTCAATATTCATCCATTTGCTTCTAACTGAAAAGTAAAAAGACTGATTCTTGTGATGAACTATACACAAATTTTGACTAAAGATACCAAAGTTGTGACCTTTTTTCTCTGTTCTGTTATACAAGTTGTTTTCATTTGAGGTTCTTGGAGTTGGGGTTTTCTTGGTTTTTATAAATTGGTTGAAAATGGGTTCAATTGATAGGCTATTTAACAGACAAAGAAGTCTTCATCAGATCCTTGGAGGAGGTTTTGGTAAGTCCACCTAATTCAAATGCTGGCAAATTCTTGATCATGTCAATGCTTGTTTAATGAAGAATTTAAGTTCATAATTTGATTTATCTGGAAATTGATTGATATATTTATCACAAATACAAATGAGTTCTTGATATGGATAGATGAGATTTTTATAGCTAATGGTCAACTAACTATTTGTGATTAAAAAAATTTGTTCTTGTGATTGAAGGATTTTCTTGGTCATTTTGTTTTGTGTTTGATTAAATTGTAGTTTGTTTGAAACAGTTGCTGATGTTGTTCTATGGAGGCGAAAAGATGTGACAGTGGGAATTCTTGTAATTACATTGTTTGCTTGGGTTGTCTTTGAGATATCTGGTTATACACTCCTATCATTAGTTTCAAGTGTTTTCTTGCTGCTGTTCACCATTTTGTTTCTATGGGCTAAATCAGCTGCAATTCTTAACAGGTAAACAACAATCTTTTTGCAAATTCTTTTATATTATGATTTTTTCAGTTAGCTGTATGTGGTTGAATGAGTACCACAAAATAAATGTGTCTTATGATCTCACATCCCTCAATTATGATATAGAGCTTTGATGAGCTTTGTTTAATGTATGATCAACATTGGCACAAGTAACTAAATCGAAATATGTGGGTCCTCAAAATACATCATGTTGCTTAGAGTTTGCACAGCTCTAAACTGTACCGATTGCTATGAGAGGGGTTATGTTCTTTCCATATTGGATTGGTTATTTATCCCACAATTCACTGGATATTCGTTTGCTTTATGTGGGTGATCCTCCACTGGTTTTGTAGATGCTTCATTAAATCGGATAAGGGAAAGAAGGAAGTGATTGACATGTAGCAAACCAAAATGATTTAACATTTTCTGATAGTGAAAAGCTTTCATCTTTTTTCCCGCCCCTGCGGGGAGTGGGGAGTGGAGGGAAGGTTCTATTAGACGCTGAGATGCAAGCTATTAAGAAATGTTAAATGAAACAAAGCTTCGACAAAAGTTTCACTAGTACTTAATGCTCCGTTCGGCCTTCTTGCTTTTTCATTTCTTATTTATTTGATTGATTATCTAGGACCAACTTTGCTTGATAAGTTTTGATCTGTCCAGTAAATCAGGAACCATTGGGGTTTTTTTTTTTGGTGGGGGGGGGGGGAACTTAAGTATTAGTACATACCAATGTTTTAGGATTTTACCCCCTTCCAACTTTATAATAATTGTCTCATGGACTTGGGCATCATCTCTTTTTACTCCAAGAAGACTTTAGAAGCATACCCAAAATCTCAAAGCCACTGTGCATTGCAAGAACATATGATTTATACTCCAAGTGATTCTCACACATGTAGCACCTATTACAATTTATAAGTTAAAATTATCATGTGTTAAGAAACTACAAACCTTCCAAAGCATGCTACCTTTGTGGGGACTCTAGCTTCCTCCCAAGGTCAATGGTGCACAGAGAAGCTTATAATCCCTTAATGCATTATACAAGAGCAGCTTGCCAAAGAATTAAATCAACTGAGATAGTTCAATATTTTATAAACTAGTATATAAATGTTGGTAGTGTTGCTTGGACAAGGACCTATTACAGATCTTTGATGGAACAGTAGGAGAAAAGGAAAACAGAACACAAGAAAAAGATTGGAAATGGAAAAATATTTCACTAGGAAGTCGTCTGCTCGCAGATTCAATGAGATTAATCCTCAACCTGGAAGTCATAGCATAGAGAGGTTTCGCAGCATGAGGTTTTATGAATTTCTTCATAGTCAAACTATGTTATCTTGAGACCTTTTAGAGCCACCAGAACGGTAGTTCATGATATTATTATCAGCTTATCTGATAATGAACCTTCTCGAATTATATTCATTGGTTCTTTGTACTTGAACATTCTCTATGAAATTACAACAGACCAGCTCCGCCTCTGCCGCATCTGTATCTCTCTGAAGAAATGGTAAATGAAGCAGCATGTTTCGTCCGCAATCACATCAACATGCTGCTGTCTGCATCTGAGGATATTGCCCTTGGTAAAGACACAAATATGTTTGTTAAGGTCTCTGTGGGACTGATGCTGGTATCTGTGATCGGGGGCTTGACCGATTTCCTCACATTGGGATACACTAGTAAGTTATAGTTACTCCCGTTATTCTTACTTTTGGAAACAAAGAGTTCTCGACGTTGGAAATTGACTTTGGGTTTCTTTTCTTTGCAGGCATTGTGATTGTTCTTACAGTTCCTGCACTCTATGAGAAGTATGAAGACCAAGTTGATGCATGTGTCTTAATGGCATACAGGAAATTGCGGCTCTTCTATTTTAAATTTGATGCAGTATGTGTTAGCAAGGTTCAAAGATTGATTTTGGAAAAGGAGAAATTAAGCTAAACCATTTTCTCTGAATTTGTGAAGTTGTTTTCAACTTATTTGTTCTTTTTTATTTTTAACTTTTTTAGTAGGGATGGGGGGAAAGGTTGTTTGGGGTCTTTTTTTATAGCCTTTGCCATATATCTTGGTTTCTTTCCCATTCTCTCTTTCTCATCGGAAGTGAAGTGTGGAGAGCAAATGCTCTGAGAGGCACCAAAATATGAGAGATTGTAATTTGCATATATACTGTGTACGTCCATTTTCCTCATAAATGGATACGGGCGATTGATATAGATGATTTGAACTAATTCGGATTGAAGTATAGTTGATTGATTGATTGATTATGTACATCCATTCCTTGCGAAGCAAATCATTTTAAGGTCGAACCAAGTTGTAAGCTTGCAACATGATTTGCCAACTGGATATTCGAGTAAGAGCACTTGTATATAAATGACCTTTTTTTCTTCTTTTTCAATCTCATGCAACAAAGCAATTAAGGTGTAATTGCTGCTTGCTTAAATCACAATTGTTGTATTTTACATGGTAATTCAGTAACAGAAAGGAAATTAAATTATGCAAATGCCGGATGTTTAAGAAAACATGATTTAATTCTCATGTAATGCCTGCCTCAATTTAGAAGCAGCAGAATCTTGAGTATCTTACTGAAGCAGAATGTGATTCATGTTGGGTAAGTATCAAGGAACTCAGCCTTTTGGCTTTAGTAAAACGATGTTAACAGTTCGGACAATAACATACAGTGTAGGCAAACAAAATGAGCACTGTTCTTACAAACAGAACGACAAAGGAACAATAAGAACATCACTAGTCCTGGCTGCTTCCATAACTATCACGCTTCTCGTGTTGCCAACCAAAGCCCTGTCCATCATGACTAGCATCAGAGTAGTGCCTGCCTCCTCTTTGAAGTTGTGACATGGGATGTGGTAAAGGTGGGGGTGGTGGAAGGGTCATAGGTTGTGGCATCAATATACCCTTGCTATCTCTGTTGTCCATTGAATTTCCACTCTGTCCACCTTCCGATCCTCGGTTGGCTGAAGGTGGAGGTGGCAGGTTTGAGGGCATTATACCGGCATTCCTTCCATAGTCTCCTTGGAAAAATACGGGTCTTCCTTGAGGATCAGCGGCATTTACAAAACCATCCCCAGGAGGTTGAACTGCAGAGCGCTCAAAAGGCCCAACCTGCTGCCCCATATTCCATGGCCGAGGGTAATTTTCTGCAAAATTCATACTTCCTGCAGCGCCGGGTGGAAAACCTAGCAAAGACCCTTGTTCTGATCCCATTTCAGGAGTTGAGTCTGGCCTAGGCATCTCAAACGGGGCACCATAAAATGGTTGAGCTCCATCGGGTGCAAACTGAGGATAACCAAATTGAGGAGCCAAAACTGGATTCGAACTCATAGGCACTGCAAAGCCATGAGGTTGGGACATGTGCATAGGATATTCAGGGAAAGGGGAACCCCCTATAATCCCTTGTTGCTTGTCTGGAAACTGACCTGGCTCTGGCCGCAATGCGCCCTGTGTGTCAAAACCTTGTTGGGGAAACCGGTTCTGGCTGCCGGGCCTTTCAAAGCCCGGAGGAGGATTACTATCAGACTGTTGCTCTAATGGATGATTTTGGATTGACCCAGCGAAAGGTGGTGTTGGCTTTGGTTGCATGACAAGCCTAGGAGGCTGTTGGTCTCTAGTTTGAGAATGATGAGATTTGTCTTCACGATCATGTACCTGGGAACCTGAACTAGGAGAAAATAGGGGCCTAGGCGGTGCTTGCACTGTAGAATCAGAGGCTGCAGGTTTTCTAGCACTGGCAGACTCCGAAACATTTCCATCTTTTTCTGCAGTTTGATGAAGGAGATCACCGTGATTCTCATGAATATGAGATTCAAATTCAGTCTTCTTCAGAAAGGACTTGAGACAATGCGGAGCTGCACAGATGAAGATCCCTTCCATCAATTTAATTGTCTGAATCTTCTGAATGCGTTCATCGCAGCTGAATCCGAGAAAGAAAAAGATTAAGTAGTTCATTTCATACTCATTAGATTGACGAAACAAGTTTGGAACAGGAAATCATGCTAAACTAACCAACCCAGTTTCCTCTCAAATAGTTCAGTAGCAATTAGAGTTTAATAGGGGACGCATGACATTCTCTGGGTGATGCTTATCACGACAATTTCAAATCCGCTTCGATGAGATCTCAAGTTTTTTAAATAATCTACTTCGTTGAGAAAGGAAGGCCCAGTCAGAGTTAAAATCAACCATTTGCCATAACAAGGTCTGATGAAGCTCTTAATAGGAGCAACATTTATTTTTTTATTTTTTATTTATTTGCACCGGGTGTCCGAGTCTCTAAGAGCCCGACTAATCCCGGGGGTGCACAGGCCCACAGCAAGGAGTTTCCGGCGAGTGCACCACGGTTAATTCAGGTTTTACCCAGTCCGATGGCCCTCAGAAATTGTTTGCACCCAGTGGATTTCGAACTTGAGACCTTGAAAGGGAGCAAACCCCAAGGCTCAAGTCAATTGCCACTAGGCCAACCCCTGAGGGTTAGGAGCAACATTTATCTAACTTCGAAAAGAATAATTTCTAATAAAATTTCATTCCGACAACTAGCTCAAGTTGACATTGGATTAGACAAAAAAAGCCAAGATGTCAATGCACTAGTCTAAAACACAGGGGAACAAAAAAAACAAAAGAGACACGATACTGAAAATTCACTTGACAAATTTGATGTGAAACCAGGTTTATATAGAACGGCCAAGAGCTCAAACATACACCTTATACTACCACATGCTTCTACCAGCAGCGGAATCCCTATAAATCACTATATTGTATGCCCTCCTCTTTCAACTTGCCAGTTTCAATGTGGTCCAAATTCATATGAGACGTACGGTTTCATAATTTTATATCCTGAAGACTTAATAGAATTTACTCTTACAAGCGAGAGAAACAGGATATACAGCTTACAGGTAGCAGAGAGAATCACTCCTGGCACAATCTAAGCAGAAGGCATGTTCACATGGGCTCTGCAAAAGAAGATAGTAAAGGTCATTTTACTTAAAAATATAGTTGTGAAAAGTAAATATAAATGCATAACATTGATATTGTTTTTAATCCTTCCATAACATTGATAATGTCATTCATCATATGTCAACACTAGCTTTTAAATCATAACCCAGTTAGTGTACGGCATACAACCGTTCCGTAGTAGCAAAAACAAGCTCTGCCAGACTGCCATATTTGACACAACAAGACAATAGGAAATGCATTAACCAGTTAGTGTATGAAAGAGTATAAGTTATTCAATAAATGCATAACCTTTGAAACAAAAATAAGTTCTACAACATATGACAGACAATCTGTTTTTCTTGAAGGGGGATTAATTTAAATAGAGTTGAAAATTCAAAATTCATCTTTGGTGCCCCTTGAGTTCTTGGGATCATGTAAAAGATATTGTGCTAGAGGATTTACAAGGGAAAATATTTTCTCAACCAAGTGATGGTGTGAGACTGATATCAAGTAGTGGTCAATTTAAGAGGCCCTATAATAGCAACTGAAGTTGGCACCAAAAATATGACCACGTAATTCCTTTTTGTTGGTCAAAATAGGTGGGCCCATGATCCACTGAGTTCCGAACCATGTGATGCTTGCCCTTAGAGATTTCTTGGTTATCAAAAAAAAAGGTAGTACTAAGTAGCAGTACCCTAGTTTTAGTCCCTCATTTGTTGGTGGAAACAATTGATATTGAGCAGTAACAGTAGGAATAGCATTGATTGACAAACACGTTGCACCTCAGGGACAGAGGACTCAAGGACCACTATAACAACAATGGAGTAGGCAAAAAAAAAAAAAAAAAAGCTGAACATTCTATACTCACCAGACGTCCATAAATAGCAATTGGAAAGTCACAACGGACACAAAAATGTACTCGTTCACCAAGCTGGCGACGGGACCGGCGGCCAACAGTCTTGAGCAGAGAAGCAGCATTTGCTGAACCAAGGCTCTTGGCTACAGGAAGATCAGCTAAAACAAGGTGATCAGGACAAGCAACTGTAATACTGTCCGAAGGCAAAGACTTAGCACCTCCACCACTCTCACTGGCTGGTTTGCTTAGCCTGATCTGAAGCATCTTTTCGAAGTATTCTGCTCCCCACCCTCCTCGTCAGACCCACTAAACCAGTATAACTTCTTCAACTCAAATAACAAATCAATGGTATCTCTGCAGGGAATTAATAAAAAAAATTATTACCATAAAATTCAATTGTGAATATCACCTTATATCAAATCAATATCCCTCCAAGGACAAAGATAAAATTGGAAAATACAAAGAAGATAAGCATGGCATGATACCACGAAAAAGATCAAGAAGGGTTACAGAATTTCAAGGGTTTGTGGAATTGCTTCACAAACGAAATACTACACAGGATAATTGTGATGCATGGAGATGGAGCGCGTGAAACAGTGGTGCATTTTTTGTGAAGTCCTACTATGAGAAGCTTCTAGTAAGGGAGGTGTCAGCTTTCCCACACTCTAGGTATGGATCTTTCGGGTATCGAGAAAGGTGTGCTTTTTCACTTGCTAGCCATGAGTGGGAGATCTTGACGGCAAATAATCTGAGGAAGAGAAAGATTACATATGTCAGTTGGTGTTTCATGTGCAAAAACTCGGGTGAGGACGTGGATCATCTTCTTTTACATTGCAGGGCTGCTTCACATTTGTGGAGGCTATACAAACAAAATACTGCATAGGAGATCCTGGGATGGTTTGGTCTTCAATGGGTGATGTCATGCACGGTAAAGGAAGCTATTTTCAGTTGGTCACCAGAAGTTGGAAAAGAAGACGCATGGTTTGGGATGTGGCTCCTCTAGCAATATGCAGACAGTTCGGAGGGAGAGCTTTTGAAGGAGTAGAAATTGATTTTGTACATTTGAGGAGTAGCCAGTTATCCCGTATTGATTTTTGGGGCACCCACGAGATTCCTATTTTTATAGAAGATTGGGTAACTATCATATCTTTTGTAAAGTTTTCTACATTTTGGCATACTTCTTGTATGCAGGTGTGATGAAGCAATGGTCCAAATATAAGCAAATAAATGAATAAGTTATAAGAAACAATAGTTGTCCAGAAAATACTAATGATTAACAAGCTTTCTAACTAGTACCCATATCAATTCTAACCTCAGGCTCTAATTGAAAGAAATTTTTAAGGATTTCATGGAAACCCCTAATGCATCAGTTAAAAAAAGGGCTTCTGCTGCCAAATCTACATCACAAAAACAACATATAAACCCTAAAATAGCAAAATTTCTACTTTCCCGACTTTGAGCAAGTACTAGGTATTTCAAATTCGATTCTGAATTCCAATTAAATTAAACTGTAATAAATGCATAAATTTCTGAGATAAATAATGCTGATGAATGGACTATTACGCCACCAAATTTAAGTAATATTTGAATCCCAACTATCAGAACGAGAAACAAAATTCAGAAGAAAACAAAGAATATATGTATTACCATTGTGTATAACTCTGTGTGCGTGTCTTATGTTATTGGAAGATTACCGGAGAAAAGAGGTGTTCGTCCCTTAGTTCTGTGCTGATTGCTGAAAGTTGAAATTTACAGTGAAGGAAAATCAACAAACCCCCTTTGAAGTTTAGTTATTTATGGGCCTTTACGTTTGACCGTCTTGAAAAGCAATTTAGATTTTGGCCTAGTTTCGGATAACAAGGTATTCACAGGCATATTTCAAAAGTTGGTCAATTTATGAAATATTACTACAAATATTAGCCAAATATTATTGATATTAACCAATTAGCTATTTGTACCAAAAAAAGATCTTTTTTTAAGTGAGTGTTATTAGAATAAACTGAGTACATTTTAAGGAGTTTGAATCTCAGTTTTAGGATAATTTCGTGGAGTTTTGAGGTGGTTTGAATTGAAAATTCGAAGTAGAAGATGAACATAAACAAATGATGTGTGTATCACACTGTGTATTATTTATGTATACATATGTATCATATTTGTATCAAATATGTATCACATGTATATTCATATATATATTTGTGTGCGTGATACATGTGTGCACAAGAATTTTTTGAACTCGATTTTAACTATGAATTTTGACACCAAATCAGTCCAAATCACCATCAATCTTCGTCAATTTATTTTTATATTGACTCGTCTATATGCTCGAGGCTTGAAAGCCTCCTCACATAACACTCGAGGCTTGAAAGACTCCTCACATCACTCAACATATCCTCACGTATGGCCCTCGGCCTTAATCGGTCCAGAAAATAATCATAAGCCTCTTGGGCATCAGTAAAATAATAGTGCTCAGCTCAACAGCATTATAAATATCATTAAATCTCGAGTTGAGTATAAATGTAGCTGAGTTCACAAAATAATATAATTCAATTGGACTGAGTTCAAATAATATTTTAATTCGTGAGGAAAATAGTGATGTAAATTCACAAAAGATTTCAGATAATTGGCACGAAGCCCAAATATGGCAATAAGCCCCAATCATAGTGAAAAATAATAAATCTTTATCAATTACGCGGTAAAAATATCAACTGGGATGGACCAAGTCACAATCCCCAATAGTAAATGACCTCGCGCTCGTCATACAACGCGTGTCTCATCTCAACATAGCAGTATGTTGTGCAATCCGGGTTTTCAAACCCTCAGTGCATCATTTAAAATCATTACTCACACAATCAGCACCTCGGTGCTCAAGCCATAGGCAATGATCCGGCCTCAAGTCCTCCCGGCTGGCCTAACATCAAACTCACAGAGATTACACCTCGCCCATCGATGGGGGAATTACAAGCCATCAAGGCACATCTAATACTGGGCATTCGTTCGCGCATACGAATATGTGGAAGGAACTGTAAAAGTTACTTTGTCAAGCTGAATCAAGGAGGCACGATTAAGAATTCAAGAATATGAAGTTTTTCCTAAAGGTTCTGCAGCCTCCCGAGGATAAGTACAGACGTCTCCGTACCGATCCGCGAGACTCTACTAAACCAGCTCATGACTCGCGAGACCTAGTAGCCTAGGCTCTGATACCAACTTTTTCAATGAAATTCAACCATACCCATTGAAAAATGTCCCATTTTTGCTTTGATTTTTGAAATCTTGTATATATATATATATATATATATATATATATATATATATATATATATATATATATATATATATATATATATTGTATTTCATCACCTTGTTAGTTACCTCATCACACATGAAAATATAGAAAGGAGATCTTTGTGTGTGATTCTTGAAGAGAAAGAACCTTATTTATTTGGTTTTTCAATTTTTATATGTGGTTGGCTAATTTTAATAACTATATGGCTAATGACTAGAGGTTGGTAAGTTATAACTTGTTTACGACATTTTTTATAAGATTCCCTTCATATTGGGTGGCACTATAAAGGGTTGATATTTAAATATTCCCCATGTTTTTAAATATATTTAAAAAATGATCTCCGGACTCACATATTTATTGTTTGTCAGGGATTTCTCTATTGAATTGGTACGTTTTATGTTATATTTACTCTACCTATATTTTTAATTGTTCACAAACTTCAGCCAGCTGGTATGACTTTGTGATTGTTCTATTGTTAACCAAACTATATCATATTGTCATGACTTTGTGTCATCTGCATTCGACCTATTTATTAAATTGCTCACAAACGCTACAAGATTGATATGATTTTGTGCTTGTTCAATTTCACCAAACTCTACCAGATTGGTATTACATTTTATAATATGCAATCCACTTATTTGTTAAATTGTTCATCAAAGTCTACTCGATTGGTATTTCAACTAGTGTTCCTCAAAATTACTAATTCAGTTTCAATAAAATCATCTTATAATCTGCTACAAATGATTTTAAATTTGAAATAACACCTCAAAATACCAACACAAAAGATCTCCAATCACCAATTTAGTTAGATAACACCATATCAAAAAGATCCACTTTATCTTCTTTAGTACTAAGGGTCAATGGATTTTTGAAAATTTTAAAGCAAATCACTAAATTAGTGTTTGAACTAAAAAGTTAAGTATAAATTATCAATATTAAAATAATTTAAAAAATAATCAATTATTAACTTCTACTTTTCACCCCCCAAACAAAAATTTTAAGTTTATAGTATTGAAGACTGATATTTTGATGAAGAAGAAGCATATCTGTGCAACAAAATAAAAATATAAAAAATATTTAAAGACCAATCCCTTATAGAAACAACTGGTGCAATTGTATGACACATATTAGATAATTAGATCTGACTGACATTTTTTGGTAGAAATAGCGTGGGATAGCCACTTTTTAATATGGTATTAGTTTTTATTCAGTTTTTTAATATTGAGCAAAAATAGCCACTACTCTATTAAAATTAATACGAAAAGACGTTTTTATCCTTTCTTCATGAGTGTTGTATAAATATTAAGGACATGGTGTCCTTAACATTTACACAACACACATGAAATTAAGGACGCCATGTCTTTAATATTTACACTGCACATATGAAGTTAAGGACATGATGTCCTAAAGTTATAACAACGGAAGATGCAAATACATGACACTTTGTCCTTAATATTTACACAACATTCATGAAGTTAAGGACACCATGTCCTTAATATTATACAATACTCATAAAGTTAAGGACATTATGTCCTTAATATTTACACTGCACACATGAAGTTAAGGACACTATATCCTTAACATTTACACTACACATATGAAGTTAAGGACATGATCTCCTAAAGTTTAACAATGGAAGGTGCAAATACAAGACATTTTGTTCTTAATATTTACACATTATTTATGAAGTTAAGGATATTATGTCCTTAATATTTACACAACACCCATGTTTAGCACATGGATATTTTCGTCCAGGCAAATAAAAATTTATTTTGCAATGACTAAAGAATAAATACATTTTAAATAGGGGCTAAAAAGTAAAGATATTTCTAATTAATGGCTTACCGTGCACTTCCCCCATTTTTTGAGCCCAAAAGGTTTGAGAGGACTCTCATTTCACAATATTGTAGAAATGATCAGTAGCCGCTTTTAACACCCTTATTTAGACTTTAGCCAATTTCTTTAAAATATTTAAATTTTAGCCTAAAGGTTGCAATTTAAGACAAAACCAGTGCTGCTTCGTTTTTCTTCTGCCAATATGAACACTCATATTCTTCCTCAATAAAAAAACTAAGCACAATGAAATTGGTCTGGTGAACTCTGACAATAAGACGTGAATAAATTAGCAGTCTTTTCGACTCTAGACCACATAGAGGTATATTTAGAATTTAAAGGTGGCAGGTGATCAATCCCAACTATGTCTTATAAAAAGGATTCTGCGGATATTGTAAATATAACCTGAGTATTCTGCCCAGAGTCGAATCCACAGAGAGTTAACCTATCAATCACTATCTTTAGACCCATTAAACTCTTGAAAACCAATTTCCCCAAACGTTTGAATCGCAGTTGATGGTGTCTTTAATAACTAAAATTGCAAGTAAATAAGCAGCTGTAAACTAAGGATGCTAAGGTTGTAAACAATAATGAGAAAATGTTAAGGTAATGACTTCCCCCATTGATGGAATCCCTTATGTTTATGCTTCATACAAATTGACCAACACCTCTCTATCAACCATGATTGTTCATTTTACCGTAAATCTCTCCCGAGTAATCACAGTAATATACTTAATGCACTCTCCCGAGGTACACTAGCTAGCTCTAATTAACACGGTTCACTTTAGATTGCACTCAAGGCTTCGTTATCCCTAATCCCGCCTTTAAACCCGCAGTTATAGATCCCTCTTATACTTTGGGAGTGGTGTTGTTCAACAATAACCTAAATATGCACTCTCTCCCGAGTTATGCACACTAAATAGGCACAGCTAATTGAGGATCCTGTCAATTAACTACAACATACACAAAGTTGAACAAATAAAGATTGAGACTAGCAATTTGTATTCACATAAACAAGAAGTTCATCCCCCAATAGGTTCCATCAAAACCTTAGACACAGGATTTAGCTACTCATAACTATGGGTAAACAAACTAAAACAATATTCATCATAAAACTTGCAAGAAAAATAAAGAAAAGAAGAAAGATGTTTTGGGTGATCTCTCACAATTGTTCTTCTTGCCAAAATACTCTCTAAAACAATACATGTCTCTCTTGGGCGGAGTCTAGTGTTTAAAATAGGGTTTTGGGCTAAAAATCCCGTATTTTGCACTTTAGTCCCTGAAATTCT
This sequence comes from Nicotiana sylvestris, assembly GCF_000393655.2. Classification (NCBI taxonomy): domain Eukaryota; kingdom Viridiplantae; phylum Streptophyta; class Magnoliopsida; order Solanales; family Solanaceae; genus Nicotiana; species Nicotiana sylvestris. The sequence continues at coordinate 142,596,335 of NC_091063.1, forward strand.
CCGCCTCCGACGCGGTTCTGCCGCGGTCGCGGTCAAACCGCGGCCAAACATGCTCTTTGATTCTCACTTTGTCTACATCCCTCTTCTGCCGCGGTTCTGCCGCGGTCGCGGTGGAATCGCGACAATCCTCTTTCGGTTCTGACTTGAGCTGTTTCGCGTGGTTTACTTGACGAAATTTTATGATCGGCCTCTTTTTCTCCATATTTGATCCCAAAAGTACTCCATAGCCTTCTCTGGTCATATATAACCTGCAAAGCATGAAAAACACTAATAAGAGCATTTTGTTATCACTTTTATCATCCAAACTATACAAGACAATGATTATTTAGGGCATAATTATAGTTAAATTCACATATTATCAGCAGGTATCATAATTTTCTTTAATATATATCTTATAATAACTAATATAGAGTTTGTTTGAAACATTTGTTCGATCCATTTTGTTAGTTTATTTCAGCAATTTAATAGGCATTTTTTATTTGCAAATACGAAAATTACATCTTTTTCTCAGATCCTACTTCTGGAATTTCACTGGGTATGTTATTGTTTTCGTATGAAAATTATATCTCAGATATCAAGAAGCAAATGTAATCGTATTTTAAAGAAGGAATCATACCTTTATTATTAACAACAAAAGCAAAACCAATCTTTTCAGTAAGGAACTACATCTTTTTTTGTATGCTAAAAATAAATTTGTACAAGTAAAATAACATCTTCATAAGGGAATTCCACCAATCAGAATAAGAAAAAAAAATCAATAGATAAATTATACTCATTAGTAAATGCAGAATTAAAATCATAAATATCATATTTTTCTAGAAAATACTTCCGAAATATTCATCATAATTTAATAGTAAAGAGATAAATTGTATTTAAGAATCATAATAGCAAAAAATTCATTTTATATTAAAGAAGAAATTATAAAAATTAGATTTCATCTTAATCCAAAATTCCGATCAAGACCCAATTTTTTTTAATTTTGAAAGAAAAAAACTAAAAGATTTGAGAGAAATGATTATTTTATGGAATTTTTAAATTTTGGTGGCTCTTATTTTAGCGTGCTTGCTAAAGATCAACAGATAAAATAATAGAATAGAAAGAAAAAATATTAAAAAAAATAATGAACAACAAATAGGAAATTGGGAGATAGCCAAAAAGAAAATGGCTGGGACAAAGGAAATAAAAAGCATATAAAAAAGGGAAAGTAAGACAAGGTTCAAGATAAATTCGAACTTGAATTTTACATATGAGAAAAGTTTTCAAAAAAGGTTTATCAGCTATGACACATTTGTTTAGTTTGCGGCTAGGAGTGACAGGATCAAATATTTAACCTAATTTAAAAAACTTTCTACATAAAATATATGATAATTTTACCAATCTAGCAGGTGTCATATCACCCCATCCTAAAGGGTGAATCCGCCACTGAGACCGTCCACACAAACACCAACAGAAATGCGGTAAATAAGTTATTTTTTTTTTTACATACAGTAAATTAATAGAACCAAATATTAGGATTTTGAAATCTCTGATTGATTGAATCACATTGCTGCATGTTAGTTACTGGCTACAAGTCTTTAGTTGCGCATTAATTTTCTATTTTAGCCTATTGTAAGAAACGTGAGCGGTTTGTGTACCAAATTTGCACACTATAATCCATCTGTTTCAATTTAAATGACACATTTTTCTTATTAATTTATTTTAAAAAGAATAATATATTTTTATAATTGAAAATAATTCTATAAACTTTTTATTTTACCAATTTTATTCATAATAAGAAATTTTTATAATAACACAAATGTCATGGCCCCACAAAGATTTTACCCATTAAACTTTTAAGACCACAAGTTTCAAAAGTCTTCTTATTTTCTCTTAAACTCCATGCCGAGTCAAACTACCTCATCTAAATTGTAACGGAGGGAGTAGTACTTCTGGTTTTATGATTTCACTTTACCTTCCCGAATTAGCTAGTAGTCTAGTACTACTAGGAGCGGCTCGACGAATTTTGTGGCCTAAAGCCAAACTTTACGAGGGGCTTTAATTATTAAAAGTTTTATTATTATTTATTTGAAGTCTATTTTTTTAGATAGATACAAAGTTGTTAATAATTTTCTTATAATCAATAACTCTTAATAAGTATTTCTCAATTGACCATCCATTTAACCTTTCTTGTAACATTTTAGGTAAGCTTTTATCAATTTTAATTTTGAAAATTTTTTCCGCCGAAGCAATGGTAATATAAGTTATTAACATTATTCCATAAGCAATTTAATCATTTGAAAAAGAATTAAATCTTTTTATTTTATTAAGTATATCAATTAAACTGCTATCTTCTAATTATATAATTTTTCTTAATACTTTTAATTCAAAAAATAATTTAAACCATTAAATTCGTATTGATTATTATGCTTTAAGAATCATTCAAGATTAAGGCAATATTTTTTTAAATTTTCAAATCTAGTGATCTTATTCTTTACCGCTAAGTAGGAAACCAAAAATATTTTCATATGTTTTGAATTGTTCAAATCTATTTTGAAATGAAAAAATAGTTGTCTATTATGTATAAAAGTAATCAACTATAAAGGACTGTTCGAAAGATTTTGAGATTTTATTATCAACATTCACATCAAATTGTTACTTTCTATATATCACACATTTCTTACGAAATTTAGGCTCGATATTCATTTCAAGTGCAATTTCCTTGGTAGAAATCATAGCAATTGCAAATCCTTCTTATCTATATTTGTTAAAGAAAGAATCAAACTTTTTCACTTTACAATTTTTTTAAAAAAAATTTATACATAGATTATTAGGTGAGTTCGAGTCTCCCCAAGAGCAAGGTGGGAAGTTCTTGGAGGGAAGGATGTCGGGGGTCTATTTGGAAACAGCCTCTCTACCCCAGGGTAGGGGTAAGGTCTGCGTACACACTACTCTCCTCAGACCCCACTAAGTGGGATTATACTAGGTTGTTGTTGTTGTTGTTGTTGTTTATTAGTTGTAATAAAAAATGAGGCCCCTACAAAGTATAAGGCCTAAAGTGGTTGATTTACTTGCTTTAAGGAAGGGCCGCCCTGAGTACTACCGGATAAAAGCTATGTAAAAAATTATATGCTAAGGGGTCGTTTGGTAGGGTGTATAAGAATAGTGCAGAATAAGGTGTATTAGTAATGCATAGGTTGGTAATGCAAACATTAATTATGCAGATATTATTTCTTATCTACTATTTGGTGTCGTGTATTAAAATTATAATGCATTACATAATTTTTAAGAAAAATAGTTGTTTACAAAAATGTCTTCCATATTCTTTGGCTTTAAGGGACTTTAAGGACAATTTTATCTTTAACCATACTAATGCATGCATTAATAGCCTTGGTATTACTAATGCCATGGTTTTCTATGCATTACTTATATATAGGATAATACCAAATATAATGTATAGTATTAATTATACACAGGTTAAAAAAATATACCAAACAAAATATTAACAATGCATAGAGCTAATGTTTGCATTAGTTTTTCTAATACCCCACCAAACGACCCCTAAATAGTTTGCTTTCCACCAACAAAAGTGCAGGAGTTACAATACGCTATATACCAACTTCTGATACTAAGGTACGAAGTTAAGTTTGGTGGTCCCAACTTCAGACATACGAGTTTGACGTGAACTATCAAATTTAAATTCAGGCCTAATTATCTTAAATTCGAAATGTACGGCAAATGCCAATTAGCAGATATTTAGCTCTTAAATTAGATTGGCAATCGTAATTCCAACTCATATATCTATTTCTAATTTCCAGCCTGGATTATGAAATGATTAAACTTTAAAAATCTAATGAACTTAAACTTTTCTTTAAATAGGGGTCCTAGAAACGTCAATTTGTGCACTTGCCACTACAAAATGAGTCCGGAACCGAAATGTGGTTCTTTTGGACTCAAAATACTTTTTAAGGTGAAAAAAAATAATTACCATTTTATATAAAATGCAATTATGAGCCGTGTTTTACCTTAACGGCCGTTTGGTACGTTAAGGTAAAACGCGGTTCATAACCGCATTTTATATAAAACGCAGTAACAAACTGCATTTTACATATTACTAGCTGATAAGACAATTATATAAAACGCAGTAGTAAATCACATTTTACATATTTTGCGGGCCCACCAATAACTCTTTTGTGCTTAATTGACATAACAATAATTCAAATATGTAAAACGCCTTTCTAAACTGCATTTTACTTCCAAAAATTTGTCCCCCCTCCCCGGATTGGGCATTGCCTTATTTAAAGGCGTTAAGGGTTTTGAGAAAAATCATTCAGAAATGCTCCAACTTCGTAATAAATCTTTGTTGTTAAATTCTCAAGCTTTTTTCATAATATCCGAAGAGCGAAGAGTAAGGGTTTCATTATACTGGGGGATAGGGGATGAGGTTGTGGTGGTGAGAAACTCAATGAGCTATAGTTTATCTTTACAGAGTCATGTTAAGTTGTCACTTACAATGGAGTACGATAGACTGATATCGTTGTTATGCAATAAAATGAGGTTGAACAAACGTTCGGTGAATCTTAAAATAACCAGAAGACATCTATATTCTGTGACTCCGCAATGGGTTGCTTGTTACGCTGAGTTTAACATCGAGGATGATGAAACTCTGAGAGAATTTTTGGGGACTCCAGATAAATACCGGGAACTTATTTTGATAAAAATATTGAAAATGCACGTGAAGGTTGAATACGTTCGCAATAATGATGTTGCACAAAGCAGTGATAACCCTCAATCATCGAGTGATTATTGTGGAGCAGTTTTAGCCTAACGGGTTCCGACTGAAAGAGTTTGGCCGGATCTAAACTTATCTCCATGGGCGAACGAGGAGCGAGGAAATAATTTCTCTCCTACTTTACATAATCCACAAGACGACCGGTAAACTTCAAATTTCCTTTATGTTACGATATTTATTTTTATTGTATTGAATTTGTATTAACACGCATATATTCCACTGGGGGTACCGTCCAGATATGAATTTTATAAGTTATGACCCCACGTCCAGTTGGAATATGCATAATTTTGGTGTGTTGGATCACGGTGGTCCATCCGGGAGTCATCACCAACAGGATAATGTCCATCACGGAATGTCAATACATTATGACTTGTAAGTGAAGTGATATATCTATATGTAAAGTATTTATCAATTTGAGTAGCTTATTATTTTGTTGTTTGTGCAGTGAAAACGAGCAACTTGATGGTGCTGACCTCACTCAGTTGCCCATAGACGACGTATTTACTCAGGATTTGGTAGATGCGCAGAGTCAGGAAGATAATAATGATTATGACAACCATGCCGATGAGTTTGGAGATGGCACACCCTTCCCTGACGAGGGTGATGATGAGGAGGAAGAGGATGCCGAACCTGAGTTGACGAGGGAGCATGCTCCACCTCCCATTAGATCAAGAGTGTACGAGTCCCACGTGCCGTTTCATTCAAGGCATATCCCCTACTTTGATAATTTGCTAAGTATGTTGGATGTGGATGCCCTCACAAGGGATCTTGACGAAATTCGGACAGTAATGTAGGATGAGTCTAGAACAACAGTGCTGGCAAAGGGCATGTTTTTTCTGATAAAGCTCGCTCAACTAGGGCTGTAAAAATGTACAGCGTAAGAGAGTGCCTGAGATGATGGTATGGGAGTTAAGTCCGGATGTATACAAGGGTGTTTGCCGTAGATGGTTTACGGGTTGTCATTGGATGCTGCGTGCGAGCAAGAAGAAAACAAGGTTGTGAAAAGTGGGTAAATATAGTGACACCCACAATTGTGAAATGGACACATTCAATGGGAATCACTTCAACTTGGATGTTGACTTGATTTCTCTTCAACTGATTTCATACATTAAAGCGTCCATTAGGTACTAGATCAAAGAGTGTATTACATCCATCCATCAGGAATATGGGTGTACTATTACCAAAAGAAAGGCATATCTCGGACGCAAACGTGCATTTGAAATTATTTATGGTAACTGGGTAAGTCATTTGCATCTCTACCCAAGTACATGGACGCATTGAAACACTTCAATCCTGGGACTGTTGTTGAGTGGAAGCATGAGCAGAGTGTAGGAAGACCGGAATATATATTCAGATATGTGTTCTGGGCATTTAAACCAGTAATTGATGGTTTTGTGCATTTCCGTTCGGTAATTTCTATAGACGATACTCATGTGTATGGAAAGTATGATATTAAGCTTTGATCACCGTTGCAGTAGATGCCAATGGACAAATATTTCCACTAGCCTTTGCCATCTGTGTCAATGAAAGCGAAGAGACGTGGATGCTATTTTTGAACCACTTGAAGCAGTACGTTGTTAAACAACATTCAGGTACTTGTCTAATATCTGATCGACATGGTGGTATATTAAGTTTTGTAGAGAATTTGCCTAAATGGCAGGAATCCTATGCATACCACCGTTACTGTATGAGACACCTGAAGGCCAATTTCTAGAAGAAATATCCCAACAAGGGCTTACATGATTTAATGTGGATGGCTGCAACTGATCACCAGCAGTGCAAATTCAGGAGGCATATGGAATTGATCCGGCAGTTAGACGAAAGAGCCTATCATTGGTTGATGTGACATGAGCTTCACAAGTGGACATTGCATGCGGATGTGACAGACGATGGGGAACCCTGACTACAAATGTGTCGGAGTCTTTCAACGGATTATTGAAGTCTTCACGTGGATTGCCTGTCACTGCCATGGTCCGGATGACATTCAAACAGACGGCGAAGAGGCTTGTTGAAAGGCATAGAGGTGCATCGGAATTGATGGAGAGGGGTGTTGAATTTATGTCAATACCAATGAAAAGATTAGAGAAATATAGGAGGCGAGCACATTGACATTCATATTTAAAGTATGATCACGATCGTGGCATTTTTGAAATTCGCACTTGTCACACCTCCTTTTTCACTACACCCTGGAAGGGAGTATATAAGGGAGTTTTTTTCAACTTAAAGTGACAATCGAAATGAGATTATTTATTTATTAAACTGAGAGTCGCCACTTGAAATAATTTATGGTGTCCCAAGTCACCGGTTCAAATCCCGAATCGAGGAAAAGATTGACTCTGTATTACAGTCCGCGAACTAGAAATCCGGGTAAGGAATTTTGTTAACCCGAGAGAAGGTGTTAGGCATTCCCGAGTTCCATGGTTCTAGCACGGTCGCTCAACTGTTATATTCAGCTTAATTATCTAATTTTAAACAATTATGAACCTATGTGCAAATTTTAACTTTTAACCGCTTTTAATCAATTTTTAAAGAAGATTGAACGTCGTTTAAAACGTGTCTTTGGATCGCGCCACATGAAATGCACCCGCAATCCTAAACACATTTTAGTCAACGTTTTAAGATTTGGATTTGGGTCACATAAATGTACACCCGAGTTTAGGAAAGTAATTTAAATTACGCGCCTAAAACAATTACGCATGTTCAGTAATTATTTTTCTAAAGCTAATTTGAGATTATTGCGAAGGTCATATATTATTGGGGAGCAAATATGCTAGCTAGCATGATCTATTACTTGGTCAGATTCCTTATGGTCCAAAACCCACCTTATGACCCATTCTTATTCCTTGCCAAGAAAGAAACAACTCCAATTTTTCATCTACCCAATTAAAAGCAATTATTCAAGAACCAAGACGACATACGTCACAATCGAAATAAAACTAATTAAAACAATTTAAATGAAAACTAAGACATACTACTCAAACAACGTAGAATCATAAATCAATCGACACACGCACCAAAATATCATAACAAAATGAAATAAGAATGAAAATTGAGAAATTGAACTTTTATTGATGAGCAAAGCCGAAAATTGTAAATCAATCGGGCTAGCCAAAACAACAATACTTGGACTGAAACACCGAAATTGCAAACCGGAACCTCAAATCGACACCGAAAATCTCGAAACCCAAATCGATCTCAATCAAACGATAAACTAAAACCTTCTGTCAGATCTGGAAATATCCATCGTCTAGGACCAACAATGGCTGCAATTATAGACAAATATCTGACAACTAAAAAAGACAAGGCTACGGTGGCTAGGTAATCAGTAACAAATTCTAATGCTTTAATGTACTTTAGCCATAACCAAAATAAAGTCTTGAGATAACAAAATGATAGGCTCAGTAACTTGCTTTAGCATGTTGGAGTTGGATTTAGTTTGAATCTAGTATGAATGAATTTAGAGTTGGAGCAACGAATGAACTTAGTATAGCCACGTCCCTGCTTGTTACGAGCTCCGTTCCTTTTCAAATCCTTTCCTCACATTGTTTTTCTCTCTTAACTTCTTATCTACTTCATTAAGTTTAACAACAGAAGCTTTGGGTGAAGCGGCAGAAGACGTCCAATCCAATGAGGGGAGGGGTGTCGGCTAGGTTCTGTGTCTATCTAGGGTGATGGCTGCCGCTCTAGCTTTTTTGGAATTGAGAATTGGGTAGAGTTTCTATAATTGAGTATCTTATATGGAAGTGGGAAAGAATGATGACCATTGGATTAGAAGGAAATAGATGGTTAGGATTAAATCTTGCACTTAAATGGACTAATGAGTTGGGAAGAATGAGCTAAGGGTAATTGGGTTGAATCATGTCTTTTTGTGTTTCAATTTTGGGCTAAGAAGACTCCAAAAATTATTAATTAAAACCATAGCTAAATTCCCTTAATATAAGATAACTATACTACATGATGCAAAAATAAATTCTAATTAATTAAACTATACTATATTAAAACATGAAACTATTACATATTTTTTTGTTGTATTTTTCAAGATTATATAAAGATAAAATTAAAGTACTATTTTTGTATTTTTTTTTAAGAATTATGAAAGATACATATTAAAGTATTTTTTGTAATTTTCCATTTTTATGACGAAAATAAAGTAAAGAAAAAAATAGTTGAAATAGCTATATTAGGCATACATTAAATATTTACGTGCTAAAATATGAAAACTCTTGGGGAGGGTCAAAAATCACATGTCTACAGCACTGCTATCCATCAACACCGGGGGAATAATATACACACCGTAAATGAAGCCAACAGGTTGTATTCCTGTGGGAAATGAACCATCTACCACATGCCGTGCTCACATGCCATAAAGTGCTTTCAACAAACAGGTTTATGAGCAATCAACTATGTTGATAGGCAATACAATATTGCTGCATACTTAAACACACATAGTGGGCAGTTGCAGCCAATGTGCGCTGAGCATTATTGGCCGCCGAAATCATCTAAAATGTTGTGTAACAAGGACTGTCGCGCCCCATGTTTTCCCTTTTTAACGAGGAAGTCCGGGTTTCGACATTCATGGGGAAAATAACTCGTTTCCTTTTTGGAATTTGGGTATTTGGAGAGTCGCCACCTAACGCATTATGGTGCGTTAGGACACCTAGAGAAATTAACCCATGAAGTAGTTTGCATTACTAGAGATTAGCGTAAGGGCTCGAAATAATCTTGAGGGGAAGGTGTTAGGCACCCCTCGCAGTCCACAACGGTAGGTCCCGACGGAACTTAAACTATGTGAATTAGTCATTTTAACGAATAAACATTTTTAACACATACTCGCGAATAAAGACATGTCTTAACATTCTAAGTGCATGTATGATCCAAGTAATGAAAACAAGGGAAAAGGTTTGAACAATTTGCACATATGTAAAGGAAAGTAAATTCATTTAAACAATGGGAGAGGGGTCCTAGGTTGGTTTAGCTTACAGGATCATACCTACACAATGCCCGGTAATCACTTCTTAGTGAGGGGCTACGAGTGACATTAGCGCATAGTCATCATATCCTTACTACCTGATTTCCTCCCCTCGGTCATAGCCTAAAGCGTTCTAGAAATGTTGAAAGATATCCTATGCATGCACTATCCGTCCCTTCCTTGTGGCTCTGGAGGTATTTAGGACCTCTAATTTAGGTAGTTCTAGACCATCCTAAGGTACTTAAAGGAGAAAAATCTAAGCGTCAACCAAAAACAATTAGGGCTGCATTAAAGAGGGAACAATTAAAGGCTCACATTTTACCTCCACAAACAGAGCAAGTAAATGCACGTCTCAAACAACAGTTTTTCAGATATTTAAGAGAAGCCATAAAACATGATATCTAGGTGAGCAGAGAATATGCGGTATTGAATTTGGACCAAAGTGTCAAAGACCTATTCAGCTTGCCTACTGATTTTAAACCTATTGAATATGAGCAATCACAGATAACAGAGCATAGTTTTACAGTTGCAGGATTTTTAATCGCCCTATAGGCTTGCCTAGGCGTATAATAGCGATGTCCTATTAGCATGGTATCTAGTCACTAATCAGGAATGCAATGAGACAGTGAACAATTTTAAACGGGCAATTTGGACTCTATAAGCATGCTCTTTAGTAATATTAATTAAGGCAGCATTGAAAACTTGTTAAAGAAACAAACAGATTAGTCAGTTAAACCTATTCAGAGTCAACAAATATGAGTTAAAGTTAAACTAATTTTAGGTCTAACTAAACTGGTTTTAGATCTTATAAGCATGATTTCTAATTAGACATAAGGCGAAGCAAGCATAATATATTTGACCAAAGCGAAATCTCTATAGGCATGATTTCTATTAAAGTTGATTTAGATCCTATATGCATGATCTCTATTATTAAAGCTGATTTAGGTCCTATAGGCATGGCTTCTAATTGTGAAAGTAAATCAAGCAGAATTTATTTGAACCAAAGCAGATCCTATAGGCATGATTTCTATTAAAGTTGATTTAAGCCCTATAGGCATGTTATCTACCCCAACTTTACCCATAGTATGTGATTACCCAACCTTTTTTTTCACTAATCACCCCAATGTTTGTTTACAATAATTATTACAGACCAAGAATTGAATATAAATTACATAAATAGAATAGAAGTTAAGCTATAGGGAGCCTGAAGCAGGCCCAAAACAATCCTGGTGTACCAAGCCTTCACTAGTCTCAAATGGCCAAAGTTCCATAGCCCATTTCATATCTATGTGTGTCAGAGTTCCCTAAGGACCTCAAGGATACCGGGCAGTGCTCACACCCAGACTTTCCTCAAACAAAGACTGGTTATGTGCAGTATGAAAGTGCCAACCCTGATATGCCATAGTTCAGAGAGATCTCAAGGGTCTCAAAGCAGTACACATATCAGAGGGGCATGACTTAGTAATCTAAGAGTAATGTGAGAGTGCATAATAATTTGAAAGAGTTTGGTGAATAGTATAAAGAAGGTCTCAAGAATGAAAAGAGTTTTCTGAAAACCTGTACTAGTTTGAGTAAAACAGTTGTTGGAAAAGCATGAAAAAGAATATCTTGAAATCAGAATACCAATCCCAGAATAGCTTCAGAAAATACTTTGGCAAACAGACTTCACATAAGGAGAAAGGGGTAGGGGACACCTAGAATGCACCTTAGTGATAGAAAACAAATACACAGATTCCTCAAGAAGTTATGGAAGTAACCAGTTAATTACAAAGATATGTTGAGAACACATAGGTCTTAGACATGACCAATACACACAACTAGAGTACCTTTGAAAGAGCTAGATGTCTTAACAAGATATCCTTAGTGAAGTAGAGTAAGTTAGATTTAAATGAACAAACTAGACAAACACTTCATGAAGCATTCAAGGTTTTAGAAACACTAATCACATACAGAACAAGCAAAATTTAGACATACTGGGTGAGACAGTAAACAAACAATGCAGTTTGGACATACTGTGAGCACGTGATTTTGCCCTAAGCAAATTATTCCCAAAATTCAAACAAAATGATTCTTTTTCTTTATTTTTACAATTTTTGTGCAGTTTGGCGTCATTTTCTGATAGTTGTTGCGTTTTATTTATGCCTGGTCAATTCATATAAAATACAAAAATATGCATTTGCATTTAGGATCTAATTTCATATGTTGGTATTAATCAGCGATTAATTTGTTTTATAATAGAATATATGGAAAATAACAAAAAGAGTCCATTTTTGCATTTTTAATTGTTTAATTGCGAATTCGTCCTGGAATAGTTTTTAAAATAATTTTAGGAATTAATTAGTTTAATTTTGAAATATATTCGGAATTTATTTTAAATTTTGCAATTTTATAAAATTAGAAAAAAAGAATATACAAATTGAAGTACAAAAATTAAATAAAATAAGTCAAAAGAAAAGAAGTGAAAACATTAAAAAGGGTTGCCTATGATTTGGGCATATTAAACCACAACCCAGACCCGGCCAGCCCAGAACCCCTTTCCCACCCGGTCCAATACACTAAAATCAAAACGACACCGTTTGGCGTCGATCAATCCGAACCGTCGAGGTTAACAAGATCAACGGCTCAGAGGCAGGGTAGGCGTACTATAAAACTGTCCGAAACCTTACCCCCCACCCCGGTCCTTCGCCTTCCTCACCCTACCTCTCCTTTCAAACCCTAATCCCAGCTGCCCCAAACCCCTCGCCGGCGACAAGCGCAACCTACGCTGTTCAACCCCAAATTAACACCATAGATCCCCCATGAATCCCTCTTTCCATTCCTACTATTGGTTTCCATCGAATATTGCCGGAGCTCGTCGAATCTCCGATTGAAGTTCTCCGGCCAAGTCGCAAACTCATCCAAACCAGCCCAAAATCATACCACACCATCCCCAGACTTCCCTCAACCCAAATCCATGACCATCTTCCTTCAAATCTCGGTGAAGCGGCTCGAATTTCAGATCTAAGAATTTCTGGCCAAAACCCTAACCCAAAATCTTTGTGATTTTGGACCGTAATATCCTTAACCATGTGTTCTCTTGTAAAAATACATGGTTAGGGATGTTATGTGTCAAAAATATGGAAAGATTCGGACGTCAGCGACTGGCCGGAGTTTCTCGTGCTTCAGTGAGCTTTCTTGTTTCTTTTTACTGGCATAGTTGAAGTTCTAGTTATAGTTTTGATTTCATTAAAGTGTTCTGTTAATTTTTCGATCTATTTTTGTGTATTAGTATAGTTTAAATCTTCTTTGTTCCTTGTTCCTTGTTCCATCTGTTTTAATCAGTAAAGCATCTTCGCATTTTAGTTTAGTTTGATGCATGTGTCATTTATTAGTTAATCATAATTTTAATTGCAGAATCGGCATAATTAATTAGTTTGGATTCAATACCATTTTGTCCATTAATGTTAGCTAGATGTTTAGGTTGATTTCAATTGCTGTTTAGTTCTGAATTTAATGTTTGAATGGTCAATTGAGAGCTTATTGGTTAAAAGTTAGTTTAATTTAATGTTGATCGATCCTGGTCTCTTGGTTTTTCTAGTTTGTTTGAGTTTGAGTGATTGAACAATTGGGATTGGTTAGTTCAATTAGTTAATTTCTGAGTTCTAATTAATCAGTCCTAGTTAGTTTTGAATTAATTTAGGGGATTGGTTATAGCTGTTAAGAATGTAGGTAGAACCAGTAACTTTGAGAAGTTTTCAAGGGCATTTTAGGCATAGAAAAGGGTAGTTTCTTTAGGAATAGTAATTTCAGAATATAACAAGGGTAGTATAGGTACTGTATAGGTAGAAGAACACCCTAGGGCATTCTAGAATAGGACTTTAGTGTATATTTCAGCCAACTTAGGATACTAGCTTGGGAAACAAGTCAAGAAATGAGGGATTAATCTGAAATAAACTAGGGACTGAATTTAAAATCTGAAAATCTGACTTGCACCTCATCTTTGCCTATAAAAAGGCATGACCATTGCCTTGAAAATGGTTTTTTTTGAGCTCAGAAATCCTCCCAAAGTATGCTCTCTAATTTTCAGATCTAAGACCTGAAATTCAAAATCCAAAACCCCAAAAGCAATAGAAAAATCCAGAAACCAAAAAAAAAAACCCAGCAAAAACCAAAGAAAAACTGTTACATGGCTCTTCCCTAGATCATTTTCGAAGGTTCAGTTTTTAATCAACATTTTAGCTTAGTTAAGATTAGGAACTGCTTGAATTCCTCAATTCTGTTCGAACATTTGAAGTGTGAAGACAAGTTTGAATCAGTCATGGGTTAACTGATTAGATCCACTAATTTCTAGGCTTAATTTTGAGATATGGTACTGTTCGGCTGTATATTGACATTGTTGAATTTTCAAAACAATTCTGAGCTCGAGCCTGGTTTGAATTGCTGTTGCACTCGTTGAATACTGCTGTTTGCAATCTGATCTCTTCCTTTCCTTACTTGTGTTCCAATTTTCAGGTATGTTCCTAGAGTCCAGGTGCTAGAACTAAATTGATATGAAAAAACTTATTTGAAATCGATTAATGATGAATTGAAGCTTGGATTGTTTGATTCGCTGTGACTGCATTTCTGCAGATTTGCTTACACTATTGTTTAGTTTGTTTTAATTCTCGTGTGGTTAATTAATTAGGATTAGAAGTCCAGTAGTGTATAACTGGACAGTCGCTTATTGTTTTCATTCGTGGCTTTTGAATTGATGCTATGTTTTCCTTAGATCATGAGAACTCTCTGTAGATAGTAGTATTGGTTAGTGAATGATTTCAGTAGTAAATTCCTGTTTTCAGTAGTTGGCAATCCAATTGGGAACTCATTAGTGTAAACTAGCTACAGTGGCAGGCAGTAATTCGTTCATCAAATCTCAAGTTATTTAAAGTTAGCTTTGTTAGATTGGTAATATTGAATGAGTAGCATTTTGATTCACTTAATCTAAAATTGAGAACTGGGCCAATGTTGGCATGTAGGCCCAAGGCCTTCGATTTGAATAAAATGGAATTTATAGGGCATGATTTGTTTTAGGACTGGGAGTGGTCTTGTGGGGACTCGATCCCGGACTGGGCGTCAGAGCCGCCTGGACCTTTCACTGATGCTGGGCCTGAGCAATTGGGCCGTAACACAAGCCTACCGTGCAGACCAGGTTGGGCTAAAAAAAAATAACGTGATTCTTAGTTTGCCTTGATATAACGCAATTCATAATTAATTAGGTTTTATTTCTCTTCTAAAGAAAACAAAAAAAAAAGCAAAGAATCGTAGTCACTTTTAGGTCGCCCTTTTTATAAAATGATGAGACGAGCCTCACCAAACGAAATACAAATGGCGGAGCCCACAATAATGGTTACATAAAATAATTGGAATTTGGGAGGGCCGTCTAGTGAATTTCACGACCTTCCCCCAAATAATAATACGTTAGAATCTTTAGGCACGTCTTTTTTTATAAAATTACTTCCTTAAACTCGGGTGCGCATTGATGCGACCCGAATCTAAATCTTGACGAAGTCGAAATGGGTTGACAATCACGGGTGCATTGATTGCGACGTGGTTCGAAACACGTTTTCACGACGTCGCAATTCTTTTAAAATAAATAATGATAAAAAGTGGTTTACGAATAAAAGGCACATAAGCTAGCATATATTAAAATCAGATAAAATCAAATACAATTGTTGAGCGATCGTGCTAGAACCACGAAACCCGGAATGCCTAACACCTTCTCCCGGGTTAACATAATTCCTTACTCGGATTTCTGGTTCGCAGACTGTTAACAGAGTCATATGTTTCCTCGGTTCGGGATACAACCGGTGACTTGGGACACCATTAATCTCTCAAGTGGCAACTCTGAATAATTAATAATTAAATCCCGTTTCGATTGTCCTTTAAATGGAAAAACTCCTTTAGCCCTTTGCGGGGTATAAGTAAAAAGGAGGTGTGACAGCTCTGGCGACTCTGCTGGGGATCGAACCCAGAATCTCTGGTTCAGGGTTCAGAATTCGAGCTTAAATAAATTGTTGTATTTGGTTGTATCTGATTTTCCTACATGTTTTGTGCTGAATGTGCTAAATGTTACCGCTTTGATATTATCTGAACTGTATATATATAATCTGTGCCGACACCCTTCTCTCTTCACCTCCGGGGATGTGCTTACTGGTTAAGACTCCCTATTCTGTTAGTGTCATACCTTGAAATAAGAAAGAGGCCGGACAAGTTACGAAGCCAGATGGCCTTTTGGTTCCCGGTAAGTTGGCCCCTCCTCGACTCAAGTTATCCGCTCGGGTACACAGTTTAGAACACCGACCCAGGTTTTGAACATAGAATAACGTGACTTCATGCCGGATCCCTAGTAGGAACGCTTATTTGCATCACGTTGCATTTGACTTAGGGGACTCAACACAGGGGTTGGGTCCGTCCAGGACTAGCAACCTGAAATGAAAAGAACATCCTGATGCATTCTCTTGTGCTTCGCATTTATTTGTTCCGAACCTGCATGTTGACCGGTTTCTGAATTTGGAAAATGTTGGAAAATTGAGAAAAGAAAAAAGAAAAAAAAAGAGAGAGAAATAACAGTTAGGGAGTTAAAAACCCAATGCCCAAACACTGTCGAAACTCTGCCGAAATTTTGAGAAAATAAAAAGGAAAATGCTTTATTTCTAATAGTCTGTTTTACTAAAAACAAAAGAAAAATAGAAAAAAGGAGTCTTTTATTTTTGGAAAGTGTTTGTTGAAAAAAAAAGTTTTTTATTCTTAGTTTGGAAAATAGGTTGTTTATTGTTTGTTGAAAAAGAAAAATTGAAAATGAAAAAGAGTATTGTTTTAAAATAGTTCGGTTAATTGGCCCGAACTACGCCGGTTTGATTCTCACAGGGTGTGAGATACGTAGGCAACCCTCATCGGGTCCAACCTTTCTTTTGCAAAAATAGCCAAAAAATGTCAAAATTTTTATTTTTCGTCGTAAATAAGTCAAGTGGGCCGTCTTGTCATAAATAGCCGAATGTCCCCAAAAGGGACGCTGGAAGGCTGACTTCGCAAAAACATCCATCTTGGTCAATTTTTGATTTTTGACTGGTTGACTTTCGCAACCTTAAAATCTTTGTTCCCGAAGTGCTGAAAGGCCGCGTTTGAGAATCGAGTTCTTCATTTTTAAAATTTGAAAATATATAGGTAATTCTGAGTCAAAAATATAGATAGTTCTTTTTTGAGTCGAATAAAAGTTTTTCTTTTGCTTAATCCCCTTAATAAATGTGCAGGATGAGCACGATGCTGAATGAACCCTTTTCAATAATGACCAAAATCCTTTTTGAGTTGCGATTATGGTGGAATGATTTAGGCAAAGAAGGGCAAGACGAAGTGAAAAAGTATTTGAAAGATCTCCCGGATTTATTAGACATTCAGCCTCGGGGTGATATTATCAGGGCATTGGTCGCTTATTGGGATTCGGCACATAATGTATTTCATTTCTCGGACTTTGAGCTCACCCCGACATTGGAGGAAATAGCGGGGTACATCGGAAGTGATCAAGCTCCGTTGAGGTTCAAATACTTAATTGCTCCCAGGGCCATTACCGTACATCGGTTTTTGGATTCCTTGAAAATACCCCGAACAGTGCATCATCCAAATTTTGCAAAGGGTTTCTGCAGTTTCCGCTTCATATATGATAGATATGGCCACGTGGGCGGATTCAATAATCCAGACTTTAAGCTATGCAGTAGAAGTAACCGACAAAAATGGGAGGAACACAGACGGGTGGCTTTTATGATAGCCTTTTTGGGCCTCATAGTATTCCCAAGGAAAGATGGTAATATTGATTTGAAAGTAGCGGGGTTCGTCAGTACCTTGCAAACTATGGGAAAAGCACTTTAGCACCTATGATCGTGGCTGACATCTTCCGGGCTCTCACTGCTTGCAAAGCTGGGGGCAAATTTTTTGAGGGATGTAACTTGTTGTTACAAATGTGGATGACTGAGCATTTGTGCCCCCGCTCTCAGCTCTTGAGTTATGGTTCATTTGAGAAAACTTGTATAGGAGAATTTTACACAAGAATCAAATGGGCTAATCTACCTAAAGGAGTCACAACTTGGACATCATTATTTCGGACCCTCACTGCCAGCCAGATACAGTGGGTGCTCGGATGGTTGCCAGTCGAAGAAGTCATATACATGCCAGCAGCCAGGCCGCATTTTCTGTTGATGGGACTCAAAAGCATCCAGCCCTATGTGCCATATCGGGTTCTGAGGCAACTCGGGAGGTATCAAGTAGTACCGAGAGATGAAGATCTGAATACCCAAGTGGTCGAAATTAGTCCTGACGGTCGGTTTCCCGAAGAAGAAGTTCGCCAAATTTGGAGTGAGTGTCAACATTTGATGGCGAACACTTGTGTGTTAGATAGGGCTAAAGGGGAAGTTGCCCCGGGGTATCATGACTGGTTCAGAGATGACATGGCGTGCGGGAGACCGGCTAAAAGACCTCATCTCGAAGATTTCGCCGAGTCGTCCCAAGAGCAGTGGGACTGGTTAGCAAAGGAAGAAGGTTATTGAGTTGAGATTGGTAAACTGAAGCAGCAAGTTGAGAGTCTGAAATTCGAGAACAGTGTACAGATTGCTGCAGATCAAGGTGAGAAGAACAGACTGGCTTGAGAAAACAAAGCGCTTATGGCCCAAATCCGGCAATAAAAAGGCTGGAAAATGAAGTCAGGGAATGGTGGGATGAATTAGAAAAATCTGAGAATATCATGGCAGAGCTTAAAGCGCAGTGGTCTACAAGAACAGAGGAGCGTCGCCAGTACTTGAATCAGTTGAAAAGGGACCATGAGAAAATTGTTGCCGATTTAAAGAGAAAAGTGTTTGCCCTTGAGGGTAAAACAGTTAGACAAGCTAGAGATTTTGGAATTGAAAGTGGACATTGTTACGACTTGTTGGCCCAAATGGAGGTAGAAGTGCAGAAGTTGCAAGATCAACACCTGTAGGATTCTCGAGCTTTAAAGACATGCAACGATCAAATAAGATGCTTGCTTATAGAAAAGAAGCAAACAAAAGACAGGATTAGAGCCATTGCTCATGCCATTTTCAGGAGATGCCGGGTTTGTGAAGACATGACCCATACTACTTTTGTCTCCGCAGTAATGATCTATGTGAAACGAATCATAAATGAATTAGAGCAGCTTGAAAGGGATTTGGATCCTAGGCCCGCAGCGAGGCCGAACGACGCCCCGCGGACACCTAAGTTTGAAGCACTAGAGTATGCATAGGCCATGTCTGTAGTTTTCTACCTTTTGAGTCTGTCTTTCGTCTGTCCGTCATCCTTTCAGGTCAAGTATGTTTGCAGTCTTAGATTCTGTGTTTGCTTTTAATTTGCGTCTGTTAGTTTCATTCCGAAAAATGTTTAGTTTGTAATAGTTTGTTTTAGTAATGAAAATTGAAAATTTCAAACCTTTATTTTTGCATTTATTTTTCACGAACTACACTTGGTCTGATTCATGCGGGGTCACGATACGTAGGCAATCTCCATAGGATTCGATCGTAATCGTAACAACAAAATGTAAGAAAGAGAGAGAGATAAAAAGAAGGGAGCGAAAAAAGAGAAAGAGAAAGCAAGAAATGAGCGGAAACCCAAAAGAGAAAGAAATAGAAGAAAGAAAAGAGCACCAGAGAGGGACAAGGTGAGAAATGTGAAAGAAAGATAAAAAGAAACAAGGAACGAAGTGTCGGGATGACGCATGCGATCGAGCAAACGCATAATAGAAATGATTAACTGTATAGGTGCATTCATACCAACGTGCGGTTGTCAAATCTGTTAAGACTTAATCGCTAACAAAGTGTTTGTCTAAATGTGTGAGTTCAGGCAGATGGTTAGTTGATTGGCAATTCTGGCAACTCACCCGTACAATACCCGGTCGAAAGATAAAGTAAACATGACAGGACAGGAATCAACATCGTAGACCCTTCAAATGAAGTTGAGGTAACATATGCGGGTGCTATGAAAGAAGAGATGAGGAAACTAAAAGCACAAATGGCCGAAATGCATCGGCCATGGTCTCAGGGACATCCGACACCACTATACTCCGCTAATCCATCTTACATACCACCCCTGGCTCAGGCTCCGGAGCCCACCACTCCCCACGTATCTTCAGCCTTCCCCTATCACGCCCAGGGCTATGGTACTACTTCATACGCTCCTCCAGCTCCACTCCCCAAACAGAACCCTCCCCCACCCATGGTTCCAGTCTTTGTGGCACCTCCCCCACCCCATTACATAGATCGTCCAGTGAGCCGCTATTCCAAGCTTACGACACCCAATATTACCCTCCCGAACCCACTTTCAAAGCACCTGAGCCATATACCTATTCTCCTCATTTTGAAATCCCGGGAGAAGTTGAGAAACCGGTATAGAATGCAGAACAGGAGGAAGTGATTCGTAAAGTCAAAAGCCTGGAGCAATCCTTCAGGAACATGCATGGTTTAGGCAACCAAGTCAGCATTGCATACAAAGATTTGTGCCTTTTCCCTGATGTTCAGTTGCCTGCGGGGTTTAAAATGCCGAAGTTTGACTTGTATGAGGGGCACAGTGACCCAGTAGCCCATCTGCGTGGCTTTTGTAGCAAGATGAGAGGTTCTGGGGGAAGGGATGAATTGTTGATAGCCTATTTCGGTCAAAGCTTGAGCGGGTCCGCGCTGGAATGGTACACGAGACAGGACCCCGGCCGATGGTATACATGGGATGATTTGGCACAAGCATTCATTGGCCATTTTCAGTATAACCTTGAGATAGTCCCCGATCGTCTGTCATTGTTGAAGCTGGAAAAGAAGCCCGGGGAAAGTTTTAGAGAGTTTGGTTTCCGCTGGATGGAACAAGCAGCAAGGGTTGATCCTCCGATGAGGGAGAGTGAGATGGTAGATTACTTCTTGCAAACATTGGAGCCTACCTATTTTGGTCATCTAGTGACATCTGTCGGAAAATCGTTTAATGAAGTGGTAAAGATGGGAGCCATGATTGAAGTCTAACAAGATCTTGAGCTACTCAACATTGAAAGCAACCACCCAGGCCATCCAAAGTGGTACTTGTGGTGTGCTTGGAAAGAAGAAGAAGGAAGAAGTTGCTACGGTTGAAACTAGTACTTGGTCCAGGCCCAATAACCCTCCACCCTACTACAACCAACCCAGACCCCACCACCCAAACTACCAATATACCCCATATGGCCCACCACAACACTACTATCCACCACCAGAACCACACTTTTCTATCCACCACGCCCAGACATACACTCAGCCTCCGGTGCACTCGCAATGGCGTGCACCGACTCCCCAAAACACACATCCACCCTCACAAAACACCTATCCACCTCCCAGGGCAAACAGACTAGGAACCGGCTTCCACTCAAACCAAGCTTTTAGAAGTGAGAAGGCCCCAAACAGAAAAACATTTACTCCGCTAGGAGAATCTTACACCACTCGCTTCTATAGATTGAAACAGTTGAGAATGTTGAACCCAATTGAGTCCAAAGCACCAAACCCCCTTCCCAGAAACCTGGACCATTCTATTAGCTGCGAGTATTGCTCAGGGATGCCGGGGCACGATACTGAAAAATGTTGGAAGTTGAAAAACGCGATACAAGAACTCATTGATAATCGCCGTATTGAAGTACAGGCCCTAGAGGCCCCAAACATCAATCAAAACCTGTTACCAGCGCATTATGAAGCCAATATGATCGAACTGATACATAAGGGGACAGAGCCTAAAAACCCTCGCAGACGGTCATGGTGATCCGTTCTATGGAAGCCAAGGTCAAAGAAAAGACAGTTAGTGTAAGGCCAGTGGTTCAGCTAAAAGCGATAAAAGATAAGCCAGTGTTGGTAATGGGAAAAGGACCATTTGTTGCTGCAAAAAATCCAGAGCCAGTCAAGTTAGTGGTACCGGGGTCGTCATCTGCACCCGTGGTTATTGTGAAAGGGGCCTACATAAAACCAGTTGTCATAAAGTCGGTAGTCCAATTACCCGTGGTTGATAGCAAAGCCGTACCGTGGAAATATGACAAGGTAGTGGTGACATACAAAGGAAAGGAAATTGAGGAAGAGAGTTGTGAAGCACAAGGACTAACTCGGTCGGGACGTTGTTTGCTCCCGAAGAATTGAGAAAGGCTAGGGGCGCTAAAGACAATCCAGTGCTAGTCAAAAAGGCTGTGATGGAAGAAGAGGCAGAAGAATTTCTGAAAAAGATGAAAGTGCAAGATTATTCCATTGTTGCACAATTGAGAAGCCCAGATCTCGTTGTTGTCATTATTGATCCATTCTGACGAGCATTGCCGAGCTTTGGTGAGGATATTGAATGAAGCTCATGTGCCCGACAAAATTTCAGTGAACCATTTGGAGACAATTGCCAACAAGATCTTTGAGGTAAACAAGGTAGCATTTTCTGATGATGAATTGCTTGTGGAAGGCACAGAACACAATAAAGCTCTCTACTTGACGGTCAAGTGTGAAGATTCAATGGTTACTCGGGCGTTGATCGATAACGGGTCAAGTGCTAATATTTGTACGTTGTCCACATTGAACAAGTTGAAGATTGATGATGATAGAATCCGCAAAAATAGTATTTGTGTTCGAGGGTTCGACGGAGGGGGAACAAATATAGTGGGGGATATTATACTCGAATTGACTATTGGCCCAGTCGAGTTCACTATGGAATTTCAGGTGTTGGATGCTGCAGTGTCCTATAATCTTTTGTTGGGTCGACCATGGATCCACGCGGACAAAGCAATGCCTTCCACACTGCACCAAATGGTCAAGTTCGAGTGGGACAAAAAAGAAATCGTGTTATATGGGGAAGATCCCACATACGCCATGAATGATGCCATTGTGTCCTTTATAGAAACTGAAGATGATAAGGGACTATGGGTTTATCAGGTCTTCAACACGGTCCCGGTGAACAGAGTTCCCGAGGGTAAAAGCATTCCATGTCCCAGGGTGGCAGCTGCAACCGTCATGGTAGTATCAGAAATGCTGAGTAATGGGTTCGTGCCAGGAAAAGGTCTGGGGGCTGAGCTTCAGGGCATTATTCAACCTGTTTCTCTGCCCAAAAATCTGGACACTTTCGGACTAGTGTTAAAACCAACAACGACAGATGTTAGAATGGCTCGTAAATTGAAAAAGAAAGTTTGGGTTCTTCCCAAACCGATTCCACGCTTGTCCAGGTCCTTCGTCAGGCCGGGGGACAAGAAACGGTCATTGGCAAAGGTGTCGGGTCCACTAATTGGTGTAGAGGGGAACTTGGATAATGTGTTCGAGAGGGTATTTACTGAAGTGAACATGGTTGAGGCCAGGGAAGGGTCAAGCGGAGCAGATATACAGTACATCGGACCGCATGCTAACGTCAACAATTGGGAAGCTACTCCTCTTCCAATTCGGAGGGAGTTGTGGTAGTGGGTTTTGTTTTCCTTTTGTCACCTGGATTATTCCAGGGTTTGTAATTCAGTTGCTATGTTCCGTCCGTTTGGATGAGTTAAAACCCTGTTATCTTTACATTCAATGAAATGCAATTTTCTTCTTTCTTCATTCCTAATTTTGTTTCCATTTTTTTCTTTTCTTTTTGTATAGTTCTTTTTATGCTGATATCAATGATATGACATGCATGAGGAATCTTTGGCCCAGTTTTAAAAGCCAATCTAGCTCAGAAATAATAATACAAGAAATCAAGTGTGATGATGGGGTGGATTGTAATGACGATGAGGCTTATGAGGAAATTAGTAAAGAATTAAGTTACTTTGAAGAAAAACCCAAACCTAACCTAAATGACACAGAAGCAGTTAATCTAGGGGACCAAGACAATGTGCGGGAAACTAAAGTAAGTGTTCATCTGGAGCCACAACTCAAGGAGGAGATAATTAAAGTATTGCATGAGTACAAAGATGTTTTTGCATGGTCGTATGATGATATGCCGGGTCTAAGCACTGATTTGGTGGTTCACAAATTGCCGACTGATCCGGCACTCCTTCCTGTCAAGCAGAAGTTGAGAAAGTTCAAAACGGACATAAGTGTGAAGATCAAAGAAGAAATTACCAAGCAATTTGATGCAAAGGTCATTCGGGTTACACGGTATCCCACTTGGTTAGCTAATGTTGTGCCTGTGCCAAAGAAAGATGGCAAGACCAGGGTGTGTGTCGATTATTGAGATCTTAACAAGGCGAGTCCAAAAGACAATTTCCCACTGCCCAACATCCATATACTGATTGACAATTGTGCCAACATGATATTGGCTCTTTTGTGGATTGTTACACAGGTTATCATCAAATTCTAATGGACGAGGAAGATGCAGAAAAGACGGCATTCATCACGCCGTGGGGAACGTATTGTTATCGGGTCATGCCGTTCGGTTTGAAAAATGCTGGGGCAACTTATATGAGGGCCATGATAACAAACCATGATATGATACACAAGGAAATCGAGGTGTACGTGGATGATGTGATCGTGAAGTTTAGACAGCAGTCAGCCCATGTCAGAGATTTGAGAAAGTTCTTTCAAAGGCTTCGCAGGTATAATCTTAAGCGCAATCCTGCAAAGTGTGCTTTCGGGGTGCCATCTGGGAAGTTGTTGGGGTTTATAGTCAGCCGGCAGGGTATTGAGTTAGACCCGTCGAAGATCAAAGCTATTCAGGAATTGCCACATCCAAGAAAAAAAACTGAGGTGATGAGTTTGTTAGGAAGATTGAACTATATCAGTAGGTTCATTGCTCAGCTCACGACAACTTGTGAGCCGGTTTTCAAATTGTTGAAGAAAGATGCTGCAGTCAAATGGACTGATGAATGTTAGGAGGCTTTTGATAGATAAAGAGGTATTTGTCGAACCCACCCATGTTGGTCCCGCCAGAACCAGGGAGGCCTTTGATTCTATATCTGACGGTTTTGGATAATTCATTTGGCTGTGTACTGGGGCAGCATGATGTTACGGGTAGAAAGGAGCAGGCTATCTACTATCTCAGCAAGAAGTTCATATCTTACAAGGTTAAGTATACTCATCTGGAGAGGACATGTTGCGCCCTAACTTGGGTAGCATAGAAGTTGAAACATTATTTGTCATCCTACAGCACTTACCTCATATCTCGCTTGGACCCACTGAAGTATATTTTTCAGAAGCCTATGCCCACAGGGAGGCTTGAAAAGTGGCAGATCCTTCTTACAGAGTTTGACATTACTTATGTGACACGGACTGCGATGAAAGCACAAGTATTAGCCGATCATTTGGCTGAGAACCCCGTCGATGAAGATTACGAACCTTTGAAAACTTGTTTCCCTGATGAGGAGGTGATGCATATTGATAAATTGGAACAAGCTGAGAAGCCGGGATGGAAACTTTTCTTTGATGGGGCTGCAAATATGAAAGGCGTGGGAATAGGAGCGGTACTTATTTCTGAAACAGGTCAGCATTACCCTGTTACAGCTCGGCTTCGTTTCTACTGTACGAACAATATGGCAAAATATGAGGCGTGTATATTGGGATTGAGATTAGCTGTAGATATGGGTGTACGGGAAGTCTTGGTCATGGGTGACTCGGACCTACTGATACACCAAATACAAGGAGAATGGGAAACAAGGGATTTAAAGCTTATACTGTACCGGCAATGTCTGCATGAGCTTTGTCAGCGGTTTCAGGCTATAGAATTCAGGCACATTCCAAGGATTCATAATGAGGTTGCCGACTCTTTGGCTACTTTGGAATCAATCGACGGCGAGCCATGGTTCCATGATATCAAAGAATACATCAGGACGAGAGTATATCCGGTACAGGCCACCGGTGATCAGAAAAGAATGATTCGGCGATTGGCAAGCGAGTTTTTCTTTAGTGGAGGAGTGTTGTACAAAAGAACTCCAGACCTCGGGTTGTTGAGATGCATGGACGCGAGACAGGCCACATCTATCATGACTGAGGTACATTCCGGAGTTTGTGGACCGCATATGAGTGGGTACGTTCTAGCAAAAATGATTCTCCGAGCAGGTTATTATTGGCTCACTATGGAGCGGGATTGTATCAGTTTTGTGCGTAAATGTCATCAGTGCCAAGTGCATGGATATTTGATTCATTCTCCACCATCAGAACTACATACGATGTCCGCACCATGGCCTTTTGTTGCATAGGGCATAGATGTTATTGGGCCAATTGATCCAGCAGCGTCAAATGGGCGCAGGTTTATTCTGGTAGCTATAGACTATTTTACCAAATGGGTGGAAGCTAAGATGTTCAAGTCTGTGACTAAGAAAGCCGTGGTCGACTTCGTGCATTCAAATATCATCTGTCGGTTTGGGATTCCGAAGGTAATCATAACGAATAATGGGGCTAATCTTAATAGTCATTTGATGAAGGAGACATGTGAGCAGTTCAAGATTACCCATAGGCATTCTACTCCTTACCGTCCCAAGGCAAATGGTGCGGTTGAAGCAACCAATAAGAATATAAAGAAAATACTCCAGAAGATGGTTGAAGGGTCTAGACACTGGCATGAGAAATTACCTTTTGCATTGTTAGGGTACCGCACCACCGTTCGTACCTCGGTGGGGGCGACTCCTTATTCATTGGTGTATGGCACCGAGGTAGTGATACCTGCAGAGGTGGAAATCCCTTCTCTGCGAATCGTTGCGGAGGCTGATATCGATGATGATGAATGAGTGAAAAGCCGCCTTGAGCAGTTGAGTTTGATTGACGAGAAGAGATTGGCATCAGTGTGTCATGGTCAACTGTACCAATGAAGAATGGCAAGAGCATACAACAAGAAAGTGCGTCCAAGGAAATTCGAAGTCGGACAGTTAGTACTGAGGCGGATTTTGCCTCATTGGGCTGAAGCAAAAGGAAAATTTGCCCCAAACTGGCAGGGACCATTTGTAGTAACCAGAGTGTTGTCTAACGGGGCATTGTATTTGACAGATGTAGAAGGAAAATGTATAGAAATGGCCATCAATTCCGATGCAGTCAAGAGATATTATGTATGATTTCTTTATTTCTGAATGTATCTGTTTGTATTTGGCATATCATGAAGATTGAAATGACGAAGGCGTTTTGTCCTACTATCCAAACACTTTTATCCCTTGTCATCCCTTTTGAGCCTTACTTATTTTTCATACCCTTCTTTCAGAATCAATGACACTATCAAGGAACACAGGTGCCGAACATAAAAGAAAGAAAAGAAAAGCAACGGGAAAAGAAATTAAAAAAAAATGAAAAGTGAAGGAAAAGAGCAGAGAAAGAAAAGAAGAAGAAAAGAAAGAAAAGGAAAGAAAAAACACACAACAACAAAGGTAACTATGATACAGTGAACTACGTTTGACTTGATCCCGAAAGGGTACGTAGGCAGCCTTACTCCGAGGTTCAGTCATACCAAAATAAAAATCCAAAAATCCCCAAGCAAGAAACTGGGGCAGAAGTTGTGATTGTTGTGAACAGTTGGATTCCGAAAGTTGAAATTTGAACCCATTTGAATTGTGTTGAGCCTTTTATACCTTTCTTTCTAACC
Organism: Nicotiana sylvestris; assembly: GCF_000393655.2. Lineage (NCBI taxonomy): Eukaryota > Viridiplantae > Streptophyta > Magnoliopsida > Solanales > Solanaceae > Nicotiana > Nicotiana sylvestris. The sequence goes on from NC_091063.1 coordinate 142,623,583, forward strand.
CAATCCAAAAGCCTACATTACGGTCCAAAGAAAGACCTTCTGATCAGTTTTGAGAAATGCCAAGTTGAACAGGTAGGAATAACTCACGATAGGGGCAACACTCTGGTTCAAGCAAGAAAAAAACAAAGTAATAATGAGAGAGTCTTATCGGTGAAAACCTTCACAGACACCCTAAGGCGACAGGAGTTGAGAGAAAAATAAATGAGAGAGTCTTATTGGTGAAAACCCTCGCGGGCACCTTGAGGCGAAAGTGAGTTGAAAATGGTTATTTGGCAAAAGGGTTGCGGGTGGTAAACTGTTTCGAGGCACCGCAGGATGAGCAAGGTTAAGGTCTGGGTAATTCAAACAATTGATGGAAGTCCTGGGCAATGAGGTATGGCAATTGGGAGTTGTTTAGTTGGATCGGTTGGGCCGATTAGTCCGAAATGCATGTCATGATCATTGGTGCCAGCTTTTCCGGTCAGATAAGTTTCTTTTCTTCACTTCATTTTTAGTAGTCATCCGGTTTTGGATTCTTCTTATCCCTAACCCGTAAAACCATTGCATTTTATTCTCTTTTGGGGGGTTTTTGTTTGTCTAAATGTTCTAATGTCAGTGATGTTCATAAGCAAGTGGGAAAGGATTTCAAGGCTCGCTACTAGCTTCCGAAATTGTAAAGCACAACGTGGTCAGAGCATGTCAAAAACAACCTGATGTCAAGTGGAATACAGGGAATTAACGGAAATTTCATCGGTGGAATGATTGGAAAATGTCGCGGGAAATGCAAAGGTTCAAACAAAAGGGGCAGAAAAGTGAAATAACAGCATGGGTGTAAAACATTTAGGTCGCCAGAGGTTGGGGAATTTAAAAGTTGGTCAGAAAATCAAACGGTTCAAGGTCAGTGCGTGGAAGTCAGTCAACACAAAGCAATACAGGGGAAGGATTTTTCAGCAAGAATGCCATCAACTAACCACCATTTTAAACTAACGGAATTTTCTTTGATTGGAGCAGGGGAAAAAAGTTAGTTGTTCAGGAGGAATTCTCCATAAAGGGAAAGCAAGCAGTAATCAGGTTTGACCGCAAAGTGCGGTTTGATTAAATACAAGATAATCATGAATAGCGTAGGGGAATATAATTTGGTTGCAAAGTTTGCATGTTTAGGATAAAATGCAAGTTGTCAGGGCCTTCCTGGATAATAGGACATAATTCAAATACCCGGATAAGATAACATGGTATAGTGAGAAGTAACACCTTAGGTTCATAATTGTTTGGAGTTGACAGGATCTTCCTGGATAAAGGGATGTAGTTTAAACCCTTGTAGATAACATGGTGTAGTTGTCAGAACCTCCCTGGATAATAGGATTTAGCTTTCAATTCTTAGTAATATGTGATAATATGATTCAGTTTAACACTCACCCATACACCCAGCTTCCAAACTGGGGCAGAAAAGTTTCCGTTGGTTGATTATTTTGTTGAAGTCAGGAGTCCGCCTGGAGAACAGAGACATACTTTTTAAGTTTGGTGTCAGGAGTCCGCCTGAAGAACAGAGACATACAGTTTAAATTTTAAAAGTCAGGAGTCCGGCTGGAGAACAGAGACATACTTTTTAAGTTTGGTGTCAGGAGTCCGCCTGAAGAACGGAGACATACAGTTTAAATTTTAAAAGTCAGGAGTCCGCCTGGAGAACAGGGACACGCATTTCAAATTTCGGCAATCAGGGGTCCGCCTGGAGAATAGAGACATTCAATTTCAAAATTTAGTTTTCAAATCAATTTCTTTGTTCATTTTGAAGTTAGGAACCCGCCTGGAGAACAGAGGTACATAATTCAAATTCAGAAGTCAGGAGTCCGCCTGGATAACAGAGACATGCATCTCAAATTTTAGCAATCAGGGGTCCGCCTGGAGAATATAGACATTCAATTTCAAAATTCAGAAGTCAGGAGTCCGCCTGGAGAATAGAGACATACAATTCAAATTTTAAGCAATCAGGAGCCCGCCTGAGGAACAGAGGTGATACAATCCAAATTTTAGTTTTCAATCAACTTCTTTTGTCTATTTTGAAGTCAGGAGCCCACCTGGAGAACATAGGAATACATTCAAGTTATGAAGTCAGGAGCCTGCCTGGATAGTAGAGGAATACTTTAAATTTCAAGGTCAGCAGTCAGGAGCCCGCCTGGATAACCGAGGAATACATTCAGGTTCAAGTTTATTCAAGTTCAGCAGTTTGGAGAGAAAGAATAACATCTTAGTTCACGATTTGAAGTAGTAATAGTGAGTTTCACAACAAGACAACATGGCAACAAGGAAGTGCAAGATGCAAGTTTGAAGACTTTAGATAGGACTTTTTTTTTGATTCGTAGTTCATAGTTTAGTTTAGCTTCTTTTATCTTGCCACGGTGTAATAAGGAAGGTTAGCGAGCAGTAGCAACAGCAGCAATCGCAGTGAAATCACAGCTCCTGGTAGTCCCAGCTACCGGACACTCCCAAACTACACTGACCTGATTCCTGTTTAGCCCAGGATATGTAGGCAACCTCTGAAGCAGGGTGCGGTCAAAACTTTTCAAAATGCTTCACAATGGAATACTTGAACGAGCAAAAACCGCTCGTATTTGCTCACTTATCTTTGCACGAAAACTCTTCGTATTTCCGGGAAAAGAGGGGCAGCTGTGAGCACGTGATTTTGCTCTAAGCAAATTATTCCCAAAATTCAAACAAAATGATTATTTTTCTTTATTTTTACAATTTTTGTACAGTTTGACGTCATTTTCTGATAGTTGTTGCATTTTATTTATGCCTGGTTAATTCATATAAAATACAAAAATATGCATTTGCATTTAGGATCTAATTTCATATGTTGGTATTAATCAGCGATTAATTTGTTTTATAATAGAATATATGGAAAATAACAAAAAAAGTCCATTTTTGCATTTTTTATTGTTTAATTGCGAATTCGTCCTGGAATAGTTTTTAAAATAATTTTAGGAATTAATTAGTTTAATTTTGAAATATATTGGGAATTTATTTTAAATTTTGCAATTTTATAAAATTAGAAAAAAGAATATACAAATTGAAGTACAAAAATTAAATTAAATAAGTCAAAAGAAAAGAAGTGAAAACATTAAAAAGGGTTGCCCATGATTTTGGCCAATTAAACCACAACCCAGACCCGGCCAGCCCAGAACCCCTTCTCCACCCGGTCCAATACACTAAAATCAAAACGACGCCGTTTGGCGTCGATCAATCCGAACCGTCGAAGTTAACAAGATCAACGGCTCAGAGGCAGGGTAGGCATACTATAAAACTGTCCGAAACCTTACCCCCCCACCCCGGTCCTTCGCCTTCCTCACCCTACCTCTCCATTCAAACCCTAATCCCAGCCGCCCCAAACCCCTCGCTGGCGGCAAGCTCAACCTACGCCGTTCAACCCCAAATTAACACCATAGATCCCCCATGAATCCCTCTTTCCATTCCTACTATTGGTTTCCATCGAATATTGTCGGAGCTCGTCGAATCTCCGATTGAAGTTCTCCGGCCAAGTCGCAAACTCATCCAAACCGGCCCAAAATCATACCACACCATCCCCAGACTTCCCTCAACCCAAATCCATGACCATCTTCCTTCAAATCTCGGTGAAGCGGCTCGAATTTCAGATCTAAGAATTTCTGGCCAAAACCCTAACCCAAAATCTTTGTGATTTTGGACCGTAATATCTTTAACCATGTTTTCTCTTGTAAAAACACATGGTTAGGGATGTTATGTGTCAAAAATCTGGAAAGATTCGGACGTCAGCGACTGGCCGGAGTTTCTCGTGCTTTAGTGAGCTTTCTTGTTTCTTTTTACTGGCATAGTTGAAGTTCTAGTTATAGTTTTGATTTCATTAAAGTGTTCTGTTAATTTTTCGATCTATTTTTGTGTATTAGTATAGTTTTAATCTTCTTTGTTCCTTGTTCCTTGTTCCATCTGTTTTAATCAGTAAAGCATCTTCGCATTTTAGTTTAGTTTGATGCATGTGTCATTTATTAGTTAATCATAATTTTAATTGCAGAATCGGCATAATTAATTAGTTTGGATTCAATACCATTTTGTCCATTAATGTTAGCTAGATGTTTAGGTTGATTTCAATTGCTGTTTAGTTCTGAATTTAATGTTTGAATGGTCAATTGAGAGCTTATTGGTTAAAAGTTAGTTTAATTTAATGTTGATCGATCCTGGTCTCTTGGTTTTTCTAGTTTGTTTGAGTTTGAGTGATTGAACAATTGGGATTGGTTAGTTCAATTAGTTAATTTCTGAGTTCTAATTAATCAGTCCTAGTTAGTTTTGAATTAATTTAGGGGATTTGTTATAGCTATTGAGAATGTAGGTAGAACCAGTAACTTTGAGAAGTTTTCAAGGGCATTTTAGGCATAAAAAAGGGTAGTTTCTTTAGGAATAGTAATTTCAGAATATAACAAGGGTAGTATAGGTACTGTATAGGTAGAAGAACACCCTAGGGCATTCTAGAATAGGACTTTAGTGTATATTTCAGCCAACTTAGGATACTAGCTTGGGAAACAAGTCAAGAAATGAGGGATTAATCTGAAATAAACTAGGGACTGAATTTAAAATCTGAAAATCTGACTTGCACCTCATCTTTGCCTATAAAAAGGCATGACCATTGCCTTGAAAAGGGGTTTTTTTAGCTCAGAAATCCTCCCAAAGTATGCTCTCTAATTTTCAGATCTAAGACCTGAAATTCAAAATCCAAAACCCCAAAAGCAATAGAAAAATCCAGAAACCAAAAAAAAAAACCCAGCAAAAACCAAAGAAAAACTGTTACATGGCTCTTCCCTAGATCGTTTTTGAAGGTTCAGTTTTTAATCAACATTTTAGCTTAGTTAAGATTAGGAACTGCTTGAATTCCTCAATTCTGTTCGAACATTTGAAGTGTGAAGACAAGTTTGAATCAGTCATGGGTTAACTGATTAGATCCACTAATTTCTGGGCTTAATTTTGAGATTTGGTACTGTTCGGTTGTATATTGACACTATTGAATTTTCAAAACAATTCTGAGCTCGAGCCTGGTTTGAATTGCTGTTGCACTCGTTGAATACTGCTGTTTGCAATCTGATCTCTTCCTTTCCTTACTTGTGTTCCAATTTTCAGGTATGTTTCCAGAGTCCAGGTGCTGGAACTAAATTGATATGAAAACTTATTTGAAATCGATTAATGAAGAATTGAAGCTTGGATTGTTTGATTCGCTGTGACTGCATTTCTGCAGATTTGCTTACACTATTGTTTAGTTTGTTTTAATTCTCGTGTGGTTGATTAATTAGGATTGGAAGTCCAGTAGTGTATAACTGGACAGTCGCTTATTGTTTTCATTCGTGGCTTTTGAATTGATGCTACGTTTTCCTTAGATCATGAGAACTCTCTGTAGATAGTAGTATTGGTTAGTGAATGATTTCAGTAGTAAATTCCTGTTTTCAGTAGTTGGCAATCCAATTGGGAACTCATTAGTAAACTAGCTACAGTGACAGGCAGAAATTCGTTCATCAAATCTCAAGTTATTTAAAGTTAGCTTTGTTAGATTGGTAATATTGAATGAGTAGCATTTTGATTCACTTAATCTAAAATTGAGAACTGGGCCAATGTTGGCATATAGGCCCAAGGCCTTCGATTTGAATAAGATGGAATTTATAGGGCATGATTTGTTTTAGGACTGGGGGTGGTCTTGTGGGGACTCGATCCCGGACTGGGCGTTAGAGTCGCCTGGACCTTTCACTGATGCTGGGCCTGAGCAATTGGGCCGTATCACGCCTACCGTGCAGACCAGGTTGGGCTAAAAAAACGACAACGTGATTCTTAGTTTGCCTTGATATAATGCAATTCATAATTAATTAGGTTTTATTTCTCTTCTAAAGAAAACAAAAAAAAAGCAAAGAATCGTAGTCACTTTTAGGTCGCCCTTTTTATAAAATGATGAGACGAGCCTCACCAAACGAAATACAAAAGGCGGGGCCCACAATAATGGTTACATAAAATAATTGGAATTTGGGAGGGCCGTCTAGTGAATTTCACGGCCTTCCCCCAAATAATAATACGTTAGAATCTTTAGGCACGTCTTTTTTTATAAAATTACTTCCTTAAACTCGGGTGCGCATTGATGCGACCCAAATCTAAATCTCGACGAAGTCGAAATGGGTTGACTATCACGGGTGCATTGATTGCGATGTGGTTTGAAACACTTTTTCACGACGTCGCAATTCTTTTAAAATAAATAATGATAAAAAGTGGTTTACGAATAAAAGGCACATAATCTAGCATATATTAAAATCAGATAAAATCAAATACAATTGTTGAGCGACCGTGCTAGAACCACGGAACCCGGGAATGCCTAACACCTTCTCCCGGGTTAACAGAATTCCTTACTCGGATTTCTGGTTCGCAGACTGTTAACAGAGTCATATGTTTCCTCGGTTCGAGATACAACCGGTGACTTGGGACACCATTAATCTCTCAAGTGGCGACTCTGAATAATTAACAATTAAATCCCGTTTCGATTGTCCTTTAAATGGAAAAACTCCTTTACGCCCTTTGCGGGGTATAGGTAAAAAGGAGGTGTGACACATACTAGTGAACAAATAGGATTCATGCAATTATTTAAAGTAGGATTGGGCATGCTAAACAGTATACTAGTTATAGCTTTTAACAGAACAAACTTAAACATGCTGAGTGATACAGTAATTAGGCAATGTAATCTAAGCATGCTGATTACACATTGAGCACATGACCGTAGAATAGTAAACAGAACTGGAAATCACAACTAATGAATTGCAGCAATAGATAAAACACATAGTTTTGGAATGGGAATTGAATCAGGACATACCAGTTAAGGAGATAATACAGAGTATAGAGCAGAGATGGTGCAAATAGCCAACCTTGGCTTACAACCGACTGGATTAGTGAGAATTACAAGTAACATGAGAGAATAGAGAGAGCTTTTGAGAGTGTGGAGGAACTAGTGTTCGTGTCCAGAAGTGAGGAGTAAAGGAGAGTATATATAGCAGTTAAGAACAAGAGAAATAAGGTAAAGGGAATCAACCGTTCTGCAATTAATGAAGCCACAGAATCAATTATACACCGATTAGTGTAATTTTCCCTTAATTAAGGGTAATTAACCAACGATAAAGGCAGAATACATTTAAGGAAAGAAATTCAAATGAGCAATTAGGGGTAGATAGACAGAAGTTTAACTAAGGACATGATCAGTAAATGTCACAGTTAATGGAATAAGGTAAGAAAGCTAATCAAGATTGTAAATAAAAGAAATAGTCAGGAATTAGCACATAGGTCTTAACGAAAAAAATTGATAAATCAAGAATCCAAATCAATTATTGATTTAAGGAGAAAAGTATAGGTTTACCATGAATAGGCAAAAAATGAACATAGACACATAGAATTAGTAGAAAAGTCGAACCAAGAACATTAATAGAGGCACATGAGGATAAAAAATCAAAAGACATCGAATTAGGCTAAAGAAGAATCACAGGGACCAAAGTATATGACAAAGTCAGTGCACAAGTAACTCAGAAACCACATGAAATGTTGAAAAAATTAGGGTTTTTAGCATAAACTAGTTAGAGTTAAAGTAAACCTTATGAAATCGATTAGAATACATAAGAAACAGAAGGTTAAACACTCAAAATTATCAAACGTTTTGGAGAAAGAAAATTTCAGAAACCCTAGTTTGAAAACACTTAAAGAAGAAAACTGGAAGGCGTGTGAACATACAGAGGTTCGAACAAACAGAAGTCATAGAAGTCAAAAACCTGAAGTATTGTAGTGTTTAAAATCAGCCAGTAGTAGAGGAATAAGAGAAACTTAAAGAAAAATTACAGGAACTTGAAAACATTTCAAGTGTGCAGAGATCCAAACAGTAGATAGCGAAGAACCCAAAATCTAGTGCTAAAATCGGTTAACAGTAAAGAAACAAGAGATCTTTAAAGAAAAGTCATTGACAAACTCAGAATGCTTCCAAATCTACAAAGATCGGGACGGATTCATGTCTAAAGATTAAGGTTTTGAGGAGAAAGGGGAGGGGTAAAGAGAACATGGTTTTGAACTAGAGATTTGAACCGTGGAACTTCAATAGAAATTGCTCACAAACCATGGACGAACTCTTGAAGAGCCTTGAACGAGATCTGGACCAGATCTCTTCGAGGTTCTTCCACAAAAATCACATAATCGAACAACCAGAGAGATACAAAACAAGTAGAGCTTTGTACAACCATAGGACGCCATAGATCAGACAGGGATTCAAAGGATTAGGGCTGATTTTGGGTGACAACGATTAGGGTTAGGTTTAGGTCTCAGAGAGAATTGGAGAGGAAGGGGGTTTCAAGGCGGCTGTTGGTGAGAAATGGCCAGGTTTGGGGCGTCGTTTGGGACTAAAAAATGAAAGTGTTAATTGTGACCGTTGATCTCTGTGATCAACAACCGAGATTGAAAGGGTTTGGGACGGGTTGGACATTAAGGTTTGGGTTGGGGTATATTTTGGGCCTGGTCTGATTTAAAATTCGAGTTAAAATTAGGCTAGATTTAAGAATAAAGGGGCCATATGTTAAATACCCTATTTAATTGATAAAACAATTTTCAAAAATAACCAATAGGCTATAAAAAATAATTTTGTGCATGGAAATACATTACAATAATTACTTAATATTTTAAAAATATATGTCACGACCCAAAATCCACTAAGGGTCGTGATGGCGCCAGACACCACTGTCAGGTAAGCCAACCAAAATACTTAATTGAATTCTCTTTTTAATAATTTTGAAAACTATGATTTTTCCTTCAACTTTACTAGTAAAATATAATCGTTTCAAATCGAATATTAATGTCAAACAGTTAATACAAGATACCTCATAATCATCCCAGAACCCGGTGTCACAAGTGCACGAGCTAATTCTAGGAAGCAATACAATACAACAACCGTCCAGAATATAAATTGGACAGGAAGTAAATACAATAATCTGGAAGAGACTCTGCTGACCGCGGGTCGTCTCAAGAAGTGCAGCTCACCTGAGTCTCCATGTCAACCATGCTGTTACACCCATTAGGCCACTAGAGATGCATATGCCTGTGCAACAAAAATGCACATAAGTGTAGTATGAGTACGAAAACAACGTGTACCCAATGAGTATCCTGTCTAATCTCGAAGATGTAGAGACGAGGGGTCGACTTCGACACTTATTAGAGGTCCAATAACATTATATCAATAATATAGTAAATAGGTGATCTTTATAAACATGATTATAATTCAATGGAGTGAAGAAAGTAAGAAATTCTTTCTTTATAGAAAATTTCCAAATTCTTTTTCATTGTTTATACAAATATTCTCAAACCGGGAAGGGGCAATAACAACTTCAATAAGTTTCAAGGCAAGCAATACAAGCATGCTCAAATCATGTCGAGATCGTACGGCCCGATCTAACAATATTTAAACTGTGCACTGCCAAAGGGTCGAATGGCGCGAACCATAGATGCATCTATTTAATCTACTGAGGCGTTCGGCCCGTTCCGAAATTAAACACACACAAACAGTCAATCAAGAAGTCAACAAGGAATAATTATCCAAAGAAACGCCAATTCTCTTTTAAAGATTTTTGAAAATGAAGTTTAAATCTTTTTAGAAATTTATTTACTAATCTGATATGATTCAGGCAATTCAAACTGTCAACAAGGTTACAAATATTCCAAATATAGCATGCTTTTGGGTCCTAGACTACCCGGACTTACACATAATAGTAGCTACACACGGACTCTTGTCACCTCGTGCATACATAACCCCCACAAATAGAAGTACATAACCAATTATTTCACCTATGGGGATAATTCCCTCTTACAAGGTTAGAAAGAAGACTCATCTCGCTCCGAAGATCCATAACCGACATTCCACACTCTTCCGAAGACTCGAATCGATGCACAATGCTCCCAAAACTAGCCAATAATTATGCAAATCCATTAATATATGTTCAATTACTCATTACAATCCAATTTATAACAATTCCTAACCCCGATCGATAAGTTTCCCTCGGGCCCATATGCCCGAATTCCGAAATTTTTCGAAGATAAAGTTTACCCATAGCCTCACGAACTCAAATATATAGTTTTCTCTGAATTTCATACCCAAAATCGTGGTCAAAAATCCAATATATCCATTTTCTAGGTTTTTCCTCAAACCCCAAGTTTCTACCAATTTTCATGGTCAAATCCGAAACAAAACCATGCATTTAGCGTCTAATGAGTGGGAACAACTTACCTTGACATAGATGAAGAAAATCTCTCTTCCAAAAGATCCAAAATCGTCCAACCCGAAGAGGAAAATGAGAGAAATGGCCAAATCCCGATTTTTAAAACACTCACTGCCTCCAGCCCTTTCCACACCTGCGGTCACTTGACCGCTTCTGCGGTTCCACAGGTGCGGTTCCAATACCGCTTCTGGCGGTCCTCCTCCAGCTGCCCTAGCTCGCTTTTACACCGCACCGACCGCATCTGCGATCACGCAGGTGTGGGAATTCCTTCGCACCTGTGGCCTCTAACTCCTTCACTTCTAACCACTTCTGCGATTCCATTCCTCGCTTCTGCCGGGCCGCTTCTGCGGTGAACCCTCCGCAAAAGTGGTTACACCAGCAACCAGACCCCTTCAGCTCATCCTTCAAGTTCCAATTCGATTCGTTAACCACCCGGAATCCACCCGAGGCCCCCGGAACCCCAACCAATCATACTAACCAGTCCCAAAACACATTACGGATTTGCTCAAGGCCTCAAATCATATAAAAAAACGCTAAAATCATGAATCGACCTCCAATCCAAGCTTTATGAACTTTAGAATCTCAAACTTCTACTTTCGATGTTTAAACCTATCAAATCACGTCTGATTGACTTCAAAATTTTGCACACAAGTTATATTCGACATTACGGACCTACTCCCACTTTTGGAATCGGATTCCGACCCTGATATCAAAAAGTCCACTTCCGGTCAAACTTCTCAAAAACCTTCAAATTTCTATCTTTAGTCAAATGACTCCAAAATGACCCACGGACCTCCGAATTCACTTTCGATCGCGCTCCCAACACCAGAATCACCAGGCGGAGCTACTACCAGACTCAGAATCCCAAACAGACATCAATAACACTGAAATGCACTTCAACGCAAACTTATGAAATTTCTTTCAAAATGCCAACTTCCACAATAGGCGCCAAAATGTTCCCGGGTCTTCCAAAACTCGATTCGGACATATCCCCAAGTCCAAAATCATCATACGAACCTGCTGGGACCTTCGAATCCCAATTCCGAGGTCGTTTACTCAAAATTCCGATCCTAGTTAATTCTTTCAACTTAAAGCTTCCGAAATGAGAATTCTCTTTCCCAATCAACTCCAAACTTCCTGAAATTCAATTTCGACCACACGTACAAGTCATAATACCTAAAATGAAGCTGCTCATGGACTCAGACTGCTGAACGACGCACTAGAGATCAAAACGTTCGGTCGGGTCGTTACATTCTCTCCCACTTAAACATACGTTCGTCCTCGAACGTGCTAAGAACTATGTTGGGGTTGCCCGAAATCACTGTTTATACCTCGTGCACTTACCCGTGCTACTACAACCCAGTGGAGCACATTAGCTCGATCAATTCTGAAGATATTCCTTTTTATTCAAGCATATAAGCTTAGAGCCAAATTCCAACGTCCGGAATTCTCTGTCAGGCCTGTTCCAACATACGCTCACCATATCAATAGCTATACACAACACCAAAACATGACTGCATACCTAAGCTGAATTCATACCCTGCACCACTTTACTCACATGACCAAATAACATTATCTGATCTATTTAGTCGAAATTCCCTGAATCTGATGCTCCCATTGCACCTCATGGCATACATAGGTCTTGCTCTAACTCTTACAATACCACCACGATAAAAGAGATGTGTAGAAATTCATAACTAACTGCCGAATCAACAATTCATTGGGTCTATACTCCTGACAAGAGCCATCATTTCATTCTGAACCAAATAATGGTCTTTGCTCTTTAATATACTTCATATAATCCGAATGCACTATTCCTAGATCCAATAACCTCGTCTCAATTAGTATGAACTGCTCAGGCAATAAGCCACCCTGGACATGACCAAAAGCATCATATGATGCCGCAATATGCTGATAGGCTACCAATTCGGACGTGATACAAAGGAAAACGAACTCTGGAAGGAACTACTCAACTCACGCACTAATATGGACTTTCCTTAGAAAATGGGAAACAAAGCATACAAAAATAGCATATAGAAAACTGTACTCATCATCACACTGTTGCAACGTGCAATCCGATCTGAATAACATACCCATGGCGGCGCGCTACCCTATCCACACATAGAATTCACATAAGGTGATATACATCAAGCTAAATCGCTCATCACAACAAATACTGAATATCGGTCACAAGCACGCTAAGTTCACAATACCATCCCCGGGGAGACATATAGCACTATAAGCTACAAACTCAAGCACAACTGAGGTGCGATATACGATCTGAATCTCAAGAGCCATTCTACTCATATAACATCATCTATACGTAGAACCTTAACACATAAGAAATTCACCAAGCCGTCTCATGACTCACACGTCGCAATACATCATTACATGAAATAGCTGACGACGAAATAACACCCCGACTACTCTTCCATAAGGAGTGCATGGCTAAAATGAACACATCTGGCCTGATATAGAGCCCATTCACATTTAAATCCATCCACAGACTTCAAAACAATCGGTCGGGTCATTACAATATAAAAAGCTATTTTCTAGTAAAACAATGTAGTAATGTGTGTGTGGGACCTAATTGCAAAGTAATTACAATTGAAGCCTAAAATACAAAAAGTGGCTATTTGTGCAACAATTGAGACTTAGTACAAATGAAAATGATAAAACTAAATCACAATAATTATTATAAAACTATTAGTGATTGTTTTATAAATAAAATGCTGGGATAAATCAATTAAAATGTTTAATAAAATGCAGAAATTGTATGAAAAATACCGGCTGATGCCAAAGCATAGTTTCGTAAATATTGTGGGAAAAATTGGATATCAACAAGGACTATTTGTGCAAGGTCTACAAGTGAAAAAGAGAACTCGTATACGGAACCAAATGGATGTTGGTGATACCGTTTATGCGCGTAAATGTGGCATATGCTCGCAAACAGGACACGACCATTGTAAATCCTTTAGCTGGTTTGGGTGACGGTGGTAATCCAGCTCCTGGTGCAAGTTCATCTAATGTGCCCAATTATCAAGGAATACACGTAGTGTTTTGTTTTCGTAATAATTTTTGTAATAAGTGTCTGTACTTGTTTATGTTGCAAAATTTATCAAATAAAATTATGTTTCCACAACCTTGTTACATCTTATTGATATTTAACATTTTTTAGTTGAGTAAATTAATGAATTTTCCCTCCCGTTCATGTAATCAAAAATAGTATTGGATTAAAAAACGAAAAATTTTTACGTTCACTTTCGAGTTTCACCCAAAAACTATTAGAAAACTACACTGTTAGAGGAGGAAGATGTTTGATAAATAAGTGATTATATATATAGCACGGTTAAATACTATGTTTTATGTGTTGTCTTGTCGATCTGAAAAGCTGCCTAACTACGAAAAAGCTGTTTTGTATCAGAAAAAATCTTTAACACGCCAAGCATAGCACCGTTAAATAATACATTTTGCGTGAATATATATATATCGCGGTTAAATACTATATTTTGTATGTTGTCTTATCGATATGAAAAGCTGTCCGACTGCGAAAAGCTATTTTGTATCAGAAAGAATCTTTAACACACCAAGCATAGCGCGGTTAAATACTACATTTTGTGTGAATATATATAGCACGATTAAATACTACATTTTGTGTGTTGCGTTGCCTATAAATAACGGGTGCATTCTAGTTGTTTTTTGTGCTTAACCATAACAAACAACAAAACTTTCCATAAATGCAGGTTTTTTAGCTTTAACAAATGTCTGACCGCATGTATGTACCAATGTGCCAATGTGGAAAACGTTGTATGATGACAGACTGTTGGGATGACGGTCAAGTTGGGCACAGATACTGGATGTGTGTGAATAGGTTTGGAGGGAACAACAAAAATTTTTGTAATTTTGAGGTATTGCTTGATGAACCCTGTGATCAAGAATGCTACAAAAAAATCTTTACAGTATCTTCATGATTTGACCAAAAAACAATGGGAATATGAACGAGAATATAAATGAGAAATTACGGAGTTGAAGGAGAAACTCAAAGAGGTGGAAGAAGAAATAAATAAGCTGGAAGAGAAATTTAAGTGGTTGGAGCAGAGAATACTAGGCGGTGATGACTAAATGATCGGTGCCAACCCTGCACTACTACAAAGTAGCGAGAGTGGTCGAATAAGGTTTTACCCGAGAAGGTCGGGATCGATTTCCACAGGGAGCTGGAAATGGGAATTGAGTTTCTATCTAAATTGGAGATGGGTAATTGCTCTTAATTGCACTTCTAATCATAGTTAGTTTTGATATTACTTCAAAATTTATACTAATAAGATGCTAATTAAGCTAAGTTAAGCTAAGAGTAAGATACTTGAAGGGTTGTCTAAATAGTTAAAATGCACTAGGGAAGTGACTTTCTCCTAGGTAGATACTTGATGGATTCTCGAGTCTAAGGCTAGGTTGTCATGTTGGGGATTACGATATAACCAATGCGCTGAACTTCTCACTCTATACCTCTCGGTAGTTTGAGTGATTTTGTCCTAATTGACTTTCTCATGACCAATTGGGTATGATAATTTGTGCAAGCAATTTAGGTTCAAGTTGGGTATTACTATCTCTAGGTTTAACCCTTTAATTGGGGCTATCAATCTCTTGAATACGCCCCAATTCTTTGTTGGACTAATTTTTCTAGACTCAAGTACTCTTTCTCAAGAAGAACCCAAGTCAAAAGGGCATAAATTAGTGTTTGCAACCACTAATTCAACATTGAAACCATAAATTAGTCCAAATATCAAATACCCATAGATATTCAAGCCTTAAAACACAAGACCCATCAAATACCCACACTAGGGTTGAGCCACAACCCTAGCTAATGGGTCTAGTTACTCATAATAATAGAAGAAAACAAAGAAATATATGAAGAAAAACCCATAATATTTAATTACAAGCTAAAACTTGAAGATTCAATGATAAAATTACTCTAAAATTACTTAAAGTGGTAAAGGAACATTGTTCACAAGCGCAACCCAACGTTAAAATACAACTGATGACCTAAAAATGGGAAAAGAAACTACTTATACTCGGCTGAATTTTTTGGATAAAAATACCTCTGCGGGGTAGTGCGGTCCACACAAAATCGAGTGCGGCCGCACTGAGGCGTCTTGGCTTTAAACTCCGCTCTTTGAACTTGGACACTTCGGGCCGCATAAAATGCACCACGGCTGCGGTGGCTTCTATTGCGGTCCGCACAAAAAGGACCGCGGACCGCACTGACAATGATTCCCCAAATTGGCATTTCTCTGAACTCCAGCTTTACGGACCGCACAATATCGAGTGCGGCCGCGATGAAGCCAATGCGGTCCGCACAAACTACTTTGCAGCTGCATTGCTTTAGTGTCTGAAATGATCACCTCTCTGAACTTCCTCACTGCAGACCGCACAGAATGGAGTGCGGCCGCATTGGACTTGTTGCCCTGTGCTTGGACTTGTTCTTGGTACTTGTGCATGTTTCACTCCTTTTTGAGCTAGTTTTGACGAATTGTCACCTTGTTGACCAAACCCTACAAACAAGTACAACATGTAAGCCTTTCAGACTATTTTGTACACATTTTTAATCAAAACTCAAGTACGAAGGAGTGTAAAATGCATCATAATCCCTAGTTATCAACTCCCCTAAACTTAAGCTTTTGCTTGTCCTCAAACAAACAAAATAAGACTCATCCCTTAAGAGTAAATCCAAAAAAATTCAGCTGACCTAAAGTGACCTCATCTAGCCTCAATTCAAATGAATCATTAACAACATTCGACCTTTTAAGCACTATGGATTTAGTGCGACACAAGAGCATCAAGAGTTGACTCAACACATCAAAGAAATTCTTTCTACTACCTTGGTCATTGTGGAACCCAAACTCACACATCCTCAACTCTCCCTAATCAAACCTTACCTTTAGGATTGTAGCACTCAGAACGAGGTTAATGGAAATACACTCATCTCTTTCAAAGAAAACTCACAAGTCCAGCTCTAAGTACCATATGCTTTACCCTTATGTACGTCACCACTAATGTAAGCTTCATTTAACTCATGATCATATAGGGTTTTTGTAGAGATATAGTGAAGGCTTTTGGTTCAGGGTAGGAAATGTTTGGTCTAAGTTGGTTCCATTTTCCCTTTAGCACTTCTTTTGCTTCATTTTGGCACACATTCTCTTGACTTTTTAGGTCATTTAACTTCTTTCTAAGGGGTTAGAGAGACACATTGTCACTCTTTCTTGTTCATTTCAAATCTTTTTCTTCTTTCTCAACTTTCCACACCTTTCATCTTATTGCTTTTATTGAATCCTTCTTTCTTTTCTACATTGATCATTCTTTTTGTCTTTTTGATTTTCTTTCTTTTTCATTGCCTTTCCTTTTCTTCATTTTGTACCTTTTACCACTTTGTTGCATTCCACGTCTCTCCCTCCAAACTTATGCTTTTACCATGTGCTAAGGAAAGATCGGGTGCCAAGAGAGGGTATTTTTAGAACGGGTAAATGCTTGTATCGTGGTTTTTGAAAGAACAAGGTCTATGGCTCAAAAGAGTTGACTAGGGATATTATCATTAGTAGGCTATGGAAGTGTTCAAGATAACATTCGGATCAAGAAGAGCCTATAATCACATCTCAAGTCAAATTACACTTAGGATTTTTCCTAGACAAACATTCAGGGTAAGTTCTAGACTAATGGCTCGGGACTTGGACTTGAAATTCAAATTCTCACCACACGAGCTATGGGATTGCTAAAGAAACAGAGTCGGGGGCCCACAAAAACCTTAGTTGAGATTTGAGCAACACAATGGTCCCGAAAAACCATTTGATGATTATCAGCCAGCACAAGAGTCTCAAGGTCACAACTTTCACCATTGTATACACAACAATTTGTTTTTGACTATAGGATCAAAGGCAAATGTGATAAGCCCAAGTGAAGTTTTGCTTGAGGCACCCTTACCAACTAGCTACTAAAAAGAAAAAAGAAAACAGACTCAAACCCTTAAGAAGGTTGTCATACCATCCATCATCAGGAAGAGCCACCCGGTTCACATGAATTCCACCTTTGGAAAGAACCGTGGCATTAAGAAAACCAAAGGCTTATTGCACGCAAGAACTCAAAACAAGAAGCTACTAAAATAAAATAAGAAGCTATGAAAGGAAAAATGTGGAAAGTAAAAATGAATATATACAAGAGGGGAATTAGTCGAATATACAATAGGGAGAATGAATATATACATAAGAATATAACTTTATATACAGGCCCAATAGTAAAAAGTACGAAAAGTACAATAAAATGATAAAGTTATGTACATACCAAAGGTAAAAAGAAAGCATAAAGAAAAAATACTGTCATATATATAGTCATCCAAATAGGGCTACCCCCTCAAATGAAAGCTAGCATTGTCCTCAACGCTAACTAACCAAAATAAGCACAATATAAGGAAGAGATGAAAAAAGAAACTCCCTATTGGCCTTCCGTCTGCATACGGTCCTAAGTTTGGGTCCCTAGGTCTTCAGTCTGCTCGGGAACCTGTGACTGGCTCCCTATACTTTGTGTCTCCACTGGGACATGGGCCTGGACTGAGTCCTGGGTATGTACTGGAATCTGGGGCTGGATAGAGGATCCATTCTGCGGGTCCTCCAACTCAATGACAGTATCGTCAGTACGGGGAATCACCCTCTTCCTCTTGGGTGGCCTCTTTGACTCCTGCTCTGGCTGGGGCTGGGCTTCTAGAGCTGGTTTATGCAATAACAGATCCAGAGGTAGGTGATCCGCCTTCAACCTCTCTACCTCCACCCTTAGCTCCTTCACCGACCCTTTTGAAGCTCGAGTTTCTCATTTTCTTCGCCTCCCTAGCAAGCTCCTTCAATGCCTTTCCATGAGATTCAACAACATCTATGAGCTTCTTTTGGTTGTCCAGAATCTCATTCAGAGTGTCCTCCACTGACTGTGGGATCTGTGGCGGATGAGGTGCTGACTGGGCTACCACCGTAGTAGATAGTACAGACAACTTAGAAGTGGTTGTCTGTATCCAGTTGTTGATGCTGGCAAGGGTCTGGCTCAGGCGGTGGGCAGTCAAGGGGTAAGCAAATCTCTGGAGCTGTAGAAGTAGAGGGTCCTGGGGCCATGTCTGTTGTGGTGGAAGGAGGCTGAGTAGGAGCCACTACTACTACTGGCTCTTCAGACTGGCCAGTTGAAGTAGTGGCTTTGCCCTTAGGGTCCTTGGGGTTGTAAAGTCCCTTGGTGCCGTACCAGGAGAATGGTGCATTTGCCTTCATTTTCACATCGAATCTCTGCTTCTCCACATCTAATTCCTCAAAGTACATGGTCAGGAAGTTGGGGAAGGGATAAGATCTGTTACCTTCGTTCACCACCTGTGTAATTACCTGGGACATCACATTCCCGATGTTAATCGGGTACCCCTCCATGATCGATTCCACTATTATAGCCCGGTGGATAGGAAGTGAGTTGTCATGAGTGGTGGGATCTATCATGCTACACACAAATGTTTCCCAGCCTTTAGCTTCAAAGTTCAGTGTCCTCCTCAGAATCCTCACTCCCGCAGTCAACCAATCTGGGGTGGTACCTGGGATTTCCAAATACTCTGCCAACCAAGGACGAGCAGCCTTACCTAATGCCACCTTTTCTAAGTACAGTGCCTCATCCTCCTCTGGGAAGCCCAGGTAGTCATTTATAGTTTTGCCATCAAATTTCACCTTCAAGTTCCACACTTTGGTTACTGTGGTGCCTTTTTTGATGTAGGCAACATTTGTGTAAAACTCCTTCACCAAGTGCTCATTGGCATCCTCCACATGGCCTATGAAATAATCCCATCACACTCTGAACTGCCTCAACACATTGGGGTTGTGAGGTATGAGGTCCTGAGTGATGAATTTTTGCTCAGGTATTAGTTTTCTCTTGGGCCACCACTCTTTGAATTTGTGGTAGGCCACTTCACTCACGAATCTGTCCTGCCAGGCCTATGGGTTTCTGGTTCTCTCTACCCTTCCTACTTGGGGCTCACCCCCTCCGACTTCTTCTCCTTTTTATTCTACGGCCCCCTCCCCCGATACTGAATCTGTATGTGAGGTGGAGTATTTATTGCCACTGCCTGCAGCTGAGCCCTCAGATGACTCAGAAGATATGCGCACTGATGCTTGGGCAGCGGGAGAGACCGGAGGTGTATCCCTCAACCTGTTCCTCTCTAGCCAGTCAGGAACATACTCTGGCACGGAGTCTGACGATGCCTCCCGGGAAGGCTCATATTCACTCTCGGATTAGTCAATAGCTCTATCAGCAGCCTTTTTGAGCCTTCTGGTGTTTTTGATGTTTTACCGGGCTTGCGGGGTCAATTTGATCATGCCATTTCCTCTACCCCGAGAGGACTCTCCTCTCCCTGATTGTTTATCACCTTTGCCTCGTGATTTCACCATGATCTGTAAAGAGAATACAATTGAACTTTGTTAGTATCAACAGAGTCAGTGAATCATTTTAGAAAAATTTCAGGCATTCAGAAGTTGCAGACCGCACAAAATGAAGTGCGGCCGCAAAGAAGCTATCACGGACCGCACAAAATGCACTGCGGTCCGCACTGAGGTGGGGTTCAGACTACCCACTCTCTGAATCTATACACCGCGGACCGCACAAAATGTATTGCGGTCCGCATTGAGGCACCGCAAACTGCATAAAATCCATTCCGTCCGCGGTCCTCAAATGTCAGCTTTCAGAACATTTACCACCGCGGTCCACCCAAAATAGCACTGTGGACCACACAGAAGCACCGCAGACCGCACAAAATCCACCGCAGTCCGCGGTGAGTACCCAACAACAATACAAACCTAGGGTTCAAGTTTTTCACATTTTAGTCCAACTTTTCACCTATTATTGATTCCCTAGGTGTTGAATCAATGTTTTAACTAATTAGTCCTAATTAAAGCAGGAATAAACTAAACTATAATATAAAATTGACAGAAAAATGGGAAGAAAAGGAACCAAGAAAAATAAAAGTTAAAAGAAAATGACAAAATTAAACAACTAAGAAGGAATTAAAGTTAGAAAAAGTGAGATGCACTGATGATTAATCGAGACTTAGCAGTTGAATTCGTGCAATTAGAGTGATGAACAGTAATTTTAAGCTCTGAGAGTAAAAAGGTCGAAAAGTTTGAAATGAGGGCCTCAGGTCCTATTTATAGAAAAAGGACCTGGGGCCCATCTCACCTACCCACCACGGGCCGCACAAAATGGCACTGCGGTCCAAGGTGCTCAGAAACATGAAGCATTGGGAGGATAGCCACTGCAGATCGCAAGAAATGCAATGCAGCCGCAGTGGTCCACCGCGGCCCGCAAAAAATACAATGCGGTTGCGGTGGAAAACTTTAGAGACTCCTCACTTTTGACAAATCACTCTGCGGTCCGCAGTGAATTCTTGCTCCCGCACAAAGGCCTTTGCGGCCGCACAAAATGAAGTACGGTCCGTATTACAAACTTCAGAGAGTGATCATTTTTCCAAACTTGGTCCTGCACTACATCAAAATAATCCTACAACATCTCACAACCAGTCAATCGAAAAATAAATACTACACTACAAAGAGAATCAAAGAAAGACACATGAGTTGCCTTTCAAGAAGCGCCTGATTTGATGTCGCGGCACGGCGCAGGTTACCATCAAATTGCTTTAGATAAAGAAGTGCCACCACGTGGCTATCATCAATCTTGCCCAGGTAGTGCCATTAACTCTGAAAACCTCCCTATTTTTGTTCTTCAAGTCAAGTGTACCAAATAGAGTCACAAACACCACTTCAAAAGGTCCACTCCATTTCGATTTAAGCTTTCCCGGAAACAGACGTAACTGAGAGTTGAACAAGAGACCAAGTCACCCACTTTGAACTCCTTGCCACAAGCATATTTATCATAAAGTTACTTCATCTTGTCCTTATACAAGGGCGAACTGGAGTAGGCATGTAATCGGAATTCATCAAGTTCATTAAGCTGCTCTACACGAAGATTTGCTGCCACATCCCATTCAAGATTCTGCTTCCTCAAAGCCCACATGGCCTTGTACTCTAACTCAACCGATAGATGGAAAGCTTTCCCAAACACCAATCGATACAGAGACATACCAATCAGAGTCTTGTAAGCAGTCCTATAAGCCCAAAGAGCATCATCCATCTTCTTTGATCAATCAGTCCTATTTGCATTGACCGTTTTTTACAATATACTCTTGATTTCCCTGCTAAGGCTCGGTAGAATCGTACCCGGGCACGTGGAGCTCGATAAAACTCAACTGATAAAATGGTTGCACAATAATTTCCATACCCATCCGACTACAGTACAACTCGGTAGAGTAAAATAGATACGTATATATAATGCATGCTCGACTCATGGAATCACGTTCTAAATCTTTCGGAGTGACGTAAGGTCGGTATCCTCCGTACACATTTTAGGAATAACTCTTCATCATGAGTCTTGTAAGAATCAAGAAGTACCAACAACATTGATAACATAATAATAAGATAAGCAACATTAACATCAATCGTTCCATAAGAAAGGAAACAATGTAAGTACTGCTAGCTTCTAAGAGTAGAGTATCTTTGGATGCTCAATCATTACATTGTATATAATTGGAGTCGTGCAAAAGAAGTAAAGGGATAGCCTCACATACCTTGTATATACTGCCCAACCTCAAGCTATGCAAATGTCACGACTCCTTAGTCTACAATAGGAGAAATGACACTATCGTTAACGTTTAAGCGTCGTAACTATTATGTACCGACCACAACCTATTTTACGATGAAACGGACAACACCTCCACTATTTATATGACTTCCCACAAATGAAAACAATCACCAAACAGCCCAAACAACATCAATGTTAATCATATTGAGCCTCTCAACACAGTCCATCAACCGATAACATTACTACCAAGACTTTCGATATATATTTCACAAGTTCTAGCTTAAATGACTTAGCCGCAACTTGGATAATCTTAAATACATGTAGATTAAGAGGTTCCTTACCTTTAGAAAGAAATAAAAAATCCAATTTGACCTTAATTGTCCATGAAATATCCCTCCAATGCTGCCACAAAGCCAAACTAGCAATCAATTAGGGGTTTTCGGTACTAGAATCACTATAGAAGGCTTGAGATCAGCTAGGGTTGATATTAAGAACTTGAGGGAGTATTTAAAGAACATAAACCCCTTAAAACAACCACCCACACAAGCTGGAACAACACAAAAATGAGCAACAATAAGATGAACAAGAAACTTACTAGCGCCACGGGATTTTCGACACTTGATTTGTGTTGTTTGCCCTTTTTTTGGATCTTGAATCTTGAGAGAACCTTGAGAGGGTGTTTCTAGGGTTCTAAGGTCTGAATATACTGAAAAAAATGACTTAAAACGGGTTGGAGGCATCATATATATATATATATATATATATATATATATATATATATATCCAAATATCTTAAACCACCTAAGTGGGCCCCATAGAGAAGTGCTTGGTGCAGTCTCGCGAAAACGCGAATATCTCTCTACTCCAAGATCGTATCGACGAACGGTTTAATGTGTTGGAATCTAAACTCATAGATCTTGAATTTGGAGAGTAGATTACCACGTAATTCCAAGTAAATTGGGAGAAAAGATTAGTAACAGTTGACCTAATGTTTAAGTAGAATTATGAACCTAAGTTGCGACAACTTTTGTCGACTTTTGTTTCATAACTTGTTTGACTTCAAGACTTATGATACGGATATTATATGATCCAAATAACTTAAAACACTACCTCTTGAGTGTATTAAGCACCTCTATATTTACCCGAAAACATGGCTGACAACATCCTTGATTCGTTTAACTTCTGATACTTATTAACCACCCTTATGCACCTTTGTATCATTTAAGACTAATAAGATTAACTTCTTATCATCTTAAAGATAATCTACTCATGGATTTACATTGACTACCTTATGGAATGAACTAACGTATGTGAATATGGGTTGTAGCACCCTCCCCTCCTAGGAACATTCGTCCTCGAATGTAAGGGTTTATGGGGAGTCCAAATCATCGTGGATTCCAACGGAAATTTTGGGTCAATTTTGCCCTATAAAATGGTCACTAGCAAAACTTGCAAGCAGTTAAGCCCAACGTATGGCCTCACAAGGCTACACAAAGCATTATGGATAAGTACATTATTTGCATATCGCCATTTTACATTAAGGAAAAGTATTATCAAGTTATTGCTTACCTTTGAGAGTCGTTTCACCTTCTAATGTATCATGCGTTCCACCAACATCCTTGTTATCTTCATTCTGGAATATGTAAGGGTATTTAGACTTCATCTCCTCTTCTGCTTCCCATGTTATTTCTTCCATATTCTTGTTCCTCCACAATACTTTGACGAAAGCTACATCTTTTGTTCTCAGCTTGCGAACTTGTCGATTAAATATAGCCACTAGCACTTCTTCATATGATAGATCCTCTATAACTTGTACATCTTTGATAGGGATGACCCGATAAGGGTCTCCAATACATTTCATCAACATAGATACATGGAATAGCGGATGGACAAATTCCAATTCAGATGGCAATTCTAACTCATAAGCAACCTGTCCAATTCATTAAAGAATTTTATATGGCCCGATATACCGTGGACTCAGTTTACCTTTCTTCCCTAACGCATAACACCCTTCATCGGTGAGATTCTCAAGAAAACCCAATCACCAACCTCAACCTCCAGATCGCGACGTCAGACATCGGAATAAGACTTTTGCCTGCTTTGTGCTGTCCTCAATCGCTCATGTATCACTTTCACCTTCTTAATGGCTTGGTGAATCAAATCTGGCCCATATAATTCTGTTTCACTGACTTCGAACCATCCAATTGGTGATCTACATCTCCTCCCATATAGTGAATTGTATAGGGCCATTTTAATACTGGAATAGTAGCTATTATTGTAGGCGAATTCTATGAGCGGAAGATGGTTATCCCAATTCCCCTTGAAATCTAGAACACATGCTCGTAGCATATCTTTAAGTGTCTGAATTGTACGTTCAGCCTGTCCGTCAGTCTGCGGATGAAATGCAGTGATGAAATTCACTTGTGTGCCTAAACCCTTCCGAAAAGACCTCCAAAAGTTATCCATAAATTGAGCTCCTCGGTCCGATATAATAGATACCGGCACACCATGAAGCCTAACAATTTCCTTGATATACAACTTTGCATGATCTTCAGCCGTGTAAGTTGTCTTAACTAGCAGAAAATGGGCACATTTTGTAAGTCGATCAATTATCACCCAGATGGAGTCAAACTTATGATAAGAGCGAGTTAATCCAATAATGAAGTCCATATTAATAACCTCCAATTTCCAGGTCAGAATCTCTATATTCTAAAGCAATCTACCGGGTTTCTGATGTTCTATCTTTACTTGTTGACAATTGGGATACTGGGCTACAAATTCTGCAATAGACTTCTTCATGTTATCCCACAAATACTGCTCCTTGACATCATGATACATCTTTATCGAGTTGGGATAGATGGAATATCGGGATTGATGAATCTCATTCATAATATTCTCTCACAACCCTGTCACATTAGGCACACATAATCGGCCCTGGTATCTCAGTGCCCCATCTCATCCGATCTCAAAAGCTATAATTTTACACTGTTGAATGCTCTATCTCAATCATACTAAGATAGGACGTTCATATTGCCGTGCTTTTACCTTGGCTACTAAAGATGATTCTGATGTATTCTGTACAGTAACACCTCTGTCATTAGAGTCTAACAATCTGATTCTCATATTGGCTAGCTGATGAAGCTCTTTAGTCAACCCCATCTAGCTGCCTCAATATGTACTAAGCTTCCTATTGACTTATGGCTGAGAGCTTCTACCACAACATTGGATTTACCAGGATAATACAATATCTCAACGTCATAGTCTTTCAGTAATTCAAGCCACCTACGTTGCCTTAAATTCAACTCCTTCTGCTTGAAGATGTATTGTAAACTCTTGTGATATGTGTAGATGTCAACATGGACGCCGTATAAGTAGTGCCGCCATATCTTCAAAGCATATATTACTACAACCAATTCCAAATAATGGGTTGGATAATTCTTTTCATGCTTATTCAATTGTCTTGATGGATAAGCAATCACCTTCCCACGCTACATCAATACTCGCCCCAACCTATACCTGAGGCATCACAATATACCACATAACCTTCTATTCCTTTAGGGAGAGTGAGCACTGGTGCAGATGTCAATCTATTCTTCAGCTCCTAAAAACTACGTTCACAAGCGTCAGACCACTGGAACTTGGTAGCTTTCTGTGTTAACTTAGTCAATGGTGCTGATATAGAGGAAAACCCTTCTACAAACCGCCTATAATATCCTACTAGCCCCAGAAAGCTGCGGACTTCTGATGGTGTTGTAGGTCTCAGCAGTTCTTTACTGCATCGATCTTCTGAGTGTCGACACTAATACCCTCATCAGATATCACATGGCCAAGAAATGCTACTAAGTTCAGCCAGAATTTACATTTAGAGAGCTTAGCATATAACTTACGATCTTGACATGTTTGTAATACTATCCGTAAGTGGCCCGCATGTTCTACCTCCGAACAAGAATACACCAGAATGTCATCAATGAATACGATCACAAACACATCAAGGAAAGGCCTGAATACAGTATTCATGAGATCCATAAAAGCTGCTGGAGCATTTGTTAGCCCAAATGACATCACCAAGAATTCAAAGAGCCCATATCTTGTCCAGAAGGTTGTCTTTGGAATATCGTGCTCCTTAACCCTCACCCGATGATATCTTGAATGTAAGTCAATCTTGGAGAAATACTTGGCACCCTGGAGTTGGTCAAAAAGGTCGTCAATCCTTGGAAGTGGATATTTGTTCTTTATAGTAAACTTATTAAACTGTCGATAATCGATACACATCCTTAATGGCCCGTCTTTCTTCCATACAAACAAAACTGGCGCACCCCAAGGTGAAGTTGTAGGCATAATAAAGCCCTTATCCAGCAAGTCCTTCAACTACGTCTTCAACTCTCGCAACTCTGCCGGGGCCATTCTGTATGGAGGGATAGAGATCGGTTGAGTGTCAGGAAACACATCAATGCTAAACTCAATCTCCCTTTCAGGAGGAAGTCCTGGGAGTTTACCCAGGAAAATATCTGGAAATTCATTGACCATGGGGATTGATTGTAGAGTAGGCGGCTTCGCCTCCGCATCCCTAACGTGAACGAGATGATAAATATAACCTTTTGAGATCATCTTCCTTGCCTTAATATAGGAAATAAACCTATCTTTCGGCGTAGCAATGTTCCCCTTCCATTCAATGATGGGTTCACCAAGAAACTAAAACCTAACCATCTTCGTACGACAATCAACATTTGCATAACATGAGGCCAACCAATCCATCCCCATTATCACATTGAAATCTACCATTTCTAACTCAAATAAATTCGCCATTGACGACTACAAATCATCACTGTGCAACCTCTATATACCTTCCTAGCAATCATAGAATCCCCTATTGGAGTAGATACCGCAAGTGGTTTACCTATAAATTCAAGTTCAACGCCAAACTTATTAGCCACAAAGGGCGTAACATATGATAATGTAGATCCCGGATCAATCAACGCATATACATCGTAAGAAAACCCAAACAATATACCTATAACAACATCCGAAGATGAATCGAGATCCTGTCGACCTACTAAAGCATAGGTTCGATTTTGAGCACCACTCAAACTCAGCACCGCACCTCTACCTCTACCACGACCTGTCGACTACTGAAAACCTCGTGCAGGAGGTCAAACTGATGAGGAAGAACCAGACATAGATCCAGTCGGCTGAGCCATACCACCACCTATTCTGTTAGGACAATCCCGCATCATATGTCCAGGCTGTCCGTAAGAATAGTACGCATCAGAACCTCAACGGCACAGTCCAAAGTGGGCATTGTCGCACTGATCACAACACGGTGTTGGGGGTCTCGTCTGACTAGTTTCTCTGTGATATTGCGAGCCCGATGCTCGCGAACTCTGACCTAAACCAGAATAGGTAAATCGATCATACCGAGGCCTCTGAAACTGTAGAGGAGCACTAGCTACAGGTGGTGCCAAGCTCCTCAAAGACTGGGGCCTGACACTGCCTCTGAAGTCATCAGAATACCTGAAAATCTCGCCCTCTTATGCTGGCCCCTATCCTGCTCCCTATCTTCCCTTTGCTGGTGCTTACGATCCTCTAGTGTCTGGGCTTAAGCCTGAATATAGGAAATATCCATGCCCTCAACCAAGGAGGCTATCGTGCACTCATTTATCAGATATGGTCCCAGCCCATTCACAAACAAGTGCACCCTATCACTCATCTCGGCCACCATATGTGGAGCATACCTTGCTAAAGAATCAAATGGCATACTATACTCTCACACACTCATATTTCCTTATCAAAGGTTCAAGAACTTATCAACTCTAGCTCGTCGTATCTCAACTGGCAAGTAGTAACGAAGAAAGGCCTCAGAAAATTCCTTCCACACAGCTGGAGGAGCATTTGATCTCCTGGATCTCTCCCAACTATCATATCAGAAAACTGCTAAATCTCGTAGCCGATAAGAAGCCAACTCTACTGCCTCTGTATCACTAGCATGCATAACCCATAGTGTACGATAAACCTGATCAATAAAAGTCTGCAGGTCCTCCTTGGGGTCTGATATGGTAAACACTGGAGGGTCTAGATTAATAAAATCAAGAACTCTCGTACTAACCGGTTTATCAACAGCACCGGTATTCTGCCTTTGAGCCTGAGCAGCTATCAAGCTAATCAACAATCGCACTACACTCTGCATATCCTAGTCTGTAGTGCCAAATGGAGGAACTGGTAATGCTAGGTGCCTCCTAATATCCTCTGGAGGAGACGGAGTAGATGAGGTATGCGACGATATCTCACTCTAAGCCTCACTTTGTCCTGATCTGGCTTGGGGCACCTGACTAGTACCCTCTCCCGCAGCTGTATCAAGCCGTCTACTAATTGTTTGCTTCCTAGTCGAAGGCATCACTAAAATAAAACAAGGTGAATATTAGAGACGAACACTTACGACTTAACTCTATGCACGATCTAGTTTAGGAAGAAGGTAACAACCTTGATGTCATGTAACCTCCTGATTATAAATGTGGCATGCTACACATCTATAATCAAGACTTTACTAGACACAACTCATAGACAATTCCTAGGACAAACTTGCTCTGATACCAAGTTTGTCACGACCCAAACTGGAGGGCCATGAATAGCACCCGGCCATACTTGCCGAGCACCAACGTACATTTTATCTAATCTTCTTTATTATCTTTTAAGGCCGACGAGATCAATATAAATGGAAGAAATAAATCATGGACAACCAACAATAATAGATGATGGGATGAACATACATAACATGGGATGACCAGACAATCAAGAAACTATATATAAGGTATGAGCTACCACGCTACCATGAAAGACTATACAACAAAATCAGCCGACAAGGCATACTAAACTATACATGAGTCGACACCTCTGTATGAGCCTCTAAAGGAACATAAGTGCTGCAACATTACCGGAATAGGGCCCCAACATACCCATAATATCTATAACAAAAATGCATACCAAGACCATGGCAAGTCCGGAGAAGGGATCTCACCAATAACCGCTGAACTGGGCAGCCTACTGTGGTGGGGGAGCTGCGTCTACCCATCTATCAGAACCTGCAGCATCCACAAATAAAAAGGACGTCAGTACGAATAAAGTACTGAGTATGTAAGGCAGGAAAGCATAAGTACGAGCAGTAATGTAAATAGGGATATAGAATATATAACCTGTAACAACTGGGTACCTCTGAGGGCTACTGATATGAAATGCATGATACATACATATATATACATAAACTTTTAAACATATGCCTCTGTGGGCATCATCATCATCATGTCTTACCTGACCGTAATAGGCTCGGTAAAAATGTACCCGGCCATCATAAGGCTCGGTAGAATCGTACCTAGTTATGTGGAGCTCAGTAAAACCCAACTGATCAGTGGTTGCACAATAGGTGCCATACCCGGATGACTATAGTGCGGCTTGATAGAGTATATATATATATATATATATATATATATATATATATATATATATATATATATATATATATATATATCATGTAATCACGTTCTAAACCTTTCGGAGTGATGTAAGGTCGGGATCCTCCGTACATATTTTAGGACTAACTATTCATCACGAGTCTTGTAAGAATCAGGAAGTACCAACAACATTGATAACATAACAATAAGAGAAGCAACATCAACATCAATCGTTCCATAAGAAGGAAAACAATGTAAGTACTGCTAGCTTCTAAGAGTAGAGTATCTTTGGATGCTCGTTCATTACATCATATACAATTGGAGTCGTGCAAAAGAAGTAAAGGGATAACCTCACATACCTTGTATATACTGACCAACTTCAAGCTATGCAAATGTCACGACTCCTTAGTCTACAATAGGAGAAATGACACTATCGTTAACGTTTAAGCGTCGTAACTATTATGTACCGACCACAACCTATTTTACGATAAAACGGACAACACCTCCCCTATTTATATGACTTCCCACAAGTGATAACGATCACCAAATAGCCCAAACAACATCAATGTTAATCATATTGAGCCTCCCAAAACAGTCCACCAACCGATAACATTACTACCAAGCCTTTTGATATATATTTCACAAGTTCTAGCTTCAATGACTTAGCCGCAACTTGGATAATTTTAAATACATGTAGAGTAAGAGGTTCCTTACCTTTAGACAAAACAAATCCAATTTGACCTTAATTGTCCACGAAATATCAAATATCGCTCCAATGCTGCCACAACAACAAGGAAGCGAAACTAGCAATCAATTAGGGTTTTCGGTACTAGAATCACTATAGAAGGCTTGAGATCACCTAGGGGTGATATTAAGAACTTGAGTGAGTATTTACAGAACATAAACACCTTAAAACACCTCCCACACGAGCTGAAAAAACACAAAAATGAGCAACAACAAGAAGAACAAGAAACTTACTAGCGCCACGGGATTTCCGACACTTGATTTGTGTTGTTTGCCCTTTGTTTGGGTCTTGAATCTTGAGAGAACCTTGAGAGGGTGTTTCTAGGGTTCTAAGTTCTGAATATACTGAAAAAATGACTTAAAACGGGTTGGAGGCATCATATATATATATATATATATATATATATATATATATATATATATATATATATATATATATATATCCAAATGTCTTAAACCGCCTAAGTGGGCCCCATAGAGAGGTGCTTGGTGTAGTCTCGCGAAAATGCTATTATCTCTCTACTCTGAGATCGTATCGATGAACGGTTTAATGCGTTGGAAACTAAACTCATAGATCTTCAATTTGGTGGGTATATTACCTCATAATTCTAAGTAAATTGGGAGAAAAACTTATTAATATTTGATCTAATGTTTAAGTAAAATTATGAACCTAAGTTACGACAACTTTTGTCGACTTTTGTTTCATAACTCGTTTGACTTTAAGACTTATGATACAGATAATATCTGATTCAAATACCTTAAAACACAAAATTTTGAGTGTATTAAACACCTCTAGGTTTACCCGAAAATATGGCTGACAACATCCTTGATTCATTTAACTTCTAATACTTGTTAACCACCCTTATACACCTTTGTATCATTTAAGACCAATAGGATTAACTTTTTATCATCTTAAATATAATATCTTCATGGATTTACATTGACTACCTTATGAAATAAACTAACGTACGTGAATATGGGTTGTAATAGTTTCCCATGTCATGTGTTTTCATTAGTTGTACTACATTTAAATTATGTTAAGTTTCTATGTTTGTGTTGTAGTATTAAAATAAAGAAGAAACGGGGAAATAAAACATAATGCTCATATTATGTAAACATAAAAAATTATTGTTATTATTTACATAAAATAATATTTACATAGCGTACATAAAATACAAAAAAGAAAATCAATGTGTCCCACAACCTGTGTGCTTCAATGCAGCCGCTGGCCTGAGGCGCATCCCATTCTACTTGGATACACTATCAAGATCATTCTCATCATGTCGCCTCTTTATCGGAGGATGCGCTGCAACATGATCGTCAGTAGTGCTGGCGGGATCGGTAGAAGAGGTCGTCGGTCCATCAGCAACCTACAAAAGAATAAGTCAACTCAGTATATGAAAATATATATTAGTAATGTATGTGTTAAGTCAAAAAACATTTATTACCATGGTCTCGTGGGAATCCTGAATATAAGCATCCATCGCATCCTGCTCAGCATCGCAAAAAGTGGCCTCGGTGACGGGCTGGGATGAAGCCTTAATAAGAAAATTATAAAGTAATTTATGGCGAGTCAATGAGATAAAAAAATTTAAATTTAATAGTAATACAAACATACCTGCGCCTGTAAAAGATCCACAACACCCGTTGACGATGAGCCATAACTCAGCCAGCGCCCACCATCCACATCTCGGGTTGGATGATCCTCAGCAGTGGTCGATGGGCTTAAAAAGAACTTCTACCAATCTCAGGTAATGCTCGTTCCCGTGATAAACAATGGATTTGACAGGGTCACCTGCGATGCTACTGGAGTCAACTCCAGTTGAAGGCTGTATGACGGCATGTTGTTGTAATGCTCATCTGGTTGTACACCTGGCAGATCATCTCCAACATCGCCAACAGGTGCCTGAATAGGTGACTCAACACCCCCTTGCTGGGGACCACCTCCTCACCGGCACCTACGACCCCCTAGGATAGTCTTGCCTCGTGGGGTACCCCTGCCTCATTCTCCCCTCGCTCGTGGGACAAGCCTACCTCGATGGTAGTGCTCTGGTGCCACATAAGTAGGGACATGCTCTAAGCTCTCATCCTCTCTAGCTCGATGCAGTTTCTTGGTAGCCAGCTCTATAACCTGCCGGCTATACTCCTGCAAAGCGATCACAGGATCACCGGCATGCTGCTGCATCTGCAGTCCCAACCAGTGGACTAAATTTAGGCCAATAGCCTGCACAACATGTAAAATATGAATCACAGAATGCTAGATCACAGTTATAAGTAAGAATACCAAATAACATACCAGTGCCTCATGCCTTCCGACGTATGAAACGTACCGACTGCCAGCTCGATGAATGGGGTTCTCGACAAAAAATCAGGTAACGCCGCGGTACTAGGGCATATAATTATGCTCAGTATCCTGCTGACTCGGTGGGGGGGGGGGGAATTAGGTGAAATCACTGGTCCCAAGTAAATATCTGATCCTGTAGCCATGCCAAATATACGTCGTCCACCTTGGTACGATAATCCCACTAGTAATATGTGGTCTACAAGGTGGGCGGTGTCGGTACGATCTGCTGCCTGCCAAACTGGTGAAGTACCTACTCGGTGGCATGTGTCTCCACAATATCAAGGCAGAACAAAGGGACTGAAGAGCCCCACATAATTCGGCCGACCGAGCAATAACAGGGCAAGCCAGCTAACACCGCGTCGCTGTATGGCGTCCAGACGAACTATTAAGGAAGAACAGAAAATATCAGTATATGCAACTTATGTTTGAAGCATGACAAGTAAACTTAGATATACATTTACCTGTGCGCCATCCAGCAAATCCAATATATTCCTGCACAAGGAGAGATTATGCCGAGCCTCGTACTCGCGCCTATGTCCCTGCCGGAGAACCCACCTCCTAGCTAGAGGGAACAACTCCGATGGTACATCCAGATCTAATAGTAGTAGAGGTGGCTGCAATTGTAGAAACTGCTCCCAGGCCCAAACCTAACATAAAAAGTTGACGTAAAATTTAAGATATATTTTACAGGTATGTTAAAATGAACAAAGTATTCTAATATGTTATCACCTGTAGTAGCGGCAAGAATCCAGCAACCTCACGCTAGGTGCCCATGCTCGACCGACACATATGCCTGTACAAGTAGACGAGAACAGCAGAGCCCCAGATGTACTGGGGTAAATCATCTAGCCGCTCAAGATGATGAAGAAATCTCAAGTTGACTAGGTTCCCCGAAGTGTTCGAGAACAAGACCCCTCCAAACAACAGGAGTAGTAGCAATCTCGTATACCGGACAACATGATAATCCGGTGTATCGCCATCGGTCTGAGGATGCAATGCCTCCAACCACAGTCGAACGACTGGTCCCATGTAGTACATTCTCATCCTCTGGCCGGAAAGCAGTGAGCTACTGCAACATGTCCAGGTATTGTACATGTGTCATCTCTCCCATGCCAAGCGACAAAGCATTGGGCAATCCATCAACGGGCAGCCTATATAAAACCTCCACATCCTGCAGTGTGACGGTGGCCTCACCAATGGGCAGGTCGAATATGTGCGTCTCCGGTCTCCACCACTCTATCAGGGTCGTGACCAAAGACCAATTGAGCTGCAGCCGTCTGATCTCCAAAATCCTGTAGAAACTCGTCTCCCGCAGGCATGTGACTACACGGTAATGGAGAACTCCATCATGCAGAAAGTCCCACATGTCGTCCACTCTCCTGGCGCGGAGAGTCTGGATCAGTAACTCACCTCCCATATGTGGGCGGATCTATGATCGCCCAGTAATGAGAGTAGCTCATCGCTGGAAGGTCCGGGATGAATAGGCGTCACTTCCATGTCGTCTATTGTAAATTAAACAACATTAATTACATGTTAGTTTTATAATTTTATATGTTTGTTTTTAAATTAAATAATTAATTTTTGTAATTATACAATATTTAATTAGTATTCACATAAGGCCATAAGGGTTCTAGGCTCGATATCTGAGGCCCAGTAGCACCAAGATATCCTGAATTCTTCTATGCGTTAGTTTTATTATAATTTTATATGTTAGTTTGTAAAGTAAGTAATTAATTTTTATAATTAAATATTCATATAAGGGTTCCAGGCTCGATATTTAAGTCCCAGTACCACAAGGATATCCTAAATTCTTCTATGTGTTAGTTTTATTATAATTTTATATGTTAGTTTGTAAATTAAATAATAAATTTTTATAAATAAATATTCACATATGAGTTCCAGGCTCGATATTTGGAGCCCAGTGGCACCAATTTATCCCGATTTCTTCTATGTATTAGTTTTATTATTTTACATGTTAGTTTGCAAATTAAATAATTATTTTATAAATAATTGTCACGACCCCGGTTCGCCCTCCGTGAACCATCGTGACAACACCTAATCTCTACGACTAGGTAAGCCTAAATTTGCGGAGGATAACCAAGCTTGCGGAAGTAAAACAATTTAAAAAACAGAATAAAGCAATAACAGTGTGTAAATGTGCCGCTCGACATACACCATGTTTAACTCTCAACACCAAACGTAAATCCAAGACCCGAAAACCCACGAATCACAAGTTAAGAGGAGAAATTCTACATAACTCTAAATCCGGAATTTCTAATAGAGAACAGAAAAGTGCAGAAGGGCTAAATACTAAGAGCATGAATAGAAAGGGACTTCTCGGTCTGCGAAAGCGGCAGATGTACCTCGAAGTCTCTAAGTAGTCGTCTCCCTCAATGATAGTAGGCCTGATCAGCGGTACCTAGATCTGTACATAAAAAACATGCACAGAAGAGGCATGAGTACACCACGGCGGTACTCAGTAAGTGCCAAGCCTAACCTCGGTTGGGTAGTGACGAGGAAGGTCAGGGCCCTACTGAGGTTAAATACAATATAATGGTTAACAGTGTGGAATAAAACAGTATAAATAAGTGCAACAGTAAGAAATAACATAGAATTTGTAGAACAACAACAACTAGAATAGAGACAAAAAACACGCCACGAAAATAAATACAGCTCAACACAGAGATAACAACCAGACACCTTCTAGGATACTGTCCTGTAGTCTCAATTAAAACTGTCCAGTGGATCTCTCGGGATACCGTCCCGTAGTCCATCATACAACTGCCCAGTGGATCTCCCGAGATACCATCCCGTAATCCATCATACAACTGCCCAGTGGATCTCCCGGGATACTATCCTGTAGTCTATTATATATATGTCCAAAGGATATCCTGGGATCCATCCCGTAGTCCAACTATCAATGCGCGGGGATCTACCGGAATCTCGATCCGTAATCCCAAATGTAAATACCCAGTACTGGGGGAATCTACCGGGTGCATTCCCGTATTTTCATATAACTGTGCAAGGGGATCTATTGGGAATCTAACCCATAGTCCCAAAGTAAATGTACAGGGGAATCTATCGGGAATCTAACCCGCAGTCCCAAAGTAAATATGCAGGGGTATCTATCGGGAATCTAACCCGCAGTCCCAAAATAAATGTGTAGGAGGATCTATAGGGAATCTAACCCAAAGTCCCAAAGTAAACAGACAAGGGGGAGCTACTGGAATCCTACATCCGTAGTCCCAATGTAAATATACAACAGTAGCAAGAAAATTATTCAGAGAAGAGAAATTTCATGTTAAGGCAACAAATAATTCTAGCCTAGCATGCTGCACAAAGTTCAGGTAAACAGGTTGAACAATTAAAGCAATTAAATCACTTAGACATGCTTTCCTAAGCTAACAACGGGCTTAATAGTACAAGTAATAAAAGCAGGAGAAGGAACATGATAATAAGTACTTAAAGAAAACCGGATTTCCAACAATTTGCACAAGTACGCACTCATCACCTCACGTACAAGGTTAGACAAGCCACTTACCTCGAACCGTCTCAAAATTAATTTGAAACCACACTTTTGACATGAGTATCCGACTCCAAATGGCCCAAATCTATTCAATTCAATTGCATATTTTAAATAATACTTCAAGTAACTGATTTTACAATTAAATTCTAAGCTAATACGCGAAATCATCTAAAATAACCAAAATGCCCCTCAGGCCAACATCTCGGAATCGGGTGAAATTTATATTTTCAGAAACCTCGTACTCTCACGAGTATATACATAACAAGAACACCAAAATCAGAGTCCAAATGGCCCATCAAATCCTCAATAAGGCCTCTTAAACTCAAGCCCTAATTAACCATTTTTCCCCAAATTTCTCACCATTAATTAGGTCTTTAATCACATAGAAACGAATTATGAAGTCAAGGACATTACTTCCAAGTGATTTCCCTTTGATTTCCTCAAAAACCCCTCTTAGATGCTTCAAACCCGAACAAAAATGGTGGAAGAATAGCCAATTTTTGCAAAGGCAAATATTTATATGTTCTGCCTAGCTACTTCCACATTTGCGGCCCTGGGACCGCATCTGCGGTCCAACTTTTGCGGAACAAGTGTCGCATCTGCGACTTTCCCATATGTGACCAGCTTCCGCATCTGCGGACCTCTAACCGCTTCTGCGAGCCTCACGCCGCATCTGCGATTTCTGAAGGAATGACCCAAAGCCACTTCTGCGGCCCTTTAGCCGCTTCTGCTATCCCCAAGCCGCAGATGCGAAAATACCAGAAGCAGCAATGCTACAGCTCCTGCAACACTTCTTCAACCTTCCCGCTGACCATCCGAAATCACCCCGAGGCCCCCGGGACCTCAACCAAAAGCACCAATATCACCCAATACCTCATTCCAACTTGTACCAATCCTTAAACCACCTAAAACAACATCAGACACTCGAATTAATCAAGGATTTAAGCCTAAAACTCCAAATTTCCTCAAATTACGCTTTCGATCAAACACCTAACCAAAACACGTCCGAATGACCTAAAATTTTGCACACACATCCCAAATAACATGACGTAACTACTGCAACTTCCGGAGTTCCATTCTGACCCTCGGATCAAAATCTCACCATCGGACCGGAAACTTCAAATAATCAACCTTCGACATTTCAAGCCTAAATGAGCTACGGACCTCCAAAACACTATCCGAACACGCTCCCAACCCCAAAATCATCCAACGGAGATAACAGAACCATCAGATTTCCATTCCGAGGCCGTCTTCATATAGTTCCTACTACGATCAATTTTCTAACGCTTAAGCTCTTATTCAAGGACTAAGCGTCCCAAAATTCTCAGAAACTTACAACCGAATATCCCAGCGAATCAAATTAGCAGAATTAAACTTGGGGAAAGCAGTTAATAGGGGATCAAGGCGTTAATTCTTAAGACGACCGGCCGGGTCGTCACATCCTCCTACACTTAAACATTTGTTCATCCTTGAACGAGCATAGAGACATACTTGAAGTAGTGAAGAGATGAGGGTGACGACTGCACATATCCTACTCGGTCGCCTCCTTGACCGGCTTGCCCCGCCACTGAACCTTTACCGAAGCAATGTTCTTTGACCTCAACTTTCTAATCTGCCTGTCCAATATTTCCACTGGCTCCTCAACATAAGATAGATCCTTGTCCAACTAGACTAAACTAAAATCCAAAACGTGCGACGGGTCGCCATGATACCTCCGGAGCATCGAAACATGAAATACCAGATGAACTCCTGCCAAGCTGGGAGGTAAGGCTAGCTCATAAGCAACCTCCCCAACACGCCTCAATATCTCAAAAGGGCCAATAAACCTCGGACCCAACTTCCCTTTCTTCCCGAACCTCATAACGCCCTTCATAGGCGAAACCCGAAGTAGAACCCGCTCTCCAACCATATAGGAAACATCGTAAATCTTCCAGTCCGCGTAACTCTTCTGTCTGGACTGGGCTGTACGGAGTCTATCCTGAATCACCTTAACCTTCTCCAAAGCATCCTGAACTAAGTCTGTACCCAATAGTCTGGCCTCACCTTGCTCAAACCAACCCACCGGAGATCTACACCGCCTACCATATAAGGCCTCATACGGTGCCATCTGAATGCTGGACTGATAGCTATTGTTGTAAGCAAACTACGCCAATGGAAAGAACTGATCCCAAAACCCTCCAAACTCAATCACACACGCACGGAGCATATCCTCAAGAATCTGAATAGTGTGCTCGGACTATCCGTTCGTCTGAGGGTGAATTGTTGTACTCAACTCTACCCGAGTACCTAACTCATGCTGAACGACTCTCCAGAACCGTGATGTGAACTGGGTACCTATATCTGAAATGATGGAAACTGGAATACCATGCAGACGAACAATCTCCCGGATATAAATCTCCACCAACCGCTCGGTAGAATAAGTAGTACACACAGGAATGAAATGAGCGGACTTGGTCAGCTGATCCATAATCACCCAAATAGCATCAAACTTCTTCAAAGTTCGTGGGGGCCCAACTACAAAGTCCATGGTGATTCGCTCCCACTTCCACTCCGGAATCTCTATCTGCTGAAGCAACCCACCCGGTCTCTGGTACTCATACTTCACTCCAACAATATCTTTCTTCATCCGTCTCCACAAATAGTGCTGCCTCAAATCTTGATACATCTTTGTGGCACCCAGATGAATGGAATACTACGAGCTATGTGCCTCCTCTAGAATCAACTCTCGAAGCCCATCGACATTGGGTACACAAATCTGACCCTGCATCCTCAATACCCCATCATCTCCAATAGTCACATCTCTGGCATCACCGTGCTGAATCTTCTCCTTGAGGATAAACAAATAAGGGTCATCATACTGCCGCTACCTGATACGATCAAATAAGGAAGACCGAGAAATCACGCAGTCTAGAACCCGATTGAGCTCCGAAAGATCCAATCTCACAACTAACTAGCTAAGGCCTGAATATCCATCGCCATAGGCCTCTCTGATGTAGGTAAATAAGCCAAACTCCCCAAACTCTCTGCCCGGTGACTCAAAGCATCGGCCACCACATTAGCCTTGCCCGGGTGACACAAAATAGTGATATCATAATCCTTTAGCAACTCCAACCACCTCCTCTGGTGCAAATTTAGATCCTTTTGCTTGAACAAATGCTGCAAGCTCTGATGGTCAGTATAAATATCACAAGGCACACCGTATAAGTAATGACGCCAAATCTTCAGGGCGTGACCAATGGCAGCTAACTCAAGGTCGTGAACAGGGTAGTTCTTCTCATGTATCTTTAACTGTCTGGATGCATAGGCAATCACCCTACCATCCTGCATCAACACCGCTCCAAGGCCAACCCTCAAGGTGTCACAATAAACCGTATAAAACCCCGAACCTATAGGCAGTATCAAAATTGGGGCTGTGGTCAAAACTGTCTTGAGCTTCTGAAAATTCGCCTCACACTCCTCCGTCCACTGAAATGGAGCACCTTTCTGGGTCAACCTGGTCATAGGGGCTGCAATCGATGAAAAACCCTCCACAAAATGACGGTAGTAGCCATCCAAACCAAGGAAACTGCGGATCTCGGTAGTTGAGGATAGTTTGGGCCAACTATGCACGACATCTATCTTCTTCGGATCCACCTGAATACCCTCACTCGATACCACGTGGCCTAAGAATGCCATTGTATCCAACCAAAACTCACATTTCGAGAATTTAGCATATAACTTCTCCTCTCTTAGAGTCTGAAGAACAGTCCTCAGGTGCTGCTCATGATCTTCCCGATTCCGGGAATACACCAGAATATCATCAATAAAGACAATGATGAACGAGTCAAGATACGGCCGAAACACACTGTGCATCAAATGCATAAAGGCTACTGGGGCATTGGTCATCCCAAACGACATAACAAGGAACTCGTAACGACCATACCGAGTCCTGAAAGCAGTCTTCGGGATATCTGGCTCCTGAATCTTTAACTGATGGTAACCTGAGCACAAGTCAATCTTAGAAAACACCCGTGTGCCCTGAAGTTGGTCAAATAGATCACTGA
Source organism: Nicotiana sylvestris (assembly GCF_000393655.2). Lineage (NCBI taxonomy): Eukaryota > Viridiplantae > Streptophyta > Magnoliopsida > Solanales > Solanaceae > Nicotiana > Nicotiana sylvestris. Next base: position 142,663,644 of record NC_091063.1, read on the forward strand.
TACGAGGCAAAGGATAACGGTTCTTCACTGTAACCTTGTTTGACAAGGGATAATCAATACACATACGCATAGAACCATCATTTTTCTTCACAAACAAGACAGGAGCACCCCCAAGGTGATACACTGGGCCAAATAAAACCCTTATCAAGCAATTCCTGTAACTGATCCTTCAAATCCTTCAACTCATGATGAGCCATAAGATACAGAGGAATAGAAATGGGCTGAGTATCCAGCAATAGATCAATGCCAAAATCAATATCTCTATCAGGCGGCATGCTTGGAAGATCAGCTGGAAACACATCGGAAAAATCCCGTACTACTGGGACTGAATTAACTGAAGGGGTATCAATACTGACATCCCTCACATAAGCTAAATACACATCACATCCCTTCTCAACCATACACTGAGCTTTAAGAAAAGAAATAACTCTACTAGAAGTGTGATCTAAAGTACCTCTCCACTCAACACGTGGTACACCTGGTATAGCTAGCGTCACGATTTTGGCGTGACAATCAAGAATAGAATAATGGGGCGACAACCAGTCCATGCCCAAGATAATATCGAAGTCAACCATACTGAGTAACAATAAATCGGCTCTAGTCTCAAAACCACTAAGAACAACCAAACACGACTGATAAATGTGGTCCACAACGAGAGAATCTCCCACAAGAGTAGAAACATAAACATGGGAACTCAAGGAAACCCAAGGCACACCCAAATACGGAGCAAAATAAGAAGACACATAAGAGCAAGTAGAGCCTGGATCGAATCGAACCGATGCATCTCTGTGACAAACCAATATAATACATGTGATGATAGATCGGAGGCAACAGCCTTGGTACGGGCAGGAAGGGCATAATATTTGGCCTGGCCTTCCCCTCTAACTGGCTGAGCAGGTGGGGTAGCAACCGGTGCTGTAATCATAGCTTGAGAACTCTGAAGAGCGCGTTGTGGCTAAGAAGTCTGTGGAGGTGCACTCCTACCAAGTCTAGGGCAATACCTCACCACATGGCGTATGTCACCACACTCAAAGCAGCCTCGTGGCTAACGTGGCAGTGGGAACGGTGCGGTACGAGTACTCTAAGACCCTTGAACACCTAAAATACTATGTAAATTCTGAGATGCAAACTGAGCTGGCTAACCCGCAAAACCTCTACCATGTCGTGCTCTTCCTCCAAAATAAGGACCAGTGGGTATCCCCAGTCTACAAGGTCTACTCACTCCCCTATACTCTCCCTCCTGACCTCGTCTGCCCTCTCTCTCCTGGACCCACCTGTCCTTTACTCGGCGAGGGGTCCTCAACATCTACTGAACTGGGACCACAGGCTATGTCGCCATGACACCTGGAACCTGACCAATGTGAACTCGCTGCTCTAGAGCGAGGGCAGAGGAAGTCTGGGTCCCTCCCTCGATCTGTGAAGTAGTTGGTACAACCTGAATCAACCTCACCTGAACTAATGTACCAAACATGCTCAGGAACTGTTCTAATGTCTCCTGAAGTGCTGGAGTGGTAGTAGCAGTAGGCATATCCGATGCTTGGGCTCCAACTGGAACTGTTGGTGACTCTTCGGTGGCAGCTCGCGCGGGTGCCCTGGCTGCACCACGTGCGCGTCCTCGGCCTCTACCCCGGCCCCGACCTCTGACGGCTCTCGCAGGGGGCACAGGTGTTTGATCATCTCTGGTAGCACGTGTCCTCACCATCTATGAAAGAATAGAAGACAGAAGTTTAGGATTATGATGTCAAAAATCTCGCACGACAGGGAAATCAAATGAAGTGGAATTTTCCTAACTGTTACATAGCCTCTCGTAGATAAGTACAGACATCTCCGTACCGATCAACGAGACTCTAATAAATTGGCTTGTGATCCATGACTCCTATGAACCTAGAGCTCTGATACCAACTTGTCACGACCCCGGTTCGCCTTCCGTGAACCATCGTGACGGCACCTAGTCTCTACGACTAGGTAAGCCTACATTTGAGAAGGATAACCAAGCTTGCGTAAGTAAAACAATTTAAAAATAGAATAAAGCAATAAAAGTGTGTAAATGTGCCGCTCGGCATACACCATGTTTAACTCTCAACACCAAACATAAATCCAAGACCCGGAAACCCACGAATCACAAGCTAAGAGGAGAAATACTACATAGCTCTAACTTCGAAATTTCTAATAGAGAACAGAAAAGTACAGAAAGGCTAAATACTAAGAGCATGAATAGAGAGGGACTTCTCAGTCTGCGGATGCGGCAGATGTACCTCGAAGTCTCTAAGCAGTCATCTACCTCAATGATAGTAGGCATGATCAGCGGTATCTGGATCTGCACATGAAAAAACATGCATAGAAGAGGCATGAGTACACCACGACGGTACTCAGTAAGTGCCAAGCCTAACCTCGGTTGGGTAGTGACGAGGAAGGTCAGGGCCCTACTGAGGTTAAATACAATATAAGGGTTAACAATGTGGAATAAAATAGTATAAATACGTGTAACAGTAAGAAATAACATAGAATTGACAGAACAACAACAACTAGAACAGAGACAAAAAAACAAGCCACGAAAAGAAATACAGCTCAACACAGAGATAACAATCGGGCACCTTCCAGGATACCGTCCTATAGCCTGAATTACAACTGTCCAGTGGTTCTCTTGGGATACTGTCCTATAGTCCATCATACAACTGTCCAGTGGATCTCTCGGGATACCGTCCCATAGTCCATCATATATATGTCCGAAGGATCTCCCGGGATCCCATCCTGTAGTCCAACTATCAATGCGCGGGGATCTACCGGAATTCCGATCCGTAGTCCCAAATGTAAATATCCAGTATTAGGGGAATCTACCGAGTGCATTCCCGTAGTTTCATATAATTGTGCAGGGGGATCTATTGGGAATCTAACCCACAGTCCTAAAGTAAATGTACATGGGGATCTATCGGGAATCTAACCCGTAGTCCCAAAGTAAATGTGCAGGGGTATCTATCGGGAATCTAACTCACAGTCCCAAAATAAATGTGCAGGAGGATCTATCGGAAATCTAACCCGAAGTCCCAAAGTAAATAGATAAGGGGGAGCTACTGGAATCCCACATCCGTAGTCCCAATGTAAATACACAGCAGTAGCAAGAAAATTATTCAGAGAAGAGAAATTTCATGTTAAGGCAACAAATAATTCTAGCCTAGCATGCTGCACAGAGTTCAAGTAAAAAGGTTGAACAATTAAAGCAATTAAATCACTTAGACATACTTTCCTAAGCTAACAACGGGCTTAATAGTACAAGTAATAAAAGCAGGAGAAAGAATATGCTAATAAGTACTTAAAGAAAACCGGATTTCTAATAATTTGCACAAGTACGCACTCGTCACCTCACGTACAAGGCATTTCAATTACCAAATATATCAATCCTAAGGGGAAGGTCCCCCCCACAAGGTTAGACAAGCCACTTACCTCGAACCGGCTCAAAATCAACTTGAAACCACAGTTTTGCCATGAGTATCCGACTCCAAATGGCCCAAATCTATTCAATTCAATTGCATATTGTAAATAACACTTCAAGCAATTGATTTTACAATTAAATTCTAAGCTAATATGCGAAATCATGTAAAATGACCAAAATGCCCCTCATGCCAACATCTCGGAATCGGGTGAAATTTATATTTTCAGAAACCTCATACTCTCACGAGTCTATACATAACAAGAACACCAAAATCGGAGTCCAAATGACCCCTCAAATCCTCAGTTGAAGGTATCTTAAACTCAAGCCCTAATTAACCATTTTCCCCAAAGTTCTCACCATTAATTAGGTCTTTAATCACATGGAAATGAGTTATGAAGTCAAGGACATTACCTCCAAGTGATTTCCCTTTGATTTCCTGAAAAACCCCACTTAGAAGCTTCAAACCCGGACAAAAATGGTAGAAGAATAGCCAATTTTTGCAAAGGCAACTATTTATATGTTCTGCCTAGCTACTTCCGCATTTGCGGCCCTGGGACCACATCTGCGGTCTCGCCTCTGCGGAACAAGTGTCGCATCTGCGACTTTCTCTTAAGTGACCATCTCCACATCTGCGGACCTCTAATCGCTTCTGCGAGCCTCACGCCGCATCAGTGATTTCTGAAGGAATGACCCAAAACCGCTTCTGCGGCCCTTTAGCTGCTTCTGCGGCACCGCATCTGCGGTCCCCAAGCCACATATGCGAAAATACTAGAAGCAACAATGCTACAGTTGCTGCAACACTTCTTCAACCTTCCCGTCGACTATCCGAAATCACCCCGAGGCCCCCGGGACCTTAACCAAAAGCACCAATATCACCCAATACCTCATTCCAACTTGTACCAATCCTTAAACCACTTAAAACAACATCAGACACTCGAATTAATCAAGGATTTAAGCCTAAGAACTCCAAATTTCCTCAAATTACGCTTTCGATCAAACACCTAACCAAAACACAATGACCTGAAATTTTGCACCCACATCTCAAATGACATGACAGAACTACTGCAACTTTCAAAATTCCATTCTGACCCTCGGATCAAAATCTCACCATCGGACCGGAAACTTCAAAAATTCAACCTTCGGCATTTCAAGCCTAAATGAGCTACAGACCTCCAAAACACTATCCGAACATGCTCCCAACCCCAAAATCATCAAACTGAGCTAACAGAACCATAAGATTTCCATTCCGAGGCCGTCTTCATACTGTTCCAACTACGGTTAATTTTCCAACACTTAAGCTCTCATTCAGGGACTAAGTGTCCCAAAACTCTCCGAAACTCACAACCTAATATCACATCGAATCAAATTAGCAGAATTAAACTTGGGAAAACAGTTAATAGGGAATCAGGGCGTTAATTCTTAAGACGACCGGTCGGGTCGTCACAATAATTATTTACATATGTGTTCCAGGCTCCATATTTGGAGCCCAGTAGCACCAATTTATCCTAAATTCTTGTATGTGTTAGTTTTATTATAATTTTATATGTTAGTTTGTAAATTAAATAATTAATTTTTTCATTAAATATTCACAAATGGGTTCCGGGCTCAATATTTGGAGCCTAGTAGCACCAATTTATCCTAAATTCTTCTATTTGTTAGTTTTATTATTTTACATGTTAGTTTTATAATTTTATATGTTTGTTTGTAAATTAAATTATTAATTTTTATAATTATACAATATTTAATTTTTAAATATTCATATATGGGTTCCAGGCTCGATATTTGCGGCCCAGTAGCACCAAATATATGTTGACTATAATTGGACAAATTTGTGTTTGATCTATCAGCTATTTTGATGTATTTTTAAGTATAAGAGATACTTAAACTACATGGAAACTGCGCTAAAAGGCACTACATTTTACTACGCTAAAAGGCACTACATTATACTATGCTAAAAGACACTACATTTTACTACCCTAAAAGGCACTATATTACTAGTCTTTAAGCAAATAAATAATTTAAATCAGATAAAATACAACAAATATATTGTAATCACAAAAATGCGTATAAAATAGTAATAGTAATTTATTAATATTTTTATTAACAAATAATAAAGATTTCACAATTTTTACATATTTTTTTTATAATATTAGTATCTTAATCCGGATAAAATAACATACCAATTTAATCGCAAAAACGAAAATACAAAATAACATACAACACATTCAAAACAACTAATATGCATTATTTATACGAGTTTGGACATAAACTAAATCGGAATACCTCGATTTATATTTTAGGGAAAGTTGAAGATTTGAAAATTTGACTCTGAAACAAGCAACCCACAACAATAAAAGTCTTGACTAGGATATAGGACCAACAATATCTGCTTTTAACGGGATGGGTGGGGTCCACACGAGCTTTTTAGGTTGTTAATAGAGGGGGGACCGCTGTAATTTTTGTAAGAGAAAGGGGGAAGTGGGCAGAACATGGGGGAAAAGGAAGGGGATCTGTTATTTATATATATAAAACACGGTTTATTACTGTGTTTATATAAAATACGGTAATGAACCGCGCTTTATATAGTTATCTTATCAGCTAATATGTAAAACGCGGTTATGAACCGCATTTTATATAGAATGGTAACTTTTTTTTCCACCTAAAAAAGTATTTTGAGTCCAAAAGAACCACATTTCGGTTTTGGACTCTCACAAAATCTTAACTTTATTTAGAAACTTTGAGGGGAGGGGGAGCTCTTTTTTGTTCCGGTTCAGAAGAGGCTGCGCTCCTTCAGTTGCAGGGGTAGCTCTTTCTTGTTCCCGTTCAGAAAAGGCGGCACACCTTCAATTGCATGGGGGACGAGGAGCAGTTATAAGCTAGTGAACAAGGGAAGCAGAAGCAAGAACAGTGAATTCCCTTAATAATATAGCACCATTTGGATGTAGATAGAAAATTGCAACCATTAAACAAACTTTAACTCTATTGAGAGTATATGCACGTGCGCATTTATTTTGTACAAGTAGTTGTAGTGTAGGTGGTACAAGCTTAGCTGCAGTTGTTCAATATTGCTAAGAACCACAAGTCCAAATAATTTTCTAATTATAGAGATTATAATATTTATTTCTAACTAATTAACTAACATTATTATAAAGCAGTAAAATTATCAACAAACAATGATGATTTTAGACAAAACTAAGGAGGTTTAGAGTTATGATTTCCCCAAATATTGGAATCCTTCCCGCTATGTTCCCAACAATTTCGCCTATGTATTCTCGAGTGATCGTGAGTATTTTAGGTGCCGTAATTCACTCTCGAGCAACTACTGTGAGCATGTGATTTTTGTCCTATACAAAATACTCTTATACAACAACAACAACAACAACCCAGTATAATCCCACTTAGTGGGGTCTGGGGAGGGTAGTGTGTACGCAGACCTTACCCCTACACTAGGGTAGAGAGACTGTTTCAAAATACAACAACAAAATACTCCTATAAAATCCCAAAAATAGGTTTTTTGTTAATTGTTTGCCATTTTAGGAATTTTTGTAGAATTTTCTTAATTATTTACATTTTGTGCATATTTAATTTTTTTATTTAAATCATGAAAAAATACCAAAACTATCATGCATTGCATTTAGGATTTGTTTTTACATATTTAGGATTAATTAGTATTTATTTGTTTTACAGAAATTTGAAAATCATAAAATAGCTCATTTTTACATTTTTTGTCTTTTTAATTTTTTATTTATTGATTTTTTTCTTTTAATTCAAAATTAAGGGATGTTTATAATTTTTATAATTAGTTAATTAGTTTTAATTTCACATTTTTACATAATTTAGGATTTTTAGTTTTAGGATTTTTAATTAAAAAGAAAAAGAAAAGAAAAGAAAAGGGAAATAAAGAGTTTAATTTTAAAAGTTGGGTTTTATTTTTGGAATTTTATTCAATCACCAAACCAGCCCAAAATTGCCCCAAACCCGTTTAAATCCTACCCAAGCCCAATGCCAATTATACCTGGTCCAGGTCCCCAAAAACCCAAACGACCCCATTTTTGTAACGCCCGATCACAGCCGTTGGATTTTGATCAATCCAATGACCCAGAACTATCTCCCCTAACATATATATAAATGTCCTAAAGAGAACCCCCCCCCCCCTCTAACCCCTTTCAGTCTACACTCTCATCTTTCTCTCAATAAACCCTAGACGCCCTTATAGTCCATGCCGCCTCCACCGCAAACCACTGTCGAAAATTGCCTCACGGTTGTTCCGGCATCCCAAACCCCCCCCCCCAAATTAACACTCCAAATTCCCTTTCACCCCCTCTTTACGAATCTCTCAACCGTTTTCCCCAAATCCCCGTTGATTTCTTCGAATCGTAAATCGAAAAATCACGGCCAAGACCCTAGTTGTTCCAAACCCCACCAAAATCATACCCCACAGTCCTCAACCTCCCCTCACCACTACCCTACCTTCGATTTTCCAAAAAGCACGTTTATTCTTTCGAATTTTAAATCTAAAAACCTGTGAACCCTAACTTTTTCCCTTTTCTGATTTCCAGTCTTTGTTCGATTGTTTGAACCCCAAACCTTCATTAGTCGACTGTTCTTTGTGAGAATAGTCGATTAATGTTAGTTTGGGTTCACGATTGCTTTGAAGAAATTTGGTCAAATTTGAGCTGGTCTGGTTTTCTTTATGAGAACAGTCGATTAACGAAGTTAGTTAATTCTTTTCACTCTCGTTTTTGTTTGTTGTTTCCTTTCTTTGTATGTTCATGTTTTCCTGTTTAGACGCATGTTTAGATTTCTTTTCTTCTTCCTCTTTTGACTGTTAGTTTGACTTCTGGCATTTATTTTGTTAGAGTAATTAAAACATGTTCAATTTGTTTAAAGTCAGGCTTATTTAGGTTAATGGTTAGGTTTTTTTGTGAATTGTTTGCTCTGTTTTGCCTTCTTCATGTTCATTAGTCCCATGTTTAAGTTTAACTTTAGATTTTTGTTCCTTTTCATTATTTTTTTAGCAAATGCTCAGTTGTTTAGTTATTCTTGATTAAGGCATGTTTGCATCCAGTACTCGAATTGCATAATTCTTAGCTTAGGGTTTGTTGATGCCTACTCTGTTTTGCCTCTATGAGGTCATTTGGTTATTAGTTTTATTTTGAATCAACAAGATATCTAGGTTGATTGTTACCCTAATGGTTTAAATTTAAAAACTGATAGGTAGAATTCTAGTTCTTCTTTGCAGTTTAATTCATTGTATTTCTTGATTAAGTGAATTAGATTTAGACTACATTCTTAGATTCACTTGTCTAAAGCATTTCTATTCATTTGTCTATTTAGTTTTAGGGTTCATGATTGCAGTCACTTCTTAGGCACTTTTGATTCGAATTGCCAATCCCTTTTAGGCTTGCCTTTGTTTGTCATGGTTTTGAAATCAGTAGAAACTTTAGGGAGTTAACTGAACTTTAAAAGTTAGGATAAAAACTGAAATAAGTGTTAATTCAAAGGGTAAAAATGGGATTTTACTTAGGCTAAAAAATCAGAAATGTACAGCTGTACTAGCTGTTACAAAATATGCTAAATTAGGATAGGAAGGACAACTGTATTGTACTATTTTCAGAGGTTTAGGATAAGGAATATACCCAAGATATACCCTCCCCTAGGTAGCCTATATGTAGGTAGGTCCTCTCACATAATAGAGACAGATATTCAGCATCAATTTACTGTACAAAATCATTCTTTCCTCTACTGAAAAGATTAGGATTGAGAAATTTTAAAAAAAATCTTTCCTCCTTGGTTTTCTTAAAAGATGAAAAGATGACTTGACGTAGAAGATTCTTTCCTGGTTTTCTTTGGCTGAAATCTCTTGGTTTTAAAAGTTGAACTTGGGTCTGACTTGGCTGTTGTTTTGCTGTTTAAAGGTGCTCACTTTCTTTGGAAGATTTAGCTATTTTAGTGACCTTTACTTCGTCTTTCTTTGAATCATCTCTAGGTATGTAACCACATTCTAGCTATGAGAATGAATTTATCTGTGCAAACCTGAAGTTATTCATGATTATGTGTGTATGGCTATATGTTTCAATAGTAGAAAGTAATATGTGTTCATTATTTTTCATCAGCTTTTCCTGTGCCCTTCTATGCACTTCAGTAGTAGGAAAATGTTCTTAAAACTGCAAAAAATAGCTTTGCCTCATAACAGTATTTAGGTTTTATATTGTTTAGAATACTTTTCTTCTCTCTTTCACTTATTCCTCTTACTTAAAAATACTATTTTCATTTTCTTTTTGATTGTTTGGCCATGAGCTGCAACCTGCAGATTTAGCCACTGGTTGGCTAAATCAGTAGGTTTAGAAGCTGAAGCTTTGGAACCCTATAGTATGGTATGGACCATAAGAAGAGACCATGGTTTTGATGAACAAGTCATGTCCAAAGAGGCAGGGATTCTTTAAATTTGCTGATTATACAGAAATTTGTAATAAATTAGTTTTTATGTAGTTAGTATGTAATTCATAAATTACCATGTAATGTGTTGGAAACCTTCTTATTTCGTTTGAAGTTTTATAATTAATTAGGTTGTTAAATTCATGTACTTAGATTCAAAGATAGCCACGTTAGGAATTTGATTATGTTGTGGTTATATTTTAAAAACAGTGATATAATGGGCCAAATCATGAGCCCGCCCTGTAAAGGCGACAAGGCTTTGCTTTGACTAACCTGGGTTGAATCCTAGGTCCATTTAAAAGTCAAATGAATCTGGGTTTAGGCTGTCAAGCCTGGACCCTAAGCCCGAATTTGGATCCAATTGTGGAATTTCTCTCTTATTATAAGATACAGGGTAAACATGTGCATGTTATTGCAATTCATATGGTTAATTTTTTAGGATTGTATTTGATTTCTGAATATTTGTTTTCTTAGAAGCAAACCGAGTTTTGGTTGTTGTAAATATGCAAGTGCTGTTAATTTTAGAGGTGGATAGGCCTAGTTGTAAAAATAGGTCCGCCTACATTAAGCCCATACGGGCTGGTTTTAGTTGGACTTAATGAAAATATTTCTGAGTCTTGTCCTCTTGAAAACAAATCCCAGCCTAAAAATAGGCTTAATGCTGTCGATCTCCCTCAGCTAAGCCACTAACAGGCCATCGTTGGCCCAATCCCTCTAAGAGGCATAATTTTGAGCCCAGCCTCCCATATTTTTAGATTAAAAGATTTCCTAATTTAGACTTCAAGTAGTATCTTTAGTCTTAATTAAAAAAAATGCAAACCCCTTTAGTTAAAATCAAGTTGAGGTGTGCCATAAAACCCATTAATCCATGGCCCTCGTGAAAGTAATTCAAGAGTTAATCCTTTATAAATTTGAGGTGTGCCATCAATTAAACTCTCCATGGCCCTCATAAATGTTGTTATTAATTTGAACCTTCGTAGTTGCTTTAGGCGCATTCTTTAAATAACTTATCATAGCTACGGGTGCGTTCTCGTGACGTAGTTGTGATTTTAATTACTAAATTCGGGTGTACATTTCATGTGATCCAATTTTAATTTCTCAACAATGTTAAATAGAACGTGTCGTGAATCGCGGGTGCATTTCATGTAACATGGTTCAAGGCGTGTTTTAAATAATGTTGAATCTTCCTAAAAGCAGTTTTAAGCTAAAATGCACTATAGGTTAAAACATATAATAAATAAGATAATTTGCCAATATTAATAGTTTAAGCGACCGTGCTAGAACCACGGAACCCGGGAATGCCTAACACATTCTCCGGGGTTAATAGAATTCCTTACTTAGAATTTCTGGTTTGCAGACTTTTAAAATAAACTCGAAATTTTCTCGATTTGGGATTTAAAATAAACTGGTGACTTGGGACACCAAATAAACTATTTCAAGTGGCGACTCTGAAAAAATAAAATAAACAATCTAATTTCGGTTAATATCACTTTAATTGGAAAAACTCCCATATATCACCCCTCGGGTGGTAAAAAGGAGGTGTGACAGCTCCGGCTACTCTGCTGGGGATTATAACCCAGAACTTCTAGTTTTTACATGTTTTGAGCCTAATGTGCTAAATGTCGCTTTTTACCGCTTTGATATTGTTTGGATTGTATATAAATTGCTACGAAATTCTCCTCTCTCTGAGTCTTCTAAATCATCTGGGAAGTGTGCACTTCGTGTAACTTCTTTTCTGTTAGAGTCATATCCGAATTTTAGAATGAGGTTCAGACAAATTGCAAAGCCGGTGAAACTTCTGTATTCCCGGTACGCTGCCCCCCAGCTCGAGTTGTCCGCTAGGGTAAGCCAGGTCTAGAACAATATACCCAGGGTTTTAAACCTAGTATAACAAAGCCTCATGTTGGATCCCTAGTAGGAACACTTGTTTGCATCACGTGCATTTGACTTTGGGGACTCAACACAGGGGTTGGGTCTATCTAGGACAGGTGTACCCGAAATGAAAAGACCATCCTGATACATTCTACTTGCTACTTGTGCATTTATTTGCTTCGGATTGCATGTTGACCGGCTTATGAATAATGGAAAAAAGTTGGGAAAAATCAAGTTGAGAATTGAGAGAGATAATTTCCTGTCTTTAAAAAACCGGTATCCAAAAAGTACCGAAACTTGCCAAAATTTTGAAAAAAAGAAAAGGATTTTTTTGCTCCAAGAAAATATTTGGTAGTGTTTTTATTATTTCAAAACTGCCCGAACTACGCAAGTTTGATTCTCACCGGATGTGGGATACGTAGGCAACCCTCATCGGTTCCAACTCCATTTTTTCAAAAATAACCCAAAAGAACAAAAAATTTTGTCGTTTTGTCATAAATACGTTAGGTGATGACGTTCTTGTCTAAATAGCCAAAATGTCCCCAAAAGGGCGCCGGAAGGCTGATTTTACAAGAATAGCTACCTATGGTTCCTTTTTCAAATTTTGGCCAATTAGCAAACACAACCCTAAAATCTTCTTTCTTGATGTGCTAAAGGACCATATTTGCAAAGGCTTATTTTTGTTTTGAAATGAAATTTTTGAAAAAAAAATTGATAACATTCTCTTGAGTCAAAATAAATCATGATATTTTAATCAATCACTCTAATAAATGTGCAAGATGAGCACAATTGAAAATGAACCATTCACGGTCCTTGAGGAAATCTCATTAGGACTCCATATGTGGTGGAACAACTTAGGGAAAGTCAACAGAGATACTATGGTAAAAAATTTGGGCGGTCTTGTTGGTCTTCTGAAAATCAAACCGAGACTGGATGTGATTGAGGCTTTGATACCTTTTTGGGATCCGACGCATAATGTGTTCCATTTTTTTGATTTTGAGCTAACCCCTATGCTTGAGGAAATAGCGGGATATGCTGGTCTTAGTGGGAATCTCAGATGTCGGTACCCAGTGGCACCAAGAACAGTGACTCCTCATAAGTTTTTAGACCTTCTAAGCATCAGTCGGGAGTTTCAAGACGGAAATCTATCTGAGGAATTTTGCACATTCTACTTCTTGTACCAGCGTTATGGCGATCCCCACGGTTTTGAGGCTCTAGATATTGGCCTAACTCATTCAGGAAACAAAGATAAATGGGAGGCACGTCAGGGACTAGCTTTATAGTGGTGTTCCTGGGTGTTTTAATCTGCCCAAGAAAGGATGAAAATATAGAATTGGGTCTTGTGGGAATGGCCGACGTCATGATTAAAAAACTGAATGGCACCCTTATTCCAATGATCTTAGCAGAGATTTATCGAGCCTTAACTGTTTGCCGAGAAGAGGGTAAATTTTTTGAGGGTTGTAACATGCTTCTACAACTGTGGATACCAGAACATCTCTGCCACCGCTTAGGGTACATAAATTATGGCATGACTGGTTTGAATTGCATTGAAGAACATGAAAACTAGATGGTGGATTATGAATTTCCAGAAGGTACAGAGGCCTGGTTTGTGCTTTTGAGTTCCTTAACTTTAGAAAAAATTGAGTGGACCTTCGGTTGGCTCCCGGTCACTGAAGTCATTTACATGTTAGCCGAGGTGTGCTATCTTCTCTTAATGGGTCTCCAAAGCAATCAGCCATATGCTCCACACAGGGTGTTGTGCCAACTAGGCAGGTATCAAACTATCCTACATGACGAAGCTTTGAGCCGACAAGTCATCGAATTGGGTCCAAAGGTTGTGTTCCCAGAAGGAAAAGTTCGTCAGATTTGGAATAAGTGTAGATTTCTAAAGTCAAAGACTCGGGTGCGGGATCTATCTAAAGGCGAGTTAGACCCTAATTACATGATTTGGTTTGGTAAAAGGTTTCAACTTCATCAGGATCCCGAACGGCCTGCTAAAAGACCCCACATCCAGCAATTCACTGATGATTCACGAGAGCAATGGGATTGGTTGGCAAAAGAGGCAAGCTATAGGGCCAAGATAAGCAAATTGGAGGGACAAATCAGGGATCTCAAATTTGACAATAGTGTACAAACTGCTGCTGATGAAGGGAAAAAGTAGAAGCTGGCTCAAGAAAACAATGTCCTTCGAGCCCAGATCCAACAAATGAAGATAGCTGCTGAGAATCAGGAAAGAAGCCGAGCAGATGAAAGGATCATAAATGGTCTTAGAAGGAAAGTATCTGAGTATCAGGATGACTTGGAAAAATCCAAGGTTAATCTAGCAAAAGCCCGAGCACAACTGACAAAGAATGTAGAGGGACGGGTGGAGTTTGTGCGGCAGTTGAAAAGGAAATATGAGGGAACAGTCACAAATCTGAACAAAAGGCTAACTACCCTCGAAAATGAGATGGCCAAACAAGCTAAGAACTTTAAAGCAGAAAGGGAACATTGCTATGCATTAATGTCCCAACTAGAGGAAGATATACAACAGCTGCGAGGTTAAAACCATCATGATGCCCAAGTGCTAGAAGCTAGGTCTTAGCAAATAGGGCGTTTGCTCCAAGAAAAGGGTATCATCAGGGAGAGGGTTAGAGCAATTGTTGACTACATCATCATGAAGTGCCATGAATGTGAAGACATAACTAGAACCACCTTCTTTGATGTGGTAATGACCTTTGTTCGCGAAATAATGAGTGACCTGGAGCGTCTTCAAGGGGATCTTGCACATAGGCCCGTGGCAAGACCGACTGATGTCCCACGACCCCCTGGAGTAGATGCACTTATGCATTTTTTATTTTTATTTTGAGTCTGTATTTCAGTTTAAAGTATGTTTCGAGTCTGTTTGTAGTTTTAAATTCCTAGAAAAGGTACGATGGAGTCTTTTTGTAACTCAGAAAAGTAGAGATTTTTATTAATGAAAATTTGGAAAACCCCAAATTTTTTTTTTTTTGCTTTTCACATTTATTTTTTGAACTACGTGATGATCTGATTCACGCGGTGTCGTGATACGTAGGCAATCCTTATCGGATCCGGTCATGATTTTTGTAAATAACTCAAATAAAAGAGGAGTGTGGTAAAGAGAAAACCAAAAAGAAAAAAAAACAAAAAGAAAAGAGAGAAAACAAGGAAAAGAGAATGAGAACAAAAGAGAAAATGAGAGTACAAAAGAGAGAAAGAGAGAAGATCGGGGAGATGAACAAAAGCTGGGATGAGACATGCAATCGTTGCAAAACATGTAGAAACACATTTAACTGTATAGGTGCATCACACCCCAATGTGCGATTTCTTATTTGTTAATTGCTTCAAACTAACCGGTTTGTTGTCTACTGTTGAGTATAGGTTCTGTTTTAAGGTGGTTGGTTTGTGGTAACCTGGCTTCACACCCATACTTTACAAGATCTAAGGGCAGTGTAGAAATGTCGTTAGAAGCTTATCCACCAACAATTCCCATCCCAGAGGATAGCCCACTATCGGTTATCCCAACCTCAGAGTCAGCGGCAGCTGAAGAGAATAGGGCACTGCGCCTCCGCGTGCAAGAAATGTGGGACGCCTAGTCCAATGGTAGAGAGCCACCAAGTGTTATACCCGGTTTCCTCGAGTTACTTCCCAGAACAAGTGGAAATTCCAATGTACCGATAAATTACCCGAATACCCCACTTGGAAACCCCATCATCTCAGCTCACTTCACCGGAACACCTTCTGAGGTTCTCCCCCAGGTGGTTTCGGGAGTGGCCTCCAACATATTTACCGCACCACCAACATCAGTTGTGGTGCAACCCACTTTGCCCAGGCCAAGCTTTGATCCATCATCTTTCACCTTTCAAGTACCATCTTTTCCACCAGAACCTACCCAATTCACCACCAATTCTTACCCTCAACAACCCCGGTACG
Organism: Nicotiana sylvestris; assembly: GCF_000393655.2. Lineage (NCBI taxonomy): Eukaryota > Viridiplantae > Streptophyta > Magnoliopsida > Solanales > Solanaceae > Nicotiana > Nicotiana sylvestris. The sequence continues at coordinate 142,679,317 of NC_091063.1, forward strand.
AGTTTACCGTGGGATAGGAAAAGGCTACAAAGAACCCCGAGCAAGAGGAAATTACCCGGAAAATGAGGAGCATGGAACAGATCCTTAAGAATATACAAGGTTTAAGCAGAAAAAAGAGTGTATCCTACGCTGATCTATGCATGTTCCCACATGTGTATTTGCCCCTGGGTTTCAATACCCCAAAGTTCGAAAAGTATGACGGGCACGAGGATCCCATAGCCCATGTCAAGAGGTACTGCAATCAATTATGAGGGGTAGGCGGAAAAGAAGAGCTCCTAATGGCTTATTTCGGAGAGAGTCTAGTTGGCATTGCATCTGAGTGGTACATAGATCAGGACATATCTCGTTGGCATATTTGGGATGATCTGGCTCGAGATTTTGTCAGGCAGTTTCAGTATAACATACACATAGCTCCCGAGAGGAATTCTCTGTCGAATCTCAAGAAGAATTCATCAGAAAGTTTCCAAGAATATGCTATTAAATGGCGCAAACAAGTGGCCAGAGTCAAGCCCCCGATGGATGAAACGGAAATGGTTAATGTTTCTCTACAAGCCCAAGAAGCTGACTACTTTCAGAATATGATGTCTGCAATGGGGAAACCATTTGCTAAGGCCATCAAGATTGGTGAGATGGTCAAGAATGGTCTAAAAACAGGGCACATATTGAGCCAATCTGCCATAAGAGCTACATCCCAAGCAATTCAAAGCGGGTTCGGAGGAGTAGCAAACAGAAAGAAGAAAGAAGAGGTGGCGATGTCAACTTCAAGTCTGAGAAACCCCCGTCCACCCAGAGGTTACTTCCCTCCAAGCACCCCATAACATTATTATCCTCATCAGGATGTGGCTTATGCTATGGCTCCTCATCCGTACGTAGTAATGAACGCCCAATCATACTCTCGGCCACAACAATAGCTCAACCAAAATCGAGCTCCATTTCCTAGAAATCACCCTTCTCACCAAGCTCAATATAATCTCCGACCTCCATAAAATAACTTCCCCTACAATGCCTGTGCTCGGGAGCAACCCAGGAGAACAAACTTCATGCCTATTGGACTGTCCAAATGGATTTGTTGCAACTCGTACCCCAAACCAGGCATACCCAGAGTCTCCCTCCTACCGAGCCGGTACTCGATGTGCTTACCATTTGGGAGAGGAAGGACATGACACTAAAGACTTTTGGACTCTGAAAAGGGCTATTGAAAATCTCATAGAGCAAAAACGGATAGTGCTAAAGGATGAAGAAATTCCTAATGTGACCAACAACCCATTACCAGCTCACAATAACGGGCCGGTCATTGGAATGATTTGCGAAGATAAGCAGTTTGATCCTGCTTTGAAAGCCATCATTGCAATTGCTGATGTCGAGAAAAAGCCAAAGGCTACTGCAAAGCAAGACAAGGGAGAGAAGAAGAGTAAACCCACCCCTAAAAATGCAGAAAAGATAGTGGAAACCAAAATTGGGGCAGTACCCCCAAAAGATGCCATTCTTTATGTTCTCCAGGGTCACAAGAAAGAGCAAATGACATTGAGCCCTCCAAAAAGGTTTGAGCTGAATAAAGGACCTAAGATGTACGTGCCTAAAGGTACCTATGTGGTACGGGGGCCAGTAATTTCACCAAGGCTGAATGAGCCTGTGGTTATTGTCCACACACCACAGAGGCCCATGACAGACCCTACTGTCGTCCCATGGAATTACAACAAGGCGGTAGTAACGTACAAGGGAAAAGAGGTCCTAGGAGAAACAAATGAAACTAACCCAGCTGCAAATACCTTAATCTGGAAGAGGTGAACAATGCCAAGCAGAAACGCTTCCCAATCAAAAAGCTAGTTAGTGCCGAAGAAGTAGAAGAGTTCTTTCGAAAAATGAAAACTGCGGATTACGAGATAATTGACCAACTCCGAAAGTCTCCCGCTTAGGTCTCATTGTTGTCTCTGCTAATAAGCTCAAGTGAACATTAGAAAGTGTTGATAAAAACCCTCAATGAAGCTTATGTTCTGATTAAAACAACTGTCGAACAACTGGAAAGGATGGCAGAAAATTTTTCCGCAGTCAATCAAATTTCCTTTAGCAAGAATGATTTGCCCCCGGAGGGGCCGCCCACAACAAAACCCTTCACTTAATAGTTAAATGTGAGGTGTACTATGTAAAAAGAGTCATGGTGGACGGTGGATCGGGGGTCGACATATGCCCTCTCTCAACTTTGCAAAGAATGGAGATTGGGACTGAGAGAATCATGCCTAATAATGTCTATGTGCGTGCCTTTTACGACATAAAGAGAGACATCATAGGTGAGATCGATTTGATCTTGACTATTGGTCCTGTGGATTTCGAGGTGACATTTCGGGTCCTAGATATGGACACTTCTTATAATTTCCTCTTGGAAAGACCTTAGATTCACGCGGCAGGGGTAGTACCTTCCACTCTCCACCAGATGGTGAAATTTGAATATGAAGACCAGGGAATTGTGGTTCATGGAGAAGACGAGCAGTCAATTTACCGGGACCTATCAGTCCCATATCTTGAATCTAGGGAAGGTAACGAGCATATAGTTTATCAAGTTTTTGAGGTGGTGGTCGCAGATCAATGTGAGGAGGGAAGACCTTATATTCAGCCTTTTCTGTCAAATGCATCCATCATGGTCGCTACTGAAATGATCAAGCATGGTTATAAGCCTGGGAAGGGACTCGGGGCATCATTGCAAGGTATCACAGAACCTATTACTTTACCTACCAGCGAGAAGTTCTTCGGTGTGGGTTTTCATGCCACAGGAGCTGATGTGACATGGGCAAATGAACGAAAGAGCAATGGTTGGGTTTTACCTCAGCCGGTTCCGCATCTCTACAAAACATTTGTCAGGCCCAAGTACAATGAAGAAGAAGAAGATGAGGCCTTCACGATAGGAAATTGAGGACATATGTGGAGCCATGAGGCAGATGTTGTATGAAACCCACATAGTCCAGCCGGGAGAAGGCTCAAGCATTGCCGAGGTGCTGTATATGAGGCCCAATGCCAAATTCCAAAACTGGAAGGCTACTCCGTTCCCAGTCAGGCGGTAATCCTGGTAGTCCAGTCTTGCCACCTTTTTTACATCACAAGTTATTCCAGGGTGTAACTCGGATGTTTTTTTAGTTTACTATTTTAAATTCCGATGTAAACCCTGTTATCTTCAAAATTCAATGGAACGAAATTAATATTTCATCGTTCGTGAATCTCTCTTTATTCTTTATGATTTTTGTTACTTTTTCTTATTTCTTCTTTTAGTTCTAATAATGCGCTTTAAATAACATGACATGATAGTGAACTTCATACCCAGATCCAAACACGCTGTCTAGTTGTGAAATAATGAATCAAGAACCGGAATATGATGAAGAAGGGGATTTTAGGGAAATAAATCGAGAATTGGAACAATTTGAGAATAAACCTAAGCCAAACTTAAATGAAACCGAGCTGATTAATTTGGGTAGTTCTGAAGAGGTCTAAGAAACCATGATAAATATTCATACGGATGACAGAACCAGGGATGCATTGATCCAACTTTTGTTCGAATTCAAAGATGTGTTTGCTTGGTCTTACGATGACATGCCAGGATTAAGTGTCGATTTGGTGGTCCACAAGTTGCCGACTTTACCCGATTATCCCCCTGTCTAGCAAAAGCAAAGAAAGTTCTAAACTGATATCAGTGACACAATCAAAGAAGAAGTCACCAAACAGTTGAAAGCGGGGGTAATCCGAGTGGTCTGATACACCACATGGTTAGATAATGTGGTTATCGTGCCAAAGAAAGATGGGAAAACTCGAGTGTGTGTTGATTATCGAGATCTGAACAAAGCAAGTCCCAAAGACAACTTCCCTTTGTCGAACATCCACATCCTTGTTGACAACTGTGCCAAACATGAGATACAATCTTTCGTGGATTGTTATGCAGGATATCATCAGGTGTTGATGGATGAAGAGGATGCGGAAAAGACAGTTTTCACCACACCCTAGGGCACCTATTGTTACAGGGTCATGCCTTTTGGTCTGAAGAACACCGGGGCAATGTACATGAGAGCTATGGCTACCATCTTTCATGACATGATGAACCAAGAAATCGAGGTGTATGTGGATGACATGATCATCAAATCCAGAACACAGGAAGACCATGTTCGGGACCTGAGAAAGTTCTTTGAGTGACTGCGTAAGTATGATTTGAAGCTGAATCTGGCTAAATGTGCATTTGGGGTTCCGTCCGGCAAACTCTTGGGATTTATAGTCAGTTGGAGGGGCATAGAACTAGATCCAATGAAGATAAAGTCTATTCGGGATTTGCCTCCTCCGAAAACTAAGAAAGAGGTTATGAGCTTGCTGGGGAGGTTGAACTATATTAGCCGATTCATTGCTCAGTTGACTTCTACATGTGAGCCCATCTTCAAGCTATTGAAGAAAGATGGCGTGATTAAATGGACAGATGAGTGTCAAAAAGCCTTTGACAAAATCAAGGATTATCTGTCGAACCCGCCAGTCTTGGTCCCACCCGAATCGGGAGGCCTTTGTTTTTGTATCTGACAGTCTTTGGAGAATTCCTTCGGTTGTGTCCTCGGGCAACACGATGTGACCGGGAAGAGAGAACAGGCAATCTACTATCTGAGCTAGAAGTTTACCAGTTATAAAGCTAAATACACTTTGTTAGAAAGGACTTGCTATGCTCTAACTTGGATCACTCAGAAGCTTAGGCATTACTTGTTGGCCTACACCACTTATCTCATCACCAGGATGGACCCTTTGAAGTACATATTCCAGAAGCCGATACCCACAAGGAGGTGAGAAAAATGGAAGATCCTGCTCACTGAATTTGACATAGTCTATGTCACCCGCACGGAAATGAAAGCCCAGACTCTAGCAGATCACCTAGCTGAAAACCCTGTTGATGATGAATATCAGCCTTTGAGTACTTACTTACCGGAAAAAGAGGTGAACTCAGTCAAGGTAATTTCAGAAGACACCAATGCTTGGAAAATGTTCTTCGATGGAGCTGTGAACGTGAAGGGTGTCGGGATCGAGGCAATCTTGATCTCACCCATTGGTTAGCACTATCCAGCCATACCCCGGCGTCAGTTTTTCTGCACAAACAACACTGCTGAGTATAAAGCCTGTATTATGGGTATGAACATGGCAATTTACCAAGATGTGGAAGAACTATTGATCATGGAGATTTGGACTTGATCATACAACAAGCTTAGGGTGAATGGGAAACTCGGAATGTCAAGCTTATTTCATACAGGCAGCATGTGGAAGATCTTAGCAAGCGGTTCAAATCAGTCGAGTTTAGGTACATTCCTCATTTCACAATGAGTTAGTCGATGCACTCGCTACTTTGGCCTCGATGTTGCCATATCCAGGCAATCTCCACATTGACCCGTTGGAGATCCAAATCGGGGAAAGGCATGGTTGCTGCAATACGGTTGAGGTCGAACCAAATATTCAGCCATGGTATCACGATATCAAGAGATTTTTGAAAATGAAAGAATATCCCGAGCAAGATGGAGACCAAAAGAGAACCATTAGAAGGCTTGCCAGCGGTTTCTTTTTGAGCGGCGAGATCTTGTACAAAAAGGCTCCAGATCTCAACTTGTTAAGATGTGTGGATGTTGAAGAGGCCGGAAGAATCATGCATGAAGTGCACGCAGGGGTGTGTGGACCCTACATGAATGGATATGTCCTGGAAAAGAAGATCCATCGAGCAGGCTATTACTGGATGACTATGGAAAAGGATTGCTTCAGTTTTGTCCGAAAATGTCATCAGTGCTAGGTGCACGGTGACCTGATTCATGCACCACCTACAGAACTGCATCATATGTCAGCACTGTGGCCATTCGTTGCTTGGGGTATGGATGTTATTGGGCCAATCGAGCCAAAAGCTTCAAATGGTCATAGGTTCATATTGGTTTCCATTGACTACTTCACAAAGTGGTTTGAAGCAATTACTCTTAAAGCTTTCACTAATAAATCTGTGGTAGACTTCGTGCACTCCAATATCATATGCCATTTCGGTATTCCTTCAACTATTATTATGGATAATGCTGCAAACTTGAATAGTCACTTGATGAGGGAGATATGTGAGCAGTTTAAGATCACGTCAAAATTATACCTCTTATCGGCCCAAAGCTAATGGTGCTGTCGAAGCAACAAACAAGAACATTAAGAAGATTCTGAGAAAGGTTATCCAAAGATCCAGGCAATGGCATGAAAAGTTTCCATTTGCATTATTGGGATATCGCACAACTGTGCGCACATTAGTCAAAGAAACCCCCTATCTATTGGTTTGTGGCACTGAAACTGTAATACCAGCTTTCTTTTCGGATTGCTATTGAAGCTGAAATTGAGGATAGTGAATGGGTCAAGACTCATCTAGAAATGTTAACCCTGATTGACAAAAAACGGATGGCCGCAGTTTGTCGGGGGCAGTTGTATCAACAAAGAATGGCCCATGCCTACAACAAGAAAGTGCGGCCTAGGAACTTTGAAGTGGGGCAACTCGTTTTGAGATGTATTCTCCCTCATCACAAGGAAGCAAAAGGAAAGTTTGCTCCTAACTGGAAAGGCCCATACATTATCAAAAAATTGTTGCCAAAAAGGGCATTGTACGTGGGAGAAACAGCTGTAAATGCGGACGCGGTCAAAAGGTATTACGTTTAACCCTTTTGGCAGTACTAGTATTATCCGATTGGGGTGACGAAGGCTATCATTCTCACTACCCCAAACACTTCAATCCTTTGCTAACCCTTTGATCTGGTTACCTTTCTTTGATTACCCTCTTTGGAACCTAAAAACGTTTGTAAAAAAACAAAAGAAAATTTTTCCTGAACTACGTTCGACTTGATTCTGAAAGGATACGTAGGCAGCCTCTCTCTGGGGTTCAGTCACACCAGAACAAAAATACAATTTCCCCCAAAAGTTGAAACTAGGGCAGATGTTATAATGGCTCGGCGATGATCCCTCCTGAATGATTCCAAAGTTGTAATTCAATCCAAATTCCTTTTACCCCGAGCCCTGTTCAAGTGCTTCCGATCAATCAGTGAGGCTGTTCAAGAATTGGAGAACGTAGCTATTTGGATCCGATGTAATCAAGATGAGAAAAATTAATATGAGAGAGTCTTATTGGTGAAAACCCAAGGGCACTGTAAGGTGATGGTGAGCAGAGAAATTAAAAATGAAAGAGTCTTGTTAGTGAAAACTCGTAAAGAGCACTGCAAGGTGACGATGAGAAGAGAAATGAGAGAGGTCAATTGACGAAAACCCACAAAGGGCGCCATTGATCGAAAAGAGGGAATTCCTTAAGATCATTGGCATGGACAAGAGTCCTGGCAAGGTTCCTCGATTTTGAGATATGGATTATGAAGGGTCTTTGCGAGATTGGATGGCTGCATAGATCGGGTATCCAGTCCAAGAAGCATGTCATGTGTATTGAAGTCGGCATGCACGCCAGATAAGTCCTTCTTTCCTTCCCGAAAGGGACACTTCTCTTTAAATTCAGTTTCTTGTCCTTTGTTTACTTTTCTTTGAATCCCTTTCGGTTTAATTCTTCCCTGAAACTAATACAAAGAAAAGATGGCAAGATTAGTTTACAGGGTTCTGCTTGACAAAATCCGAATGCAAAGAAAAGCACCCAGCCTCAACAGGTGCATCAAGTCGATCCCGACTGGCCATAATGGTCGATGCTCTGAAGTCAAAATTATTGACAATGAAAGAAATCCAAAGTCAAGTGCCCATAAAGGAAGAATAAGATGAAAAGGCCAAAGTCCCACACGGTTGAACCATCATGTGAAATTTTGGAAAGTCAAGGTCCTTGGTTTTAGAAGAGAGATCGATCTCTAGAAAGCCAGCGAGCAACAGAGGTTCTCATTTAAAAGAGTCGGGCCGAGATCAAGTGATCAGAAATAATCAAGGCCACAAAACCAACCATCATTTCAAACTAACAATTGTTCTTTGTTTGAAAATATGAAACAAGTGCAATCCAAAGCAACCTTGCAAGAAGCAGGTGCAACCGAAAAGAAAATGCACAAGGGCTAGAAACAGCTTTGCAGCAATAATCCATAAAAGGGAAGTCCCCTCCAATAAGCCTAACACTTACTGAATTAATGGCAAAATTCAACCAACAACTATTAAATATGAAACAGAAATTTTAATACAAAGCCCACAATCACAAAACCGGTAGTACAAGTCATAAACTCAACTGAGTTCACTAGAAAATTTCTAAGTACAACTGATCTGAAAAAAGAAATAAACTGTACAAAAATAACTTCTGAAGGTGACTCCGAGGCCTGCAAACGCGACAACGGGTATACCTTGAAGTTTTCACAGCAATATCTGATCCGCTATCTAACAATAAATAGACTCCAAAGTGCCTTGATTTGCGCAAAAATATACAGAAGTGTAGTATGAGTACACCACGGTCGATACCCAGTAAGTTCGCATTCACTCATTCTACGAAAAAAAAGAGATAAGAATAAAAACTCAAAAAAAAATTGATAGACTAGGATCCCCAATCTCTATTTACGCTTTTCCAACATAGGGTCTCCACTTCTTAGTTGATTTTATTTTAGACATAGGGTCTCCACTCCCTAGTCGCTTTTCCAACATAGGGTCTGCACTCCCTAGTTTATTTTATTAGACATAGAGTCTCCTTTCCCTAGTAGCTTTTCCAACATAGGGTCTCCACTCCCTAGTTGAAGTTATTTTTAGACAAAGAGTCTTCACTCCCTAGTCGCCTTTCCAACATAGGGTCTCCACTCTCTATATGAGTTTATTTTAGACATAGGGTCTCCACTCTCTAGTCGGCTTTCCAACATAGGGTTTCCATTCCCTAGTTGATTTTATTTTGGACATAGGGTCTCCACTCCCTAGTTGAGTTTATTTTTGACATAGGGTCTCCACTCCCTAGTCGCCTTTCCAACATAGGGTCTCCACTCCCTATTTGAGTTTATTTTGGACATAGGGTCTCCAATCCATAGTCGCTTTTCCAACATAGGGTCTCCACTCCCTAGTTAATTTTATTTTTAGACATAGGTCTCCACTCCCTAGTCGCATTTCCAACATAGGGTCTCCACTCCCTAGTTGGGTTTATTTTTAGACATAAGGCCTTCACTCCCTAGTTGTCTTTCCAACATAGGGTCTCCACTCCCTAGTTGATTCTATTTTTAAACATAGGGTCTCCACTCTGTAGTCGTCTTTCCAACATAGGGTCTCCACTCCCTAATTGAGTTTATTTTTAGACATAGGGTCTCCACTCCCTAATCGCTTTTCCAATATAAGGTCCCCGCTCCCTAGTTGATTTAGTGTAGATATAGGCCTCCACTCCCTAATATTTTTTTCCCAAGGATACACAATCCTTATTTTATTGGTTTCAATAAATAAATAGTTTAGATTTTGTTACAATAACTCATGAAATTTTTCTAGTGAAAACTGGGGCAGAAAATTTCATTCGTTTGTTTGCTTTGTTGCCTGAACAGGTTTTCATCGTGAGGCACAGGGTTCGAGATGACCAAAAGAAGAAGTCTCAACCCAATTAAAAGAAAGGAAGAACAAGAAAAGAAATTGAACTCTAAGTGCAGCATTGGGGAAAAGATGCGGACCGCCCAAGATATGATTGAAGTCACAAGTTTTGCATGTCCCGCCTTGATCCGAAAAGAAGAATGAACCAGTGGTTGCAGCTAACGAGCATCAAGATTCAGGTCAGAGTCTGCAGGAAGGACCATCCAAGACTCAAGATCAAGCTTAGAAGGTTTATAGATAGGAATCTTGTAACTCGTAGTTGATGGGCTTAGCTAGTTTAGCTTTTTATCTTTCATCTTAGTGTAATAAGGAGCTCAGCAAGCAGAAACAACAGTGAAATCACAGTTTCCGGTAGTCCCAGCTACCAAAACTTCCAGAACTACACTGACCTGATTCTTTTATAGACAAGGATATGTAGGCAACCTCTGAAGCAAGACTCGGTCAGGCTTTTTCAAAAGATGCTTCCCATGGAGTTTCAAAACGGGCAAAAATCCCTCATAATTGCTCATTTTGTCTTTGCCCGAAAATCCTTCGTGTTTCCGAGCAAAGAGGGGTAGTTGTGAGCATGTAATTTTTGCCCTATATGAAATACTCCTAAAAAATACCAAAAAATAGGTTTTTTGTTAATTATTTGCAATTTTAGGAATTTTGGTAGAATTTTTTTAATTATTTGCATTTTTGTGCATGTTTAATTTTTTTATTTAGATCATGAAAAAATATCATGCATTGCATTTAGGATTTGTTTTTATATTTTTAGGATTAATCAATAATTATTTATGTTACAGAAACTGAAAATCACAAAATAGCTCATTTTTACATTTTTTGTCTTTTAATTTTTAATTTATTGATTTTTCTCTTTTAATTCAAAATTAAGGTATGTTTATAATTTTTATAATTAGTTAATTAGTTTTAGTTTTACATTTTTACATAATTTAGGTTTTTTAGTTTTAGGATTTTTAATTAAAAAGAAAAAGAAAAGAAAAGAAAAGGGAAATAAAAAGTTTAATTTTAAAAGTTGGGTTTTATTTTTGGAATTTGATTCAATCACCAAACCAGCCCAAAATTGCCCCAAACCCATTTAAATTCCACCCAAACCCAAGCCCAAAGCCAATTATACCCGGTCCAGGTCCCCCCATAAACCCAAACGACCCCATTTTTGTAACGCCTGATCACAACCGTTGGATTTTGATCAATACAACGGCCAGGAACTATCTCCCCCTAACATATATAACTGTCCTAAAGAGAACTCCCCCCCCTTTAACCCCCTTCAGTCTTCAGTCTCATCTCTCTCTCTCTCACTAAACCCTAGTCGCCCTCATACTCCATGCCACCTCCGCCTCAAACCACTGCCGGAAATCGTCTCACGGCTATTCCAGCATCCCAACCCCCACCCCAAATTAATACCCCAGAGTCCCCTTCACCCCCTCTTTACGAATCTCTCAACCATTTTTCCAATATCCCTGTTGATTTCTTCGAATCCTAAATCGAAAAATCACGACCAAGACCCTAGTTATTCCAAACCCCACCAAAATCACACCCCACAGTCCTCAACCTCCCCTCACCACTACCCTACCCTCAATTTCCCAAAAATTCCTATTTATTTTTTTGAATTTTATATCTAAGAACCTGTGAACCCTAACGTTTTCCCTTTTCTAATTCCCGGTCTTTGTTCGGTTGTTTGAACCCCAAACCTTCATTAGTCGACTGTTCTTTGTAAGAACAGTAGATTAATGTTAGTTCGGGTTCATGATTGCTTTGAAGAAGTTTGGTCAAATTTGAGCTGGTCTGGTTTTCTAAAAAAATAAACGAAGTTAGGTAATGCTTTTCACTCTCGTTTTTGTTTGTTGTTTCCTTTCTTTGCATGTTCATATTTTCCTGTTTAGACGCATGTTTAGATATCTTTTCTTCTTTCTCTTTTGGTTGTTAGTTTGATTTCTGGCACCTATTTGGTTAGAGTAATTAAAGCATGTTCAATTTGTTTAAAGTCAGGCTTAATTAGGTTACTGGTTAGGTTTTTTGTGAATTATTTGCTCTGTTTGCCTTCCTCATGTTAATTAGTCCTATGTTTAGGTTTAACTTTAGATTTTTGTTCATTTTCTTTGTTTTTTTAGCAAATGCTCAGTAGTTTAGTTATTCTTTATTAAGGCATGTTTGCATTCGGTACTCGAATTGCATAATTTTTAGTTTAGGGTTTGTTGATGTCTACTCTGTTTTACCTCTATGAGGTCATTTGGTTATTAGTTTTATTTTGAATCAACACGATATCTAGGTCGATTCTTGCCCTAATGGTTTAAATTTAAAAACTGATAGGTAGAATTCTAGTTCTTCTTTGCAGTTTAATTCATTGTATTTCTTGATTAAGTGTATTAGATTTAGACTCCATTCTTAGGTTCACTTGGCTAAAGCATTTCTGTTCATTTGTCAATTTATTTTTAGGGTTCATGATTGCAGTCACTTCTTAGGCACTTTTGATTCGAATAGCCAATCCGTTTTAGGCTTCCCTTTGTTTGTCATGGTTTTGAAATCAATAGAAACTTTAGGGACTTAACTGAACTTTAAAAGTTAGGATAAAACTGAAATAAATGTTAATTCAAAGGGTAAAAGTGGGCTTTTGCTTAGGCTAAAAAATTAGAAATGTACAGATGTCCTAGCTGTTACAAAAGATGCTAAATTAGGATAGGAAGGACAATTGTATTGTACTATTTTCAGAGGTCTAGGATAAGGAATATACCTAACATATACACTCCCCTAGGCAGCCTATATATAGGTAGGTCCTCTCACATAATAGAGACAGGTATTCAACATCAATTTACTGCACAAAATTATTTTTTCCTCTGTTGAAAAGATTAGGATTCAGAAATTAAAAAAAACATTCATCCTTGGTTTTCTTAAAAGCTGAAAAGATGACTTGAAGTAGAAGATTCTTTCCTGGTTTTCTTTGGCTGAAATCTCTTGGTTTTAAAAGTTGAACTTGGGTCTGACTTGGCTGTTGTTTTGCTGTTTAAAGGTGCTCACTTTCTTTGGAAGATTTAGCTATTTTAGTGACCTTTACTTGGTCTTTCTTTGAATCATCTCTAGGTATGTAACCATATTTTAGCTATGAGAATGAATTTATCTGTGCAAGCCTGAAGTTATTCATGACTATGTGTGTATGGGTCACGACCCCAAACCGGCCCGGTCGTGATGGCGCCTCTCGTAAAGACAAAACCAGCCGACACAACACTCACCTTAACCCTTTAAGCATTAAGAGTCATTTTTATGTCTTTAAATTAAATAATGTTTCATAATAAAATCCTAGAATAACAGTGCGGAATAAAATACTAACCCGACATCAGAGTGTCACTAGTCATGAGCAACTATCAAGGTCTGAATACAATAAAAGTCTGAAAATGTACTAAATACAGTAACAACAATGAGGGAAAGGAAGCGGTGCTGCGAATGTCATGCAGCCACCTTGCTAACTCTGATGACTCTGCGGCTGAGCTATCAACACCCGCTACCGGGTTCCAATATACCTGAATCTGAATACGAGGTGCAGGGAGTAATATGAGTACTCCAACCCAGTAAGTAATAAGAGTAAATAAAGGCTGAGCAGTAGAAAACAATGAATCCACATTCACGTTAGGCTCAATAAACACAACAGGCCTTAAAATCATAATACGAGTCAATCTTCCCTTTTAATATCTAGCTTTTAGTAAAAATTATTTTGAAATACTTTCCAGCAGTTTCGGTAGGGGTTCAATACCGTTTAAGATAATAATTGAGATTAAAGCCATAATCGACCCCTCGGGCAAAACATAGTTTGTAAAACAGCCCCTCGGGCAAAACAGTAATCATAAACACTTCGTAACTTAAAAATCTCAGTGGAAATAACCAATGCCAAATCAGTGATTAATTTTTGAACATCTCATAAACCCCAGTTTAAATAAAAGTTGTTTTAAAACATTTGTTCAACTTTCCGACAGAGGCTCAATATAAAGATGAGTGAAAACAGTCGATAAATCAACATATTTGATAGAAATTCACTTTAAAGAGGAGTGAAATCAATAAGTCCATAAACAGGCCTCTCAGGCAAAAACATCACTCATATGCATGTATATATCTATCGCCTCTCGGGCTAGCCTCTCTGTCACTCGTGACTCAACTCTTACCAATTAGTACTCGCACTCAGCATTCACGCTCAATTGGTACCATATAGTAACCACTGCAGCGTGTAGCCCGATCCATATATCTCTCACAATAACTGAAATCAAAGTAACCGTTGCGGCGTGCAGCCCGATCCATGCATCGCTGTAGCGCACAGCCCGATCCATCTAAATAGTCGACTGCGCTCACTGGGGGTGTGCAGACTCCGGAGGGGCTCCTATAGCCCAAGCGCTATATTGTTGCGGCGCGCAGTCCGATCCATATAAGTATCGCTGCGGCGTGCAGCCCGATGCATATACATATATATATACATTGTTGCGGCGTGCAGCCCGATCCATAGATATATAATCCTCACAACTAGGCTCTCGGCCTCTCTCAGTCATTAACCTCACCATCAGACTCTCAGTCTATCTCAATCATCAATCTCACAATTAGACCCTCGGTCTATCTCAGTAAAACAGGGAACTCAACCCAAAACAATTTCCACATTTTAAGAATATAGTGATAAAGCCAGATTTGAGCAATAAACAGGTAAAACATGACTGAGAATATGCTTTCAAACAAATAGAGTGAGGAAAGATAGTAAAAATGCCCTTAAAGGTCTCAACAAGTCGGCACAAGGCCCCAAACATGGCATACAGCCCAAAAATATAATAATATCAAACAATTAACTATCAAATATGCAATTAAATATTCGTTCAGGATGGACTAGGTCACAATCCCCAGCGGTGCTCTACCCCACACTCGTCATCCAGCGTGCAAGTCACCTCAAAATAACACAACGACGTATAATCCGGGGTTTCAAACCCTCAGGACAATATTTACAATCATTACTTACCTCGAACCGGCTAATCCTCTACCTCGCGATGCCTTTGTCTCTCAAATCGACCTCCGAATGCCTCGAATCTAGCCACAATAATTCGATTCAGTTAATAAAAATTATAGGAATTAATTCCATATGAAATTCTACATTTTCCATTAAAAATCCGAAATTGCACTCAAAATTCACCCGTGGGGCCCACGTCTCGGAACCTGACAAAAATTACGGAATATGAAACCTCATCCAATCACGAGTCCAACCATACCAATTTTACTAAAATTCGACATCAACTCGACCCTCAAATCTTCAAATTAAACCAAGAGGGTTTTCAAGATTTTCCCAACTAAAATTACCAATTAAATGTCAAAACTAGTAATAGATTCGGGTAATTTAACCAAAATTAAATTAAGAACACTTACCCCGTTGTTTTCTCTGAAAATATCCAGAAAATTGTCTCTCCCCGAGCTCCAATTTGATAAAAATGGAAAATGGGACGAGTCTCATTTTCAGAACTTAAGAATCTGCCCAGAAAATGTCGGGGACACTGTTCACGCGTTTGGGTACTGTTCACGCGGACTGTTCACTACACTATTCACGGGGGTACTGTTCATATGTACTGTACATTGGACTGTACATGGTATTGTTCATGTTTACTGTACATGGTACTATACACGGATATTGTTCGCGCAGGTGCGGTTACTGTTCACACGTGCGAAAAATGCAGAAACTGCCCAGAAAATTGCAGCAACTTTTCTTTTCACTAAAAAGGCTCTAACTCCATCATACAAACTCGGAATTCGATGATTCTTATTCCTATGAGTCACAAATAATAATACGAACATAGCCCTTCAGTTGAAACTCAATTCAGAGCTCATTTGCTCAGTTTAATACTCATTTCGCTCGTTAAACAATTAACTCATATTTCATGTCAAAAACCCATTCGCGGCTTGATGAAATTAGACCAAACTTTCCAGATCAGTCCTATAATTCATTATCAAAATTCCAAAAGTATCGAAATCAAATTTCGATCTCTAGAACTAAAAATGGACCTTTGGATCATTACATGTTTATGCTCACAACGGCAAAATCTTCCAAAAACTCTTCCAAAACATATCCGAGCCTCATGGGACCCCGACCAAACATGCCAACACACCCCATAATATAATTCAAACTTGTTCCAACCTTCGTAATGCTCAAAACAACATCAAAACATCAAATCACCCTCGGATTCAAGCCTAAGAATTCCAAAACTTCCGAAATCTGAATTCGATCAAAAAGCCGACCAAACGACGTCCAAATGACCTGAAATTTTGCACACACATCATAAATAACATAACGAAGCTACACCAACTCTCGGAATTCCATTCCGATCCTCGGATCAAATCTCACCTATCAACCGGAATTCGCCAAAATATTAACTTTGTCAATTCAAACCAAATCCTTCCACGGACTTCCAAAATGTATTCCGATTGCGCTCCTAAGTCATAAATCACCCAACGAAGCTATCCAAATCATAAAATTTTAGATCCAAGCTCATATACAAATAAGTCAACTCTTAGTCAAACCTTTCAAATTCAAAGCTTTCAACTGAGACCGTTCCTTCAAATTCATTCTGATTTTTCCTGAAAACCAAAACCAACAATCTACATCAGTCATAATACGTTACACGGGGCAAGTCATGCCCGGGAACTAGCGATCAAAGTGCAAAAGTTCAAAACGATCGGTCGGGTCGTTACAGTATGGCTGTTTGTTTCAATAGTAGAAAGTAATATGTGTTCATTGTTTTTCATCAACTTTTCTTGTGCCCTTCTATGCACTTCAGTAGTAGGAAAATGTTCTTAAAACTGCAAAAAATAGCTTTGCCTTATAACAACAGTTAGGTTTGATATTGTTTATAATGCTTTCCTTCTCTCTTTCACTTGATTCCTCTTACTTAAAAATACTATTTTTTTTCTTTTTGACTGTTTGGACATGAGCTGCAACTTGCATATTTAGCCACTGGTTAGCTAAATCAGCAGGTTTAGAAGCTGAAGCTTTGGAACCTTGTTGTATGGTATGGACCACAAGAAGAGACTGTGGTTTTGATGGACAAGTCAAGTCCAAAGAGGTAGGGATTCTTTAAATTTGCTGATTATATAGAAATTTGTAATAAATTAGCTTCTTTTTTTATGTAGTTAGTATGTAATTCATTAATTACCATGTAATGTGTTGAAAACCTTCTTATTTCATCTAATATTTTGTAATTAATTAGGTTGTTAAATTCATGTACTGAGATTCAAAGACAACCATGTTAGGAATTTGATTATGTTGTGGTTATATTTTTAAAACAGTAATGTAATGGGACAAATCATGAGCCCACCCTGTAAAGGCGACAAGGCTTTGCTTTGACTAACCTGGGATGAATCCTAGGTCCATTTAAAAGTCAAATGAATCTGGGTTTAAGCTGTCAAGCCTGGACCCTAAGCCCGAATTTGGATCCAATTGTGGAATTTCTCTCTTAGTATAAGATATAGGGTAAACATGTGCATGTTATTGCAATTCATATGGTTAATTTTTTAGAATTGTGTTTGATTTCTGAATATTTGTTTACTTAGAAGCAAACCGAGTTTTAGTTGTTGTAAATATGCAAGTTGCTGTTAAATTTAGAGGTGGATAGGCCTAGTTGCAAAAATAGGCCCGCCTACATTAAGCCCAGTACGGGCTGATTTTAGTTGGACTCAATGAAAACATTTCTGAGTCTTGTCCTCTTGAAAACAAATCTCAACCTAAAAATAAGCTTAATGATGTCGATCTCCCTCAGCTAAGCCACTAATCGGCCATCGTTGGTCCAATCCCTCTAAAAGGCATAATTTTGAGCCCAACCTCCCTTTTTTTAGATTAAAAGATTTCCTAGTTTGGACTTCAAGTAGTATCTTTAGTCTTAATTAAAAAAATACAAACCCCTTTAGTTAAAATCAAGTTGAGGTGTGCCATAAAACTCATTAATCTATGGCCCTCGTGAAATTAATTCAAGAGTTAATCCTTTATAAATTTGAGGTGTGCCATCAATTAAACTCTCCATGGCCCTCATAAATGTTGTTATTAATTTGAACCTTCGTAGTTGCTTTAGGCGCGTTCTTTAAATAACTTATCATAGCTACGGGTGCGGTTCCCGTGACGTAGTTATGATTTTAATTACTAAATCCAAGTGTATATTTTATGTGACCCAATTTTAATTTCTCAACAATGTTAAATAGAACCTGTCGTGAACCGCGGGTGCATTTCATGTAGTGTGGTTCAAGGCATGTTTTAAATAACGTTGAATCTTCCCAAAAGAGATTTTAAGCTAAAATGCACTATAGGTTAAAACATGTAATAAATCATATAATTAGGCCAATTTTAATAGTTTAAGTGATCGTGCTAGAACCACGAAACCCGAAAATGCCTAACACCTTCTCCCGGATTAACAAAATTCCTTACTTAGAATTTCTGGTTCGTAGACTTTTAAAATAAAGTCGAGATTTCCTCGATTTTGGATTTAAAATAAACTAATGACTTGGGATACCAAATAAACTATTCCAAGTGGAGACCCTGGAAAAATGAAATAAATAATCTCATTTCGGTTAATGTCACTTTAATTGGAAAAACTCTCATATATCACCCCTCGGGTGGTAAAAAGGAGGTGTGACAAATACAACAATTTACTAGACATATTCTTTCGAACTACGCTAGTTGTCTTTGTCTAACCGCTCATTATGACCGCGTCAAGGCTTTGTTATTTCTAAACCTACCTTTAAACCCGCTATATTGATTTCTCACATACATTAGGAGTGATGTTGTTCAAAAACCACCTAAATATGTATCCTTTCTCCAGCAACACATAATAAATAGGCATAGCCAATGGATGCCCATTCAATCAACAATAATAAACACACAATTGAACAAGTGGAGAAATCCAACGGCTCAATTATATAAAAACATAACAAGAATTTATCCTACAAAAGGTTCTATCAAAACCCTAGATAACAAATTAATTATTCATAATAGTATGTAAAACTACAATACTAAAAGTCATAACCAACAATAGAAAAATAGGAAGAGGAAGGAAAAACTCGTAGAAGAATTCCTCGGCAACGACGCCAAAATTTGATCATGCCCAACTCTAGTCCTAAAAAGGATAAGCGATTACTGCAAATATAATCCGGTTTATAAGTCCGAAGTCGAATCCCACAGAGAATAACAGTGTAGTTGTAGATGTATATATTGTTAGGTTGCGAGTTTGAACTTTTATTTTGTTTTGTTTTGTTTTTTGCTAGTAAAGCGCATTGGTCCATACTCCAAGCATTTTTCTACATTGTGTTTGAATGATGGTATGGAAATAAAGTCTTCCGAGATACTTGAGGAGTCAAGGAGTAAGGAACAAGATGCCTGCATTCTGGAATTCTTCGTGCCAGAAAGTCGGGAATACACATCTCATCAAAAGGCAAAGAAGTGCAAAATAGAATATTGTTTTATTGGGCCAGTCAGATTCATTCCACCACCTTAGGAGATAATCGTAAGCTTGAATCAAAACTTGGGGTTGAATTCATAAGCTCAAAGTAGAGGCAAAAAGTGATTCACGTCGTGCCGCGACGTTAAATCAAGCGCTTGTTGGGAGGCAACTCAGCTTTACTGCTTTCTTTTATTTTATTTTTTTGTTTTTTTTAATTGTATTATTTTTGTAGTGTCGATTTTTGATTTTAGGAGCATGGAATGCAAAGCCATTAGAAGGATGCTATAGCAAACCGGATGGTTGGAACTAAGTGTGAGGTACCTGCACGAAGGACCAGGCCTGGGAGAAGTCTGAGTACCCCATGAGATTCTAGTGCTTCGGCTTTTGGCCTACCAGGGAGTTTCTTTTACCCTCTTGTATGTATGGGTGTGCATTGGGGACAATGCACAATTTTAAGTGTGGGGTGAGGAGATTGTCTGGGTGACTTTCTATGCTATTTTAGTGGTGTTAGTTTAGTTGAATATTTTTTTTAAAAATAAAAAAGATTAGAATTATTCCGATGATGGATCTATTAGACAATTTTCTTGAGGGATTTAATTCTAAAGAAAAAAAAGGGGACAAAAAGATTTTCTTTTTAGGTAGTATAATAATTCCCCTTGGTTTTTCTTTGTGCCACGGTTCTTTTCCAAGGGTTTTATTTAAACCGGATGTAGTTAATTTTATTTTTTTAGGAATAGAAGTCAATGTGTTGTGTTTTGAATTGAAGCAATAACTTTTGACTTTGTAATGTTTTGAGAATAGTGAGTACTTTGGTTGTGACACTTAGCCTCAGTTTTTGACTCTTGCATATGTTCCTTAAATTATATGATCTTAACTGATTTGACTAAAGTGTCTTGATGAACCAATTTAAATGAGTTATGTGCCATGTGGGTGTAAGGTTTTGTGTTATTCTGTGCATTGCATTTGATGCCTAGAACTTGCCCCCACTTTTAAATTCAAGTAATGAATCTTTTCAATTACCCAAAAGTAGTGTTGTTCAACAACAATCTAATCTAGTATTCTTTCTCAAGCAACAAAAGGCAATTAGACACGATTAATCAAGGGCTCATTCAATTAGTCACCATACAAAACATAGTTGAACAATCATATACTAAACCCGGCTCGATTATAACAAAACTGAGTCAAAACTTCATCTAACAATTGGTTCCATTAACCCTAGGTTAAATGTTTAGCTACTCATAGCAAAGCAAGATAAAACTATAAAATCATTCATAATTCACAAATAATGATAACAAAAAGAAGATTGAAAAATTCTAATGATGTCTTGATCTTCTCACACTTGTTCTTGCCTCCAAGAAGTCCGAGTAACCACCCAGGGTTCCCACAACTCAAACCCTCACTAATAGTAGCCTTTGGTTTGTCAGGTACAATACATCAGTCAAGGAAAAGATGTTCCGCAGGTTCCTCCGCTAATGGACCAGGAGGTTCATCTAGAGCTTGAGCTCAGGCTAGTGCGGACCAGTTTGACCGCACTCGGTTTTTCTCCAAAGAGGCTCTAGATAGGTTTAATGCAAAGTCATCCAAGAAGCTGTTGCCTGAAGTACACACTTGCCCTTTTTAGGACTTTTAGACCAGATTATATTTGCAGCGACCGCTTATCCTTTTTAAGACTATGTTCCTGATAGCTTTAATTTTTGTTTATTTTTAAATTTTTTTTTAATTATATAATTTTTGTAGTGTCAATTTTTGTTCTTCTAGGAACATAGAAAGCAAAGCTATTGGAAGGATGCAACATCAAACCAAATAGTTGGAACTAAGTGTGAGGTGCCCGCATGAAGGACCAAGCTTGGGAGAAGTTTGAGTACCCCATGAGTTGTTAGTGCTTCAGCCTTTGGCCTACCAGGGAGTCTCTTTTACCATTTTATTAGTTATGGTGTGCATTGGGGACAATGCACAATTAAGTGTGGGGTGAGGAGATTATCTGGGTGACTTTCTATGCTATTTTAGTTGATGATAGGCTATAATTGCGTATTGTAATTGCTTGTTACACTCTAAAAAGGATAATTGCGCAAGATAGATGTTATGGAATGAATTTTGATGATTTGAAGCTTTGAAGTCTGAGTAAAAGCCTAAGTAATTAAGTCGGGATCGTGTTTGGGTTCAAATTTGATAGTTAAGAACAAACGAAGACTCGAGGAGGCATATTGTGCATTGTCTAGTAAAATAGACATAACCTTTTGCTCTGAACTCCACTTGGGCTATATAATATATGGTTGGAAATCTAACTTAAAGGTCTAGAACTTTCATGTTTTACATTTTCCAAACTTCAAACCAAACAGGGTGAAAAATGCAGTCAAATCCGCGACCACGGACCTGGACGCGGACTGAGGTAGTGCACTGCGAAAATACCGCGCCCGGGCCACGACCGTGAGCGTCCAGACCTGAAAAATTATCCTTTTTCGCGTAGGAGAAGGTATAATTATTTGGGCTCGACCCTACTTGTTATCTAGGATTTTGATAGAACCTTTTGTAGGATAAATTCTTGTTATGTTTTTATATAATTGAGCCGTTGGATTTCTCTACTTGTTCAACTACGTGTTTATTGTTGCTGGTTGAATGACCATAGATTGACTGTGCCTATTTATTATTTGTTGCTTGAGAAAGGATACATATTTAGGTGGTTGTTGAGTAACGTCACTCCTAACGTATGTGAGAAATCAATATAGCGGGTTTAAAGGCAGGTTTAGAAATAGCAAAGCCTTGATGTGGTCATAGTGAGCGGTTATATAAAGCCAACCATCGTAGTTCGAGAGAATATGTCTAGTAAATTGTTGTAATTGTTTGAGAGAGAATTACGACACCTAAAGTGCTCATGATCAATAGAGACTATGTTGGCAAAATTGTAGGGAACATAGCTAGAAGGATTCCAACAATTGGGAAAATCGTAACTCTAGACCTCCTTAATTTAGTATCCAACCCTTTGTCTCGTTAGTTGATAATTTTACCGCTTTCTAGTATTTGCTAGTTAATTAGTTAGAAATATAAATCTCAATCTTTATAATTTATAAAATTGTTCAAACTTGTCTTTTTAGGGATATTAAATAGATATTGCTAAGCCTTAGTTCTCTATGGGATTCGACTCCGGACTTTTAGACCGGATTATATTTGCAGCGACTACTTATCCTTTTTAGGACTAAGGTTGGGCATGATAATTCTTAGGAAAGTTGATGATAGGCTATAATTATGTATTTTAATCGTTTATTACACTCTAATTTACTACACTTTAATTGAGTTTGAGCTTTAATCGCTAGTGTTTTGCACTAATAGTGAGTTTTATGCCTTGTAGGAGTGATTTCGAGCTATATAGATGTTATGGAATGAATTCTAGTGATTTGGAGACTTGAAGTCTGAGTAAAAGCCCAAGGAATTAAGTCAGGATCGTGTTCGGGGGTCAAATTTGATAGTTAAGAACAAACGAAGACTCGAGTAGGCATATCGTACACTGTCTAGTAAAATAGACATAACTTTTTGCTCCGAACTCCATTTTAGCAATGTAATATAAGGTTGGAAAGCTAACTCAAAGGAATATAACTTACATGTTTTACGTCTTTTCAAATTCCGAATGGAACAGGGTTGAAACCACGACCGCGGACCTGGACGCTGACTGAGACAGTGCACTGTGAAAATACCACGCCCGGGCCACGACCACGAGCATCCAGACCTGAAAAATTGTCCTTTTTTGTGTAGAAAAAGGTATAATTGTTTGGACCCGACCCTACTTGGTATATATACATGGGAAAACGGTATTTTGAGGAGGTTGGACATATTTTTGACACAAATTCGACCTAAGGAGGCAGAGACACAATAGGAGCAAGGCTGGGAATTCTTCTACGAGTTATTCCTTCCTCTTCCTATTTTTCATTGTTGGTTATGACTTTTAGTATTGTAGTTTGACATACTATTATAAATAGCTAATTTGTTATCTAGGGTTTTGATAGAACCTTTTGTAGGATAAATTCTTGTTATGTTTTTATATAATTGAGCTGTTGGATTTCTCTACTTATTCAACTACGTGTTTATTGTTTTTGATTGAATGGCCATCGATTGACTGTGCTTATTTATTATGTGTTGCTTGAGAGAGGATACATATTTAGGTGGTTGTTTAGCAACGTCACTCAACGTATGTGAGAAATCAATACAACGAGTTTAAAGGCAGGTTTAGAAATAGCAAAACCTTGACGTGGTCATAGTGAGCGGTTAGATAAAGCCAACTATCGTAGTTCGAGAGAATATGTCTAGTAAATTGTTGTAGTTGCTTGAGAGAGAATTACGGCACCTAAAGTGCTCACGATCAGTAGAGAATACGTTGGCAAAATTGTAGGGAACATAGCTAGAAGGTTTCCATCAATTGGGGAAATCATAACTCTAGACCTCCTTAATTTAGTCTCCAACCCTTTGTCTCATTAGTTGATAATTTTACCGCTTTCTAGTATTTTCTAGTTAATTAGTTAGAAATATAAATCTCAATATTTATAATTTATTCAAACTTGTCTTTTTACTGACATTAAACAAATATAGCTAAGCCTTAGTCCTCTGTGAGATTCGACTTCGGACTTTTAGATCAGATTATATTTGCAGCGACCGCTTATCCTTTTTAGGACTAGAGTTAGGCGTGATCAAATTTTGGCTCCGTTGCCGGGGAACTAACGGTGTAGTTATATCTGTATATATTGCTAGGTTGCGAGTTTGAACTTTTATTTTGTTTTGTTTTTTTATATTTTTTATTTTTATTATAACCGTTGATTTGAGAAACATGACATCTTGGAATTATGAGAATTTAGGTGTAGATAATTCTACTATTGATCCTCATAAATATTGTAAAGGAAACCACCCGTATCAATATTATCAAAATATTCCCGCGAGCGAGTTATGTGCACCAATTCAATCTTATTTATCAAATGTGTGTGATGTGTGTGGTGGTAAAAATGGTCACTTCATGGTTGTGCTTATATTTTTTATCTTCCCTCAACCCTTTAATATGATTGTTCTACCTTTTTTGTGAAATTAATAGGAATAAAGAACCTGGGAATGCGGACCTGAAGGAGGTCAAGGATATGCTAAAATACCTTCTGGAATAAAACAATAAGAAACAATTGCAGATAGAAAGGTAAGAGGCAACAATTCGCAACTTGGAGGCTCAAGTGAGTCAAGTGGTTGAAGCTTTTAATGCTCAGCAAGCCAATTTTGAGGATAAGAGCCCAAAAGAGTGTGAATTTGAGGTGCTAATTGAGGAGGTCAGAGTAGAACATCAACAACCTAGCCAACAACAAATTTGAGGATGTCGATGTTGTAGAAGTGAGACTAGAGTCAGCCAAGGACATTGAAGATATAAATTTTGTTGACTCTAGTATCATTGATGTTGAGGATGCTGAAAGTCCTGAAGTTCATATGTGTGATCGCATTGGTCCTCACTCCAAATATTTTTCTACATTGGGCTTGGACGACGATATGAAAATAGGGTCATCTGAGCCGATTGAGAAGTCAAGGAATGAGGAACAAGATGTCTACATTCTGGAACTATTCTTGCTAGAAAGACATGACTACATACCTCATCTAAATGTCAAAAAGTGTAGAATAGTACAATGGTTGCTTGGGCCAATTAGATGTGTTCCTCCACCTCTGGAGCATAGTTGAAAACTTGATGCCAAATTGGGGGTTCAATTCATAAGCTCGAGGTGGAGACAAAAAGTGATTCATGTCATGTCGCGACGTTAAATCAAGCGCTTGTCGGAAGGCAGCCCAATTTTACTGTTTTTATTTTATTTTATTTTTTAATTGTATTATTTTTGTAGTGTCAATTTTTGATCTTCTAGGAACATGGAAAGCAAAGCTATTGGAAAGATGCAACAACAAATCAAATGGTTGAAACTAAGTGTGGGGTATCCGCATGAAGGACCAAGCTTGGGAGAAGTATGAGTAACCCATGAGTTGTTAGTGCTTCGGCCTTTGGCCTACCAGGGAGTCTATTTTACCTTTTTATTAGTTATGGTGTACATTGGGGACAATGCACAATTTTAGGTGTGGGGTGAGGATATTGTTTGGGTGACTTTCTATGTTATTTTAGTTGTATTAGTTTAATCGAATATTTTTTTTATTTTTTTAGAAAAACGAAAAGAAAAAAAAAAGATTGAACTTTTCCCGGCGATGGGTCTATTAGACAATTTTCTTGAGGGATTTAAGTCTAAAGGAAAAGACAAAATGATTTTCTGTAGTTAGGTAGTGTAGCAATTACCCCTTGGCTTTTATTTGTGTCGCGGTTCTTTTCCAAGGGTTTTGTTTGAACCGGGTGTAGTTAGTTTTATTTTTATAGGAGTAGGAGCTAGTGTGAGATGAATTGAATTGCATCGATATCTCTTAACTTTGTTATGCCTTGAGAACAGTAAGTACTCTGGTTGTGACGCTTAGACTCAGTTTTTGACTCTTGTATAAGTACCTTAAATCGTATGATCTTAAATTTGCTTAACTGCTTTGACTCGAGTGTCTTGATAAAAACCAATCCTGAATGAGTTATGTGTCATGTGTGTGTGCAAGGATTTGTTATATTATGTGCATTGCATTTGATGCCTAGAACTTGCTCTGTGTGTTTGCAAAGTGAAATAGTAGTTTTATTCAGTCTTGGAAGTGATATAGGCATTTCTTTGTTAAGCCAGATATGTATATTTTACCTGTCTAATTGTTATGTATCGTAGTTAACCCTTTTGAGCCTATAATCATGTTTCTTTGGCAACCACATTACAAGTTATACCCATTTGTTTGAATTAATCCTCTATTTGAACCTTTTAACCTCTCATGAGCACTTGAATTATTATGAAATGTGTAAAAGTTAAAGTGTGGGGTGACTGGTTTGACTTTTGAGTAGAACTAATGAAATAAGGAGAAAGGTGCACTGTTTTGAACAAGTAAGAGCCACTTGACTTGGAAAAAAAATAGTTGTATTGCTGTGGAAAAAAAAAGAGTATTCCTTGATAAG
Organism: Nicotiana sylvestris; assembly: GCF_000393655.2. Lineage (NCBI taxonomy): Eukaryota > Viridiplantae > Streptophyta > Magnoliopsida > Solanales > Solanaceae > Nicotiana > Nicotiana sylvestris. The sequence continues at coordinate 142,705,315 of NC_091063.1, forward strand.
TGATGACTTTTGATATAATTGTGCTTAAAGAAGTATGGGGTAATAACATTAATGTAAAGGTGGAGTTTGGTTTGACATGGGGTTTGAATATTAAAGTATATGTATTAAAGTGCTTAGGGAGGTGTAGTCATTCTTATATCTAAATGTATCTTACCCGTCCCGCAGCCTACATTACAACCAAATAAAGTCCTCCTTGATCCTAGACTGAATAAGCTCGATTAGCAGAGTAGTACATTACGTGCAAGCCTATGGTGCATCTTTTGTGGCATATGAATGTTATTTCTGAGAGTGAGTGAATTCTTTCTATTTTGAGTTCCCAAGTGTTCTTAAATTTTGTTGTGTGGAACTACTCTCTTTTGTTGTGTGAGGGCACTTGATTTATGAAGGAAAGGTAATGTCAGTGACCTCTATGTTAGAGTAAGTGGGTGAGTTGTGAATAATGCGTGATACTTGCAAGTCAAATCTTGAGGTGAAGATGTTACGCTTTTGTGCTTAGTCTATTTTAAATACTCTTGGTGTGATGAGTTAGGAGAATTGTTTAAAACGAGTCGTGTCTATATAAAGTGTAGTTTGATTACTCGAGCACGAGTAATGGTTTAAAAGTGGGGTGTTGATGATAGACTATAATTGTGTATTTTAGTCACTTATTACACTCTAATTTACTGCACTTTAATTGAGTTTGAGCTTTAATCGCTAGTGTTTTGCACTAATGGTGAGTTTTATGCCTTGTAGGAGTGATTTAGAGCTATATAGATGTTATGGAATGAATTCTAGTGATTTGGAGACTTGAAGTCTGAGTAAAAGCTCAAGGAATTAAGTTAGGATTGTGTTCGGGGGTCAAATTTGATAGTTAAGAACAAACGAAGACTCGAGTAGGTATATTGTGCACTGTCTAGTAAAATAGACATAACCTTTTTCTCTGAACTCCATTTTGGCAATATAATATAAGGTTGGAAAGCTAGCTCAAAGGAATATAACTTACATGTTTTACGTCTTTTCAAATTCCAAATGGAACAGGGTGAAAAATGCAGTTGAAACCACGACTGTGGACCTGGACGCTGACTGAGGCAGTGCACTGTGAAAATACCACGCCCAGGCTGCGACCACGAGCATCTAGACCTGAAAAATTGTCCTTTTTTGTGTAGAAAAAGGTATAATTATTTGTACCCGACCCTACTTGGTATATATACATGGAAAACGGTATTTTGAGGAGGTTGGACATATTTTTGACACAAATTCGACCTAAGGAGGCAGAGACACAATAGGAGCAAGGCTGGGAATTCTTCTACGAGTTATTCCTTCCTCTTCCTATTTTTCATTGGTGGTTATGACTTTTAGTATTGTAGTTTTACATACTATTATGAATAGCTAATTTGTTACCTAGGGTTTTGATAGAACCTTTTGTGGGATAAATTCTTGTTATGTTTTTATATAATTGAGCCGTTAGATTTTTCTACTTGTTCAACTATGTGTTTATTATTGTTGATTGAATGACCATCGATTGACTGTGCCTATTTATTATGTGTTTCTTGAGAAAGGATACATATTTAGGTGGTTATTGAACAACGTCACTCCTAACGTATGTGAGACATCAATACAGCAGGTGTTTAGAAATAACAAATCCTTGATGTGGTCAGAGTGAGCGGTTAGATAAAGCCAACTAGCGTATTTCGAGAGAATATATCTAGTAAATTATTGTAGTTGCTCGAGAGAGAATTACGGCACCTAAAGTGCTCACGAACAGTAGAGAATACGTTGGCAAAATTGAAGGAACATCGATAGAAGGATTCCGACAATTGGAAAAATCATAACTCTAGACCTCCATAATTTAGTCTCCAACCCTTTGTCTCGTTAGTTGATAATTTTACCAATTTTTAGTATTTGCTAGTTAATTAGTTAGAAATATAAATCTCAATATTTATAATTTAGAAACTTGTTCAAACTTGTCTTTTTAGTGATATTAAACAGATATAGCTAAGCCTTAGTTCTCTGTAGAATTCGACTCCGGACTTTTAGATCGGATTATATTTGTAGTGACCGCTTATCAAACTCAATTAAAGTGCAGTAAATTAGGCGGTGAATCAAAATTTGATCATGCCCAACACTAGTCCTAAAAAGTATAAGCGGTCACTGCAAATATAATCCGGTCTACAAGTCCGGAGTCGAATCCCACAGTGAACTAAGGCTTAGCTATATCTGTTTAATATCACTAAAAATAAAAGTTTGAATAATTTTCTAAATTATAAAGATTGAGATTTATATTTCTAACTAATTAACTAGCAAATACTAGAAAGCGGTAAAATTATCAACTAACGAGACAAAGGGTTGGAGACTAAATTAAGGAGGTCTAGAGTTATAATTTCCCCAATTGTCGGAATCCTTCTAGCTATGTTCCCTACAATTTTGCCAATGTATTCTCTACTCATCGTGAGAACTTTATGTGCCGTAATTCTCTTTCGATCAACTATAACAATTTACTAGACATATTCTCTCGAACTACGCTAGTTGGCTTTATCTAACCACTCACTATGACCACGTCAAGACTTTGTTATTTCTAAACCTGCCTTTAAACCCACTGTATTGATTTCTCACATACGTTAGGAGTGACGTTGTTCAACAACCATCTAAATATGTATCCTTTATCAAGCAACACATAATAAATAGGTACAGTCAATTGATGGCCATTCAATCATAAACAATAAACACGTAGTTGAACAAGTACAGAAATCCAACGGCTCAATTATATAAAAAGATAACAAGAATTTATCCTACAAAAGGTTCCATCAAAACCCTAGATAACAAATTAGCTATTCATAGTAGTATGTAAAACTAAAATACTAAAAGTCATAACCAACAATGAAAAAATAGGAAGAGGAAGGAAAAACTCGTAGAAGAATTCCCCGCCTTGCTCCTATTGTGTCTCTACTTCCTTAGGTCGAATCTGTGTCAAAAGTATGCCCAACCCCTTAAAATACTGTTTTTCCATATATATATACCAAGTAGGGTCGTACCCAAACAATTATACCTTCTCCTACGCGAAAAAGGACAATTTTTGAGGTCTGGACGCTAGCGGTTCGGGCGCGGTATTTTCCCGGTGCACTGCCTCAGTCCACATTCAAGTCCGTGGTCGCCATTTTGACTGTATATTTCACCCTGTTTTGTTTGGAATTTGGAAAAATATAAAACATGCAAGTTTTATCTCTTTGAGTTAGCTTTCCAACCATATATTATATAGCCCAAATGGATTTCGGAGCAAAATGTTATGTCTATTTTACTAGACAGTGTGCAATATGCCTACTCGGGTCTTTATTTGTTTTCAACTATCAAATTTGAACCCCGAACACGATCCAGGCTTAATTCCTTGGGCTTTTACTCAGATTTCAAAGCTCCAAATTACTAGAATTTATTCCATAACATTTATATAGCTCAGAATCACTCCTACAAGGCATAAAACATACCATTAGTGCAAAACACTAGCGATTAAAGCTCAGACTCAATTAAAGTGTAGTAAATTAGAGTGTAATAAGTGACTAAAATAAGCAATTATAGTCTATCATCACTGTACATAATTGTACATGTGTATATAAATAGGTATAGATATTTTGTACTGAGTGAACTTTCCTTTTGTACATTTTCATTTTACTAAGTTCATTTTAATAAAGAGAAAGATTCCAGAAGTTTCTCTCTCTCTGGGGCTCTTTCATCCACCATTAGAGCTCATCCAAGGTCAGCTCTTCTTCTTCTTTTTCTTCATTTCTACTGATGCCTTGACATGGTATCAGAGCTAGGGTCTCAATCCTAAGCCCAATTGGTTGGTTCTTCACTCAATTAATCTTTACAATATTTTTGTGTGAATAGCAAAGTTGTTCCCCAATTTCAATTCAATCATTGAGAAACAGTTCAAACAAGGTCAATATCTCCTCGAAACTGATCGGCGATGGATTCTACAAATCCACTTCTAGATTCGACAAATCCACTCTACATGCATCCATCTGAAAGTGTAGGATCTATGCTCATACCGGCACATTTCGACGGATCGGGATATAGGTCATGGTGAAGAAGAGTTCTTAGATCTCTGTCAGTAAAAAATAAAGTAGGATTCATAAATGAAATGTGCAGAAAATCGGATTCAAGGAACCCTAGTGACGATCAATGGGAACGCTGTGACGACATGGTCACGTCGTGGACTTTAAATTCCCTTTTGAAGGATTTAGCAGACAGTCTTCAATATGTTAATGATTCCTAGAAACTTTGACAGGAATTAGAGGATAGATATGATCAGACAAATGGGGTAAAGCTGTATGCAACCGCAGAAAGAGATAAACTATTTGTCAAGGAAACCTAGACATCAGTAGGTATTACACTAAGATGAAAAAACTCTGGGAAGAGCTAAATACACTGAATATGTATGCTCAGTACAAATGCAATTATACCTGTTGTGCTAAAGCAAATATGTAAAAGGCTGAGCATGATAGAAGGTTGATTCAGTTCTCAATGGGGTTGAACGAGGTATACACTGTGGCAAGGGGAAGCATTCTAATGATGAACCCATTGCCATCACTAGCACAGGCTTTTGCAATCCTTATCCAGTAGGAGAAGCAAAGAGAAGTCAAATCAAATAATCAATTTGTGATCGAGTATATTGCCTTGAGTGCAAATAGGTTAGGAAGCAATTCTTTTAGAACAAACTATAATCAACAATCAAATACTTTCGACAATGCTGGATATGCATACTACAATCAACAAGGGAGCGGAACTAGAAACAACAACAACTATAGGGCAGGATACTCTGGGAACAGACCTCGGCCTTTTGATGACTATTTTAAGAAACTAGGTCACACTAAGGAAAGATGGTACAAACTACATGGTTATCCATAAGATTCAGGGTTTAACAAAGGAAAAAGGATTGTTGCCAATGTGTATGGGAATCAAAGTGAGAATAGCAGTAAAGGTAAAGATGGGGGCAATAATCAAGCATATGAATATGATCGAACTATGCAGAAACTTACAAAGGAACAATACAACCAACTGCTTAGCATTCTAGAGAATTTTCATGCTGGAAATGGAGGAAATGATCTGAAATAAAGGGTTGTGAACTTTGCAGGTATTTTAGCTTGCTCAACTTCTTTTGATTCTAGTGTTAATTCATATGAGTATTTTAGATCAAATGATGATTCATGGATACTTGATTCTAGAGCATCGAACCATATGACCTATAACAAATCCATGTTGACCAATGTGAAAACTATAGTGTACCCTTTCTTGGTTACATTGTCTAATGGTTATAAGGTGAAGGTAACATTGATGGGAGATGTGATTATGAGTCCTAAGTTTACCTTCAAAAGAGTCATTTTTGTTTCTAGTTTGAAATTCAACGTAATCTCTGTACATTGTTTAACAATACAACTTGATTATTTTGTCATCTTTACCAAATTTGCTTGTATCCTTCTGCATGCCCCTTCACTAAAGAGGCCTCAGGCAATTGGTAAAAGCAAAGATGGTCTGCACCTTTACTCTTCAGATTCCTGCAAGTCTAATTCCTTGATTCATGACACTTCATCTAGTTCACCTAATAAGAATGATACAGTCCCACACTTTACATGTTTTATCTAGCTCATCTAGTAAGAATAATATTGCCCCACACTCTATTTCACATGTTATATCTAGTTCACCCACTACATCTCATAAATGTAATAAGGTTGTCACAGATTCTCATATGCAATGTAATGAAAATGCCAATTCTGTATGCAATGTATCTATGTCTGATAAAGATATGATTGATCTCTTGTTGTACAATAAATTGGGACATGTAACCTTTGTCAAAATGAGGGGAATTAAGTCAATACATGTTCACCTTTCACCCAACAACTATTTATTTACCCTATATGTCCAATGGCTAGACAAAACAGATTGTCCTTTCTAGAAAGAACTACAGTCACAACCAAAATCTTTAAAATCCTACATGTTGATCTATGAAGGCCCTATTATGTCACAACACATGATAGGTATAAGTACTTCATCACCATAGTGGACGATTACAGTAGGTGTACCTGGACACACCTGCTCAGCTGCAAAAGCAATGCTCTGCAGGTAATCAAAGCCTTTATTGCCATCGCAAAGGACCAATTCATTGCTCCATTAAAATAATTATAACTGATAATAGACTTGAGTTTATAAACTCTGAAACTACTTTTTTCTTGCAATCTGAAGGCATTATACACCAAAAAACATGTCCCTACACACCCCAGCAGAATGGTATAGCAAAACGGAAATACAAGTACCTTTTAGAAACAGTCAGGGCACTGTTATATCAATCTAAGTTGCCATGCAATACTGGGAAGAATGCATTCTAACCTCAACCTATCTGATTAACAGACTTTTTTCTACTGCCTTTAAAAATAAATGCTCATTGGAGTTACTTTACAAAAGGAGACCTAACTATTCCTACCTTAAAAACTTTGGATTCCTTTGTTTTCCTATAACCCTCAAAACTCACAAAGACAAGTTTGAAGCAAGATCATTACCTCATGTTTTTGTGGGGTACCCCTTTGGGACAAAGGGATAAAGGTACTCAGTTTAGTCAAAAAGAGAATTCATATTTCAAGAGATGTTGTATTCCATAAATGTATTTTCTTTTGCTTTGTCTTCTAATTCTAATAAAGTTTTTCCTCATTTACACAAGTAAATTCAGAATTGGTACAAGATTTGTTTCCCCATCATGAGCCTGTCTCTCCTCCTAGATCACCTAATCAACATCTTACAACTACGTCACCTGACTCCTCATCACCATGACCAAGTGAACCTAATTCTAATACAATTCCAAATTTTGAAGAATGTCTTTTACCCTCATTGCCTGATAGCCATCAGAATGAAATATCTATCAATAACACTCCCAATTCAATAATGCAACAACATAATAAAATATTAGGCAGACCCTCCAGAACACTCAAAGTCCCTACCTATTTGAGAGACTATAACTACTCACTCCCTAAATTACAAACAAACCACCTTAATTCTCCTCCCAGCAGCAACCAAAGTACTACCTTACTTTTTTTTAATGTTGTTATACCCAATCCCCAATATGTTTCACTCAATGCATTGAGTTCTGACAGTCAGCAATTGGTCAAAAAATCTCACATGAATCTGAGCCCAGTTCATATAAAGAAGCAACTACTAATCCTACATGGCAGACAATTATGAATCAGGAATTTGAAGCACTTTATGCCAACCATACTTGGAGCTTAGTGACACACTTCTAGATGGGAAAAGAACAATAGGATATAAATGGTATATAATATGAATTACAAGACAGATAGGAGCATAGAAAGATTCAAAGCAAGACTAGTGGTAAAGGGGTACACTCAATAGGTAGGGGTAGACTATACAGAATCTTTTTCACCAGTTGTGAAGATGATAATTGTAAGAGCTGTAATTGGGACATCAGTGAAGAAATGATGGAAGATCTTTCAACTGGATGTCAACAATGCATTCCTTCAAGGGAATCTCCACGAGGAAGTGTATATGGAAGTGCCTCCAGGTCTTGTTATGGAAAGACCAGACTTAATGTGTAAATTGAATAAGTCCTTATATGGACTGAAACAAACAAGCATGCAATGGTATGAAAAGTTGACTACAACACTTTGTTCCAGAAGATACACACTCCCTGCTTGACTACTCGCTGTTCTACAAGAAGCATGGAGCTTCAGTGATATTTGTGGCTATTTAATGTTCTGATAACAGGCACTGACTTAGAATAAATTGAAGCACTGAAAACTTTCTTACATGAGACCTTTAAGATAAAGGACCTAGGAAGGCTGCATTATTTCCCGGAGTTAGAAATTTTGTACAAGGATGATGGGGTACTGATACCCCAAAAGAAATTCACCATCGATCTATTGACAGAGTTTAATTGCACCAAATATTCTGCTTTGTCTTCACCACTTGAATCTTCAACTAAGCTAAGTGCATATGAGGGACCCCTACTGCCAGACCCCTCTCACTATAGAAGACTAGTAAGAAAGTTGAATTTTCTAACTAACACAAGGGTTGACATATCTTATAGTGTATAACATTTGAGTCAATACATGCAAAGTCCCAGGAAGTCATACCTGAAAGATGCATATCATGTACTAAGGCACCTTAAAGGTGATCCAAGTTTAGGGATCTTCCTATCCAATAGCAAAGACTATGTGGTTAGAGCTTTTTGTGACTCAGACTGGGTAACCTGCCCTGAGTCAAGGAAATCAGTTAGTGGATATATTGTGTTACTGGGTGTCAACCCTATCAGCTGGAAATCTAAGAAGCAAAACACTATTTCATTATCCTCAGCAGAAGCAGAATACAGATCAGTCAGACAAGTTGTGGGTGAATTAGTGTGGTTAGTTAGATTGCTTGAAGAATTGACAGTTTCCTTAACCTTGCTTGTCCTAATATTTTGTGATAGCCAAGCAACTCTCCATGTAACAAAGAATCTTGTGTTTCATGAACGTACAAAACACATAAAAGTAGACTGTCATTTTGTGAGGAATCAACTACATAATGGGCTCATCTCCTTACATCACATCTCTACACATGAATAGCTGGCATATATATTGACCAAGCCACTTAAAAGGATCAAACATTGCAATTTACTTAGCAAGTTGGTTGTAAGTCCCTCCCTTCCAACTTTGGGGGGGGGGGAGGGTATTGAGAGTATACGCACGCGTGTGTTTATTTTGTACAAGTAGTTGTGTAGTTGGTATAGTTGTACATAACTGTACATGTGTATATAAATAGGTGTAGATATTTTGTACTGAGTGAACTTTCCTTTTGTACATTTCATTTGGCAAAATACGTAAACGGCCCCTTTAAGTTATCCTCAACGACCAGCTGAACACCTCAAAAATGCTAATGACCAAATAGACACTTTCTGCTAAGTTGAAATATGTCTCTTAAACTCCTTATGCTGACATGGCAAAATTTATGTGTTACACTCATATTGAAGTGCGTGAAACTCTTTAGAATTAACTTTATCCTTCTTTTTCCTAAACTTAATGTGGACCCCACCTCTTTCTTCTACAATTTTTTTCCTCCACCATTCTATGCACACCAGACCTTTCTTCTCCAATTTTTTTCTATGCAAACTTTACTAAAATTCTTTTTAGTTCGGTAGAGTGTTAGTATTTGATTGCTAAAACAACCAGGCTTATGATAATAATGGAGAATCATTGCAGAGACGACAGTAATCAAAATTTTACAATTTAAATATAATGTTAAAATATTCGAATCTAAAGACCTCATAATCATTGTTGACCTCAATCTTTTTACTTTTCGTCGTTCCATAGAAACTCATAAAGAAAAAAATACATTCCGAACAGAATTTCCATCACCATCACAACCACCGTCCTCCACTGAACAAATCCTCATTCACCGTCACAACCATGTCCATAGCCTCAATTTAATTATACACCTTTATCACATACACCAAACTACCGTAACACATTCTTCTCACCATTTTCCGTTAGACCAAACACCAATCACTCACAAAGTAAACACCAATGTCCTTTGATGTCCTGTATATCATCTCCAACAATATTACACCACCAAAGAACTACTATCACCTCCTTAATTCATTTCCCTTTACCCCAAATGTGAGAAAAAAATTCATCTAAAACCTTCTACTTTCACTACAATTGAATTTGGTAATTGGTTCTTTACTGGTGAAAATCTTCAATTAAGTGGGTTAGGACGATTTTTGATTTGGTTTTGAGAAAGAAAAAAAATGGAGGGGGTTTGGTCGGCGACGGTAACCAAATAATTGGGGTTAGCAGATGTTCTTTGGGTAGGGAAAGTTAATACATAATTTTTTTTTTAAAACAAATACTCGTGTCATTCAACGATTTGTCCGTTTGACATGTCATCCACAATTGTGACACACCCATGAGGTTTGTTGGTCCCTAATGTTTTGTTGACCTACTTTGTTAAAGGCTTGAAATGTCTAACTGAAAATAGGCTCAGCTGAGGTGTTCAGCTGGTCGTTGAAGACAACTTAAAGAGACCGTTTATGTATTTTGCTTTTTCATTTTACTCAGTTCATTTTAATAAAGAGAAAGGTTCAGAAGTTTGTCTCTAGTGCTCATTAATCTAACATTAGAGCTCGTCCAAGGTCAGCTCTTCTTCTTCATTTCTATTGATGCCTTGACAAACTCGATTAATATTATTGGGGCGTGTAGATTTTGAATTGCTTCCACAATATTCATGTACGAATAATGTCAAGGACATGTGACCTTAACTTTAGTCTAAATTCTAAAAGAAAACAGGTTGAACCACCGGATTTAACGGCTAGAATGACCGAAAATGATGAACACGACAAAGGAAAGAATAGATTTTTCCTCATTTTAAAGAATTTTTACAGTTTATTGAAATAAGGTAATGGTGATTACACCTTCACAAACGTATGTGGAGACAATACTCTTAAATTTCCTAAAAATTATAATACGTACGATAACTTGTGCCAAATTTTTAAGTGGCTACTACTTTTATGAGGTACATTGACATAAACTACGGTTACTATGCAGCATATTGGTAGGTAACTCATATATAATGATTTCTCAAGAGAGTTAGCTTCTGCCTTTTTTATTTTCTTAGTAAAAGTACTGATCCCCTCCATGTTTTTAAAAAAAAAAAAAAGATTTCGATAGCAAGAAAGACTCTTTGAATATTTGAATAATAAGATAAAAGTAATCAATATTTCTTTATGCTTGTTCCTGAAGTATGAAACGATCCATTTGTTCTTGAATAGCTTCTTTGAAAAGGGCTTCTACTTCCTCGGTAAATGTCTTGATAGAATATATGAGATTTTTTTTTTTCCAAAATGCATGTTAGTAACTTGAAACAAGTTTGGTTGAAACTCAACAAGAAACCACCCAATGATATGCTAGAATGATTAGGATCACTTAACCCTTAGCCATAGAGTCATAACAACTTCTTGGTAGGAACTGTTTTACCCTCTTAATAGGTCTACCAGGCACGGATCTGAAATAGTCAGGCAAAATACCAACCAAAAAAACCTCAACAAGAAGCACACACAGCTCGAGCTGAATCTTCATTGTTTATCATTGGAGTCAATTCCCATAAATCAGTAATAGAATCCCCTAGTAACCAAAAGGAAAGAAGGGTACAACATTTGCAGTCTACAACAATGGTAAGAGGGGAAAACCTATCAAACGCCTCTGAGTTTCTCTCCCACAGTTCCTGTGTTCTCCATTCGGACAAATTATTCATGAAAATGGAAAAAAGGGAATGTTGCAAACAATCGTTGTTTTAATGGTTGCTGAGCCAATCCATTTTTAATGTGTATATAGTAATCCTTTGCTTGATGATCCATCTCTTTGACATCAAGCTGATTCTAAGTTTTTTACAAACTTTTTCGCCTGCCAAAAATAAGATATAAAGGGTAAGCCAACTATTGTATGATGTATTTTTCAAGAGTTGCCGAGCGAAAAATTAAAACATGAAGCAACCAAAAGTTGGGGAAGCCTCTTACTGAAGCAAATGTGCTAATCTGGTATAAATTTTTATCAACTATGAATGGAAAAGAATCTGCTTTGTTAGAAATAGGGTTCCACCCTTTACCTGCTCCAATGTCAGAAACATAATGACATTCCACGATCCCAAGCGTCCAAAATTTGGGATAAAGCCTTTATAGAAAGCTAAAGGTCCCTGAAAACAAGACAATAAACAAGAAGTTGATAGAAGGAAAAAAAACTGTAATAAAGGGGTCTGATTGTTTGTATTGTAAAACTATCTTGACAGAAATGTGAGGTCATTGTTTTATTTTTAGGTAAGAGTTCTTCATTTTTTAAGAAGGCAAGATCAGTTATTAAAAAATAAAGAGGAGGGAAATTTTGTTTGTGTCTGCAATGTAGCTGGATTCTTCAACAACCAATGAGAAAGGACAGATGATGAACTCACATCATTCTTCAATGTTTTGACAAAACAATCAAGGGTATTTTTGTATGTGGAATCTCCCATCATTCGCGACTTAACCTGCATCCAGTTTACCGTGTCATCAACAGAAAGTTAATCTAATAAAATTTATGAAGTCTATTGATATTGCGACATTAAAGGATAAATTTTTGAAGATAGATTAATGTTGACATAAGAGATTACAGTATTTAGGGATGGCAAGTGGGGCGGGTTTTCTCTTAACCCGCAAAATTTCAACCCGCCCCGCCCTGCATAGCAGTTGCACCCGCATTCACCCGCCCCGCCCCACCCCACATAAGTGAATTTTTTTTTTCATTTTGTTAGTTTTAATTTTTTTTAAATCTTTTGGCTGGTTTTTTTAAAAACTTTTACTATATGTACTCGTGCTTTTTATTAATTCTAAAGATTACGGAAGACTTCGGTTATGGAAAGAAGAAGATAAGATAGTTAAGAGAATTAAATCTAGCACATATGCAATAAAAGTTACTTAACAAAATCTTTGATATCATAATACCTCTTTGTTTTTTAACTTTTTATATTTGTTAAAAGTATATATATTAATTTACCTTATTCAAGCTTTCTTTAGAAATACAAAAAATCTTTGTGAAGATCAACTAATAGATATTTTCGTTAGAAATACTAAATTTCCGAATTCGAACGGATAAATTCTTGACCATTATATACAACAACAACAACAACAAATAACCCAGTATAATCCCACAAGTGGGGTCTGGGGAGGGTAATATGTACGCAGACCTTACCCCTACCCCGAGGGGCAGAGATGCTGTTTCCAGGAGACCCTCGGCTCAACACAGCGACAAGAGACGATATATTAGTACTATCAATAGACTCATAATAAAATAACATAAAATAACATAGCATAACATAAAATAAAAATACCAGCAATATAAGAAATATAGGAAGTACGAAAAAGATGGAAGATATAATAATATCCAGCAGATAAAGCCCTGCATCAGTAGCTGACCAGTGGCATCCTAAGACTAACTCCTAACTGGCTAGTCTCACTCTAGTGCACTGTAGAAATACTCACAACTTCCCCCTAGCCTACAACCTTAGTGCTCGACCTCCACAATTCCCTGTCAAGGGCCATGTCCTCAGTAATCCTAAGTCGCGCCATGTCCTGCCTGATCACCTCTCCCCAGTACTTCTTAGGTCTCCCTCTTCCTCTCCTCGTGCCCACCACAGCCAGTCGTTCACACCTCCTCACCGGTGCCTCAGTGCTCCTCCTCTGAATGTGCCCGAACCATCTGAGTCTTGCTTCCCGCATCTTATCCTCCATGGGGGCCACGCCCACCTTCTCTCGAATATCTTCATTCCTGATCTTATCCATCCTTGTATGCCCGCACATCCACCTCAACATCCTCATCTCTGCTACTTTCATCTTCTGGATGTGTGAGTTTTTAATCGGCCAACACTCGGTCTCATACAACATAGCAGGCCTAACCACTGCTCTATAAAACTTACCTTTTAGTAACGTTGGCACTTTCTTGTCACGCAGGACTCCCGACGCTAACCTCCACTTCATCTACCCCACCTCTATACGGTGTGTGACATCCTCGTCGATCTCCCCGATCCCCTGAATAACTGACCCAAGGTACTTGAAACTACTCTTAGGAATGACTTGAGAGTCAAACCTCACTTCCACTCCCGTTTCCGTCGGCTCGGCCCCAAATTTGCACTCGAGGTATTCCGTCTTCGTCCTGCTCAACCTGAAGCCTTTAGACTCAAGGGCTTGTCTCCAAACCTCTAGCCTCACGTTGACGCCGCCTCGTGTCTCATCAATTAGAACTATGTCATCAGCAAATAGCATGCACCATGGCACATCTCCTTGAATATGATGAGTTAGTGCATCCATCACCAGGGCAAATAGGAAAGGGCTGAACGCAGACCCTTGGTGTAACTCCGTAACAACCGGAAAGTGCTCGGAGTAGCCTCCTACTGTCCTAACCCGAGTCTTAACTCCATCATACATGTCTTTAATCACCCTAATGTAGGCCGTCGGGACCCCTTTAACCTCTAAGCAGCTCCATAAGACCTCCCTAGGAACTCTGTCGTACGCTTTCTCTAGATCAATAAACACCATGTGGAGGTCCTTCTTCTTATCTCTGTATTGTTCCACCATCCTCCTAATAAGGTGGATAGCTTCTGTGGTAGATCGCCCCGGTATGAACCCGAACTGGTTGTCTGAAATAGATACCTTCTTTCGCACTCTCATTCTATCACTCTCTCCTAGACTTTCATGGTATGACTTAGTAATTTGATGCCCCTATAGTTGTTACAGCTCTGGATATCGCCTTTGTTTTTATACAATGGAACCATTGTACTCCACCTCCACTCTTCAGGCATCCTATTAGTCTTGAATATAACATTAAACAACCCAGTAAGTCATTCCAAGCTTGCTCTTCCCACACACCTCCAAAGTTCAACCGGAATTTCGTCTGGCCCGGTAGCTCTGCCCCTTCTCATCTTACGCATTGCCTCCATGACCTCATCAACCTCAATGTCCCTACAATAACTTAATTCATGGGGACTGTCGACATTCCTCAATTCACCTAGTAAAATATCTTGATCCCCTTCTTCATTTAGGAGTTTATGAAAGTAGGTCTGTCATCTCCTCTTAATCTGGTCATCCCCCATCAAAACTTTGCCGTCATCATCTTTTATGCACCTCACTTGGTCCAGATCCCGAGCCGTCCTCTCTCTCACCTTAGCGATTCGGAATAACTTCTTCTCCCCGCCTTTGTTCCCTAGTTCCTCATACAGACAAGCAAAAGCTGTTGTCTTAGCCTCCGTCACTGCCATCTTCGCCTCCTTCCTAGCTACCTTATACCTCTCATTGTTCGCTCTCTTCTCCTCCTCACCAGTGCTCCCTATTAACCGTAGGTAAGCTGCCTTCTTTGCTTCCACTTTACCTTGGACAACTACATTCCACCACCAGTCTCCTTTGTGGCCACTGGTGCGGCCCGAAGATGTCCCTAACACCTCTCTCACCGCCTTCCTTATACAGTTTGCCGTCGTCGACCACATAGTGTTTGCGTCCCTACTACTTCTCCAAGCTCCCATTGCCGATAACCTTCCTTCCAAATCCTGAACTTTATCCTTAGTCAAAGTGCCCCACCTAATCCTCGGGCGTCCTCGTATTGACCTCTTCTTCCTCTTTATCCTAATACCAATGTCCATCACCAAAAGCCTATGCTGCGTCGCAAGGGTCTCTCCTGGGATAACTTTGCAATCCTCGCACAACCTTCTGTCGCATCTCCTGAGGATGAGATAGTCAATCTGAGTCTTCGCCACCGAACTTTGGTAAGTAACCAAGTGCTCCTCCCACTTCGGAAAACATGAGTTCGCAATCACTAGATCGAATGCCTTGGCAAAGTCCAACAGCGAAGTGCCCCCTTCGTTCCGCTCCCCGAAACCAAAGCCGCCATGCACCTCAGTATTACCACCTGCCGACGACCCAATATGACCATTGAAATCTCCTCCTATGAATAACCTCTCGGAAGGCGGAATACTACGAACGACGTCATCCAACCCCTCCCAAAAGCGCCTTTTAATCTCCTCATCCAAGCCCGCTTGCAGCGCGTACGCACTAATGACATTTAAAGTACACTCACCCACCACCAATTTAATAGTCATTAGCCTATCATTCACCCGCCTAACCTCTACCACCAACTCTCTAAGATGGCTATCTACCAGGATACCCACTCCATTCTTACCTCTCCGGACTCCAGAGTACCACAACTTATACCCATCCGCATTTTTCGCCCTCGATCCAACCCACCTAGTCTCTTGGACACATGCTATATTAATCTTCCTCTTCTGAAGGATCTTTGCCAACTCTATAGACTTACTCATTAGTGAACCTATGTTCCATGACCCGATTCTCAACTTATAGGCTCCCTTGCCCCCTTTACCTCCCCTACCTCCCATCCCACTCCCTAACCCCGACCCCACACTCTGGCCCACCCGAGGACATGCCCTTAATCTATCATCCCAAACTGCAGCCACTACACCTACGACAATATAAAGAAGACTCGCTAGTGCACAACGGACAATGAATACAGAGGAATGAAAATAGGCGATGCTAATAGGATTAGAAGAATAACAAATATTTGCGAAAAAAATTACCATGAGGCCCTGAAATGTCAAAAGCTAACAAATAAACCGCTATAAAAACAACATTAATAACACCAAAACATTTCACTGCCTCTTTCTCTTCAGCTATTGGGGACGAAGGTGCAATTTCACGTAAAAACACAATAGCCGTAAGACAAACAACAAAAGGGACTACAGAAAGCAAGAGTAAAAAAGTTGAAGGGTCACTTGCAAAAAGAGCAAAACAAATATCAGTATATATAGTTGTACTTAAACCCACATACCCTTTTTAAACCCGCAATCGCATATGTTTAAACCCACAAATATCAGTAATCGCATATGTTTAAACTCGCACTGCCTCGCATGTGTCTAAACCCGCCCCGCACTGCCCAAAGGCAGACCTAGGATTTGAGCACGACGGGGGCACCACTGTATGCTAGTCACTAGCGATAAAATTCGACGTGCAACTCATTGAAAACTTAATGATTATGATGACTTATCATCCAAGTATTAACAAAAAAAAGTTCTAAAGAAAAAGAAAGCACCGAATATATATATATATTCGGTGCTATGGGAAGGGAAGGTGTTTGATTAAGCATGTTTCATACTTTAAAATTCTAGTTTTTAATAAATAAATAAAAAGGTCCAGCGATCAAAAGGGCGTTCAAACTTCAAATTATCAAAGACTTACTAAAGAAATCAAGATTAAGAGTATGGTAATACTAAAAGGACTGAAAAAGAGTCTCAAACTATTAGTTGTCATTGCCGAGTCAGATTGTTGAAGAAGGTTGTCGCAAAATGATATGTATTTTTCCATTTGTGGACCGATAAGTTGCAATTTGATGATTTCAATTTTAAGGGATGAATTTGGAAAAGAATAAAATTAATTAGGTTGACTATTATGTACTAGTACTAAACTATAATTGAATTCAAAAAAAGAAGATAAAAGTAAAAAATAAAGCAATTTGCTATTAAAAATAAATTACATTGTATTCAAAGAACTAAAATATTAATTAAGTTGACTATTATATATTAACACTAAATTATAAGTGAATTCAAAAAAAAAAGAAGACAAAAGTAAAAAAATAAAGCAATTTGCTATTAAATATAAATTGCATTGTACTCAAAGAATAAAAATAGAAAGGAGGGAAAAAGCTAAAAGGAGTAGATAGAAAGGAGGGAAAAAGCTAAAAGGAGCAAAAAAGGCTGCAAATGGGTTTCGAACTTGCATCATCAGCAAAGAAGGGAATTTAAGTGCCCAATGCAACCACTTGTCCCGTCAGTCTTTTTAAGCTTAGGGGCACACTTAAAATATTTAAGGGTCTCATATATATATATATATATATATATATATATATATATATATATATATATATATATATATATATATATATATACAGATTTTTTGCCGAGACTAACGGGGTCCCGTGAACCCTCAACCCACAATGTAGGTCCGCCCCTGGCACCGCCTCATTGCCATCCCTAACAGTATTGAATAAAAATCGCGTATCACCAAAATGCTGGAACAGTATTGAACTGATTAAGAATGGGGATTTTAAAAAGGTTGGTATTACCATCATATGCAACAAGTAACAGGATATCAGTATTGATCCCAGTTATGCTATGTTTGGTTCTAGGAAAGGGGAGGGAAGAGTGAAGAAGAGAAAAACCAATTGGTTTGCCTTTTTGCTTACGATTGTATAGCAGAGGACTTCAGATTCACAAGATGGAGGCATCTGTCTAACAGGCTAGATATTGACTTTGCTAATTTCCTTCATTAAAAAGATGACTATACGAGTCTCCTTTTCCCTATTTGGCCAAGAAGATCTAAAATATTAACAAACAAATTACTGGATCATGGGTTGCCATCCGAAAAGACCTAAAAGGAAAAGCAAGTGTGTAAAGAACAAAGAATATAGAAGATACCACATCAACAGGGGACCCTATGCAAACTGCAAAAAGACCAGCTCCAAGGCCAGCGAACAAGTGAGTAACAACATTGTCTGTGAACCCAGGAATCTTGAGAATGGTCTGCATTTTAAAGAGCTAAAGTAAGAACAATGATAATGTAAAATCTAGATCCAAGAAAGAAACCACATTAGACAGTCAGGAAATGAGGTTTGTAATAAGAAATTTATGGTCTCTCTACCTGCTTCACTTGATCATAACTTGCTAATTCAGCTGCATTAATGATGGCATTCCGCCCAATATTGGGTCCAAGACCAGTCCACAGCTTTGCAATTCCTTCCTAAGATCAAGATGTGGTAGAAATAAAATTTGAAGAGGTTAAGATAAGAGTTAAAATAGAAGTCCTTTTCGTGAGGAAAACTATGAATCAGCAAAGAGTTGCCTCAAATTTCACTTGCAAAACCTGTTCAACATTCATTATTTTACAAATACTACGTAAGCTGGAATGCTGGGGATTTGATTAAATTTCAGGAAATGGAAATTTTCATAATTTCCCAAGCATGTATAACATTTCCAGGAGAATGGAAACTACATCGAGAAGAAAAGTACTACCCTTTTTCTCCAAATACTGAAGAGGATAACAGAATTCAAAAAAGTTAGATGGAGGAGGAGAGAGTCACAAAAGAATCAGTTACAGAAGAACATCGAACAAAAGACAACAACAGCATACCCAGTGTAATCCCACAAAGTGGGGGCCTGAGGAGGGTAGAGTGTACGCAGACCTTACCCCTACTTTTTGAAGGTAAAGAGATTGTTTGCGATAGACTCCCGACTCAAGGTAAAAGTGAAAAAGAAGCGGACACAATAAGTAGTAACAACAACAAGATAAGGTGATAAGGTGATAGAACAATCGAAGGGAAAGAACCGACATAATAGTAAAAGAAATCTACAGATATGAAGGTATGAAAATACGAGACTAATAATAATGCTACGGCATGTAAAGGAAATAACGAACAAAAAGAATCTTTAAGAAATGTTGCCTTCAACTCTGGGGACATAATAATTTCTAAATGTTAGTACCTTAAGGCACATGTTTTTGTAGGTCACTTGCCCACTTTTCTTTCTTTTCTTTTTTTTCCCGTGTGCCACTTGATTGGAGAGATTGTGGACTTTGAATAGTAACAAGTATTTAATCGCTTAAGTAGCACCTAATTTCGATTCAAAGGAAAAATAACTTCCAACTCATGATCAAAGGAGGTATACTCAATTTTGCAGCCCTGCCTATCATCAATTTTACGATTTAGTAAAGAACTGAGCTGGATAAGACATATACCTGTCTCACTATTGTTGAGTATGCATTTAGAGCTCCAGAGTAACGCCTTGGCACACCTGCTGGCAATTTTCCTTCAGCTTGAAGACGTACTTTAACTAGATCGGTAGGATTTGCAATTGTAATGCCCAATGCACCTACATGATAAAGAATCACCAAATTACTTTAAATATGTTGAAAGAACAAACAGTAAAAAGGCCAATACAAGGAAAAACAGAAGGTATGCTATTAATAATCCAAACGTTGAACTTCTAGTCCCTGTCCGGATGTTTTCTAAATGGAAATTAAACCTACACTTTTCTAAACTCTTGAGGCAAATTGTTAATAAACGCAGCATTTTAAAGTCACTCACCAGTTGTTAGTGCAGCAAGAACTTTCTTTGACAATGGCACATCCCCAACGTGATCTTTGCCAACATAGAAGTTTTTAACCTGCTTGCCAAGCAAACAGGTCTATAAAAGGCCAAAAACCAAACTTGTGGCAGTTGTAAGCTAAAAATGATAACTTACAGGTTCATACATCCCAATCCGAAGACCTCCAAATAAACATTGACGATGTAACCCAGGTACAATACCCTTCCATAATGAAGCTACTCCTTCTTCCCTTGCAATGGTGCCAACAGTACCTAACAATCCCCTATATTTCGGTAAAGCTAAATCACCTTCAACTGCCTTCTTTTGAAGCTGAAGCCTCACTTTAGCAGTATCCAACGGTAAAGTACACACCTGGAGCACAGAATTTTGCATGAAGCAAACACGATTTACAAGCGGTGAAGGAATCATTAACAGAAACAATAGCATGCACACTTCGAGAGCAATATACCACATGTCTACACCATATATGCCGGATAACCAAATAAATGGCAACAAAACTTAACAAACCTTATTTCCCACAACCTTAAGCAATACATGATTCTTTGCAAAAACATTATCATGGCCAACTGTTCTTCAGAGAATTTTAAGGCAGCAAGGAAACATGGTATAACCTACTTTTATAGCTTCATAAAAAGCAATAACACCCAATTCCCTTCAAAATTAAGCAAGACATGGTTATTCCAAACTATTTACGTGATGAAGGCCAATATGTTCTTTTATAAAGATGGTGGCGGGGGCAACTTGCAGACCTCGACCATTCCACTGGGTACCTGCTACTTCCAAGGTAACTCTACCCACCAAAGCTTAGGCCACCTATCTTTCTTGCCTCTGCTAGGATTTGAACCAGCGATTCTATGGTTATCCTCCCACTTCATCGATAAATGATTTTTTTATTGCAACGAAGATGAATATAAATTGCTTTTGTACCACCATAACTGTGTCTCAAGGTCATGTGGCGTTCCCTTTTCCTTTCTAACAAATGCTATGTAAACTGTAAAGGTGATCATAGATCTCTTAAATGAAGACAGATCAAATAAATCTCAGTATGCTGAACCAGCTTATTCTTAATACAGATATAGCTATACTTCTTTAGAAAGACAGCAACAACAACAAAACAACAACAACAACCCAGTATAATCCCACTTAGTGGGGTCTGGGGAGGGTAGTGTGTACGCAGACCTTACCCCTAACCTAGGGTAGAGAGACTGTTTCCAAATAGACCCCCGGCATCCTTCCCTCCAAGAACTTCCCACCTTGCTCTTTAGAAAGACAGCAACAGGAAGTTAAAACAATACTAAGTTGTCCATCAAAGTAACCCAGTAAAGGATTCAACAGTTATAAGCTATGAAACTTAACAGCTCAATGGGGATCTTTCATTTTATTTCTACAATTGAGAAATCTCACAGGCCAGCGGCATACGGTTCGAAACTCGGTGGATAACGGCCGCCCTTCCACCTTTTTCACTTAAATACCATGCTTTTGTTAGAAGCAGGGTTCTAACTCCTGAAGTATGCCTAAACCACACATCACAAGTCGCGCTCTTACCACTAGAACAAAGCCCTTAGGCCCTCAATGGGGATCATTATAGCAAGGCAATCCCCCCCCCCAAACCCCAACCCCACCCGAAAAAGAAACAGCCTATGTCTAGTCAAAAGTTTCAATCTTTGCAGCATATATAACAAAGATTCAAGAAACCCAAGTAGCCCAAAAAGAGAGAAGCAAAAAAAAAAAAGCAAGAAAGAAACTAACTTGTTCATTCTCTAATGCATCTGCACAAAACCAAATTGAAGAAAAATAGCAAAATCAGCATTTGGATTACTGAAATCTGAAATATACCTCAGCAAAACAAGCAGCAAAGGCGCTACTAGCAAAAGTTCCAGCAAATGAAATGTCCGATTTGATCTTTCCGTGATCCCCCATGTGTAAGTTGACAAAGAAAAAAATTAAAACTTGAAAGCTGAAACTAAAAGGGCTATAGGAGATTGGTTCTCCTAGAAGAAAGAAAGATCACACAGCAATAGTCAATACAGAAGTTAAAAGAGAGAGAGAAATGGGTACTATATAATAAATGGGGTTTTAGGGGGTTTTAAATAAATAAATGAAAAAGAAGGATCAGATGTGGGTTTTCATTTTGCAAAGGAAGAGGGAATCTTGGGAATAGCGAAATGGGCAGGGCTGCTGCTATGCTTTTCCTACGCAACGGCCATTGTTGTTACTGGCGACTTAACTTTGTCTTTTAGTCATCACTTTGACTTAAATTTTTTCTTGACATTACATGGTTTAATCAAAACTCTAAACCATGCAAGCCTCATTTTGTTTCGTAGTAAATGATTCTTTTTTTAATTTTTCTTGCAATTGATGGACTTGCTAAAGTACAGTCAAAAAGTTAAAAAAAAAATTGAGAAAAGTTAGATCATATTCCCTCCGGTTCAAAATAAGTGATTTTTTGGTCTTTATTTTGTGATTCAAAATAAGTAATTTTTTCAGATTTTAAAAATTAATTATTTGTTTCCTACATTGCCCTTGGAGTAAATATTATTGGATTATCTGTTAGTAGCATTTATGTAAAGAGATAGTAAAGGTTAATATGATCAATTTCATTGCTAATTAATGTTAAAATATGAATTTCTTAATCTGTGTGAAAACAGCTAAAAAATCACTTATTTTGGACCGGAGAGTAGTCTTATGTCTTGTGGCAAAATAAATGTTATATGAGCAAATTTAGACCTTCTAACGTTATCCGAAAGAATATTTTCCAAAGGGCTATATTTATATTATTTTTTAAAATAGGGACAAAATTTAAATAATGACCTAAAAGGGGATATTTGCTAAATCAGCCCTTAAGGCAGCTCAATTAATACGTTCTCTGTCCCATTTTAACGGTTGGTTTAACTCTTTTCACATCTATTAAAAAATAATAAATACAATTTATTAAGTTACCCCTATTAAATATTTTTTGAGAATTGAGCAGTATTAAAAAGAATTTCTGCTTTGAATAGGTAAAAATCCTCCTAAACTTGACACTTTTTAATGAGTGTACACCTTAATTATACGTGATTGTAATTACCCCTATACTTACTTTTTTGGATTTTATTACCCCTAACCTGCCACATGGAAGTGGAAGTTGGTTCAAATGGTTGAGTGCGAAAACCTAGTTAAATACAACAAAGAAAGATGGTGCAAAACATTCTTCCAAACATTCTCCAAGTGTGACAGTGTTGACAAGAACATGTGTGAAAGTTTCAATGCTTGAATATTGGGCCTTAGACACAAGACAATCATATCAATGCTAGAGGAAATAAGGGCCAAAGTTATGAGTAGTGTAGCAAAGATGAGAGAATTTGCTGAAACTTGGCAAGATGGTGTATCTCTAATGGCCATGATGGTGTTCAATACTAATGTTGAGAGGTCAATGAGGGTTGACTTCATGTTTAATGGAGATACTGGATTTGAACTCAAGATGGTCCATGCAAATTCATTGTATATTTAAGAACAGGTTACTGCAGTTGCAGGTCTTGGGAACTGAAAGGCATTCCATGTTCACGTGCTATAAGAGCAATGCACTTCAAGAGACTTGATCCTTCAGAGAATATTGTACACTGGTACAGGAAAGAGACCTACATAAAAGTATATTCTCACTTCATACAACCAGTTTCTAACATGATAATGTAGCCAGAAAGTAGTAACCCCAAGGTATTACCTCCTCCAATTCAAAATATGCCTGGAAGGCCAAGAAAAAATAGAAGAAAGGAAGTTGGAGAAATAAAAAGGGCTGGAAAATTATCAAAGAAGGGAATAACTATGACATGCTCTATTTGCAAAGCAAGTACTCGTAATATGAGGAGTTGTCCAACAACTAATCAAGAGGTACCTTCCTACCTTCTTCCTTTATTACTATCTTCTTAGTTATTTAAGAGTTAATTCGTCATTTTCTCATATAATAGACTACTAATTGCTCACAATAATCAACAACAAAAACTTCACAAAAGAGAGGCAGAAAGGAATCTGACAATGCATCTACAAGTAAGGCACCTACAAGTAAGGCATCTACAAGAAGCCACTACAAGAGGCCTAGGCTTCAAGTACATGGTGTATTTGTTGCACAATCTGATTTTACAAGTATTAATGTAAGTGTATTTTTTTGTCCTTACATTTTATTGTCTAACTTACTATATGATGTTATTGTCTAACTTTGAAATGTATCTTTTGGTTTGAATGTTACCAGCATAGTTTGCCTACAGCCAGAAAGGTTTATGCTGGCCCTTTAATTGATTCTACCCATGTTATTAGTGATATTGGATATAGGCCTTCTAAAGGTTTGAAATGGAAAGGGAAGGAAGATGTGACTCAAAGACAACTTCAAGTCCAAGCTGCAATGGTTAGAATCAAGACAAGATCCCAATCCGGTGGA
Organism: Nicotiana sylvestris; assembly: GCF_000393655.2. NCBI lineage: Eukaryota > Viridiplantae > Streptophyta > Magnoliopsida > Solanales > Solanaceae > Nicotiana > Nicotiana sylvestris. Next base: position 142,729,421 of record NC_091063.1, read on the forward strand.
ATACAAACAAGATCTAAGGTTATGGAAAAATCTCCCTCCAAGAAGACCACTTGAATTTCCTTACTGATTTGATGTAGTATTTAATATACTAGACTTCTTTTTTGTTGAATTCGTGAGGTGGTTGTATTAGTTGAATTCATGGGGTATCTGTTTTTTGTGGATACTGACAGTGGTACGAAATTTTATTTTATGAACTTGTTTGTCATGTGTGTGTCTAGTTGTATATGGACATCATAGTTTAACTCTATTGTTAGATGATAAATTCCGACTTTCTTTGTCAAATTACTAGCTATGTTGACAAAATATTGTGATTATGATTGGTTATTTTTGTGGATAGCAGTGTCGAACAGCATATCATATTGCTTAACTTCTATTACATACTACCAGACATATGGGTGTTCAAAATCGATCCGAAACCGAAAACCGATCGAACCGAAGCTTAATGGCTTACTGGTAACGGCTTAACGGCTTAACGGATGGGGAACAGATTGAATTTTTTTTATTAATGGCTTATCGATTTGGGGGTGGATTATTCAATTTTCTTAACGGATAATTCGTTAACCCGTTAAGAATATATATATATATATAATTTATTTTTATTTATATATATTAAATATAAAAAAACTAAAACCCTTAAAAATGATTAACAAAAACAAAAAGGTCATCTGTTCTGTTCTGTCTCTAAACAAAGTAACAAAACCATTTATTCCTAAAATCCTAATTCCAGAGAAACCCTAACGCCTAAACCAGTAGCCGCCGCCCACCGGCCAACAGTCCTCGTCGTCGTCGACTTCCACCAGCCACCGGTTTCCCTCTCGCCATCTCGTCTCTCCCTCTCACAAATTTCAACTACAGTAGAGGTGCAATATGAGGCAACTCAAGTAGTTGAAGAAGTTGTTGTTGATTTAGATAATTTTAGGGTTTTCTTTTTCGTCTTCATTTCTCTGTTCTTATGTTTTGTACTGTGCAAATTAATCGTATTTGGTTATTAAATTACTAGGATGTTTACAACTTCAGTTTGGTTTAACTTTAGCAGGTAATAACTTCAGTTTGGTTAACTTTAGGTTTAATCTAAAATTAATAAAACAGTTTTTACACAATAACGAGAAGCCTATACAATTTTGAAATTTTCCTGTTTGTGAAGTAATTTATATAATTCATATCAGATTATCGTGTCTTTATTCTCATTCCTTTTCTTTTCTTGTTGCAGTGACTCATACATGGCTGAAAATATACAAAGTGATAAGGTGATGATGGGTGAAAGTGGGGCTTCTAATTCAAATGCAACAAGTCAAGCTCAAACAACGGAGCCAAATATAACTAAAAAAAGGAGAAAAAGGTTTGTTGTGTGGGATCATTTTACAGAAATTATTACTTCTAAAGGGAGTACAAAAGCAAAATGTGACTATTGCTTTATTGAGTATGTATTTAAGACCAAAGACGGTATGTCGACACTTCTTTCTCATATGCTTAAGTGTCCTAAACGCCCTACTATTGTTGGTAAAAAACAATCAAATTTAGGCTTTCAATCTGCTCCGGGGGATAGTCAGGGTGACGTAGCTGTTGTTACTTGAAAATTTGAACAAGAAGAATGTAGGAAGACATTATGTCGTATGGTAATAGTTGATGAGCTTCCTTTTAGCTTTGTTGAGAAAGAAGGTTTTAGAGACTTTATGAAAGTGGCGCAACCGTATTTTCGGATCCCTTCCCGTAGTACTGTAACTAGGGATTGTTTTGATCTTTTTAATGAAGAAAAGCAAAAGTTGAAGAGGTTTTTTATAGAAATAAAACAAAGAGTATGCATTACCACTGATACCTGGACTTCTATACAAAGAATCAATTACATGTGTATTACTGCCCATTGGATTGATAGTGAATGGAATATGCATAAAAGAATAATTAATTTTTGTCCTATTATTAGTCATAAAGGCGAAGATATGGCAAACGGTACTGGTAGGTGCTTATGTGAGTGGGGGATAAATAAGATCTTCACTTTCACAGTTGATAATGCAAGCTCAAATAATGTGACAGTAAAAGAATTATCTAAGCAATTAACAAAAATGGGAACTAATTTGATGAATGGTACTCACCTTCACGTGAGATGTATGGCTCACATCATGAATCTTGTGGTCCAGGATGGTTTAAAAGAATCTTCAATGTCTATTGAACGTGTTAGGCATGCAGTGAGATATGTTAGGCAGTCTCCTGCGAGGTTGAAGAGGTTTCAAGAATGTTTTGATGCTGAACAACTCAATTCTAAGAAAACTTTATGCTTAGATGTTCCAACTAGATGGAATTCCACCTACTTGATGCAGGGTTGTTGAATTTGAAAGTGCATTTTCACATTATGCTTCTAGTGAAATTGGCTTGAGATATTATCTTGAGCATTCTTATATTGATGTTGGAATTCCTATAGGTGAAATTTTGAGTAGTGATTGGGAGAATGTAAAAAGAATTACAAAGTTTCTTGAAATCTTCTATCTTCTTACTTTGAAGATATCTGGACCACGTTATGTTACATCGAATATTTATTTTCTTAAAATTTGCGCAGTTGCTGTCTATTTGAAGCAATTCATAGCAAATGAAGATATAGTTTTAAGTGAAATGGCAAAGAATATGAAAGAAAAGTTTGATAAGTATTGGGGTAATCCAGGGAAAATGAACAAGATAATTTTTATCTCATAAATTTTGGATCCACGTTACAAGATCGAATCAGTTGGCTTTGCACTTGTAAAGTTGTTTGGTATAGATCCGGGGGCAACTATACAAGCAGAAGTGATGAAGTACGTGACTTCATTATTCAGTGAGTATGTAAAGTCCAGCTCAAAAGGTGTTGTGCTTACTTCATCTTCAGATTGTTCTTCATTGGACACTTCGACTTCCGGGCTTTCTGGCAGTCAAGCAAGCACAAAAAATATAGGACTTTTAGAATCACTCATGCAAGATATAAAAAAATATAAAAATGGGAGTGGATACTAGAACATAGTTAGATAAATATTTAGGTGAAGAAACTGAGAATGACACTAAAGAATTTAATGTTCTTCTTTGGTGGAAATTGAACTCAGCTAGATTTCCTATTCTTGAGGAGATGGCTCGTGATGTATTAGCTGTTCCGGTTTCAAGTGTGGCATCCGAATGTGCGTTTAGTACGGGAGGACGTCTTCTTGATTCATTTAGGAGTTCATTAACTCCTAAATTGGTGCAAGCTCTAGTGTGTCTTCAAGATTGGCTTCGAAACGAAAAATTAAAACAACCCATTAGTATTGAGGAAGATCTTGATAAAATCGAGCAGCTTGAACAAGGTAATAATATTGTTACTATATTTATTGTATATAAGTGTTGTTGATATGCTTATATTTATCGCACGACTCATTATTTTAATTTTTTTTCTTCAGATTTAGCCAGCAATGGAAAGGACTCTTCCGTAATTGACGTGTAGTGTTAATATATTTGGTAAGATTATTCATCAGCAATTCTTTTTCTAAAACTCATACTTTCAAATTCAAAATCATATATCCCATTTACAAGCACTCAGCAATCCGCTTTGTACAAAAATTGGAAGCATAGGCATCCATTTTTCAACTTGTTTTACTGCAACCTTTGTGTCTTTTCCAGGACAACAAAGTTGTTCATATTTGCACCAGAAGATATCAACCTCTGATTCTCCAAACAAGAACCAGAGGCAAAATTAGCAAAGTTCAACATAGATGTTGACACCTACTTTTTGATGAAATTACATGAATGTTTGTCTGCTTTAGAGTTTAGATGACTTTCTGATGATCAGCAATGTCTTCTTTGCACGCGCTCTTTAATAATATGTTCGTCATTCAAATGCAGGTCGAGTGTGGCCTCTGTTTGAACTCGAGCGTGAAGAAATTGCTCAGGAACCAACTTTATCTGTTGTGTAACTGTGTGCCAAGGCATCATCCACTATCTTGATCTGACTTTATCTGCTGTGTAACTTGTAAAGCTGTTTGCAGCTCTGCTGAATTATTATTATTATTAGTACAGTCCTGAAGATCTTTAGCATGCAAGCTCTGCGGACTTTATCTGTTGCGATGGTGTTTAACTGTTGTGTAACTTGTAAAGTTGTTTGCAGCTCTGCCGACTTATTATTATTAGTACAGTCCTGAAGATATTTAGCATGCAGCTCTGCTGACTTTATCTACTGCGATGGTATTTATTTGCTCTGTATGTAGAAGCATTTTTCTGTACAAAAGAGTAACTTAGTGTTCTTTTTGCTGTTTGATGATGTCTGTTGAATTTTATATTCTTGAGTAGAAGTTGCAGAAGAATAGAGTGAAAGGAATTTAAAGTAATCAAGTTTCATACTAACATACATATTCACTAAATTAAATAAGTAGTGTATATATGTGGCACCACTTCAGTTGGATGTGTCCTTTCCTTCACTGAAAGACATCAATGGAGTTTACTGTTTAGCACGGTTAATATTTTTGTTCAACATACAACTAGAGAAAAATGTTGCCACGTTTTTTATTGTGCTTTTGGTACCATGCTTCTCATTTGTGATGATTTGTGGTGTTCTATTCTTTAAATTCAGCTGGGGACTATGACTCTGAAGACAATGTCCTCTAGCACTTTCCTTGTTGGCCTCAATTATCATTTGTGAAACTGGAACTGGATTACTATATTTCTTCGTAAAGTGCTGAAACAGGAAAAACACAATTTAGTAAATATGTATGTTAGGCCGATAAACCGCCCGATAACTGCCCGATAAGAGCTAAACCGATACCAATCCGCCCAATATCTTATCGGGTGGCTAACGGATTAATACATTTAAAAGTCGATAACCGTTAAGCCAAACCGTTAAGAGTAAAAAACCGCCCAATCCACCCGATAAGTAGCCCTAACCAGATAACCTTTATTTGTACATGAGTTAAATTAGATTAAAAAATAAACTGAAAAATAATAGAAACTTTAGCATTCTTTCCCTCTTCGATAGTTTGTTAGTCTTCTTCAACAACCCAAAAATAACAATGTTTGCTTGCTCCGGAAATGGAGGTTCATACCACTGAAAAATCGATAAGAATTTGTCTTCGGATAAAGACTACATCCAAAGAATCGTCGTCCAGGATTTGCAGTAGTCCATGCAACTTTTAAAGGAACTGCCTTGCCACATCTACAAAATGCATTCATCTTCTTTCTTCCAAGTAAAAAAATAATTGTTATTTGGGTAAAAAAATAAGAGCCAAAATCTTGGGGAGGGGGGGGGGAGGATGGAATTTGGCTGGACAAAGAATGTGAAAACAAAGAAAATGTTGAAGACTTGGAAAGAAGCCAATAAATAGGGGTGAGAAGGGGGTTGTTACCGTTGGGGGAAATTATTACCGTTAGAGATGGTTCTAGGATTGGGAAAGGGAAATATTTAACTGATGTGGCAAAAAATGTATTCCCCCACGCGCACTCAGCCATTTGAACCAACTTTCACTGTCATGTTGCAGGTTAGGGGGCATATGGGGTAATTAAAATCACGTATAGTTAAGGTGTATACTCATTAAAAAATGTCAAGTTTTTTTTGGGGGGGGGGAGGGGGGAGGCTTTACCTATTCTGCCTTTTTTAATATTAAAGGCATAGTTGGAAACAATTAATAAGTTTAATTTTGAAATTTTAAAGTGACAATTATTTGAGAATTTTTTGAGCTAAAACGATAATTAAAATGGGAGGGAGATTGTTCGTTAAAATTAGAGGCGATGAGCTCACACAAGCATCCGGACCAAATTTTACTCTCGTATTAACCTTTAGATCATTCCTATGGGACTATGTTACTTTCATTATCAGTGTTGGGCGTAAGGCGAGGCGTTTACATATGCTTCAGCGAGGCGTAAGCCCCATGAGTATTTAATTTTTAATATTTTATGTAATAATATAATTACAGTAAAATATTTACAACTAGGTAACATTGCATAAAATTTGAAGAAAACTATAAACATGTGAAAAATATATCTATATGTGCTTCATCCCCTGTGAAAAATATATCTATATGTGCTTCATCCTCACAAAAAACTAGTCAAAATAATCCATTATACGCTACATACAAGCACAAATAACTTGAGTTGAAAAGAATAAAATTTTCTACATGGAGAAATAAAAAGGCTGACTAACCTGCAATTTGATTTTGAACTTGCTGGTAGAGTTTTCTTTGTATTTGCAAAAAAAAAATTAAAAAAAATTGACTATTCGTTGCTTTTGGGAGATAATAGCAAACTAGTGGACAAGATAAAGAATTGGGAAAGATTATAAATTAGGGCTTCTATCAATAAAAAAAAAGTCTTGACTTTTAAATTAATATTTCAGTTCCTTTTTAAAACTTTTGAGTATTTATAAGCTGACTTTTGAGAATTTGGGTATTATATGAAGGACTTATTCAACAAATTTGGTTTTAATTTGAAAAAATCTCTGGGTCTTACGCTTCACTGCAAAAAAATGCGCCTCAAACGCTCGAGCTTACGCTCCGAATTACCGGGTGTATGCCTCTTGAGACTTTCGCCCCACACCTTCGCCTCGGGATAGTTTTGGTATGCCTCGTGCCCCGAAAATACCTTTTAAAACAGTGTTCATTATAAGTGTACTTGGTTTCAAATATAGGTGATAGAGAAAGTTGTGGGTAGTTTAACTGCCAATAGAAAACTAATCTAATTATAACGAATTAGAGTTGTATTTCATTGAATGAAATATGTATCAGTTTCTAAACGATTCTTCAATCCAATGCAAGGAGAAAGGATATCAGCATGAACACACGTCCACGTCCTCTGATATGTAAGATTGAAGCTTCTCTGTTCATCTAACTTTGAATAATATATGAAACAAAAGATGAATAAAGATAATAATATATTTACAACTACGTCAAGATCGTCCACTCAACCATGTGCTTTTGACCTAATTATTTTATTTAATGGACTTTAGAATAATGAATAATAAAAGTACTGCATTAGATAATCATGATTCGTTGGAGCTTGCTCATATGCTGATTAGATTCTCATCCAACATTTTATTTTATTAGTAATAATGCGTAAACTTAAAATTTCCTATTGCATATACGACTTGTCACACAATAAGCACATTTCAAAACGAGTACCATCTAAGATTATGGGGGTAAAATTAATACTTATCCAGTCTTAATCAAAGTCTTGGTGTTCCAATCCTCAAAATGGAGTCTCTTTAGTAGGAAGTGCTTTACTCTTTACGTAGAATTTCCCGGCGAGAATCCTGATTAGCCGGACCCCAAAACGAATATTGGACATCGAGTGAAAAAAAATCAGAAAGAAATCTAAAAGAATCTCATGTTCCTTATAGCCAAACCAATTATCTTTTAAGTAAATCGAACAATAGGAATAAAGGAAATATTCCAGAATGAGAATTACAATCCAAGAAATGACTCATAATAAGATTACAAAATATAGAATATTGCATTGGCACCGGATGCTAAAGATCAGCATATGGCAAAAAGCCTTGAAACAATGGTGTAAATAAGGTTCAAATCTCCTAATTCTCTTTTATAGGAAAGAGTCTCATTTGAGTTTACTCTTTTACATGAAACAGAACGAGTAAGAATATATCCTATATGCTCCTTGTCCTTTTAATTTCTTAATCCACTATTTACTAGGGCAAGTGGAAGTATGATGTGTTAGGAGGCGATGAAACAAAAAATAAACACTCAACTTTTTTTTCTCCATTGAAATTGTAATTCTAATCTGTAATCTCCCATGATTTTTATAGTAGTTTGATCGATTGTTAGGTTATATCCTTAGATGCTGAATTAATTATTTAGACATATAACACATTCAAATCTCAGTTAAAACGAGTAAACGATAACTACAAAATAAATATAAAAGAAGGAAAAAAGAAGAAGATTGTCCCACTTAAAACTAGTGAAGACGAAGTAAAACCAGTAACTAAAAATATGAGGCATTTCATGAGGTGCCAATGTAATGACAAAGGAGAGAGTACTCAATTAATCTGTAATCAATGTATTAGTAGGAGGCTATTGAGGAAAACCTGAGAGCCCTGAAATTACTTTTTGATTTACCCTTGGCCCTTTTACCAACTAGGAGAAAAGCCTGGACTAATCATCTATTGAGGAAACATCTAAAACTGGTTAATTAATAAAAACTACATAATAAGTGGTCCAGATCTGATTCAATCTGAAAACATTCAACTTTGTACAGGTGACCAAATTTTGAGGCTAAACTCAAGAAGCTAGACAAGTGAGTGAAAAGTACTGCAAAAGTAATATAGTATGTGTTTGCTAACCAGCCTGAGAAAATTCCAAGCTAAACTATACATTTTCATCTATTTGCTTCTTCAGTCTGTGGCTCAGGCCCTCTGTCAAAGCTGATGATGATGATGATGGTAAAGAGGCCTTCAGCAAGCTCAACGCTTCGGACGCACCAACACTGATCATTTGCTCTTCAATATCATACATAGGCACATTTAGTTCTGCAGTTCCAATTTGCAGTAGCTGATTCTCAGAATTATGGTAAGGGGCAATACCAGGCTTGGGTAATATCCTCTTAAGATTGTTATTCTCTATACTTCCATAAACATTCCTATTCGCATACATATTGAACCATTTCAAATCTAAAGCCTACACACTTTTATACAAGTTATCGATGCATGCCAACCTAGAACTCCCTTTTAGAGCATCTTCAACTGATCCTATAGAAATTAATGGTCAAGAAGTTGAAGAGAAAATCAATGAATTCGATGCCATAAGGCCTTGTATGTAGACTTTCTTAGTGTTAGCTTCAGCTCTAATTTCTTGGTGTTATTACTTGTTCCATCTTCAGAAATGGATGACAAATTTCCAAGCTCAGACATTGTGATGGTGTCTAATCTTGCTCTTTTTTGTTTTTGCTTGCGCAGAAACACATCAGACAAGGGAGTCTTTGAGATCAATGAACATGCTAGTAGATGAATCACCTTAATGGTTGAGAAAAGAATCATGTTACTAGCTGCAAAAATCACAACACAACATGTAAAATAAACTATATCACAAGAAAGACGGAGTAATATTTAGAATACGAAGTCCTGGTAAATTAGTAATCACTAATTTTCTTGACCCTATTGCAATTTACAAAATGGTAAAGGATATTACCTCATCCTTGCCAACTTCTACAAGCATCTCCCTGATCTGATTCATGTTCACTATCGGTAGTACTATACTCGGTGAAAATAAAAATGTCTGAAGTAAAGTACGAGGTAGCAAAATTCAACAGAGATAACGGTTTTTCAACATGGCAAAGAAGGATGAGGGTTCTGCTCATCCAACAAAAATTACACAAGGTACTAGATGCTGATGCCAAAAAGTCTGATACCATGAGAGCTGAGGATTGGGCTGACTTGGATGAAAGAGTTGCTAGTGCAATCAGGTTGCACTTATCAAATGATGTGGTGCTGAAGACACTGCACGTGGAATTTGGACAAGGTTGGAAAGCCTATACATGTTCAAAACGCTGACAAATAAATTGTACCTGGAGAAGCAGTTATACGCCCTACACATGGGTGAAGGTAAGAATTTTTTGTCACATTTAAATGTATTTAACGGACTAATAACACAGCTTGCCAACCTCGGAGTGAAAATCGAAGAAAAAGATAAAGCTATCTTGCTATTGAACTCGTTGCCATCTTCGTACGATAATTTGGCAACAACCATCCTGCACGGTAAGACTACTATTGAGTTGAAAGATGTTACATCGGCTCTTCTACTCAATGAGAAGATGAGAAAGAAGCCTGAAAATCAAGGACATGCTCTCATCAAAGAAGGTAGAGGCAGGAGTTATCAAAGGAGTTCGAGCAACTATGGTAGATCCAGAGCTCGTGGGAAGTCAAAGAACCGATCCAAATCAAGAGCCAGAAATTGCTACAACTGTGATCAACCAGGTCACTTCAAAAGAGATTGCCCAAATCCAAGGAAGGGCAAAGGTGAAACCAGTGGCCAGAAGAATAACGACAACACAGCCGCCATGGTGCAAAACAATGATAATGTTGTCCTCTTTATAAATGAGGAAGATGAATGCATGCACCTGTCAGGTCTAGAGTCGGAATGAGTGGTTGACACAACGACATCTTACCATGCCACACCGGTAAGAGATCTTTTTTGCAGATATGTAGCAGGTGATTTCAGCACAGTGAGAATGAGTAACACAAGTTACTCAAAGATTGTGGGGATTGGTGACGTTTGTATCAAGACAAATGTCGGATGCACATTGGTTCTAAAGGATGTGCGACATGTACCTAATTTGCGGATGAACTTGATCTCGGGAATTGCTTTAGACCGAGATGGATACAAGAACTATTTTGCAAATAAAAAATGGAGACTCATTAAGGGATCATTGGTGATTGCAAAGGGAGTTGCTCGTGGCACGTTGTACAGGACAAATGCAGAAATATTCCAAGGTGAATTGAATGCGGCACAAGATGAAATTTCTGCAGATTTGTGGCACAAAAGAATGGGTCATATGAGCGAAAAGGGATTGCAGATTCTTGCCAAGAAATCACTCATTTCTTATGCCAAAGGTACAATGGTAAAACCTTGTGACTATTGTTTATTTGGTAAGCAGCATAGAGTCTCATTTCAGACATCGTCTGAAAGAAAATTGAATATACTTGATTTAGTATATTCTAATGTTTGTGGCCCAATGGAAATTGAATCAATGGGCGGTAACAAATATTTTGTTACTTTTATTTATGATGCTTCACGAAAATTATGGGTTTATATTTTGAAAACCAAAGATCAGGTGTTTCATGTTTTCTAGAAGTTTCATTCTCTAGTAGAAAGGGAGACGGGTCGAAAGCTAAAGCGTCTCCGAAGTGACAATGGAGGTGAGTACACTTCAAAGGAATTTGAAAAGTACTATTCAAGTCATGAGATGAGACATGAAAAGACAGTTCCTGGAACTCCACAACACAATGGCGTAGCCGAGAGGATGAACCTCACCATTGTGGAGAAGGTGAGAAACATGCTCAGAATGGCTAAACTGCCTAAGTCATTCTGGGGTGAAGCAGTTCAGACAGCCTGTTACCTTATCAATAGAAGTCCATCAGTTCCATTGGCATTTGACATCCCAGAGAGAGTTTGGACCAACAAGGAGGTGTCCTACTCGCATCTGAAGGTGTTCGGTTGCAGAGCTTTTGCACATGTACCAAAAGAGCAGAGAACAAAACTGGATGATAAATTTGTTCTCTACATATTTATCGGATATGGAGATGAAGATTTCGGGTACAGATTGTGGGATCCTATAAAGAAGAAGGTCATCAGAAGCAGAGATGTAGTCTTCCGAGAAAGTGAAGTTGGAATTGATGTTGATATGTTAGAAAAGGCGAAGAATGGTATAATTCCTAACCTTGTTACTATTACTTCTACTTCTAACAATCCCACAAGTACAGAAAGTATGACCGACGAGGTTGCCGAGCATGAGGAGCAACCTGGTGAGGTTATTGAGCAGGGGGAGCAACTTGATGAAGGTGTCGAGGAAGTGGGGCACCCCACTCAGGAAGAAGAACAACCTCAACCTCTGAGGAGATCAGAGAGGCCAAGGGTAGAGTCATGCATGTACCCTTCCACAGAGTATGTCCTCATCAGTGATGAGGGGGAGCCAGAAAGTCTTAAGAAGGTGCTATCCCATCGAGAAAAGAACCAGTGGATGAAAGCCATACAAGAAGAGATGGAATCTCTACAGAAAAATGGCACGTACAAACTGGTTGAACTTCTAAAGGGTAAAAGACCACTCAAATGCAAATGGGTCCTTAAACTTAAGAAAGATGGAAATGGCAAGCTGGTCAGATACAAAGCTCGATTGATGGTTAGAGGCTTCGAACAGAAGAAAGGTATTGATTTTGACGAAAGTTTCTCACCTGTTGTCAAAATGACTTCTATTCGAACAATTTTGAGCTCAGCAGCTAGCCTAGATCTTGAAGTGGAGCAATTGGATGTGAAAACTGCATTTAGTCATGGAGATTTGGAAGAAGAGATCTATATGGAGCAACCAGAAGGATTTAAAGTAGCTGGAAAGAAACACATGGTGTGCAAATTGAACAAGAGTCTTTATGGATTGAAGCAGGCACCAAGGCAGTGGTACATGAAGTTTGACTCATTCATGAAAAGTCAAACATACATAAAAACCTATTCTGATCCATGTGTATACTTCAAAAGATTTTCTGAGAATAACTTTATTATATTGTTGTTGTATGTGGATGACATGTTAATTGTAGGAAAAGACAAGGGGCTAATCGCAAAGTTGAAGAGAGATTTGTCCAAGTCATTTGATATGAAAGACTTGGGCCCAGCACAACAAATTCTAGGGATGAAGATAGTTCGAGAGAGAACAAGTAGAAAGTTGTGGCTATCTCCGGAGAAGTACATTGAACGTGTACTAGAATGCTTCAACATAAGAATGCTAAGCCAGTCAGCACACCTCTTGCTAGTCATCTAAAGTTGAGCAAAAACATGTGTCCTACAACGGAGGAAGAGAAAGGGAACATGGCTAGAGTTCCCTATTCTTCAGCAGTCGGAAGCTTCTGACGTTCCTGATGACGACTATGAATCTGAGTACGAATCTGAGTCTGATCTGAGTCTGATCTCGATCCTGATGACGTTCGGATGTTTGAAGAGGGTCTTATCCGTTCGGTGGTTCATGTGGGAGGCCCATCTCTCATGTGGGAGGCCCGTCTCATATCCTTGAGATCCCATCGGATATTAACCTTTTTGGGGACACAGAAGATGTGGTGCCACAGTTTGACCTCTTGTATTCTACCACCGAGAGCGAGGCTCTTTGGGACGTTCCTGATATTGATTTGATGCATGAAGTGGCCACCATGGGCTTGAGGGTACGTTTCACTTTTCTTTCATGTTCCTTTAATTTTTCTTGGCGATCTGGTCTTAACACGTCTTTTCATTTTTCAAACGTACATGGTGGAAATTGAGAACGCTCGTAGGGATGACACTCGGGGCAAGATTTTCCTGAAGATCTTGGTGAAATATCAGCGCTATCGCAATAAGTGCCGTAAGATGCACGAGAAGCTAAAGGCGAACCCTAGTGATCGATCCTTCGGTGAGGAATTAGAGAAGAGGGACCAGGAATTGATGCAGGCTATTCACAGAAATAGTGTACTCGAGGAGCAACTTCGTGCAAAGGATGAAGAGCTTGAGTTGGGCAAAGGTGTTGCTGCGGAGTGCGAATATCTTCAGGAGAAGCTGAGGTCGATGCAATCTGAAATGGATCAAAATATTATCAGGGTCGAGGCGATGAGCGCGGAGTGGATGGGAAAGTTGGCCGAGTTGGAGAGAAAGATATCCGAATTTGATAACATCGAGAGTGCCTGGTAATCGGCTTTGGCGAGGGTGGCGGCTCTAGAGAACATTATCTGCATCCTCTAATCCGAGCAGGAATCAAAGAGGGCAACGACCACGATAAGGGAAGCGAGGCTCGAGGAGCGTATTGGTGAGATCGACCGGGAGGCGTCGACCTTAGGGGACCGGGTCACTGCTCTTGAGGCCGAAAAGGAGCAATTGTTGGCTCAAGTCGAATCTTCCTCCGCCGTTGTTACCATCATTTGCACGAGCTTTGGGTTCATGCTGAAGCCCAGTGGGACATATATAAGAGTTTGTGAGAGGTGGGCAATACTACCGAGGCCGCATATGAAGGAGCACGGGCGAAGGCACGAGAGGCTCGTGTTAACTGTGGATATGACCTCGCAATGCCGGAAGTTGATGAGGGTGCCGATGACGAGGGAGGACTTCCTAGAGATGGTGGTGAAGAGGGTGGCGGTGATGGCGCCGAGTGAAAGAATTACTGTTTTTGTCTCTTTTTTTATTGGTTGTTTATTGTTTTTTCTTGGATTCTGTTGGTTTTAGCCATATGTAATTTGCGGCTGTTTGCGCAGTAGCTTTGTATAAAGAGAAATTTTCCATTGTTATATGCCTCCTGTACTTCTTTCCCTGCTTTGCTTTTCACTACTTTGGTGCAAAGAATTAGATTTCCGCGTGGTGAGTTCCCGACTCTTAGGGAATTTAATGTCACATGGATTGAGTATGACCTTGGTAACGACTTTAGCCGTCGGGATGGTATTTTCGAACTTGTGTCGAAGTGTTATCCCATCATAGTTTGAATGGTATTGAACTCTTTTTCTAATACCGACATTAGCCGTAGGGATGTTACAACTGTCTTTGAATTAAAGGAAAAAATAGTAAACTGGAATAGCTGGAAGGGGACTCTAGGGTTTGTGAATGTCGGAAGATTTACCTTGGGTTTCCTATAGGACTAAAGGAATCACCTCAACTCGGGTCAACACAGTCCAGTACCAAAATCTGCACAGAATTGCAGAGTGTAGTATTAGTACAACCGACCCCATGTACTAGTAAGTGCCGAGCCTAACCTCGGAGAAGTAGTGATGAGGCTAGGACAAGACAATAACATGAACCTGTGCAGTTAAATTATATATGAGAAAATAACAACAAATAGAAACTAAGCAGATAATAACAGGAAGGGGAAAAACATGCTGAGGGGAATACCAAATCATGAAGATAGTAACAGTAAAGAAACGCAGTAAACAACATGATTGCACCAACGAAAGTATTAAGCATAGCAAAACAAGTGTACGGAGTCACCCTTCGTGCTTTTACTCTCACCCTCACCATAATGAATGAAAGATACAATGATAATGAATATAACGTGATAATGAATATAAAATGGCACGACATCACCCTTCGTGCTTTACACTCTTCCTCGCATGATAATGAATATGAAATGGCACGACATCACCCTTCGTGGTTTACACTCTTCCTCACATGATAATGAATATGAAATGGCATGACATCACCCTTCATGCTTTACACTCTTCCTCACATGATAATGAATATGAAATGGCATGACATCACCTTAGTGTTTTACACTCTTCCTCACCAAACAGAAATCAATAACAACATGGAGATAGAATTACCAATGGCAGGCCTCATTTCTATATTTAGTTCCACAATATCAATCTCAACTTTGAGTCAATACTCAATCAATATCAAATTCTGTAAACATGATAAGAGTTGCTCAACACATGGAATAACAAGTCTAAGTATGAATAATATGATCAAAGATACACGATTACAAGAATAAGACTAACTCACATGGTATGACCGGACAACAATACATAGGTACTCGTCACCTCACCTATGTGTTGTACTCAACATCCAAACACGTAGCAAATAGGCAAACAATACCTAATCCCTCAAGCCAGGGTTAGACACAACACTTACTTTACCTTCGCGGACCACTCAAAGCTCAATTACCGCTTTTCCCTTCACACAAGCCTCTGGACCGATAGAATCTAGTGATAATTAACTTAATAACATCAATTATCGCTAAAGAAATCAGTTCCAATGCATAATTATAAATTTTCCAACATTTCTCCCAAAAAGTCAGAAATCGACTCCGGGTCTGCTTGGTCAAAACTCGAGGTTCGGACTAAAAACCATTTACCCATTCAACCCCCGAGCCCAAATATGTAATTAGTTCCGGAATCCGACCCCAAATCAAAGTCTAAACCCCCAAATTACAAAAAACTCCTATTCTCCCACAAGCCCTAATTTCTACCATAAAAGAACAAGATTTAGGGCTAGAAATTTAATGGGTGTTGATGGAAATTGAAGAAAATGAGTTTAAAAACACAAACCTATCATTTGGTGTTGAATTTCCTCTTCAAAATTGCTCCTAGGTCGATTTCTAATGAAAGAGTTGTGAAATTTATGTAAATCCCGTGCTTGTTCTGTTTTTAAAAAGACTGGACAGGTCTTCATCGCATTCGCGAGAGACCTGTCGCGATTGCGATGCATAACAACCAAAGGCCTTCGCGAGGTACCCATCGCGTTCGCGAAGGCATACTCCCCCAACCTCCGTGTTCGCGAGCCTAGTGTCGCGTTCGCGATGAATAACTTTCCCCTCCCCCAGGTCCCATGCTTCGCGTTCGCGATAGCCTGGTTGTGTTCGCGAAGGGTAATGCCCCCAACGCTCCGTGTTCGCGACCAGTACTTCGCGTTTGCATAGAAGGATTTCTCTCTCAGATAAGTTTACTCTTCGCGTTCGCGAACGCGAAGAAGAAAAACTAGAAACACTGACTGCAGCAACACACGCAAGATTTCTAAGTTTAAATCACCCCGTAACCTACCTGAAACTCACCTGAGCCCTCGGGGCTCCAAACCAAACTTTCACGCAAGTCTTAAAACATCATACGAATTTGCTTGCGTAATCAAATCGTCAAAATAACACCCAGAACTACGAATTTAGCACCAAATTGCATGAAATTTTCAAGAAAGTTCTAAAACTTCTATTTTCTCAAATCAGTCTCGTTTCTCACCAAATTTTACAGATAAGGTATAAATATCATAACGGATCGATACCGAGATCCGAAACCAAAATACGGGCCCGATACCAACAAGATCAAATTCTTTAAATTATTAAATTTTCAATCTTTTCAATTTTCTTCAAAAATTCATTTCTCGAGCTAGGGACATTGGAATTCGATTTCGGGCATACATCCAGGTCCCATATTTTATTACGGACCCACTGGAACCATTAAAACATGAGTCCTGATCCGTTTATCCAAAATGTTGATTGAAGTTAACTAAAATCAAGTTTTTAGGCCAAAAATTATTATTTCATTAGTTTTCCATATAAGGGCTTTTCGGAAGCACCCGGACTGCACATGCAAATCAAGGAGGAATAAAATGAGGTTTTTAAGGCCTCAGAACACAGAATTAAATTTTAAATCATAACATTCTCCACCTTTAAAATAACCGTTCATCCTCGAATGAACATAGAAAAATACATAAGTTGGGAAAAAGTGGGGATATCTACTCCACATATCGGACTCGGACTCCCAGGTAGCTTCTTCAATAGGCTGACCCCTCCACTCCACACGAACTGAAGGATAACTCTTTGATCTCAACTGACGAACCTGCCGATCTAGAACAACCACCAGCTCCTTCTCATAACTCAAATCCTTGTCCAACTGGGCAGGGCTAAAATCTAACACGTAGGATAAATTACTGTGATACTTTCAGAGCATAGACACATGGAATACCAAATGAACTAATGATAAACTAGGTGGCAATACGAGCTCGTAAGCTACCTCACTCACTCTTCGAAGAATCTCAAAAGGCCCAATGTACCTAGGGCTCAATTTGCCCTTCTTTCCAAATATCATCACACCCTTCATGGGTGACATACGAAGCAACACTCTCTCTCCCAACCATGAATGCAATATCACAGACCTTACGGTCGGCATATCTCTTCTACCTGGACCGAGCTGCACGAAGTCTATCCTGAATAATTGGGACCTTATCCAAGGTATCCTATACTAAATCTGTACCCAATAACCAAGCCTCTCCCTGCTCAAACCATCCGATCAGCGATCGACACCGTCTACCATATAATACCTCATAAGGAGTCATCTAGATGCTCGACTAATAATTGTTGTTGTAGGAAAACTCCGCTAACGACAAGAATTGATCCCAAGAGTGTGATGACCCGGTCTGTCGTCTCATGAGTTACTGCTCTATTTTCTCCAATTTCTGCTTCCTTATGATTTATTATCTATATTTTGTGGTATCGGGTTGGTCGGATTGAGTCCGGAAGGAGTTTGGTGAAGCTTGAGACACTTAGTCTCTTTTAAGAAGGTTTAAGTTGGAAAAGTCAACTAGATATTGACTTATGTGTTAGAGGGCTCGAATATATGTTTCGATGGTTCGGTTAGATTCGGGAGGTGATTTATGACTTGGGAGTGTGACCGGAATGGATGTTGGAGATCCGAAGTAGAATTAGGCTTGAATTGGCGAAGTTGATATTTTGGCGATTTCCGGTTGATAGGTGAGATTTTGATACAAGGGTCGGAACAGAATTTCGAGAGTTGTACTATCTTCGTTATGTTATTTGGGATGTGTGTGCAAAATTGCAGGTCATTCGGACGTGGTTTGGTTGGGTTTTTTGATCGAAAGCATATTTCGAAAGATTTTTGAAACTTAGGATTGAATTCGATGTGATTTGATAGATTTGGTGTTGTTTGAGGTGTTTTGATGATTTGAACGAGTTTGAATAAGGTATTGGATTATGTTTGTGCTTTTGGTTGAGGTCCCAAGGGCCTCGGGATGATTTCGAGTGGTTATCGGAGGAGTTTGATGTTAATTGCAGCTTCAGATTTTGCTGCTTCTGGTATTTTCGCACCTGCGGTTTGGGGACCGTAGGTGCGGTGCCACAGAAGCGGAAAGGGGTCAGGTGAGCTGGATCGCAAAAGCGGCTATTAGGATCGCATATGCGGAATCGCAGTTGCGGAGGGAGTTTGCAGATGCGGTTTTGGGGCTGGTTTAATGAATTCCGCAGAAGCAGAGGTTTGACCGCAAATGCAGTACCGCAGAAGCGGGTTTTGGACCGCAAATGCGAAAAGGCCTGGGCAGAAGGTATATATTTCATCCTTCGCGATTTTTGAAGGGTTTAACCATTTTTGAACTCGGAATTGGGAGCTTTGGGAGATTTTAAAGAGAGAAATCAAAGAGACTTCGTTGAGGTAAGGATTTTGGACTTAAAACACATTTTTATGGTAGAATTTCATGATTTAGGACTGAAATTTAAGGGATTAAAGGACTAAAAATGGAGGTTTAGGGCTTGAGTTTAAGAGGCCTTTAATGGAGGATTTGAGGGGTCATTTGAACTCTGATTTTGTTATTTTTGATATGTATGAACTCATGGGGAGACGAGGAATCTAATGATGTGAAAATTTCTGAGTTTCGAGAAGCGGGTCCGGGGCTCGGGTTTTGCTAATTTCGGGATATTTGGTATTTTTCGATTGTTTTTGCTTGGGCTTTGTTCCCTTAGCATATTGTGACGTATTCGTTCTGATTTTTGGATAGATTCGACACGCGTGGAGGCCGATTTGAGGGGCAAAGGCGTCGCGAGCTAGAGTTTTAGCCGGCTCGAGGTTAGTAATGATTGTAAATGATGCCCTAAGGGTTTGAAACCCCGGATTGCACATCGTAGTACTATATTGAGGTGAGACACACACTTGATGACTAGTGTGGGGTCATGCACTATTGGGGATCGTGACTTGGTCCGTCCAGATTGATGATTTTACCGCGTATTTGACTGAACCTTATTTGTTATCATCATGATTTGGGCTAGTTGCCATATTTGGGCTTTGTGCCAACTATTTGAACCCTTCGGGGATTTTATCACTTTTTTGACTTATTATTTGAACTCAGTCATGCTATTTTCCACTGCTTTACTACTTAGCCATTTTTACTCAGTTTTGAGACTTAAATGATATTTTAAATAATGCTTTAGGCTAAGAAATATTATTTTTTTACTAATGTCCGAGGGGCTTGTGATGATTTTTTTGGACTGAGTACGGCCGAGGGCCAGATGTGAGGATACACTAATATTGATATGAGGCCGAGGGCCAGAGATACATATATACGCCACGAGGTGGCTTGATTGATATGAGGCCGAGGGCCTAGATTTGATGCCACGAGATGGCTTGATATTGCGCTTGGGCCGTAAGAAGCCCCTCCCGGAGTCTATACACCCCCAGTGAAAGCAGGTACCTAGTGTGATGTGAGATTGTTGCTCAAGGGGCGGATTGTGGTTATTGTGCCCGAGGGGCAAACTTCTATTTGTTTACTTACCTGTCAATTACTTGCTTTATTTGTTGAATTCTTACTTGCCTCTTCACTGTCTTATTGCTAAGTGGTTCCTTTGCTGCTTCATTATAGAATGCCTTGTACTTTACATGTTTTCTTACCTTCAATCATGATTTATATTTATTACTCACTGGGTCGGAGTACTCACATTACTCCCTGCTCCGTGTGTGCAGATTCAGGCGTAGCAGGTCCCGCTCCTGAGTGATGATTTCCCCTAGTCCAGGCGGTGTTTTGGAGACTACGAGGCAGTTGTTAGCATCCGCAACCCCGTGTCTCCCTTATCTTATTACTTCCATGTTCTTCAAACAGTTATACCAGATATTGTATTTAGTAGACTTGAATCGTAGTTTATAGATGCTCGTGACTTGTGACACCCCGGTTAGGGCTGTGTCGGGTTGGATATTCCGCACCTGTATCAATATTTTCCGATGTTTAGTATCATTTAAATCCTGCTTATATTGCTTTCATGTCAATTAACTGCTTAAAATGAGAATTTGGTTAAGTTAGGTGGCCTTGTCTTCACGACAGGCGCCATCACGACCGGGTTCGGGGTTAGGGTCGTGACAAAGAGCCTCTGAAGTCAATAACACAAGCGCATAGCATATCCTTTAAGATCTGAATAGTACGCTCGGATGTCTGTCCGTCTGAGGGTGAAATGCTGTGCTCAGCTCGACCTGTGTACCCAACTCATGATGTACTGCCCTCCAGAAATGTGAGGTGAACTGTGTACCTCGATCAAAAATGATAGACACGGGCATACCGTGAAGACGGACGATCTCACAGATATAAATCTCTGCCGGCCGCTCTGAAGAATAGGAAACTGCCACAGGAATGAAATGCGCTGACTTGGTCAGCCTGTCCACAATGACCCAAACTACATCAAACTTACTTTGAGTCCATGGTAGTCAAACAACAAAATACATAGTGATATGTTCCCACTTCCACTCGGGAATCTCTATCCTGTGGAACAAAACCACCAGACCTCTGATGCTCGTACTTTACTTGCTGGCAATTTAAACACTGAGCTACATGTGTAACTATATCCTTCTTCATCCTCCTCCACCAATAATGCTGCCACAAGTCCTGATACATCTTGGCGGCGCTCGGATGAATAGAATACCGGGAACTGTGGGCCTCCTCTAGAATCAACTCACGAAGCCCATCCACATTAAGCACACAAACACGACCCTGCATCCTCAAAACTCCATCATCTCCCACTGTAACCTGCTTGGCATCTCTGTGCCGCACTATGTCCCTAAGGACAAACAAGTGAGGGTCATCATACTGTGCCTCCCTGATATGCTCAAATAAAGAAAACCAAGCGACTATGCAAGCTAAAACACAACTAGGCTCAGAAACATCCAACCTCACGAACTGATTGGCCAAAGCCTGATCATTTAATGCAAGTGGTCTCTAACCGACTGGAATATACGCAAGGCTGCCTATACTAACTGACTTCCTACTCAAAGTATCGACCACCATATTGGCCTTACTAGGGTGATACGAGATGGTGATATCACAGTCTTTCAATAGCTCCAACCACCTTCTCTGCCTCAAATTGAGCTCCTTTTGTTTGAACAAATACTGCAAACTCTTATGATCTGCGAACACGTCACATGACACGCCATATAGATAATGCCTCCAAATCTTTAGCGCGTGAACAATGGTTCCAACTCTAAGTCATGAACTGGATAATTCTTCTCGTGAATCTTCAGCTGCCGCGAAGCATACGCAATAACCTTGCGACCCTGCATCAATACCGCACCAAGTCCAATATGAGATGCATCACAATATACGGTATAAGGTCATGAACCAGTAGGCAACACTAACACTGGCGTTGTAGTCAAAGCAGTCTTGAGCTTCTGAAATGTGGACGATAACTTTTGGCGTCATATGCGAGATCATCCCCAGTGCGATCGTATTGTCCAATGCTTATACGGATCAACATTCTGGGAGTGTATGCCGTCGGTAGGATACAACTTGATTGGCCATTGATCACAGCGCTTTTGGAGCGTTGGCGCCCGGAGACACACACGTTCCACTTTCGAAGTGGTGAGGCAACCATCACACTACAAGACATTGAGATTATGTACGGGCTCCTCGTAGATGGACAACCTGTGCACGCTATAGAGAAGCAGTCATGTTCTATGTGGCAGGATGAGATGGAGCGTCTTACTGGTTTTCGCCCCCCTATAGCAGTGTTGAAGGGTTGCAGATTGAAGATATCTACGATTGATGCTCATGTTACCCAGTTAGCAGATCTTAGCGATGATGATCGTGATGAGGAGGTCCATAAGTGATGCCGGCTTTACATTTTATGGATGATTGGTGGCCTCATCTTCCCTGACACTTCAGGGAACAGAGTTAATTTGGAGTTTTTGCCCTTGCTCGAGGATCTTGGCAAGACTGTACACTATAGCTGGGGATCTGCTGCACTATCTTACCTGTATAGGTGTTTGTGCCGATCGTCCATGGAGCAAAGATCAGACATTGGTGGCTTCTTGTCTCTTTTGCAGGTAACTCTTATTATCTTCTTTTTGGACTTGCTTACTTATTAACAAATTAGCAAAATAGATTGACACGTGATTGTTGTCATTTGGTTTCATTTAAGTTAGTTGTTTTATAGTTTCATTTAATAATTAGTATGTTAACATTTAGTTCCGTTTGTATTATTGGAAGCCGATCGTTATTTTTTTTCTTTCTTTTGTAGGTATGGGCTTGGGAGAGATTGTCATCTGTACAGCCGATTCCTCGTCCCCAGCCCCCCTTGAACCCTGATGAAGTCCCTCCTCCCGAGCCACCTTCACCTCCTCCTTATGCAAAGAAGTGGGGGAGAGGTGTGGACCGTGATATCGTTGCAGGCCACTTCCTACCGTTGTATAGGGACCAGCTTGATACTTCAAGGTAACAGAATGATTAGTAGTCCCACCTTATTTGGATCATTTTGGATTTCAAGTTTTCTCTGACTGAAATTTCCTCGTGACAAGCTTCAGACTCGTTTTATAAATAAATATCATTGCTCATCAATTTTTGTTAAATCTTTGTTGTAAAGTAAAAATCCAATGCCAATATGAAGTCTAATGTGTAGATATAGGGGTGACAAAATGGTTAAAAGAAAACAGTTAACCACCCATATTATCTACTAAAAAATGGGTTGAATAATGAACTTTTTAAAATCGGGTCAAATATGGGTAAGAACTATATTATCCATTTAGAAAATGGATAACCAATGAGTAACCAATGGATAACCAATTAGTCTAACTTTTACATTTGTAAAGCCTCAAATTTAGGGTTCCTCAAGTTAGACACACTAAGAATTCTCCCAAAAGTGATCATATACAAGAAGTCATGAATAATATGGGTAGCTCATATTATCCGCCGGTTAACCCGTTTTTTATATATATTAAATATGGGTCGGGTCGGATAATGATCAATTTTTTTATTACCTATATCCGACCCGAACCATATCCGACTCTGTCACACCTCCTTTTTCCTACACTCGAAGGTATATAAGGGAGTTTTTTCAATTAAAGTGACATTATTCGAAATTGGATTATTTAATTATTTCAGAGTCGCCACCTGAGATAATTTATGATATCCCAAGTCACTGGTTAAAATCCCGAATCGAGGAAGTTGACTCTTATTTAATGGTCTACGAACACAGAAATCTGGGTAAGGAATTCTGTTAACCCGAGAGAAGGTGTTAGGCATTTCCTAGTTCCGTGGTTCTAGCACGGTCGCTTAATGATTTATACTTGGCTAAAATTGCCTAATTACTTATTTTAAAACCTATGTGCATTTACCTTTTACCTCTTTTAATCACTTGATTTGTTTGTAATTAAAGAATTGAGTTACGCGTACGTATACTCTTTTCTATTGGCGCGTCAAAAAATCATGTCACGCAAACGTGTCCACAATTAATAACGCTTGGTTTATTTATATTAAGAAAGGTTTAGTTGAAGTTGCGCGAACACATCCCTCGAGTTACTTTTTGGAATTAAAATCGCAATTATGTTACGGGAACGTATACATAATCACAATACTAGTCTAAATCGAGCCTAAAACAAACTACGATGTTCTTGAATTATTATTATTCCTAAATTAGATAACCACATGGACAAATCAACCAACGATATTCATGACTAATCAACCATCTATTGCTTTAATCTTCTTTTTCTTATTTTGAATTACAAGCAGCAGTAGTAGTGGTATCAATTAGGTAAGTAATTAAGTATGACTATTTTCCTTTTCTTTTTCTTGAGATCATACAAATATACATCCCCACATATGAATTACTACAATATAATGAACAAGTACGGATCAACATAGTGCAAATGCTTTTGTACCAAAGTCTCAATGTAAAATTTATTAACAAAGAGGCTACTAAAACAAAATATATGAGATGAATTGTTGGGATTAAATTAAAATCTTATTCTAACACTTTTTTTCATTTAGTGATCTTTCAAAATGGTCTTAACGTGAAAATGGATCATACAGACCCATAATTGGTACTAAAAGCAAAAAGCAAAAGCAAAAAGCGAAAAATACTACTAATATTTTAGCCGCTTTTAATATTTTCGGAAAAAATTCAAAGTTATTTAAAACACATCGTAAACCACGCTACATAAAATGCACCCGTGGTTCACGACACATTTTATATAACATTGTTGGAAATTAGAACCGGGCCACATGAAATGTATTCCCGAATTTTAGTAGCCATGATAATTATATAATTAACGTGCCTAAAGCAAACTAAAAACATTATTTACTCTATATTACTTATATACACATATCAAGAACAACAGTAAATTAAAGAGTGATTCAATCACAAAACAAGGCTGCAAAATATACTTTTTATTCCCGAGCCAACTTTGTACTACAGCTCTGTGAAAATTGCCCCTTGTAAAATGAATTATACACTTCCTTCAAAGATGATTTATTTACCACAATGGACAAAGGATTAAAACTAGAAAAAAGATAATTCACTAACAGTAGTACTTACTATTACTCAACCAAAAAGAAGAACTCATTTCCTAACTTAACACAAATAGTTAAATCCATTCAACGAGGAAGTCTTATAGTGTAAAAATTATTGACTAGTACTAAAACTGTACGAAAATGAATGACAGTCATGAGATAGTCCCTTGTATGTTTGTTCAACCTAGCTAGGAGTATTTCGTCCACTCCTAAAAGCTACCATACACACAAAATAAAAGATGAAACACCCATACCATGCGAATTACATTAACAAAACCAATACATAGAAGCAAAATATAATCAAGATCTTTCACCAAACAAGTAAAATGAATATGAGATAAAATAAACACAAGGAAGAGAACCTGTAGTACAGCAAAGCAAAGTACTTAATTGATATGATGATAACAATCCTCCTCCAACCCATACAACAAATCATTAGAACTATAACCAAACATCGTCGATCTCATCGACGGAACCTCAGACGACGACCACCTCAACGACGACTTGGATTTTCAAAGACCTTGGGCTGTTTCATGGCGTTAAAGGGTGGTTTAGGAGCTAGCTTCAGGTTGAAGCAGCAATGGACGAGAGATGGGAGACGACGACAGTGCGGACAAAGCTGGTGAGAGATCTGGCGGGTATGCGGCTGAAGCAGTGACGTTTCACATGGGTTTTTCGACTGTGATTACACGCTGGAATTTCATTGTATTTTAGTTGGGTTTTGGCTAGGACTTTGGGGTGTTTTATGGGGTGTTTTCAGGTGGAAAAGATGAGCTCTCATGGCTCTTTCATGGTGGATGTTAAGCTCTAGATGTAGAATTTTTAGGAGGAAGAAGACTCTCTTTTCGTTGGCTGCCTCTGTATATCCAATGTATATCGAGAGTATCTCTAGTGTATATATAATGTATACTGACCGTATATCGAGTGTATACCCTCTGTCTCCGTTAAGAAGAAGCCATCCCTTTTTTTTCATCTCTGTATTTTGAACTTCTCCTCTCGTTTCTTCTTACTTGAATTATTGTTTTTCTTTTTTCCTTCTCTTTCACTAAGTCTTTGTTGTCTCTTTATAGAGAAGACAATTGTTAATTTTTTGTTCCTCCCCTTTGGAGTGGAGAACGTGGGTTTTGAGTGGAGGAAAATGGGAATTGGCTTAGTGGAATTATTAGTGGAATGGAGTGGGGATGTGAGATTGTGAGTGGAGAACAAAGTGGGGGACAAGAAGTGGGGAACAAAGGGGATGGATGTGAGGAAATAAAAGAGAGTGGGGGGGGGGGACCAGCGTAGGGGACAAGGGAAAGTGGGAAAGATGGGTGAGAAGTGAGGTATTGGAGAGATAAGTGGGAAAAATTCAAATACGGTCAAAATTAGGTGTTCACAGCTGCCCCTCTTTGCTCGGAAACACGAAGAGTTTTCGGGCAAAGATAAAGTGAACCATGTGCCTAATTTTTTGACTATATCGTTATTCAAAAGTGGAATAAAATAAAAAGAAAAGGTGCAACCGAGTCCTGATTTTGGACAACCTACATATCCCGTGTTATAAGGGAATTAAGTCGCGTGTAGTTCAGAAGTGGATGAAGTGATGGAGTGATGAGTTCGAGAGTCGATTGAGGTGCCGTCGAGATTCCGGTCTGCGGTTCCTGTTATTACATCAAAATCAAATGAAAAAAACTAACTAAGCCTTTCAACTACGAGTTACAAGATTCCTATCTATAAGTCTTCTGAAGCTTGATCTTGAGTCTTGAATGGTTCTTCATGCAGACTTTAGATTTGAACCTTGGCGCTTGCTAGTTGCAGGTGCTAATTCATTCTTCCTCAGCTTTTCGGACCAAGCCGGACATGTAGTGCTTGTGACCTCAGTCGTGTCTAAAGCAGTTCACGTCTTCCATCAACGTCTGCATTTGGATTCACTTCTTGCCTTTCTCTCTTTTTCTTTATTGTGACTAACTTCTGTTGATCACCTCGGACTGTTGACTCGCATTCTTGCCGCGAGATTCTTTGGTTGCTGACTTGAATTGCAATTTGAGATGCTTTTCCTTTTCTTCAGATGGACGCCTGACTATTGAACTCGAACCGTCTTCTCTTGTTACTTGACACTATTTTCCCTTGCACCTTGAACCATTTCCCCTGAAACTTGAACTGCCTTCCTTCGAAACTGCTTTCCCTAGAAACTTGAGTTGTCTCCCTTGTTCTCCAGGTGGGTGCCCGATTACAACAAAATAGACAAAACAAAGAAAATTTTCTTCCCCCAGTTTGCACTAGGAAGATTTGTGAGTTGTTAGCAATATTGTAAATCAAAATATAACTTGAAATACCAAGACTAGGAAGTGCGTCTCCTAGGGGTGGAACATTAATGACTTAAACTAGGAAGTGTGTCTCATAGGAATAAATTTAAATGACCGAGACTAGGATGTGCATCTCCTATGGGTGAGAACTTCAGTGACTTAAACTCATACGATCCAAACTAGGAAGTGCGTCTCCTAAAAGTGTATCCTAAAAAACCCAGACTAGGAAGTGCGTCTCCTAAGGGTATAACTTTAGTGCATGGAACCAGGAATTGCGTCTCCTAGGGGAAAGCTCAATGTAAGAAGTGCGTCTCCTAAAACAAGAAATAACCTGAAAAACCCAGACTAGGAAGTGCGTCTCCTAGGGGTGAAACTTCAATGACTCAAACTAGGAAGTGTGTCTCCCACGAATGAACTTAAATGAACCAGACTAGGAAGTGC
The DNA here is from genome assembly GCF_000393655.2 of Nicotiana sylvestris. Taxonomy (NCBI): domain Eukaryota; kingdom Viridiplantae; phylum Streptophyta; class Magnoliopsida; order Solanales; family Solanaceae; genus Nicotiana; species Nicotiana sylvestris. Next base: position 142,756,818 of record NC_091063.1, read on the forward strand.
GTCTCTTAGGAAAAAATCTCAATTTAGGAAGTGTGTCTCCTAAAACAATAATACAACCTGAACTACCCAGACTAGGAAGTGCGTCTCCTAGGGGTGAAATCTCAATTTAGGAAAGTGCGTCTCCTAAAACAAAAATATAACTTGAACTACCCAGACTAGGAAGTGCGTCTCCTAAGGGTGAAATCTCAATTTAGGAAGTGCGTCTCCTAAAACAAAAATATAACCTGAACTACCCAGACTAGAAAGTGCGTCTCCTAGGGGTGAAATCTCAATTTAGGAAGTGCGTCTCCTAAAACAAAAATATAACCTGAACTACCCAGACTAGGAAGTGCATCTCCTATGGGTGAAACATCAATGACTCAAACTAGAAAGTGCGTCTTCTACGGATGAACTATCAATTTAGGAAGTGCGTCTCCTAAAACAAAATGTAATTTGGAAGACTTAGACTAGGAAGTGCGTCTCCTAGGGGTAAAACCATCAGTGACTCACACTCATATGATCCAAACTAAGAAGTGCGTCTCCTAAAGAGTAAAATCTCAGTTTAGGAAGTGCGTCTCCTACAACAAAATATAATTTGAAAACCCAGACTAGGAAGTGCACCTCCTACGGGTTATGTGTGATCTTCTCAATAGCCTTTGCGTAAGCATAATTGGGGCATTACACCTGAAAATTTCAAGCTTCCCAGCTTTGATATGAACACAGCTTCTGTCCCTGTTTTAGACAAAGAAAATTTGTGAGTTTAAATATGGTGGTTGGTCTGTGGCCTTGACTTTGCGACGATTGCTCCTTCACTTGCCATTATAACTTTGATTTCACCTTGAAAGACGTTGCTTGCTTATTGACTAACCAATTTCTCTGTCACCCATATCACAGAAAATACCTCTTCTCCGTTTAGACCCAATACCCTCTATCTATTGCATTGCTCATAAACCGACATTTACCAAACCCTTGTGTTTTCACATGAATCTCAAAGTACGACAATTGCCACCCTCTCAGTGCGTATGCTGTTCTTTCTTGAATTAAACCACTGGCCTTGGCCTTGAGGTCTATTGCTCCTTTACTTGCCATGCTAATTTTGATTTCTACTTGGAAAACCTCATTTGTCACTGGTTAACCATTTTTGACAATCTTACCACATAAGATACCTTTGATCTTTTCACCTAATACCATCCACCCATTGCATTGTCCATGACTTGATATGTACCAAACCTTTGTGTTTCACAAGGATCCCAAAGTATGTTGATGGTTACCAGCTCAGTGCTTTTGTTATTTTTCCTGACTTGTGACACTTTGATGTGCTAGCCAGACCCCATTTTGTGCAATTGGAAAGCTGGTGGCAAATTTTGAAGTCATTTCTCACTTGTTTTGACCAAACAGACTCAAAGAGAGGGAGTAACCTAGACAAAATGCATAGAGTATAGGACAAAAGGAAGAGATTATTCCTAACAATAAAACTACAAAGTAGAAACCTATCAGACGTGGATACCAACTCTAATGGCCATGACATGCACTTGTGGCCTATTCTGTGAAGCAAATCTGATGTTCAACTCTTGTTGTACCCTTAAACCATAAAACTAGGCTTCAATGCTCTGATTATCCAATCTGATTCACAATCCTTATTCGGCTTGTAGTGTCCGGAGGGTTTTCACCATCAAGCCTCTCTCGTTTTGTTCTTTTCTCTCATCTTACAGTCGCCTCAAGGTGACCGTGAAGGTTTTCACCAATAAGACTCTCATTTTTTATTTCTCTCAGCTTTCATCGCCTTGCGGTACCCGTGGGAGTTTTCATCAATAAGATTCTCTCATTTTTTTTGCTTGAACTAGAGTGTTGCCCTTCGTATGAATCACCTCTGCTTGCTCGACTTGGCATGTCTCGAAGACTGGTCGGAAGGTCTTTCTTTGGATCGTAATGTGGGCTTTTGGATGGAGTTAGGAAGAAAGGGTATCAAAAGGCTCAAAACAACTCAATTGGGTTCAAAATTACAACTTTCGGAATCAGATTTCTTACAAATACCACAACTTCTGCCCCAGTTTCTTGCTTGGGGACTTTTGGATTTTCTTTTGATGAGACCGAACCGTGAGGCTGCCTATTTATCCTTAAAAGGAATCAGGTCGAACGTAGTTCATGACATATGAATTGCCTTGTTGTTGCAATTTTCTTTTCTTTTCTTCTTCTTTCTCTTCTTTTCTTTTCTTTCTTCTTTTTCTCTTTTTGTTGTTTTGTTGTTTTTTCTTTTCTTTTTCTTGTCTTTTTTTTTTCTTTTCTCATTCTTTTTTCCTCTCTCTCTTTTTATTCTTTTTCTTTTCTCTTTTTTCCTTATTTATCTTTCGCGCTTGTTTCTGAACTTTGCTACTGATTCCAAAAGAGGGGTATGAAATAAAAATAAGTAAGGCTCAAAAGGGTAACGAAGGATAAAGTGTTTAAATAGCAGAACAAAATGCCTCTTCATTCCAATCTCCAAAACATGCCAAGTGCAAATTACACAATTAAACAAACCAAGGAAAATATTTGTAACATCTTTTGATTGTACCAGACTTGACAACCATATCTACACATTCGCCTTCTACATCTGTTAACTAAAAGCACCATTGGACAACACCCTCACTCTCATTATCACGAACGACCCCTGTCAATTTGGGGCAAACTTGCCTTAGCTTCAACCTGATGCGGCAGGATGCGTTTCGACAGTATTTCTTTATGTTCTATCTGCCCCAGCATCGCAATTCGGGCTTGAAATGATCTCAAAATGCCTTTACTTATTTCCCTCAAATGTCCCTATCATCTTCAAAATTGTTTTATTGCTTCATGACTAAATTAACCTTTTAAGACCAGGCTGAGAATTACGCGTGCATGTCATGTCACTAGAGTTAACAGGAAAAGAACTATAAAAGGAAAAGAGAACTAAACAAAAATGACTAGAAATAACAGAAAACAGAAAATTGCATTAGATAGATGGTGAAAGGGTTTGTACAACAGAACAAACAGACTAAACTAGGGTTACAACCTTGGAACAAACCTAGACAACACTAAACGAGCTACTACGACTAAACAAACTAGGCAAAATAAAAGGATAGAAGGGTTTGAGTCACAAGATAATATCCGGATTACAACCTTGAAAATAACCCGGACAACAGAAATGACAACAAAATAAACCACCAAAACTCATCTCCGGCTGACCAAGAAATGGAGCGTCTTTCCAATTACCAAGCATGACATCTTAGCCACTGAGTTCCTCATCAATATTGCCAAGACCATTACCAACTTCAATATCATCAACTTCAGTCAACAAGTTCCCAAGAGGGTTCGCGTGCTCCCTGTCATTGTCATTGATCACAATTACCCCTTCTTGAATCATTCTTTCTATTTCCCTTTTCAAGGAACGACAATCTTCAATGCTATGCCCTTGGACATTAGAGTGGTACATGCATCGTACAGTAGGATCAAAGACTTTTGCATATGGGTCTGGAGTATAGCCGAGGAGCGGCTCAATCAGGCCATAATGCTTTAACTTTTCAAATAAGCTTGTGTAGGACTCCCCAATTGGCGTGAAACTATTTCTTTGCCTTTGTTCCCTTCCCTGCCCCTGTTTTCTTGGGTTGTTGGGTGCTCGAAAATGTTGTGAAGGCAAGAATGCATTATGCGGTGCTGGCGCTCGCCATAGGGAGTGACCTAGCGGTTGGGCAGATGACCAGACATTGTTCGGAGGATAATACTGAGGTGGATTATGTGGAGCTCGAGGATAGGTTTGGGGTTGGAGTTGAGGCTGGGTATATTGGTGAGGCATACCCTTTGGTCCATGTCGTGAATCTGAAACGACCATGGCAACATCATCGTGTTCCTTCTGACCCAGCGAGCTTCCTGTGTCGTTCTGAATTGCTTGTGTTGTGGCTTTTAAAGCAGAATAACTCATGCTCTTTCTAGACTTCAGCCCATCTTCTACCATTTCTCCCATTTTTACCACATCATTAAAAGACCTACCCACATCCGTGATCAAATGCCCAAAGTAAGTTGGTTCTTGAGCTTGAAGAAAGTACTCGACCATCTCTTTTTCTTCCATGGGAGGAATGACTCTAACAACTTGCTCTCTCCATCTGAGCCCGTATTCCCTAAAGCTTTCATTAGGCTTCTTTTCCATCTTGGCGAGGGACATGCAATCTGGGACAATTTCTATATTGTACTGAAAGTGTCTGGCAAAGTCCTGAGCCATATCATCCCATGTGTACCACCTGCTAACATCTTGGCGGGCGTACCACTCCAGAGCTGCCCCACTCAGACTTTGACTGAAATACGCCATCAATAATTTGTCTTTCCCACCGACGCCTCTCATCTTACTGCAGTAGCTTCTCAAATGGTCCATGGGATCTCCATGCCCATCATATAAATCGAACTTTGGCATCTTAAACCCATCAAGCAGTTGGACGTCAGGAAACAAACACAAGTCTTTGTAAGACAAGCTCATCTGGCTCCCTATCCCTTGCATGTTTCTTAAAGACTGCTCTAAGATTTTCACTTTCCTGGATATCTCATCTTGCTCCACTGTGTTACCAGGCTTTTCAGTTTCACCAGGAGCCTCAAAATGAGGAGCGGGAGAGTATGAATCTGAGACTTTGAAAGTTGGTTCTCGAGCATAGCGTTGGGCATCAGGGACTTTGAACACAACCTCGTTAGAGGATCGAGGAAAAGTAGCTGGGGGAGGAGCTGCAAGAGCATGAGTGTCCAAAGGGGCGGGATATGAGGTGGTTTTGGCGGGTAGAGTGTGAAAATGTTGTGGGGTGATATCAGCAGTAGTGGGAATCTGGATTTGGGATAGTGGTGAGATAGTTGCAGGGTTTTCAGTGTAGTTAGCAGGGAATGAAGGTGGATGATGCCCCCTGATCCAAGACTGATACATTTCTGCCATATGCTGTTTCACCCTTTGGAACTCCTCTTTCAATTCAGACTCCGACTCCACAAACTCCCTTGATGGGTCAACAACTCTTGTGCCCAAGTTTTTGCTAGTCATGGCTACCTTGCCGTTTGGCCTTGTGTTGAATGGATGAGTTACCTTAAGAACCACAAACCAACCACCCTTCTTTTGTGAATATAACAAAATGAAGCTATCACGTTAGCGTTAGAGCATTTAATAGCAAAAATATCACATTGCATGCAATGCACCTAGCAACAATTAATGATTCTAGAATGATTTCGAGGGTCATAAAGTCACTTGGCATCATCCCAATTTGTCCATTTGAACCTTCTCTTTTCTTTTCTTTTCTCGCACTTCTTAGCTCGCTCATTTTCCTCTTTTTCTCTTTCTGATTATCGCTTTTTTCTTCCCTCTCATCCCATGATTTCATCTTTTTTTCTTCTTCTCTTTTGTTTTTCTTTTCTTTTTATTTCATTTCTTAATAATAATAAAAGAATGAGTCGATCGAACCCTTTGTAGGTTGTCTACGTATCATGACGCCACATGAATCAGATCTTTGCGTAGTTCTGGAAAATCGCGAACGAAGTAACAAACCAACATTTCCTTTTTCATTCTCTTCTTCTTTTTTCCCTTTTTACCTTAGTGACTAATCCGATGAGAAAAGAGAAATAAAAGAAGCAAATCTTTTTTTGAATTTTCTAGACTGAATGCTCTATAACCTATTCTAAACTCAAGCTTAATGAGCACATATTTTTTCCCCTCTTTTTTTGAAACAAATACTCTATGGAAAATTATTAAGGAAAATCCTACAAGAGAAAAAATATTTTTTTGATTTTTTTTTCTTTTTTAAGAAGGAAATCTAAAGGATAGACCAAAGAAAAATATTTTGAATTTTCACTTGATATCTTGAAGAAAAGACTTCGAAACAAGAAATGAAAAAGATAAAAAAAACTGTTTTTGAATTTGAATTTTTGATTACCTAAGGAAGAAACTCTGAAAATAAACCAAAGAAAAAGTATTGTTGTTTTCTTTTTCTTATATGTACAATGTCCTAAAATAAAAGATTTTTTTTTCAAGTCATTTTTCATCAATTTCCCAAAGAAAAATCTCAACAGAAAATCTTTTTGGATTTTTGGATTTAATATCTTAAAAGAAAACTTTTAAAGGGGTACAAAAGAAAATTCTTTTTTTTTTTGAATTTTTGGTCTTAATATACTAAAGGCAACATAAAAAATATCCATTTTAAGTCCTAGATATTAATTGCCTAAAGGAAAAACAACCTCAAATTTTTTTCCATTTCTAGAATTAGTATTCTAAATAAAGGAAAATATAAAGAAGAAAATAATAATAACAAAGGACTTGACATTATTGTACAAAAGTAGAAAGTAAAAGACGACATACAATGAAGAACAGCCTCAGGACATAAAAATAAAACAAATCTCCTTAAGCAACTCCCGACTGAGCGATCCTGACTGGATGGTCACGGGGCGTCTGTCATGCTTAAACTCCGATAAATAAATCCACATCTGTATAAGAAAACTTAAACCAACATTATGTGAGATAAAAACATTCCTTATTAGACACATGGTTGACATGATTGAGGCTACTTTTGCAAAATGACTTATTTGGCCAAAAGGTGGCTAGAAGTGCAAAATTTGGCTATGACCCCGCGAAGCCAAGAACCTAAAATTTACTAGGAAGACCGGACCTTATGTGGATTGCCTACGTATCACGCCCCGAAAGACGAGAATCAGGTTTGCGTAGTTCGGGCAGATTGGATACAGGCGAGAATAAGATTTTTTTTCTTTTTTTTTCGAAAAATGATGAAACTTGCAAAATCTTTTTTTTTTTTTGATTTTCTGATTTTCGACAAGTGATGAAAAACTGCAATTTTTTTTTGGAATTTTCAAGCTCGCTTTATCTTCACACTTCACCCTCTTTTTTCTTTTTTTTTTTCATTTTCCCTCAACTATCATTGGTTCGCCAAATGACCCTTTTACCCTTGAAAATTGCAACATGTAGCACATTAGGATGTATCAGGATGTTCTTTTATTTTTTGGGGTGTCACACCTCCTTTTTGCGCACCCGCCCCCGAAGGGTTAAATGCGCGAGGGGAGTTTTTCCAATTTAAGTGACAATATTCGAAATGAGATTATTTATTTAATTCAGAGTCGCCACTTGGGAAAGATTTGGTTTTTGGTGTCCCAAGTCACCGGTTTATCTTGAATCCCAAATCGAGGAAATTTTCGACTTTTCCAAATGAAGTCTGCGAACCAGAAATTCTAAGTAAGGAATTCTGTTGACCCGAGGGAAGGTGTTAGGCACCCTCGAATCCCGTGGTTCTAGAACGGTCGCTTAAATTGTTATAATGGCTAAATATCTGATTTAAATACATGTCGTGACTTATGTGCTTTATTAAATTTAAAACCGCTTTTATTATTGTCATTTATTTTTATAGAATTGCAACGTCGTGAAAATGCATCTCGAACCACGTCACAATCAATGCACCCGCAGTTGTCGACACATTTTGACTCCGTTGAGATTTGGATTTGGATCACATCAATGTGCACCCGTGTTTAAGGAGGTTAAATTAAGCTGCGCCTAAAGAGTCTAACGCGTTATTATTTTCGGAGAAGGCCGTGAAATTCACTAAACGGCCTGTCCTGAATTCTAAATGTTTATTATGGTTAGTTGTTGAGGGCCTCACAATTACATTTTTTATTTGGCGAGGCTCGTCTCTATTTTAGAAGGGATATCCTAAAGTGACTACATTTCTATTATGTTTGTCCCTAAAACTAGAAGGGAAGGTACATGCTAATTTAATTATATGCTTTGGCCTAACCTGGATTCTTATCAATTTCTACTTAATTATTTACAAAGTGAAGAGGCGTCATACCTTGTGAAGCATGCGAGATTGGCCAAATGCTATACTTGTATCCAAACATTTCTTGAATTTAACTTAACTAGACTTATTTTAGGCTAGATTAAGGGAATTGAACACTAGGCATTATTGCTAGTGGGGATTCGAATGTGCTCCTATATACTGCCTAGCAAGTCCTGATAAAAGAACTAAAGTAAAACAGAACATCATTGTGTAAGGTGGAAATATTCTATCCTATGCATGTCATTATAGTTAAACAGGAATCCGGTCAAAAATTCTATGTCAATTATCCATGCATTCTACATATTGTACCATTACATCTCGTACTAACAAACAACTATAAACTAAGACGCAAGAGACTAGAACTCAGCTAAGCACCAAACTGATCTTTTCCTGCTATTGAAATTTACAAACTAATCATATATATAGAAAGAAATCAACATGCCATGAGTATTACAACAGACATTTAAACTTCTCCAACTTTAATTTCATGCTTTCAGACTGTTATAGTTACACCAGTATGGGACTTGAAATGTGTACCTGGATACTGAAATGCAAAGAAGAAGTAGAAGCAGAAGAGTCAGCAGCAGCAACACAAGAATGGTAGTAACAAACAAAGCAATACAGCAGCAATGACAATCCCAGACCAACAGACCAGAGCAGTAAACCAATGGTGCAATAATCAATATTTGATCTTTTCCAAAACTCAGAGGGAAAATCTTAAAATCTGATAGAAACAAAACAAACTGGATACTGGACTTCAGACACGAAAGGATGAGGAAAAGTAGTGTTTCCAGTCGAACAAAGAATTTCTTTTCTAAATTCCCCCTCCTGATTTCCAAAATAAACTCTCTTTCTCACTTAGAAACTGATTCTGTTTGGTTTCAGCTTCCCTTTTGTGTGTATCTCTCTTCAGGTGTATCCCTATCTTCCTCCTCTCTCTCTTATCTTATCTTCTCCTAATGTCTCTCTAATATGAGGTGTCCTTTTTTTCATCCCCTTAAACTGATGGAAGACCTCCCTTTTATAAGCCTCCAATCACCCTTTTAACAGCTTGTTTTAGACAATCAGACCACCCTCCCATGTGCTATCCTATTTTCAGATTCCACTTACTATTTAAATAAGAACACAACCCCATGATATTCCCTGGCAGACTTACTTTTAAGTAAGGTTTAATATTTCTGAACTAAAGTAGAATATGGGCAGCAGAATGTAGTCTGACAGCACATGCTGTCAAACTATTTTAATTCAAAAAGGGCCTTTATGCACATGTTGTGCACAAGTGCACATGCCATCAATTCAGATTGCAATTACAGACCAAACCTTAGGTTTCTGAAATCACATTAACAACTATAAGTAACTAAACTTAGTTCTTAATTGATTCAGGCAATGTTTAACAGAAGCAAATCGATTTGTTATTGTTCAGACAGTTGAAACTAATTGACGACACATGTCGACTCGACTATATTAGTCATAACATGCACAATCGTAGCCAAAAATCAGACATTTAACAGTATTGACACATGATTTGAATTGTACTGACCAAACAGAATTGTACTCGAGGAGTCAGTTAATTGGTTCAAATTTGAAATACAGCTAATTGCACAACACATACATACATACGCATTATCAGAACAAGTAGAAGAAGGACTCAATCAAACGCAGAGGTTCAGGCAAGGTGGACAGGACACAGTTGGTAAAATTCGAAACACAAATTTCACAGAACATGAACAGCCTTTTAAACAATCACATGGACTAAAACAAATAAAGAAAAGAAAGCAAAACTCACCTTAAACCCCGAAAAATCAAAAACCTTAGCTTGGACTCGAACAGACCTTTCTTAAGGCTGAACAGACTTTAATCGAAGTGTTTCTCATATGAGAAACACTTCAATTAAGGTCCATTAGACCTTAATCTCTTGGTTTAAACGAGATATGGACCAGTAACGAGGAACCCTAAGGTTCCAAAAATTAGATCCGGGATTCATGCTTCCCTGGTCAGATTCGGACCAAACCAAGCATGGTTTGGTCACGAGGGGGTCTGGGGAGTGTCTGGTGTGAAGTTGAGGGCAGATCGGTGTAGATCGAGTTTTGAATCGAATCTTCAAATGAAGATTCGAGAAGGTAGGATGGGATTCGAGGTGTGTGGTTGGTGGATTTGGGTTCAGGACGGTGAGGAGCATCTATGGTGTTAAGGGTGGGGTCACCGGCGTCCATGCCGCCGGCTTTTATGGTGAAAGTATACAGGGGCGGCTAGGGTTTGAAGGGGAAGGGTCTGGTGAAGACGACCTAAGGCAGGGGGGTTTGGATTAGGGCGCGGGGTGAAAGGTGGAAGGGTTTATATACGGGGTGGATGGCTTGATCTCAACCGTTAGATCAATCTAGATCTACGACCTGGATCTGAGGGCTTAAGTGGAACGGTGTCGTTTGGTTTAGTAAGGGTCAGGGTTGGTTCGGGTGGAATGGGTCGGGTTCATTAGTGGGTTATGGGGTGTGAGATCTTGGCCGTTGATCAATCTGAGATCAACGGCCCAGATCATACTGGATTAAACGGTGTCGTTTGGATGGCTAGGGGCTGAACTGGATTGGACCGGGTAATTTGGGTTGGGTTGTTCGTTTGGGCCCTGAATTAAAATGAAAATCAGCCCAAACTGATTTTCAAACCCAATTTTGCACTCTCTTTTATTATATTATTTTTTTATTTTATTTTAAAACAAAACCTAAGTAAATCAAATTAAAATTAAATAAACACTTAATACAATTATTTGCACACATATATTAAAATATTTAAAACAGGTAAAATCAAACAAAACAAAAATCACAGACAAAGATGCCTATTTATGATTTTCTATTTAACAACCGGATTACGGTTCAAATTACGCATGACACATACATTTTTTTGTATTTTGTTTTAATAAAATAAAATGGGCAACAATCATAAATAATTAACAAAGTGCCATGCAAAAATCTAAAAATTGTACAGCAGGACCATTTGTTATTATTTTTATTTCTTTTGGAGCGATTATCGCGCGAAACAAAAATCACGTGCTCACAGCTGCCCCTCTTTGTTCGGAAACACGAAGGGTTTTCGTGCAAAGATAAAGTGAGCGTGTATGAGCGATTTTTGCCTATGGACTACTCCGTGTGAAGCATGTTTTTGAAAGATCTGACCGAATCTTTGCCTCAAAGATTTCCTACATATCCTGGGTTGAACAGGAATCAGGTCAATGTAGTTCGGGAAGTTTCAGTAGCTGGGACTACCATGGGACTGCAATACTTGCTGTTACTGCTGTTGCTGTAGTCACCACTGCTTTACTGACCGCCTTATTACAACCAAAGAAAAATTGAAACTGAACATAAATACTTATATGCATGTCAACTGTTAGTTACAAGATTCCTATCTATGATTCTTTGCGACTTGATCTTGGGTCTTAGCTGATTCTGCTTGCAGACTCCGATCTGAATCTTGATGCTTGCAAGTTGTAGGCGCCTATTTATTTCTGCGATACTGAATATGAAGGGGTGGGTAGAACTCGGGATCTTGATCAAATCTTGGAGCGATTCGCCTTCCATTTTCTCCGGTGTCTCGGGACATCTTTTTTTCTTTTTCTTCTTAGATTCTGAGTTGAGACTCATCTTGTGGGTCGTTTCGATCTGTGTGGCTCGAGGTTAGACCTGCGGGAAAAACAAATGAACGAAATTTTCTGCCCCAGTTTCACTAGGAAAATTTCGTGAATTATTCGCCAGGAAGTTCATAAAATTGATGAAAGAGGATATGCATGCTCAGTTCAGGGTTGGAGCCCTAATATCGACTAGCTGGGGAAAGGTTCAGTTTAGAGTTGAAACTCTAATACTGACCAACTGGGGGGGGGGGAAAGTTCAGTTTAGGGTTCAAAACTCTAATGCTGACCAAAGGAAAAATTCAGTTTAGGGTTTAAAACCCTAATTCTAACTAAAGGAAAAGTTCAGTTTAGGGTTTAAAACCCTAATGCTGATTAAAGGAAAAAGTTTAGTTTAGGGTTTAAAACCTTAATGCTGACTGAAAGGGAAAGGTTTAGTTTAGGGTTTAAAACCCTAATGCTGACCGAAAGGGAAAAGTTCAGTTTAGGGTTTAAAACCCTAATGCTGACTGAAAGGAAAAGTTCAGTTTAGGGTTTAAAACCCTAATGCTGACTAAATGGAAAAGATCAGTTCAGGGTTTAAAACCCTGATGCTGATCAAAGGAAAAAGTTCAGTTTAGGGTTTAAAACCCTAATGCTGGCTGAATGGAAAGGTTCAGTTTAGGGTTTAAAACCCTAAGGCTGATTAAAGGAAAAAGTTCAGTTCAGGGTTTAAAACCCTAATGCTGATTGCATGGAAAAGCTCAGTTTAGGGTTTAAAATCCTAATGCTGACTGAATGGGAAAAAGTTCAGTTTAGGGTTTAAAACCCTAATGCTGACTAAAGGAAAAATTCAGTTTAGGGTTTAAAACCCTAATGCTAATTGCATGGAAAAGCTCAGTTTAGGGTTTAAAACCCTAATGCTGGCTGAATGGGAAAAAGTTCAGTTTAGGGTTTAAAACCCTAATGCTGACTAAAGGAAAAATTCAGTTTAGGGTTTAAAACCCTAATGCTGATTGCATGGAAAAGCTCAGTTTAAGGTTTAAAACCCTAATGCTGGCTGAATGGGAAAAAAGTTCAGTTTAGGGTTTAAAACCCTAATGCTGACTAAAGGAAAAATTCAGTTTAGGGTTTAAAACCCTAATGCTGATTAAAGGAAAAATTCAGTTTAGGGTTTAAAACCCTAATGCTGATTGCATGGAAAAGCTCAGTTTAGGGTTTAAAACCCTAATGCTGACTAAAGGAAAAATTCAGTTTAGGGTTTAAAACCCTAATGCTGATTGCATGGAAAAGCTCAGTTTAGGGTTTAAAACCCTAATGCTGGCTGAATGGAAAAAAGTTCAGTTTAGGGTTTAAAACCCTAATGCTGACTAAAGGAAAAATTCAGTTTAGGGTTTAAAACCCTAATGCTGATTAAAGGAAAAATTCAGTTTAGGGTTTAAAACCCTAATGCTGATTGCATGGAAAAGCTCAGTTTAGGGTTTAAAACCCTAATGCTGGCTGAATGGGAAAAAATTCAGTTTAGGGTTTAAAACCCTAATGCTGACTAAAGGAAAAATTCAGTTTAGGGTTTAAAACCCTAATGCTGATTGCATGGAAAAGCTCAGTTTAGGGTTTAAAACCCTAATGCTGGCTGAAAGGAAAAAAGTTCAGTTTAGGGTTTAAAACCCTAATGCTGACTAAAGGAAAAATTCAGAGAATACTAAACGATCTCTTTTTTTGAATTTTCTTGTTTTAGTAGAAGATAAAAGGGAGTTTCGTGGAAACTTACCTTTCGAGTGAATTCATCATTGCCAAAGTATTTCTTGTACCCGTGTACCTTCTTCTTTGGGTGACACCTGCTTCTTGCACGGTTGTCTTGGATTATACCTGTTTCAACTTTTCAGACAAAGAACAATTGTTAGTTCGGAAATGACGGTCGGTTCGGTGACCTTGATCGTTCCTGTTGCTTTGTTGCATCCTTATTTCTGTCGCGAAGTCCTGCCATTGATTGGATTCAAATGGCGAAACTCTTTTGACTGCTCAGGCTTTGTATTTCTAGATTCTGTGATGATTTGCCTCGCAAGGCTCTCTTTTATTTTTCTCTTTTTTTTTGTGTCCCGTTTTTCTTGGAGGTTCTCAACGGGGATTTTATTGGAGGTATTCTGTGGGGATTGGTACAACAGGAAGCTCTGTAGGGGGGGGGGAATATTTACAAAGTGGATTCTTTGTGGGGATTTTTGTACAACGGGGCATGCTGGGGATTTGTTTCAAAGCGGGCTTTCTAGGCTTGGTTGGGGTAAGCTTGTTGGGGAATTTTTACAAAGGGACTCGCTGGGGATGTGCTCGGGAAATTCCAACGGGGATTTTTTTTTTTTATATATATTGGGGAGACTTTGTGGGGGATTGTACAAAGGGAGACTCTGTGGGGATTCGTCCGAAGGCGGACTTGCTGGGGGAAATTTCTCTTTTTCCTCTTTACTTTGAACGCCATCAAACATCATGATTCATCAGGCTTGGACAAACGTACCAACGAAACGAGGCGTTTTCCTTCATGAAACGGAATTTCGTGCAACCAAACCTGCCACCTGTCCTTTCCGGTACATCTAGAACTTGGGCTTAAACATAAAAGAGATTCAAAGAAAAACAAAGAAAAGATAAAACGAATTTCAGAAAAGGAGTGCCCCTTCGGGACGAGAAAGACTTATCTGAGGAAGATAATGCTGGCTTTAAATGACATGACATGCTCTTTGGACTGGACGCCTGACTTTCCATGAGCTTACGTTTCCCTCAACCAGAACGGATCTGTGATTCCAAACCTAGTGGAACTTTGCCGAAACCTCCTTGGGCGGGGTCACTCTTTCGGCCAACAGCGCCTTTTGCGGGTTTTCGCCGGCTGACCTCTCTCATTTCTCTTCCTGTCATCGCTTGATAGCACTCTTTGTGAGTTTTTACTAAACAAGCTCTCTCATTTTGGTTTCTCTACTCCCGTCGCCTCGTGGTGCCCGAAGGTTTTCACCGACGAGACTCTCTCATTTTATCTCTCTCAATTCAGAGTGTGCCGGTCTCCATTTGTGACGCTTATTGGTTTCCCACTATCTTTGGTAATTGATCTGAAGGCTTGTGCTTGGTAAAGAGAGGTAGATGATACTAACTTCTAAACTGCTCGACGTGCCCCGGTTTCAATTTCAGGGTGAATGGGATTTTATTGTTGGTGTGACTGAACCTCAGGGAGAGGCTGCCTACGTATCCTTTCGAAATCAAGTCAAACGTAGTTCAGGCCTCAATCAATGTTTTTTTTTGTAAGCGGCTCAAAGGTTTGTAGAGAGAATTGGGCAGTGTTTGGGGAGTAGTGGGGAATAAAACCTTCATCATTTCAAATGTGTCAAGACTACTGGAGTATAATTCAGACGTAGTATCTCTTGACTGCATCCGCATTTACTGCTGTGTCGGGGTCATTTCCTTCGATATCACCTAAATACAATGCTCCTCTCGGCAATATCTTCCTTATGATGTATGGGCCTTTCCAATTTGGAGCAAACTTCCCTTTTGCTTCCTCATGATGCGGCAGAATACGCCTCAGTACCAGCTGACCTACTTCGAAATTCCTGGGTCGGACTTTCTTGTTGTAAGCACGGGCCATTCTTCGTTGGTACAACTGTCCGTGACAAACCGCGGCCATTCGCTTTTCATCAATCAAAGTCAATTGCTCTAACCGAGTCTTGACCCACTCGCTGTCTTCGATTTCTGCTTCGACAATGGTTCGAAGCGAAGGAATTTCTACCTCTGCCGGTATTACAGCCTCGGTCCCATAAACCAAAAGATAAGGAGTCGCTCCTACTGATGTGCGTACCGTAGTGCGATACCCCAACAATGCAAATGGTAACTGCTCATGCCACTGTCGGGAACTTTGGATCGTTTTCCTCAAAATCTTCTTGATGTTTTTGTTCGCCGCTTCCACAGCACCATTGGCTTTCGGCCGATAAGGAGTAGAATTCCTATGCGTTATCTTGAATTGCTCGCATACATCTCCCATCAAGTGACTGTTCAAGTTTGCTGCGTTATCTGTAATGATAGTCGCAGGAATACCGAAACGACAGATAAGATTTGAGTGTACAAAATCCACTACAGCTTTTTTAGTGACCGACTTGAGAGTGACAGCTTCTACCCATTTTGTGAAGTAATCGATGGCAACCAGTATAAACCTGTGTCCATTCGAAGCCTTTGGTTCGATTGGTCCAATGACGTCCATGCCCCAGGCGACAAATGGCCAAGGTGCAGACATGGGATGCAGCTCCGTGGGAGGTGCATGAATCAAATCACCGTGCACCTGACACTGATGACACTTCCGAACGAAGCTAAAGCAATCCTTTTCCATGGTCATCCAGTAATAACCTGCTCGAAGGATTTTCTTTGCTAAGACATACCCGTTCATGTGAGGTCCGCACACACCTGCGTGTACTTCGTGCATGATCTTTCTTGCCTCCTCGATATCGACACATCTTAGAAGATTGAGGTCCGGGGTCCTCTTATACAACAATTCACCGCTCAGAAAGAAACCACTTGCATGTCGCCTAATGGTCCTCTTTTGATCTCCAGTAGCGTGCTCGGGGTATTCTTGTGTCTTCAGGAACCTCTTGATGTCATGGTACCAAGGCTGCGTATTTGATCCCGCCTCGATTACATTGCAGTAACCGTGTCTTTCCTTGATTTGGATTTCCAAAGGATCGACGTGGGCGTTGCCCGGGTAGGGTAGCATTGAAGCCAAAGTAGCAAGTGCATCTGCCAGTTCATTGTGACACCTCGGGATATACCTGAACTCTATTGATGTAAAGCGCTTGCTGAGGTCCTCCACATGCTGTCGGTAAGGGATAAGTTTGACATCCCGAGTTTCCCATTCGCCTTGAGCTTGCCGGATAATCAGGTCAGAATCTCCCATAATCAGTAAGTCTTCGACATCCTGATCGATTGCCATATGCATGCCCATGATGCAGGCTTCATACTCAGCTGTATTATTTGTGCAAAAGAAACGAAGTCTAGCTGTGGCGGGATAATGCTGACCAGAAGGCGAGATCAAAATTGCCCCAATCCCTACACCCTTGGCGTTCACGGCTCCATCAAAGAACATCTTCCAAACATGAGCTTCCTCCGAGACCACTTCTACAGTATTTACCTCTTCATCTGGAAAGTAGGTATCCAATGGCTGGTATTCCTCATCGACCGGATTTTCGGCCAAATGATCTGCTAGCGCCTGGGCTTTCATTGCCGTGCGAGTGACATAGACTATGTCGAATTCCGTAAGCAAGATTTGCCATTTAGCCAGTCTCCCAGTAGGCATTGGTTTCTGAAATATATACTTCAAAGGATCCAACCTGCTTATGAGGAACGTAGTGTGGGTTTGGAGATAATGTCTCAGCTTTTGAGCAACCCATGTGAGAGCGCAGCATGTCCTTTCCAGCAGAGTGTATTTGGCCTCGTAGCCGGTGAATTTCTTGCTCAAGTAGTAGATTGCTTGCTCCTTTTTCCGGTTACGTCGTGTTGCCCGAGGACGCAACCGAAAGAGTTCTCCAAGACTGTCAGATACAAGAAAAGTGGCCTCCCCGGTTCTGGAGGGACCAAGACTGGGGGATTCGAAAGGTATTCTTTGACTTTATCAAAGGCTTCTTGACACTCAGTTGTCCATTTAATCGCCGCATCTTTCCTTAACAGCTTGAATATGGGCTCACACGTGCTTGTCAGCTGGGCAATAAACCGACTGATGTAGTTCAACCTGCCCAACAGACTCATCACGTCTTTCTTTGTTCTCGGGGGAGGCAGATCTCTGATGGATTTTATCTTAGTTGGATCTAGCTCGATACCTCTCCTGCTTACGATGAAGCCCAAAAGTTTGCCTGACGGAACTCCGAAAGCACATTTGGCTGGGTTCAGCTTCAAGTCATACTTCCTTAATCTCTCGAAGAATTTCCTCAAGTCTTGGATGTGATTATCCTGCGTCCTGGACTTGACTATCACGTCGTCCACGTACACCTCTATTTCCTGATGCATCATGTCATGAAAAATGGCAGTCATGGCCCTCATGTAAGTAGCCCCAGCATTCTTCAAACCAAATGGCATGACCCGGTAACAGTAGGTGCCCCAAGGCGTGGTGAAGGCAGTTTTCTCGGCGTCCTCTTCATCCATCAATACCTGATGATACCCAGCGTAACAATCTACGAAAGACTGTATCTCGTGTTTGGCGCAATTATCAACGAGGATGTGGATGTTGGGCAGCGGGAAATTATCTTTAGGACTTGCTCTGTTCAGATCTCGGTAATCTACACATACCCGAGTTTTCCCGTCCTTTTTTGGTACTGGAACCACATTCGCCAACCATGTTGTATATTGGACTATCCGAATCACTCCCGTTTTTAGTTGTTTGCTGATCTCCTCTTTAATCTTGTCACTGACCTCAGTTTTGAACTTTCGTTGCTTTTGTTGAACTGGAGGACAATCAGGATGAATTGGCAATTTATGAACCACTAGATCAACACCTAGTCCCGGCATGTCATCATATGACCAAGCAAACACGTCTTTAAATTCAAAAAGAAGTTGAATTATTGCCTCTCGCGTTTTCTTGTCCGTGTGAATGCTTATCTTGGTCTCCCGGATTTCTTCAGGAGTTCCTAAATTTACCGGTTCGGTGTCATTCAGATTTGGCTTAGGTTTATTCTCAAAATATTCCAACTCTCGGTTTATCTCCCTAAAAGCTTCTTCCGCATCATATTCTGGTTCTGGGTTCATTAATTCGCAGTTAAATAGCTCATTGTGATCTGGGCGTGAAATCCGCAAGCATGTCATATTTAAAGCCGCATTATTATAACTGAAAAGAAAGATAAAAGGAAAAATAACAAAAATCAGAACAAAAGAAAGAATGGGAAAGCAACGATGATGATTTTTTTTTTCTTTGGGAGGTTGGAAGACACACTGTTTACAACTTAGGAATTCAAAACAACAATTGAAAGGAAGAAAACGTTCAAGTTATGTCCTGGAGATAACTTGTGACACAGGAAAGGTGGCAGGACAGGTCTACCCGGACTTCCGTCTAGTCGGGAATGGCGTGGCCTCCCAGTTTTGAAGTTTGGCGTTCGGCCCCACGTACATCATCTCAGCAGTGCTTGTGCCTTCACCTGGTTGAACCATGTGGACCTCGTAGAGCATCTCTCTCATCGCCCCACATATCTCCTCGATTTCCTCAGTTGTGAAGACCTCATCATCTTCTTCTTCAGCGTACCTTGGCCGGATGAAAGTTGCATATAAATCTGGCAGTGGTCGAGGTAACTTCCAACCCTCATTTTTCCTTTCCTTTGCCCACTCTTCGTCTGCTGGAGTAGGTTTGAAACCTAGTCCAAAAGGTTTCTTGGTGACTGGCAGGGTAATGGGTTCTGTTATTCCCTGAAGGGTTCGTCCAAACCCTTTCCCTGGCCTAAATCCGTGCCGGATCATCTCTTTGGCCACCATAACCGAGGCGTTAGACAAGAAAGGCTGGGGGCAGGGTATTCCCTCTTCGTGCTGCTCTGCCAGTACAATCTCGAAAGCTTGATAGACCGTATGTTCGCTCCCTTCTCTCGGTTCAAGATATGGGATGGATGGGTCCCGATAGATAGCATGCTCATCTTCCCCATGGACCACGATCTCTCGGTCTTCGTACTCGAACTTCACCATCTGGTGAAGAGTGGAAGGCACGGCTCCTGCCGCATGGATCCAAGGTCTGCCAAGGAGAAAATTGTAGGATGTATCCATGTCGAGCACCTGGAAGGTTACTTGAAATTCGACTGGTCCTATGACCAACAACAGGTCTATTTCTCCCATGGTATCTCTCTTGATGCCGTCGAAAGCCCTTACGCAGACATTGTTGGGTCGGATTCTTCCGGTCCCAATTTCCATTCTTTGTAGCGTGGAGAGCGGGCAAATGTCAACGCCTGAGCCCCCATCCAACATTACCCGCTTGACATAATAGTCTTCGCATTTAACTGTTAGATGCAAAGGCTTGTTGTGTGTCGCTCCTTCCGGGGGTAAATCATTCTTGCTGAAAGAGATTTGGTTGACGGCGAAGAATCTTTCTGTCATCCGCTCTAGTTGTTCAACCGAGGTTTCAACTGGCACATATGCTTCATTCAGGGTCTTCAGTAAGATCTTTTGATGCTCGGCCGACCTCATCAATAATGATAGCATGGACACTTGCTCGGGGTACTTGCGCAGTTGATCTATCACTTCGTAATCCGGCATTTTCATTTGTTGGAAGAACACTTCCGCTTCTTCAACACTTACGGGCTTCTTTGGCGGGAAGCGCCTTTGTGTGGCGTTGTTCAGTTCTTGGGTATTTGAATACCTTCCAATGAAAGTATTTTCTGGAAGTTCTCCCATGACCTCTTTACCTTTGTACATTACCAAAGTCTTTTGATAATTCCACGGCACTGTGGACGGGTTGGTCATTGGCTTTTGTGGCACGCGTCCGATAACCACTGGCTCATTCAGCCGAGGTGGTTGAATCGTCCCCCGGACCACATAGGCCCCTTTCGGCACGTACATAGGTTTTGTCTTTTTGATTCCGAAGTTCTGCGTCTTCTCAGCTCGACCTCGTGGTACGTAAAGAACTCCATCCTTTACCGGCACCACTTTCTTCTCCACCTTCTTTTCAGGCTCGCTCTTTATAGCCTTGGCCTCCTCCCCCTTTTCTGGTTTCTGGTCTGTTTCAGGCCTTTTCCCCGTGTCGACAATGGCAATTATAGCTTTCAAAGCAGGGTCGAATTCTTTGTCTTCGCAAATCATTCCGATCAGCGGCCCATTATTGTGAGCGGGCAATGGATTGTTAGTCACATTTGGGATCTCTTCGTCCCTTAGCACTATTTTCCCTTGCTCTATCAAATTCTCGACCACTCTTTTCAATGACCAGCAGTCATTTGTATCTTTTCCCTCGGCCCCTGAATGATAGGCGCATCTGACTCCAGCTTTGTAAGAAGGTGACGTTGGGTTTTGCCTTGTTTGAGGGATTGGTTGCAAGAAACCCAACTGGACTAGCTTCGGGAACAAGGTTGAGTATGGTTCACCGATGGGCGTGAAAGTCCGCCTTCGGGGTGGCTCTTGAGGGCGGAAGTTATTCTGTGGGGGTTGTGGGTTATAGTGGTTGCGGTAAGGAGGCTGATTTCTGGGAGGTGGAGCTGGGCCTCGGTTGGCTTGTTGTGGTGGATGGGCATAAGGCTGGGCATTCATGACCATATAAGGTTGATGAGCATATGCCAAATTTGAGTGGGGGTAGTAGTGTTGTGGGATTCTTTCCGGGAAACGGAGCCTGGGATGACGATACTACCTTGCTTCCGAGGCTGCCATAGTCGTTTCTTCTTTCTTCTTCCCTCTTGTCATTCCTCCGGACCCGCTTTGGACGGCCTGGGAGGTTGCCCTTATGGCTGCTTGAATCAGAATCCTACCTGTTTTCAGACCATTTTCCACCATCTCTCCAATCTTGATCGCTTCCGCGAATGGCTTACCCATGGCTGACATCATGTTTTGGAAATAGTCAGACTCTTGAGCCTGGAGAAAGGTAGTGACCATTTCCACTTCATCCATGGGAGGCTTCACTCTTGACGCCTGTTCACGCCACTTAATAGCATATTCTCTGAAGCTTTCTGAAGGTTTCTTCTTCAAATTCGACAGAGAATTTCGGTCTGGCGCAATGTCGATGTTATACTGGAATTGTTTCACAAAATCTCTGGCGAGATCATCCCATATATGCCATCGGGACATTTCCTGGTCCATATACCATTCTGAGGCTATCCCTACTAGACTTTCCCCAAAATATGCCATTAGCAGTTCTTCTTTTCCGCCGGCTCCCCGCAATTGGTTGCAGTATTTCTTAAGATGTGCAATGGGGTCACCGTGCCCATCGTATTTCTCGAACTTTGGGGTCTTGAAACCCGCTGGCAGGTGCACGTGAGGGAACATGCATAGGTCGGCGTAAGAGACGCTCTTCTGCATTACGAAAAATTGCTCCAAAATAAATCAAAATAAATTTCTTTACTGTGTAATTTGTGAATTTGCGTGGTGTTAAATATTTGTATTATGTCCGTAAATGTTTATATTTGTCATAATAAAATAAAATACATATTGCATGCATATAGGATTTAATTATGCATTTAAGAGATAATTTAAATAAAATCATAAAAATATGCATTTTGTCCTATTTTTAATATTCCACTGTGTGATTAATGTTGTCTATATGTTAATAGTTGTTAAAAAGGTAATTAATATCTTTGTAATGGTAATTTTGTTTTTATAATTTTTAATTAAGATTTTTGTTAATTAATAATGAAATTAGAAAATAGTGATTAAAAAAAAAAAATAGCACAAGTTATACAAGATTGGACCTGGATTAAAATCCAGGCCCAAATCAATTAATTCCCTTCACAAGCCCAATCCCAACAGCCCCTGTCCGGTCCAATTCAAAGCCAGAACCAAACGACGTCGTTTGGTCATCTCTCATCAAGGGCCGTTGGATTAAATCCAACCAACGGCCAAGATCTCATCACCCGAACCCAAGACCCTTACCCGATCCATTGACCCGGTTCAACCCGTCCCCCAACTTAAACCAAACGACATCGTTTGGTTAAGTGAATAGATCCTAGCCCTCCATTCTAATTGATCCAACGGACGATACTAATCCACCCTACCCCTATATAAATCCCAAACCTTACCCAGCCCCTAACTGAACACCCCCCTCTCCGCTCCTGTTCATCATCGTTCCAAACAGACCCCTAACCCTAGCCGCCCCTATTCCCCTTCGCCTGAAACCCGGCGGCATCAACGCCGCCGGTCACCAACTTAACACCCTAGGACCTCCTGAACCTCCCCTACACGAATCCAACCTTAGTTTCCTTCGAATCAGGCCACAACTCTTCGAATCTTAAATCGAAGGTTGGCCTGAAAACTTGATCTAAACCAATCAGCCCCAAATTAACACCATGGCTTCCCCTAGTCATCCTAAGTATGGATCTGTTGGTTGTTAGGTTCGAATCCGTTCGGAACTTCTCGAATCTTCTTTTGAAGATTCGGACCAAACAAAAAGTTACCCAGATCTGTTTCAAACTCACACCAGTTACCCTTCTGGCCTCCCTCGTGCCTAAAATATCTTTGGTTCTTCTCGAATCTGACCAGAAATGGTTAAATCCCAAATCGAGTTTTTAAGAAACCTAAAAAATACCAAACTTCCGGATTCGGTTCAGATTATGATGAAGATTGAGGTTTAATCGACCTTAGTCGAAGTATTTTCAGTGGAAAATACTTCGACTAAGGTCAGTTTGATTTCAAACAAAAAAAAATCCGAAATCCAAGTTGAGTTCGAGTCAGAATTTAATTAAAGTTCAGAGGTATTTTTCTATTTATTTTTGTGTATTCTACGTGTATTGTTGTCCGTATTAATAGCTTGTTAATTTTTCATCAATTCTGTCATTTCTGTCTATTTGATCCTAATGTAAATTGTTTCTGTTGGTTGCGGTTATTTACAATATGTGTAATCGACTCGATTAAGTTCGTCGATTAGTTATATTACGAATTTTTTCATTTCTGAAAATGTTGACTAAAACAGTCTGCTTCTATTTTAGACTAGTTATTGACAAATGTTGTAAATAGTCAATTGATTAATGCTCGTCAATTAAATCATGATTGTCTGTGAATCAGTGAATTCAAATGTATGTTGTATATGTTATTGTCTGAACATTAAAAGTTTCAGGGCATTGTCAGTATTGACAATGATCCTGTGTGTGTTTGATTTTGGTTTAATGTTAAGTCCAGTCTGAATGATTTTGATAATTTCAGAAATATGCTGTTATGATGTTAGTTCTGAATTCAGTGTTATAATGTCCAGTTTGAATTCCAGTTTACAAAGGTTGGTCAAATACAATTGTGTTTAGGAGGTTAATAGGATTGATTTAGTTGTAAATCAGAAAGATAACTGAGTCTGTACAGATTTTAGAATAATGTTTTGCTGAAGGTTTTGATTTTTCAGTAATAACATTAGGATTTCAGGGGCACTTATGGGAATTAAACAGTAAAAACAGGGTGTTAGTACTAGTATATTATAATGTAATGTTAGTTGCTATTAGTTAATAATACTAATGGGGAACAAGGGATAATGGGCTGTTGAAAATCAGGGAAAAGGTTTTACATAATGGGATTTTCTGTTTTTAAAAAAAGAAGAAGGGGGTCCAAGAAGCACTTAAATTGCCTAGGACCAGCCCTGTATAAATACAGGAGCTGGACAGACAGTTAAAGGGGCAGAATTTTTGAGTGAGAAAAAAGACAGAATTTTTGAGTAAGAAAGAGAGAATTTTAAGAGAGAGTTTTGCATGCAGAATTTAGGAGAGTCTTTGAGGAATTTTCAGAAAAACTGGAAGAAAGTTTAAGAGTTCCTTTTGAAGAAATTTTAGGAAAATTGAGAGGGAGTTTCAGATTTTAGGATCAGTTTTCAGAAGAGGAGAGTTTGAGAGATTTTAAAAGAGGAAAAAGAAACAGAAAAGGAACAAAAGAGCATTCACACACACACACAGATATACAACAACAGAAAAACAAAAATCAGAAAAAATGGGATTTTGAAACTGAAAAGGAATTGAAATTTGAAATATTGTTTCTTTTGTTGAATTTGTTCAACCTTACTTGGTTCCATTGATTCAATTAATATTTGAAGTGTCCAGCTTTAAAAATAGCTGTACTGTGTATCTGTTTTCTTCGGATCCTCTTATTGCTCAAATTTGAGGGAATACTGGTATTTCGCTGTTTTTGTTACTGCTGCAACTGCTGAAACTTACTTCTTCTACCTTCATTTTCAGGTATATATATCCTTTTAAATTCTATGTTGGAAAGAGATTCAATATGGTGGATAAATGAAGATTGAATTGAAATTCTGTTTTTATCTGTCCAAATTCATCAATTTAAATCTCGTTTTTTTTATTTTATGTTAGTTAATTAGTAGTGAATTCAATTTGATAGCTATGAGCTAATTGTCTTACTTCGAAAGTTCGTATAAAGATTTGTAATAACATTAGCTCATTATCTCATTAGTTTAATCATATTAAATTGTCGAAGTAGGGAATATGGTATGAATGTTGTTCATTATTTAAATTTTGTTGTTGGTTAAGTAAGAAGTGATGTAGAAGGGCCAAGATAACTATAGTAGTGATATTTTTTGTTACATAAGGTCAAGATGATGATGTCGATAAGATAATAGATGTGTGTATAAACTTTGGTGAAAGGTGACATGGTATAGCTTGTTACGATGTTTAAAATATTATGAAGGTTTACAACATATAACTAAGTTGCATATAAGGTAATTTTGTTGAATTGGCTTGTATAATAATTCCTTTCTTATAAACTCGAATGCCTATCTATCTTCTTAAAATAAATTAACCAAGTAATTAGGCCTATTAGATTAAAAGCAAGCATATAAGAATGAAAAAGATGTATAAGCATAAATTGCCACACTTCATATCAATGATAATTAGAAGTAGAATTTGCATTAAATAAATAATGAAAATTCTCGGAAAATATTTCCTTCCTTTATGAATCATTTATTTTCAGTTTCATATGCAATTTATTCTTTGGCATATATATATATATATATATGTCATATATGTTTAAAAATAGTACTAATCATGTTTTTATTCTGTTCTTTGAACTTGAATAGTCTTGGATAAACATGTTATATGTGGAAATTCCATAATATCATTATAAATATGTCGCGCGATTAGGGATACGTTCGCGTACCCTGATTATATTTTTAAAAGCAAAAATTCGGATTATGCGTACGCGCAATTTCGAACGAATGTTTAATAAAAGGATTTTTCCCAAAGGCGTTAAATCAATTTCATAAAAAAAAAACCGAGATGTACGGTTCACTATTCAGAAAAACAAATATTCTTGATTCGACACAATTTCGAAAAATGATTGCTCAATAATTATATTATCCGAAATTATTGTGTACACGTACGCGTGACACAATTCCGCATTTTCAAATTTATAACACGAATATACGTACGCGTAACTCGATTCAAAGAAGGGTCCTTAATCACAATAAGTAAAAGCGGTAGAAAAATCACGTAACAAAAAGTATTTAATAAAAATCAAGATAATTAAGCCAATAATAAAAACAGTTAAGCGACCGTGCTAGAACCACGGAATTCGGAAATGCCTAACACCTTCTTCCGGATTAACAGAATTCCTTACTCAGGATTTTTGGTTCGCAGAAAAATAAACAGAGTCATATTCTCCTCGATTCAGGGATTATAATTGGTGACTTGGGACGCCTCAAAATTCCCAGGTGGCGACTCTGAAACAAATAAACAAATCCCGTTTCGACTGTCCTTTAATTGGAGAAAACTCCCCACGCGCCCCGCGGGCGCGGGAAAAAGGAGGTGCGACAGCTCTGGCGACTCTGCTGGGGAAAAACATGTTATTTTAACCCAGAACCATAGGTTCAGGGTTTAAAGAATTCGAGCTTAAAATATCTGTTTTTATTGGCTTTACTTACTATATAATTTTCAACTGTTTATATGCTAATATGCTAAATGTTTTTTTTACCGCTTTAATATTATTTGAATTGTGCATATATACAACTGCTACGAAACCCCCTTCTTTCTGAGTCTTCTGAATTTATGGTGTACACGTGCGCGTGACCCACCTTTCTGTTAAAGTCATACCAAATAAGACGGAGTTGGGACAAGTAACTAGGCCGGGCAGACTTTCGTGCTCCCGGTACGTTGCCCCCGCTTCGGCTCAAACTGTCCGTTTGGGTAAGCCAGGTTTAGAACAATCAACCTAAGGTTTTACACTTAGAATAACTCAGCCATGTACCGGATCCCTAGTAGGAACGAATATTTGCATCATATGCATTTGCCCTTGGAGACTCAACACAGGGGTTGGGTCTGTCTAGGACAGGTGAACCCAAAAATTAAAAGACCATCATGATGCATCCTACTTGCTACTTGTGCATTCATTTGCCTCGAACATGCTTGTTGACCAGCTTAAATAAAATCATGGTAAGAAGCAAGGAATAAAATGGGTTGCCTTAAAATTTTCGAAAAAATATAGTTTTAATTTTTTAAAAAATAAAAGAAAAAATTTCGAAAATGATTTTAGTATAAATTTTGACTTTATTAAAATTAAATTTCAGATACAAAATGAGCACTACACAAAGCCCCTCATCCACAAGTACGGAGGAATTTTTATGTCAGCTTCAAATGTGGTGGTATGATTTAGGCGAAGACGGTCAAAAATGGGTCGTCAAGCATTTGGGAAATCTCACGGACATTATGAAAGTTAAGCCTCGGGATGATCTGATTACGGCATTAGTAACTTTCTGGGACCCTGTACACAATGTTTTTCGTTTCTCTGACTTTGAGCTTACTCCTACATTAGAGGAGGTAGCTGGCTATGTTGGTTTTGACGGAAGTTTAAGAAATCAAAGCTTGATATTCACAAAGGCTCCTTCAATACATCGATTCTTCGGTCTTCTGAACATCAGCAGTCAAATCAGGAAAAGCAATGTCATCAATGGATGTTGTTCCTTCAACTTTTTGTATTCCAGATTTGGAAAGTCAGATGGGTTCGAAATTCATGAGAAAGGCCTTACTAATAAGCAAAACAAAGACACTTGGCAGATACACCGACGATTTGCTTTCATGGTGGCTTTTCTAGGAGTCATGGTCTTCCCAAATAAAGAGCGAACAATTGATATTCGCACCGCAAAAATTGTGCAAATCCTCACCACTAAAGAAAATCACACCCTTGTCCCCATCATTCTGTCAGATATTTATCGGGCTTTGACTTTATGCAAATCAGGAGCGAAGGTTTTCGAAGGATGCAAAATTTTGTTGCAAATGTGGGTGATTGAACATCTCCAACAACAACCCAAGATCATACAGTATGGGTCGAACAGAGCTAATTGCATCGAGAGCTATGAGGAAAGAACAAAAAATTACCAAGCTCCAGAAGGGATAGAAGCATGGGTATCTCATCTAAAGGCTTTAACGGCAAATCAAATTGAATGGACTCTGGGATGGCTCCCGATGAGAGAAGTAATACATATGTCAACCTCAAATAGTTATCTACTACTATTGGGATTGAGAAGCATTCAGCCATATGCACCACTAAGAGTCCTAAGACAACTAGGGAGATATCAAATAGTTCCTGATGAGGAAGATTTGAGTATGCAAGTAATCGAATTACACCCAGAAGCCACTATTCCCGAAGCTCTACTTCAGCAGATGTGGAATGGGTGCCGATACTTGAAAAGTGATACTCAAGTCCTAGACGCTACCAAGGGTGAGATAAATCCTGGATATGCAAGGTGGTTCGAAAAGCGGTCCCGCGTGGATGATGTACCAGAACCTGAGCTAAAAAGGCCAACAAAAAGACCCCATGTTCAAAATTTCAATGATAAAATCCAAGAACGGTTAATCTGGGGAGAAAAAGAAAAAGGGTACAAAGCCACTATCCATGCCCTAAAAGAAAATCTAAGAAGCCTCAGTTTGGAGAAAGATTTGCAAGAACAAGAAGCCAAAGGCGAGAAAAAGAGTCTAGCTTGTGAGAATGAAAATCTTCATGCTCGATTCCAAAAAATGAAAAGAATCTCTGAAACGCCAAAGAGAAGCTGGAAAGATCAAAAAACCATCGCCAATCTCTTCGAAAAATGCAAGATTTTGACTCCATTCTTGCAGAAAACGAAAGGGCATTGAGCAAAGCAAAAGAAAGGATCCAACAATTAAATGAAGAAGCCAGATCTAACAAGGAACGCCAGGATAGGCAATCCGAAAAAGACAAGGCTCAATTCAAGAAGGAAAAAGACTATTGGATGCGATCAGAAGACCAGCTTCGTGCACAACTAGAAGAGGCAAGAAGATGCAACAGAGAATACCAACAAGCAGACCTCGACAGGGAAAGATCACAAGCAAGATTAGAGCAGGCCAGACTCCGAGCTCTATTAGAATCAGCTTTAGATCGTGAAAACCGTGTCAGAGACATAGCCACCACTCGTCAGCAGCAATTGCAAGACCAAGACCAACGTCTCCAAGGTTTCAGGGCACAAGTCCACGACTTGGCAGTCTTCACATCTCAAAGTTATGTAAACTGCCAAGGAATGGATTATGAAAGGTTTACAGAGCATGCGCCCACTTTTGCTCGTCATCTAGCAATAGAGTTGGAAAGGATGTATCGTACGCTGGGAGGCCATCCAGGTCAAGCCCCACATTGAGCAGATAATCCAATATTAGAGAACAAAAGTGGAAAGTGGGGCATTTTGTGAGATGTTATGAATTGTATCTTTTATTCTGATTTAAGTGTGTGTATTTCAAGCTATTTTCTTAAAGTTTTCGAATGTAATTCCATCTTTGTGTAATAAATAAACATGATTGACTTTGGTCCGAACTACGCAAGGTCTGATTCATGCGGGGTTATGATACGTAGGCAATCTCTATAAGATTCGACTACCACAATAAAATATATATAAGAAAATAAAATAAAATAAAAGTGAATAAAATTTTCAAGAAAGTTGGGACGACACAAGCAGTCGAGCAAATGCATAATAGAAAGGGGATATTTGTCTAGGAGCATTGCATCTCAACGTGTAATTATATATGTGTTAAATTCTCAAAAAACTAACAAGTTTGTTCATTTTCAGAATTCAAGCAGTTAGTTTCTCTAAAGAGTATACTGGCATATTATCATTATCACACGAGATCAAAAGGACCAATACCCGAAAGTATGTCTATCCCAGAGGTTGACACAGGTATTGAGCTAGAGGATATGGATGTCGGGAAAATGAAAGAAGAGATGTTTAAACTCAAGCAGCAAATGGCTGAGATGTACCAAGCCTGGTCTACAGGACAGTTACCCCCATCTTACCCAACTAACCCTGCTCCATCAATGACCCAAACTCAGGATAATATTACAACTGAATTATCCCCAAATTTCCCCATTTACCAACACTACCGAGGAACCACCTCTCAGACACCACAGTCTCCACCTCCAAAACCAGTTCCGTACCTTCCTCCACCTATGACTCCTGTTTTTGTAGCACCTCCCCCTGCTACATTTCACAAATCTCCTAGTGAGCCTACATTTCAGGCCCAAGACAACCAATATTACCCCCGGAGCCCACCTTCAAAGCCTCCGAAATCAATTCACCTGCTCCTCGGTTTGATCTCCCAACCGAAATTGACAAGCCAGCCAAAAATGCTGAACAAGAAGAGATGTTCAGGAAGGTCAAAAGTCTAGAACAGTCGTTCCGAGACATGCGAGGATTAGGTGGGCAAGTCAGTGTAGCCTACAAAGATTTATGCTTATTCCCTAATGTACAATTGCCATTTGGCTTCAAGATGCCCAAATTTGACCTATACAGCGGGCACGGCGACCCAGTAGCCCACTTAAGGGGTTTCTGTAGCAAGATGCGAGGAGCTGGGGGAAAGGATGAATTATTGATGGCTTACTTCAGTCAAAGTCTAAGCGGATCAGCTTTGGAGTGGTATACACGCCAAGACCATGGAAGATGGTACACCTGGGATGACCTGGCACAGGCATTCGCATACCATTTCCAATACAATCTGGAAATCATCCCAGATCGATTATCTTTGACCAAATTTGAGAAGAAACACAATGAAAGTTTCAGAGAGTATGGTTTTCGGTGGAGAGAACAGGCAGCAAGAGTGGATCCTCCTATGAAGGAGAGCGAAATGGTAGACTACTTCCTCCAAGCCTTGGAACCAACTTACTACGCCCACTTGGTTTCAGCGGTTGGAAAATCATTCAACGAGGTAGTGAAAATGGGAGGTATGGTAGAAGAAGGCCTCAAGACAAACAAAATCATGAGCTATTCAGCAATTAAGGCAACTACTCAAGCTATTCAAGGCGGGGTAGGAGGAATCGGAAGAAAGAAGAGGGAGGAAGCAACCGTAGTTGATTCAGGAATTTGGCCAGGACCCAGGGGTTCACCGCTTTACTATAATCAGCAACGACCTCGCCAATCAGCTTACCACCATGATTCATCCCAACATTACTATCACCCTTCAGAGCCTCATTTCGCCATTAACCACGCTCAAGCATACAATCAGCCACCTGTTCACACCAATTGGCGTGCTCCTGTCACACCAAATACCTACCCCCGAGCTTATCCCGGACCAGGTTTCAGGCCTAGACCAGCATTCAGGGGAGAAAGGGAACAGAAAAAGAAAACTTACACTCCATTGGGAGAGTCTTACACTAGTCTGTTCCACAGGCTGAGACAGTTAGACATGTTGAGACCAATACAATCCAAGCTACCCAATCCTCCACCAAAGAATCTGGATTACACCATTAGCTGTGAATATTGCTCCGGTACACCAGGCCATGATACGGAGAAATGTTGGCATTTGAAAAATGCAATACAAGAGCTGATTGACACTAATAAAATCGAGGTTCAAACCCCCGAAGCTCCAAATATCAATAGAAATCCAATGCCAGCCCATCAAGAGGCTAATATGATAGAAATCATACAAGCTGATGGGGAGACAAAGAAGCCGTCACAAACTGTCATGATGATCAAGTCTCATGAAACCAAGCCAGATAAGCAGTTAATGGAGGAGAAGCCGGTATCTAAGCATAACAAGAATGGTGGTGAACCGTCTATGATAGTCGATGAGGGATCATCGAACAAAGTTGCCGCAAAACAAGAGAGGACAAAGGTGATAGTACCAGGGGTTGCTAACAAACCCGTCGTAATTGTGGAAGGAGCACGTACAGATCGAGTTATTATTGCACCTGTAATTCAGCTGCCAATCATCAACAACAAAGCCATCCCATGGAACTATGAACGGGTGACCGTAATGTACAAAGGCAAAGAAATCAAGGAAGAAGTGTGTGAGGTACAAGGCTTGACTCGTTCGGGAAGATGTTTTACTCCCGAAGAGCTGAGAAAAACTAAAAACAATCCAATGCCCACGAAGAAAGCTGTGACGGAAGAAGAGGCGGAGGAGTTTTTAAGAAAAATGAAGCTCCATGATTATTCTGTTGTGGATCAATTAAAGAAGACCCCCGCTCAAATTTCATTGTTGTCATTACTGATCCATTCAGAGGAACACCGTCTGGCATTGATGAAAATCCTGAATGAAGCTCATGTTCCTGAAAAGATCTCTGTAAATCATTTGGGCAAAATAGCCAACAGAA